>NC_059111.1:98840180-99440180 GCF_020740685.1 Jaculus jaculus | reverse complement strand
TACAACTCCACTCTCCATCATATCCCCTCCCCCTCTCAATCAGTCTCTCTTTTATTTTGATGTTGTCATCTTTTCCTCCTATTATGTTGATCTTGTGCAGGGAATGCCAGGCACTAATAGGTCATGGATATCCAGGCCATTTTGTGTCTGGAAGAGCCCTATCCTCCCTTTGGCTCTTACATTCTTTCCACCACCTCTTCTGCAGTGGACCCTGAGCCTTGGAAGGTGTGACAGAGATGTTTCAGGGCTGAGCACTCCTCTGTCACTACTTCTCACCACTATGGTGCCTTCTGAGTCATCCCAGAGGTCACCACCATCGGAAAAGAGAAGTTTCTGTAACCAAAAGTGAGAGTAGCATTAATATATGGGTAGGAACATTAAGAGAAGTGCTTACAGGGCAGTTTGGTGAGTATAATATATGCATTTAGCCAGACACCAGGAGGCATTACACCCCTAGGGCTCATGAACTCCCCTGACATAGGTTTTCAGTGTCAGGCATGTATTCCCTCCATGGAGTAGGCCTCCAGTCCAATTAGAGAGCAGTTGGTTTCCCCCATAATAGACATGCCACTATTGCACATTTGGCCCATATAGTCTGGGTGGCCAAACAAGGCTTACAGAGTCCACTGTTCTGTTTTGTTTTTTATCTGCACTGAAGACTTCTCTCTCTCCTATGGAGCTGCATGTAGCATAGCTTTTTCCAGCTTTCTGTCAGCTGGTCTCCAGGGAGGAGATTTTCAGGGTCAGCTATAGCTTGATTTCTCAGTGACCTTGTAGCTCAAGCATGTGGAGTCTTCAGCAATAGAGTCTTACCATCTATTTGTAGTGGGAAACCAAGAGCTTTGGCAATGGCCTGTAATGTTTTGGAAGGAACAGGGACCTCCCTGGCCAACAACTCACTGGAAGGTATCCCATCCCTGGCACTGAAAATTTTCTAGTAGCAATCTATGGCTTGTGGATGCACAATTGCAGGCCTGGAACTTGATATTATTCCGCCTCATCTTCCTAAGTGCTGGGATTCTAGCTGTGTGCCAAGATGTCTGGCTTTAGTTTTCTTTTATCTAGACTTTATATTGACATTAAAATATATTGGGCTGAGTCTGGCATGGTGGCTCATGCCTTTAATCCTAGCACTAGGGAGGCTGAGGTAGGAGGATTGCTGGCCAGCCTGAGACTAGATAGTGAATTCCAGGTCAGCCTGGGCTAGAGCAAGACCCTACATTGAAAAACTTAAAAAAAAAAAGATATTGGGTGACTCTATTATATTCAGATTCATTTTAGTTTCATGAGGTTTAAGTAATATCCAGTGGGTGGAGAGATGGTTTAGCAGTTAGGATGCTTGCCTGTGAAGCCTAAGGACTCAGGTTCTACTCCTCAGAACCCACGTAAGCCAAATGTGCACGGTAGTACATGTGTGTGGAGTTCATTTGCAGTGTCTGGTGGCCCTGACTCATCCATTCTCTCTCTCTAGTAAGTAAATAAAATTTTAAAGAGGTATTAATATAATAATAATATCCAAGTCAGTAGACCCCAAATTCTTCTCTTTCATTTGGAGTCATCCCATGTTGAGTTATTTTGATATCATAGCATGAAATGCACTACATGTGGTTCATTTCTGTGACTCTCAAACTCCTCCTCACCCGAGGGGACTAAGTGGAAACACGGGGAGAGCCACAGGGCATAAAATTTCAAGAGCTCTTCCCGCTCAGCCTAACCCTGAGGTGAAAGCACCCTTACATTCTAGGCTTATTTTCTAGTCCTGGCCTCCCACATAGCCCATCAAGGAATTAATCTTCCTGTTCCTCAAAGATGTGAGCCACAAAATTAGAAGTGTATTTTGAGGATATGATTTCTGGGTGTACTCCTGGCACCAATTATTCTATCAGAGTCCCAGAAGGAAACTGATGGCAAATTAGGATAATTTGAGGACTTACACATGGCCTACTTATAGAGGTGAGGGCAGCCCAGCGTGGTGGTGCACACCTTGAATCCCAGCACTCGAGAGGCAGAGGTTGGAGGATCACCATGTGTCTGAGGCCACTCTGAGACTACATAGTGAATTCCAGGTCAACCTCCCTACATTAAAAAAAAAAAAAAAAGTGAGGGCAAAATAAAGTGAAACCACACCACCATTGGGCAATAATAAAAGAGAAAACTAGGCCAGAGAGATGGCTTAGTGGGTAAGGTGCTTGCCTGCAAAGTCTAAGGACCCATGTTCAATTCTTCGGGCCCCACATAAGCCAGATATCCAATGTGGTGTGGTACAAGTGTGCAAGGTGACATGTGCACACAAGGTGGCACATGTGTCTGGAGTTTGATTGCAGCCACTGGAGGCCCTGGCATGCCAATTCTCTCTCTCTTTCACTCTCTTGTTCTCACTCTCGCTTGCTTGCCAAAAAAAAAAAAAAAAAAAAAAAGAGAGAGAGAGAGAGAGAGAGAGAGAAAGAGAGAAAGAGAGAAAGAGAAAGAAAAGGAAGAAAAGGCCAGTCTGTTGGGCTTGCCTCAAAGTAAGAAGAAAAAAAAAAAGAGAAATATTGTTACCTCTGAGCTCTCAATCGACAAAAGAGGATGCGGTTACCAGAGGAGACAGATGAAGAGGTCGTTTAACGATACCTGAGAACTTTGGTCAAGTTCATAATGACCTTGTAGGGAGTGAGGGAGTGAGCCAGGGAATAACTGTTCTGACCTTTCTGAACATTTGCTGGTTTACTGTAGGTCCCTACTTTTAGTGGATCAACTCTTAACAATAATCCTGGATCAAGTAGCAGAAAGTAGGAACAAAATCCAAATGCACATTGGTGATGGCCATCTATATACTGAGTAAAGAAATATCAATGTGAGCCGGGCATGGTGGCGCACGCCTTTAATCCAAGCACTCAGGAGGCAGAGGTAGGAGGATCGCTGTGAGTTCAAGGCCACCCTGAGAATTCAGAGTGAATTCCAGATTAGCCTGGGCTAGAGTGAGATCCTACCTCGAAAAAAAAAAAAAAAAAAAAAAAAAGAAAGAAAAAACAAAAAGAAATATCAATGATATCAATGTGTACTTGGTATGAAGTAAAGTTTCACAGAAGACAAAAGTGACATATGGAGCTGGACAGATGACTCAGCATTCCTGCAAAGTCTAACAACCCGGGTTTGATTTCCCAGTGCCTAGGTAAGGCTGAATGCACAAAGTGGCCCATGCATCTGGAGTTTGTTTGCAGTGGCTGTAGCCCCTGATACATCCTTTCTCTCTCTCTGTCTATCTCTCTTTGCATGTATATGTATATATTTAAAGCTGGGCATTGTGAAGACAGAGGTAGGAGGATCGCCGTGAGTTCTACACCACCCTGAGACTACATAGTGAATTCCAGGTCATCCTAGAATAGAGCAAGACCTTAGCTTGAAAAAAACAAAAAAAAAGTAATAAATGGAATACCAAGTAGGTATAGATGGCACAGGGTCACTTATGCCTGTGACTCTAGCACTTGGGAGGTAGAGGCAGGAAGATCAGGAGTTCTAGGTCATCCTTGGCTACATACATGAGTTTGAGGTTAACTTTCACTATATAAGATCCTATTAAATTAGGGTTGAGTGTGGTGGTACACACTTTTAATCCCAGCACTCAGGAGGCAGAGGTAGGAGGATTGCCATGAGTTCAAAACTAGCCTGAGATTATATAGTGAATTCTGGGTCAGCCTGGGCTAGAGCAAGACCCTACCTCGAAAAACAAAACAAATAAATAAATAAATAGACTAGGGCTGAAGAGATGGCTCCATGGCTAAAGATGATTGCTTAAAAAGCCTCCTGGGTTCAATTCCCCAATACCCACATAAATTCAGACTCACAAAGTTTGGTTTTGCAAGGTAGGGTCTCGCTGTAGCTCAGGCTGACCTGGAATTCACTATGTACTCTCAGGGTGGCCTAGAGCTCATGGCAATCCTTCTACCTCTGCTTCCTGAGTGCTGGGATTAAAGACATGCACCACCATGCCTGGCTCTCATACTTTTTATCTCCCCCACCTCAAATAAAAAAATAAATAATTTTTTTTCAAGGGAGGGTCTCACTCTAGCCCAGACTGACCTGGAATTCACTGTGGTGTCTCAGGGTGGCCCCTAACTCACAGCGATCCTCCTACCTCTGCCTCAAAAGTGCTGGGATTAAAGGTGTGCACCACCATGCCTGGCTAATAAATAATTTTTTAAGAGAAAAAAATTGGGTTGGAAAGATAGCTCAGTGTTTAAGTCACTTGCCTACAAAACCTAAGAACCAGAGTTTGATTCCCCAGTGCCCATGTGAAGCCAGATGCACAAGGTGGCACATGTACCTGGAGTTCGTTTGCAGTGATTGGAGGCCATTGTATGCCCATTCTCTCTGTCTCTATATATCTGTCTCTCTCTTCTTGCAAATAAATAAATAAATAAATGAAAAGAAAATCATTAAAAAAATGATAGGTGCCACAGTTTTATAATCCCACCTCTTGGGCAGGAGGATCCCAATTTCAAGACCAACCCAGACTATAGAGTCAGACCATAAAAAGAAAATTAAAATAGATTTACTTATGTCAATAACTTACAAAACAACAACAAAAACCACATACCCTTCATGGGTACTTAAAAAGCCATGTATTTATTTATTTACTTGTGTGCATATGCGTGTGCATATGTGTGGCGGCACGCTAGGATCTCTTGCTGCTTCAAATTGTAAAGTGAGCAAAATGTTATTTATTTACTTATTTATTTTTACATTTCTTTTGTGGTGGTTTGATTCAGGTGTCCCCCATAAACTTAGGTGTTGTGAATGCTAGGTTCCCAGCTGATGGAGATTTGGGAATTAATGCCTCCTGGAGGGAGTGTGTTGTTGGGGGCGGGCTTATGGGCTTTATAGCCAGTTTCCCCATGCCAGTGTTTGGCACACCCTCCTGTTGCTGTAGTCCATCTTCTGTTGGCGAGGGGGTGATGTCCACCCTCTGCTCATGCCATCGCTTTCCCCTGCCATCGTGGAGCTTCCCCTCGAGCCTGTAAGCCAAAATAAACCTCTTTTTCCCAGAAGCTACTCTTGGTTGGGTGATTTCTACCAGCAGTGCGGACCGGACTGCAACAGTAAAGTGGTACCGAGGAGTGGGGTTGCTGCTAGACACCTGACTGTGTGGCTTCAGCCTTTTGTAGCTGATTTTCAGGAGGAATGTGGAAGGAGTTGAAACGTTGGCCTAAGAGATGCCTTGCAGTGCTGTAAGTACAGCTTGATTGTCTATCCTGGTCAGAGCTGAAAGACCTGAAGGCAGTAAGAACTATGGACTGTGAGGTTTGGCTTATGAGGGTGAGAAAGAGCTTTGCTTGGACTGGGCTAGCAGTTTGTGTGAGAAGCTTGCTCTTATGCCCATGTCCTGAGAAGTTGTGCAGGGTTGCTTTGCGTAGAAATGAACTGGTGTGAGCAGAGGGATATGGCACAGAAAGGAAAATCTTTGGGTGAACTGCTGCCCGTTCAGCTGCAACTGAGAGATTACAACCTTTGAGACTGGGCTAGCTGACCTGCACTGGGACAACAAGAAGAATGTCAACTCTTTTGAAGGGGCCTGAGTGCTCAAGGAGTGTCCTGTTCTTCAAAGTCTGCTTTATTCCCCCCTGGATTAACAAACTGGCACCCTACCTGGTATTGTGGAGTATAAGAAATGCTGGAAAGAGGGTCATTGAGTTTGCAACACGGTCTTGTGTTTTGGAAATGGCCATGGGCAGTGTGAAGCAGTTTTGTTGGTTGCCTGCCTAGAGACCCCATGGGGCCATGAGGATGAACCGTGGCTTGCAGTGGAGACCCAGTGGAGATGCCGGGACCATGAGATGGCTGCCGAGGAGCTGCTGGCCCGATGAAGTTTCCCAGGACTGTGAGTAGCCTAGCTGGAGGGGCGGAATTGGAATGCCAGAGACTTGTTGCTGGTTAGAATTATCAGACTTGAAGATTTGTCACTGGCTAGAGTTGCTGGACTTGAAGCTACAGAGTTTGATGTTTGCCCTGGTTGTTTTAAATCTTGTATTGGTTGAATGTTTCTTTGCTATGCCCAATGCCATCTATTGCAGTGTGAGTATTTATTCTGTGCCATTCTGGGTTTTTTTAAGGTTATTTTTTTGGTATTATGGCTCAGTTAAAAGATCTTGAACTATGGGGATGTATGAACATCATTGAGATTGATTAAAAACTATGGGGACTTTTAAAGTCAGATTGAATGCATTACATTTTACATCATGTATGATTATCAGTTTATGGGGGCCAGGGGCGGAATGTGGTGGTTTGATTCAGGTGTCCCCCATAAACTTAGGTGTTCTGAATGCTAGGTTCCCAGCTGATGGAGATTTGGGAATTAATGCCTCCTGGAGGGAGTGTATTGTTGGGGGCGGGCTTATGGGCTTTATAGCCAGTTTCCCCATGCCAGTGTTTGGCACACCCTTCTGTTGCTGTGGTCCATCTTATGTTGGCCAGGGGGTGATGTCCACCCTCTGCTCATGCCATCGTTTTCCCCTGCCATCGTGAAGCTTCCCCTCGAGCCTGTAAGCCAAAATAAACCTCTTTTTCCCAGAAGCTACTCTTGGTTGGGTGATTTCTACCAGCAATGCGAACCGGACTGCAACATCTTTATACTTAGCTTACAGAAAAATAGAAGTCATTTCCTTGTAGGAGCTCATAAAAGAATAGAATCAAACACTTGTTTAATCAGCTTGGGGGTGGTAGGTAACAGGAGGCTCGGCTGGTCTGAATGTCCTTACCTCAGGCCTCCATTGTTGAGCAAAATCCTGAAGGGCAGGGAAGTGGGTCATCGGGAGACTCCTGGTGGAAGGGCCTGCCTCATCTGACCAACAGACCTGTCACATGCTCCTTTTTTTCCCCTTCCCTGTCATCTTCTAAGACACGCCGAATTCCCCACTATGTTTAAAATTACTTTTATGGCTATAACTGTAACATGTGAATTGTGAGTTATGGTTTAATATCCATCCTGTTTTTTTTCTTTTTCTTCTATAAATATCATGTGGTTATTTCCAATAAATGCTGACACTCTGAACAGTTCGGGGCTACATCCTGAGATTGCAACCTCTGGGGTGCAGATGTGGTATACCAGACTTTCTTCTTTTTCTTTTCTTTCTTTTTAACCCAGTAAAATTTTGCCTCATAACTCCATGAGTCAATGATCTTACTTGTGCAACGCCAGACCCCACAGAACAATGAGTGCCCATCCAGCTTTATTTGGTTGGCTGGGGAATGGCACTGGGGCCAGTAGGCTTTAAAAGCAAGTGCCTTTAACCACTGACCCATTTACCCAACCCCTCATGGATCCTTTTGTTTTGCATTTAATAACATAGCTACAAAAATATGAAAAATACCCTTGGGAGGCAGAGGTAGGAGAATCACCATGAGTTTGAGGCCATCCTGAAACTACATAGTGAATTCCAGGTCAGCCTGGGCTAGAGAGAGATTCTACATTGAAAAACCAAAAAACAGAAAAAAGTAGGTATAGCAGTCTAAGGAGCTGGGCGTGGTGGTGCGCACCTTTAATCCCAGCATTTGAGAGGCAGAGGTAGGAGGATTGCTGTGAGTTCGAGGTCACCCTGAGACTACATAGTGAATTCCAGGTCAGCCTGGACCAGAGTGAAACCCTACCTCCAAAAACTAAAATTAAAATAAAAGTCTAAGAAACTGGATGTGGTGGCACATGCTTTAATCCCAGCACTTGGGAGGCAGAGGTAGGAGGTGCACAGTGAGCTCAAGGCTACCTTGGGATTGCATAATGAATTCTAGGTCAGCCTGGCCTAGAGTGAAACCCTACCTTAAAAAACCAAAATCTAAGAAATGGAGCCAGCCTAGATGTCCCTCAACTGATGAATGGATAATGAAGATGTGGTACATTTATACGATGGAGTTCTATTTAGTGGTAAAGAAAAATGAAATTATGAAATTTGCAGGGAAATGGATGCATCTAGAAAGGATTACACTAAGTGAGGTAACCCAGGCCCGGAAAGCCAAACATCCCATGTTGTTTCTCATATGTGTGGATCCTAGCTACAAATGTTTAGACCTGTGTGTGAGCTGGAGTAAAAATTGGTAGCAGAGGCCAGTAAGGTAACAAAGGCTCTAAGGATGGGAGGAGAGGAGAGGACTTAAGGGGATGGTATTATACATATTTATACATACATATGTATATATATGTATGTATGTATGTATGTGTATGCATATGTATATAGACAAACAGATTACTGGGTGTAATGGGCTAAGTGAGGCCAGGGAAGAGATTTAGTAAAAGAAGGGTGTGGGGGGGAAAGGGCTAATCAAAATTCGGGATATTGTGAATAAGCCATATTATGACCTACTTTTTTGGATAATATCACACCCAGAAGCCGCAGACCATTGCTAGAAAAAATTTCAGTGCCAAGTATGGAATTGAAGCACCCAGATAGGCCAGGTGTGGTGGTGCATGCATGTAATCCCAGCACTTGGGAGGCAGAGGTAGGAGGATTGCAATGAGTTTGAGACTACCCTGAGACTACATAGTAAATCCCAGGTCAGCTGGGCTAGAGTGAAACCCTACTTTAGAAAAAGAAAGAAGCCGGGCGTGGTGGTGCATGCCTCTAATCCCAGCACTCGGGAGGCAGAGGTAGGAGGATCGCCGAGAGTTCGAGGCCACCCTGAGACTACATAGTGAATTCCAGGTCAGCCTGAACCAGAGTGAGACCCTAACTTGAAAAACCAAAAAAAAAAAAAAAAAAAAAAAAAAAAAAAGAAAGAATGAAAGAAAACAAGCAAGCAAGCTATCTTAACCTAAGGGAAGCCATTTTAAGACATCCAGCCATTCTGACAATCTTTTATTTTTTGTTTTTTTGAGGTAGGGTCTCACTGTAGCCCAGGCTGACCTGGAATTCACTATGGAGTCTCAGGGTGGCCTCGAACTCATGGTGATCCTCCTACCTCTGCCTCCCGGGTGCTGGGATTAAAGGCGTGTGCCACCACGCCTTGCATTATGACAATCTTTAAAATACCTCAGCAAGGTTAAAGATTAACACTATGCCCTAAAAACAAGAATGACAAGAATGAGGATGTGGTTATCGTCTGGTGTTTGCTCTTGCCCTGAGGCCAGAAAGACCTGACACCTGGTATTTGCTTCATACCCTGTACTAACTGCAAAGATCTGGCTTTTGTAATGATGCTTGCTTGCTATTGCAAAAGATAATTGTAGGGGGTTTCTGGGGCTTTGCAGGCCATTGTAAACAAATGTGTTTTCTGCCTTTATAAATTCATTGTTAGCACAGGGCTGCACTCCTCCTCAGTGACTTGCTGTGAGGGACAGCCACTGGCTTGCTAATAAAGACTCTCCTTTTTAAAATTTCCTCAATTAGGTGATCTTGAACTTGTTTCCTGATCTGGGACATGATACTTTCCAGTGAGTTTTTGGCCAGGGAGGTCTCTGATGCCCCCAAAACATTACTGGATATTGCCAAGGCTCTTGGATTTCCACTGGGAATAGATGATAAGATGGTTAAGACCCTATTGCTGAAGATGCCATATGCCTAGGCTGCAAGGTCACTGAGAAACCAAACTGGGGCTTCCTGTAGATTTAGACTATCTGACAGAAAGCTGGAAAAAGCTTCACTGCATGCAGCCTATGGGAAACAGAAGTCATCAGCGGTGAAAACAGTGGACACTGGAAGCCTCAAGTTTGGCCAGACAGGCCAAATGGCTGAACAGGTGCAATAGTGGCATGCCTGTTATGGGTGAAACCAACTGCTATCTAATTTGCCTGGAGGCCTGCTCTATGGGAGGGAATACAGGCTTAATACTGAAAACCCAACCAAAAGCCTATGGCAGGGAGGTCATATGCCTTAGGAGTGCAATGCCTGTTCTTGTCTGGTGAAATGCATATCATTATGCTCAACAAACACTGCCCAGTAAGCACTTCTCTTAATGTTCATACTCATATATTAATGCTACTCTCACTTTTGGCTAGAGAAGCTTCTCTTTTCACATGGCGGTGACCACTGGGATGACCCAAAAGTCACCATAGTGCGGAGAACAAGAGATGGAGGAGCGTTCGGCACTGAAACATCTCTATCACACTTTTCAAGGCTCAGGGTCCATTGTGGAAGCAGTGGCAGAAAGAATGTAAGAGCTGAAGGAAGAGTAGGACTGCTTACAATGCAACTGTCCAGACAGAAATTGGTCTCGATGTAAAACCCTATGGAAAAATACCAGGAGCCAAAAACAGCCCCCAGATGCAGACAGGCAAACAATCTTGTGACCATAGCATGACCATTGACCCCGCCTAATGTACTATAGATAACCCTGACAGGATGTTTCCAAGAAGAAAACAAAAAAATCCCCATCTCAGTCCCCGGAACCCTGCTGTATCCCCATCGACCCCAAGTCTATTAATAAGTAACCAGTGCTGGGACTGTAACCATGCTTCTGCTTCTGTAAACCTGCTTCTGCTCTCCCTAACCCTATAAAAAGAGACCCTTCCCCTTGCCCGGCGCGCTCAGCCTCTCGAAGGACTGGAGTGCCCGCAGGCGCCTGCATGAACAATAAAGCTGCCTCTTGCCTTTGCATCCAGTGGCTCGGTCTTGGTTCTTGGGCGCGGGTCTCCCACCACGGAAGGTTCCCCCTCCCCCGGGAATCTTACACTCGTTATCCATGACCTCACAGTACCTAGCACTATCTCCACAAGACCGTCATAGTAGGAGGAAAAGATGATGGCATCAAAATAAGAAAGACTAACAGAGAGAGAGGGAGAGGGGGGATATGATGGAGTGTGGCTCTGTGAAGGGGAACGTGGGGGAGGGGAGGGAATTATTATGGTTTATTGTTTTTAAGTATGGAAGCTGTTAGTAATAAAAATAAAAGTTTAAAAGAGAAGTCTAAGGAGATAAAATACTGTGAGAAGCTTAAGCACTCAATTTAGATAGACAAGCTTGACAGAGATGACACACCTTTGCTACCTAAAGACTCACCTGCAAAGCTGGAAAATATTCTGGAACAGAATATTCCAAGGAAGAGGTACACTACAAAAGGATCAGAGTCAGAGGATGAAATGCGAGACATTGGCCTGCAGAATTTACAATACCCCAGGTTTAAATTGGCATTCAATGAAGGGCCCATGTTGAGATTTGAATGCAGTGGCCAGTATTTTTATTTACTTTATCTATTCTGATTAATAATTATTGCTCGGTTCAGTTGCAGGTAACAGAAAATCTCCAAATAACGTGGACATTGTAAGCTACATGTTTCTGCTTTAAAATTTTTTTTTTAAAATTTCTGTAGTCAGTGAATACAGTCAAGTCGGTACCATTGTTAGCCTCCTCCCTGTCCTCCCCGCTCCACAGGGACCCTCCTCATTGGGGTATATGGGTGGTGCATTGTGGGGTTAGCCTTTAGTTTCGGGTAGGAGGAAATGTCTCTGCGCATCATGACCCAATGTGTGGCTCTGACAATATTATTATTAGTAGTATTTTGGTTTTTGGAGGTAGGGTCTCCCTCTCACTCTGTTCCATGTTGACCTGGAATTCACTATGGAGTCTTGGGTGGCCTTGAACTCACAGCGATCCTCCTACCTCTGCCTCAGGAGTGGTGAGATTAAAGGCGTGTGCCACCACACCCGGCTCAAAGGAAGTTCTTTGGAATTGCCCTGTAATACTTCTGTTCATAGCTCAGTGGTTCCAAGTGTCACAGCTGGTTGAAAAGACCCACCCAGAATGCAGAATTCTTTCATTTATTTCTTTATTTTGTTTTTGGAGGTAGGGTCTCACTCTGGCCCAGGCTGACCTGGAATTAACTCTGTAGTCTCAGGGTGGCCTTGGACTCACTGCGATCCTCCTACCTCTGCCTCCCAAGTGCTGGGATTAAAGGTGTGCGCCACCAGGCTCAGCCTGGTTATCTGTTTAGTTTTTAAAACTTTTTTTCCTAACCCTCTCTAGCTTTTTAAGCTTTACTCATGTTTACTTCCTTTTATTATACATACATATAAATATTACAAACTAGGATCTGCATTTGAGAGAGAACATATGGTTTTGGTTTTTCTGAGTTTGGGTCACTTTGCTTAATATAATTCTTTCCAGATTCTATCCGTTTTCTTGCAAATGTAGTAACTTTGTGTTTCTTTACTGCTGAGTAGAATTCCATTGTGTATATGTGCACATTTTCATTATCCATTCCTGTAGTGATGAGCATTCGGGCTGGTTTCATTTCCTTACTATTGTGACTACAGAAACAGTAAGTAAGTATGTGCGGGTATCTCAAGCAGAATTTGGACATGTAGCGGTGTAGCTGGGTCACATGACAGTACTGTCTAGTTTTCCTTTTTAATCTCCATATTGAGTTCCACAATGGCTGTATCAGTTTGCACTCCCAACAGCAGTGAACAGGGCTTCATTTTTCACCACATCTTTGTGAGCATTTGTTATCAGTTTTCCCTGATATGATTCTGAGTGATGTGTAGTGATATCTCAAAGTGGTTTTGATTTGTGTTTTCATGATGGCTAGGAATATTGAACACCTCTTAAAGCACTTACTATCATAAAACCAAAAAAAAAAAAAAAACCTTAAAAAATAAAAAATACCTACTGGCCATTTGTGTCTTTCTTTCATAAATTTCTCATTTCATCAGCCTTCTTGATGAATCTTCCCTTTCCTTCCTTTCTTCCTTCCTTCTTTCTTTCTTTCCTTCCTTCCCTCCTTCCTTCATTCTCTCTCTCTCTTTGGGGATTTGGTTTTTACAGTTCTTTACAAAGTCTGGATATTAGTCTCCTGTCCAAAGTATAGATGGAAAAGATTATCTCCCACTGTATGGACTCCTCATTTGCTTTGCTAATAATTGCCTTTGCTGTGCAGAAACTTTATTTATTTATTTGGTGTTTCAAGGTAGGGTCTTGCTATGGCCCAGGCTGACCTGGAATTCACTATGTAGTCTCAGGTTGGCCTCAAACTCAAGCAATCCTCCTACCTCTGCGTCCTGAGTGCTGGGATTAAAGGTGTTCACCACCATGTATGGCCAGAACCTTTCCAATTTCATGTAGCTCCATTTGTTAATTTTGGGGGCTATTTCCTGTGCTATTGGAGTCCTGTGTGGAACGTTCTTGTTCATGTCTATATCTTGATGTGCATTATCTATGTTTTCCTCTAGCAGTTTCAGCATTTCAACTTTTGGGGGCTTTTTCTTGTTATGGTTGTTGTTTTGTTTTGAAGTAGGGTCTCACTAACTGTCACTCTCTGTAGTTCCAGACTAGCCTCAAGATCACAGTGAACCTCCTATGTCTGTCTCCTAAGTGCTATGGGCCACCAAGACTGGCTTCAGGTGTTTTGTTTTGTTTTTGTTATTTCCCATGGTAGGGTCTTGCTGTAGCCCAGGCTGACCTGTAATTCACTAAGTAGTCTCAGAGTGGCCTTCAGCTCACAGCAGTCCTCCTACCCCTGCTTCTGAGTTCTGGGATTAAAGACGTGCACCACCATGCCAACATCTTTGATACATTTTATTTTTGTACAGGATGGAAGAAGCAATCTATTTCATTCTTCTACAGTTGGATATGCCATCTTGCCAACACCATTTGTGGAATAGGCTTTTTCCTCCCACTGAATGTTTTTGACCCCTTTGTCAAAACTTGGGTGGCTAAAGTGACAGGAGTTTATTTCTGGGCCTTTTGTTCCATTGGTCTGTATGTGTGATTATTTTATTTTTTCAAGGTAGGGTCTCGCTCTGGCCCCGGCTGACCTGGAATTCACTATGTAGTCTCAGGGTGGCCTCAAACTCACGGCAATCCTCCTACCTCTGCCTCCTGAATGCTGGGATTAAAGGTGTGCATCACCATGCCTGGCTTTGATTTTTTTTTTAAAAAATATTTCGTTTATTTACTTATTGGAAAGAGAGAAAGAAAGGGGCAGATAGAGAGAATGGGCGTGCCAGGGCCTCTAGTTAATGTGAATAAACTCCAGATGCACGTGCCACCCTGTGCATCTGGCTTTATGTGGCTACTGGGGAATCAAACCTGGGTCCTTTGGCTTTGTTGGCAAGCGCCTTAACCTCTGAGCCATTGTTGTTGTTGTTGCTGTTGCATTTATTTTTAGGCAGGGTCTCGCTCTAGCCTAGGCTGGCTTGGAACTCACTATGTAGTCCAAGCTGGCCTGGAACTGACTGTGATCCTCCACCCCCAGCCTCCTGAGTGCTAGGACTAAAGATGCATGGGATACCACACCCTGCTCTGGGGCTGTTTTTCATCCAGCACCATGCTGGCTCCATCTCCATGCTCTTTGGCATAATCTGAGGTCAGGTATTGTGACACCTCCAGCTATGTTCTTTCACCAGAGCATGGCACTATTTGTGATCTTTCGTGTTTCCATATGAACTTGGGTTATTATTTTTTTTTTCCAGTTCCCTGAGAGTGAGAAACAGCATTGGAACTTTGATGGACAGTGCATTAAATCTGTAGATTACTTTTGGTAGCACAGCCATTTTTATGATATTAGTTCTGCCAATCCAGGAGCATGAAGGTCTTTGCATTCTTCAGTATTCTTTCTTTATCCAGTGTCTTAAAGTTTTCATTGTAGACAGCATTCACTTCTTTGCTTAGATTTACTAAGTGTTTTATTTTGTGGGGAGCTATGGTGAATGCAGTATTTCTCCTAATTTTTTCTTTCTTTCTTTCTTTCTTTCTTTTTTTATTTTTATTTTTTTTGTTTTTTGTTTTTTTCAAGGTAGGGTCTCACTCTAGCTCAGGTTGACCTGGAATTCACTATGGAGTCTCAGGGTGGCCTCAAACTCTCAGTGGTCCTCCTACCTCTGCCTCCCGAGTGATGGGATTAAAGGTGTGGGCTACCATGCCCAGTTTCCCCCACTTTCTTTCTCTGCAAGTTCATTATTGGCATATATGAAAGCTATTGATTTTTGTATGCTGATTTTGCATACTAACACTTGGCTTAAAGTGTAGACCTAGGAGTTTTCTAGTAAATTCTATAACACTTTTTAAATATAGAATTATATTATCTACACATAGGCAAATAGGGACAGTGAGACTTCTTCCTTCCTTCCTTCCTTTCTTTTCTTTTCTTTTCTTTTTTATTTATTTTCTTCTTTTGGCTTTTCCAGGTAGGGTCTAGCTCTAGCCCAGGTTGACCTGGAATTCACTATGTAGTCTCAGGGTGGTCTTGAACTCACAGCAATTCCTCTACCTCGCAAGTGCTGGGATTAAAGGCGTGTGCCACCATGCCTGGCCCCTTCCTATTTTTACATTATTTATTTGTGTGTGTGTGTGTGTACGTGCGCGCGTGTGTGTGTGTGCGTGCATGCATGCGCGCCTGTGCACACACTCCAGGACCTCTTGCTGCTGCAAATGAACACCAGATGCTCATGCCCCTTTTTGTATCTGGCTTGGGAGTTGAACCAGGACCAGCAGGTTTTGCAAGGAAGTCCCTTTAACTGCTGACCCATCTCCCCAGCCCTGTTGTTGAGAATTTTTGCATTTATTGTTCATCTGGAAAATTGGTCTGTAGTTTTCTGTTTTTGTTGTGTCTTTATCTGGTTTCGGAATGAAGATAATGCTGACTTTGTACAATAAATTTGGTAGCAGTATTAGTTACCTTCTTCTGGCTGGGACAAGCACCCGACAACAATTAGCTCACGGGCCGGAGGGTTTGTTTCGGCTTACAGGTCCGGGTAACGGTCCAGTCCACCACGACGGGGAAGGCGTGACGGCAGGAGCCAGAAGCCGAGCTTGGTACGTTCAGCCCACAGAGAGGAAGAGCGTATTGACGAATGTCCGTCCTCAGCCAGGAGAGTAGCTTTTTTTTTTTTTTTTTAAATATTTTATTTATTTATTGGCAAGGCAAGAGACAGAGAGAGTTTAGAGAGAATGGACGCACAAGGGCCTCTTGCCACTGCAAACTCCAGATGGATGTGCCACTCTGTGCATCTGGCTCTACGTGGATACTGGGGAATTGAACCCAGGCCTTCAGGCTTTGCAAGCAAGTGCCTTTAACCACTGAACCATCTCTCCAGCCATTTATTTTTGGAGGAGTCGTTTTAAAAATTTTTATTGACAACTTGCATAATTATAGACAATAAACCATGGTAATTCCCTCCCCCCACTTTCCCCTTTGCAACTCCCCTCTCCATCATATTCCCTCCTCCTCTCAGTTGGTCTCTCTTTCATATATTTGATCTTTTCCTCCTATTATGATCATCTTGTGGAGGTAGTGCCAGGCATTTTGAGGTCGTGGATATCCAGGCCATTTTGTGTCTGGAAGAGTAAGGAGTCCTACCTTTCCTTTGGCTCTTACATTCTTTCTTTTTCCCTTTCTGTTTCATGGAACAAATTTAGAATTGTTGGTTTTAGATTTTCCTTAAATTAAAAATAATTTTAAAAGCAACAAAAAAAGTTATGGGCGTGGTGGTACACACCTTTAATCCCAGCACTCAGGAGGCAGAGGTAGGAGGATTGCCTTGAGTTCGAGGCCACTCAGAAACTACATAGTTAATTCCAGGTCAGCCTGGACCGAGTGAGACCCTACCTCAAAAAAAAAAACAAAAACAATTAAAAAATTAAAAAAATAATTTTAGCTGGGCATAGTGGTGCATGCCTTTAATCCCAGAATTTGGGAGGCAGAGCTAGGTGGATTGCCATGAGTTCAAGGCCACCCTGAGACTACATAGTGAATTCCAGGTCAGCCTGGGCTAAAGCAAGACCCTATCTCAAAAAAACAACAGCCAGCTGGAAGAAGCCATTCTACATGTAGTTCAATGGGAGAAAGAGATACCACCAGTGAAGATACTCAAAAGTGGACACTGAAAGCCTTATAATTGGCCAGCTAGGCCAAATGAGCCAATGGGTGCAATAGTGGCACGTCTGTCATGGTGGAAACCAACTGCCCTCCAATTGGACTAGGGGCCAGCTCCATGCGGGGGGAATACATCCCTGATACTGAAAACTTAAAACGGGTAGTCATGAGCCCTAAGGGTGTAACATCTGCTGATGTCTGAGAAATGTATATACTATGCTTATCAAAATGCCCAGTAAGCACTTCTCTTAATATTTGTACCCTTATATTAACACAACTCTCACTTTGGGTAGAGAATCTTCTCTTTTCAGATGGCAGTGACCTTGGGATGACTCAGAAGGTATCATGGTGCTGGAAAGAAGTGACTGGAGTACCGAGTAACATCTCGATCACACCTTCCAAGGCTAAGGGTCTAATGCGGAAGAGGTGGCGGAAAGAATGTAAGAGCTAAAGGAAGGGTAGGACTCCTTACAACGTGCTCCCTATAGACATAAAATGGCCTGGATATCCATGACCTCATAGTGCCTGATACTTCCTACACAAGACCATCATAGAGAAGAACATGACGTCAAAAAAAAGAGAGACTGATTGAGATGGGGAGGGGATATGATGGAGAATAGAATTTCAAAGGGGAAAGTGGGGAGGGAGGGTATTACCATGGGATATTTTTTATAATCATGGAAAATGTTAATGAAAATTGAGAAAAACAAACAAACAAACGAACAGCCTGGTGTGGTGGCGCACGCCTTTAATCTCAGCACTCGGGAAGCAGAGGTAGGAGGATCGCCATGAGTACGAGGCCACCCTGAGACTACATAGTGAGTTCCAGGCCAGCCTAGGCCAGAGACTCTACCCCCCAAAAAACAAAACAAAACAAAAAAACCCAGAAAAGTTTATTTATTTCTTTATTATTAATTTATTTACGGGAGCATGTGTGGGTGTGTGTGGGTACACTGGGGTCTCCGGCTGCTGTTAACAAATGCCAAGCCCATGCAACACTTTGAACCTGGCCTCTCACAGGTGCTGGAACAGGGCAGCATGCTTTGGAACCAAGTGCCTGTATCCCCTGATCAAGTCCAGCCTGGAAAATTTTGGTAGCCCCCAGCAGTGAATCCATCTGCTCTTGGACTTTACTTTGAAGGGAGATTTTTAAGTATAGAGTTAATGCTGTTAATATGTCTGTTTAATTTACTTATATCTTCCAACATTGATTTTAGTAGGTTGAATACATTTAGAAATGTACCCATTTCTTCTAGTTTTTTCAGCTTTTCGAAATAAAGCTTTTCAAAATATTCTCTAATGATGCTTTGAATTTCCCTGGAGCCTGCTATAACAACTCCCTTTTCTTTCTTTCTTTCTTTTTTTTTTTTTTTGAGGGGGGGGTTTCACTCTAGCCCAGGCTGACCTGGAATTCACTATGGAGTCTCAGGGTGGCCTCGAACTCACAGCAGTCTTCCAACCTCTGCCTCCCGAGTGCTGGGATTAAAGGAGTGTGCCACCACACCAGGCTTCGCTTTTCATTTTTAAGTTTCTTCATTTGGGTCTTCTGTCTCTTTTTGTTAATTGGCTAAAAATTTACCAATCTTTTAGTTGCCTCAAAAGCCAACTTTTTTTTTTTTTTTTTTTTTTTTTGAGGTAGGGTCTCGCTCTAGCCCAGGCTGACCTGGAATTCACTATGTAGTCTCAGGGTGGCCTTGAACTCATGGAGATCCTCCTTCCTCCCCAGTGCTGAGATTAAACGTGTAAGCCACCAGGCCTGGCTAAACTTTTTTTTTTTTTTTTTTTTTTTTACTATTTTCTGATGTTGGGATTGGCTTATTGTTATTTATCTTTTCTTATTTATTTATTTTGTTTTGTCCTTATTAGCTAAGTGTGCTTCTTTCTTTAAAAAAGATTTTATTTATTTATTTATTTGAGAGCTTCAGACACAGAGAGAAAGACAGATAGAGGGAGAGAGAGAGAGAATGGGCGCGCCAGGGCTTCCAGCCTCTGCAAACGAACTCCAGACGCATGCGCCCCCTTGTGCATCTGGCTGACGTGGGACCTGGGGAACCGAGCCTCGAACCAGGGTCCTTAGGCTTCACAGGCAAGCGCTTAACCGCTAAGCCATCTCTCCAGCCCCTAAGTGTGCTTCTTCAAGACAACATATAGTCTGCATCTTTTCTCCGCACCCCCCCTCTTTTCCTTCTCTCTTTGTATGGATGGTATACATGTCCCATAGCACACATGTGGAGCTCCGACATGTCCCATAGCACACATGTGGAGCTCTGAGAAGAACCCGAGAGTTGCGATTCTCACTCCTGCCTTGTTTTGCCACAGGATATCTCTTGTTTGCCATTGCATTTTGCCAGACTAGCTGGCCTGTGGGCTTTGATTCCTGTCTTCAGATTCCCTCTACGGTTGCTTTAGGCGCATTGGGATTACAGCCACGTGTGCAATTTGCATCCGTTTCATGGGTTCTGGCCAGGGATCGGGACTCCAGCTGTCAGGCCTGTGTAGCAAGCGCTGGTAACTATTGAGCCATATACCTGGCTGTTAGGTCACATCTTTTTATTGGTGAATTGAGGCCATTTACATTTGAAGTTATTATGAAAGAGGCTTCATATTTCCCAAGATTCTGTTGGGTGATGTTCTGGTTGGCTGGATTATTGTCATTTCTTTTCCTTTGAGGTTTTTCTGTCTTGCTGCATTTGACACGATTGATTCTTTCCATGCTCTTCTGGGTCCATCTGTTCCTGGACTGTATTCTGTCACATAGCCTCTTGAGTGAGGCTGCCTTTTTAATTCCTCCTTCTATCGTGTTCTGTGGTGGTTTGAATGAGATGTCTCCTATAGCCTCATAAGCTTCCAATACCTGATACTGGGGGGAGATGGCTCAGCAGTTAAAGGCACTTTAACTGGCCCTGGGTTTTTTTCTCCAGCTATCCACATGAAGCCAGATGCACAACGTGGGAACTGGAGAGATGGCTTAGTGGTTAAGGCACTTGCCTGAAAAACCTAAAGACAGGTTTGATTTCCCAGTACTCACATATAGCCAGATGCACAAAGTGGTGCATGCATCTGGAGTTCATTTGCAGTGACTGGTGGTCTCCTTCTTGTGTCTGTTTGCCTTCTCCCATTCAGGTTAACTTCCCCTTGGGTCCTTGTTCAAGTCCCCGCTGGCTGGGGCACTATGAATATATATACACATATACACACACAATTCAGCTAAGATTGACATTTATGAATGAGTAAGAGAATACCCTCCAGGAAATTCAACTTGGCACTTTAATTAAAAAAAGAAAAGAGGGGGCTGGAGAGATGGCTTAGTGGTTAAGACATGTGCCTCCAAAGCCAAAGGATCCTGGTTCAGTTCTCCAGGACCCACGTTAGCCAGATGCACAAGGGGCACATGCATCTGCAGTTCCTTTGCAGTGGCTGGAGGCCCTGGCATGCCTGTTCTCTCTCTTTCTACCTCTTTCTCTCAAGTAAATAAAATATATTTAAAAAACGAAAAGAAAACAAAAGATTTCTGGAGAGATTGCTTAGTGGTTAAGACATTTGCCCGCAAAGGCAAAGGACCCAGGTTCAATTCCCTAGTACCTACATAAGCCACATGTACAAGGTGGCACATGCGTCTGGAGTTCATATGTAGTGACTAGAGGCTCTGGCATGCCCATTCTCTCTTTTTCTCTGTCTGCTTCTCTCTCTCAAAATAAATGAATAAAAAATTTAAAAATTAAAAAAAAAATAGATGCGTAAGTGGTGCATGCGTCTGGAGATCGTTTGCAGGGGCAAGTAGCCATGGCACACCCAAACTCACTCTTTTTCTTGAGGGTCCTCACTATCCCGGTGGGTCATTGACCACCGACGTCCTGGTCGCAGTAGAAATTGGGGGAGCAGGGTGAGTATGATCGGCAACGAACCACCCGGCAGACAGTCCAATGGGTATCGCTTTGTCTCATTTATTCAAAAAAAGGGAGTGAGTTTATAAACACTTGGGCAAGGTTGAAAAGGCACATGCACACTATCAGGTGATTGGATACATCGATTGGTGGGTTGTTATCTCATAGGCTGGTGTTGGAAGGCAGAAGTTATGAGGGAGAAGTTGCAAGGGAGAAAAGCTACGTGACTTCGGCCACACATTGCATGGCCACAGCAGCAGGGAGACTGTTTACTACCATATAAACGTCTCTTGGGCAGCTGGCCACAAGGTCAGGAACTGTGGGGTGGGAGGTTGGGCAGAACATTAGACTATGGAATGCTCAGGTGCTTTGGGATGGGGGAGGGCCCGCTGGTTGCAGGCGAAGTTGAGGCACACTATGACCTTGCAAGAAGGGAGGGCCAGGGCTGGAGAGATGGCTTAGCGGTTAAGTGCTTGCCTGTGAAGCCTAAGGACCCCGGTTCGAGGCTCGGTTCCCCAGGTCCCACGTTAGCCAGATGCACAAGGGGGCGCACGTGTCTGGAGTTCGTTTGCAGAGGCTGGAAGCCCTGGCGCGTCCATTCTCTCTCTCTCCCTCTATCTGTCTTTCTCTCTGTGTCTGTCGCTCTCAAATAAATACATAAATAAATAAATTAAAAAAAAAAAAAAAAAGAAGGGAGGGCCAGCTCTGGCGCCAGAGTGGGTTCCTGACGATCAGGCCACTGCAACGCCCACAGCCCGAGGTCCCCGGCCATGTCCACAGCCCAGGCCGGCAAGCTCACAGTCGCAGCCCGTGTTCAGCAATGCCGACATTTCTGCACGTATTCCTGATGTTCACAGCACAGGATCACCCTTATTCAGGATTTTTGGTGCTGCATTTTTGACTATGACCAGCCATATGAGGTCACAAGTAGATGTAGAATTTCCCACGTGTGCAGTGATGCTGGACAGCAAAAATGTATCAGGTTTTGGAACATTAGGGATTTGGATTTTCAGTTTAGGAGTGCTCAGCCCTATAAAAATCTGCTAATGCATGTAAGAAAGACCGTGCAGTGGACATCTGTGTTGTTTTTCCTTCAGACTCACTAGAGGAAACCACCCTTAATGGTCAGTAGCTCGTTTTAAATCATCTGCCCAAGCAGTGAAGGTCAATGACTCTGGCGCTCTGATCACTAATCAAGAGACCAGTGGCTCTTAGTTTGCATATGTACACAAGAGGCACCCTCAACAGCAGTTGAAAAGATCTGTTCCTCGCCTGAGTGTGGGTGCTCATGCATGTGGTCTCAGGGCTTGCGAGGCTGAGGCAGGCAGATCTCCCTGATCTCAAGGCCAGTCTGGGCTATAAGATGAGCTCAGGAGAGCCTGGCTACAGAGTGAGACTCTATCTCAAAAAAAAAGTTGGGGGGGGTCTGGAGAAATGGCCTAGCGGTTAAGTGTTTGCCTGTGCAGCCTAAGGACCCTGGTTTGAGGCTCTATTCCCCAGGACCCACGTTAACCAGATGCACAAGGGGGCACAAGCATCTGGAGTTCATTTGCAGTGGCTGGAGGCCCTGGCATGCCCATCCTCTCTCTCTGCCTTCCTCTCTCTATCTGTTGTTCTCAAATAAATAAATAAATGATGGGCTGGCGAGATGGCTTAGCGGTTAAGCACTCGCCTGTGAAGTCTATGGACCCCGGTTCGAGGCTCGGTTCCCCAGGTCCCACATTAGCCAGATGCACACATCTGGAGTTCGTTATCAGTGGCTGGAAGCCCTGGCGCACCCATTGTCTCTCTCTCCCTCTATCTGTCTTTCTCTCTGTGTCTGTTGCTCTCAAATAAATAAATAAAAATGAACAAAAAGTAAAAAATAAATAAAGAAAAAATAAATAAATGAAAAATGAACAAAATAAAGGGGGTGGGAGTGGAGAGATGGCTTAGTGGTTAAGGCATTTACCTGCAAAGACAATGATTCTCCAGGACCCACATAAGCCAGATGTACAAGGGGCACATGCATATGGAATTTGTTTGCAGTGCCCGTTCTCTTTCTCTTTCTCAAATATATGTGTGTATATATATTTAAAACCCAATAACTGACTGCTACTCTCACAACACATAACCCACAACCCCATGAGGAATACCAACAACTGAGAAAGGACCTCAGTGGAATGGGGTCAGGGAGGAGGGCACAGATGGTACCAACACATGGCATATCCATACAAAATATGTTCATAATAAAAAAAAAAGAGAGAAAAAGGGGCTGGAGAGATGTTTTAGTGGTTAAGGTGCTTTGCTGCAAAGCCAAAGGATGCAGGTTCAATTCCCCAGGTCCAATTTAAGCCAGATGCACAAGGTGGCACATGGTCTGGAGTTTGTTTGCAGAGGTTGGAGGCCCTGGCATGCACATTCTCCCTCTCTCTCCCTTCCCTCCTTCTCTGTCTGCCTCTTTCTCTCTGTCAAATAAATAATAATAATAAAGTAAAATGTCAAAAGAAAGAAAGAAAGAAAAAGAAATAATCACAGCCCTTAGATGAATTTTCCAGAACATTTACAAAAAGAAATTCTACTCCTGGATGCTAGTGCCCAGAGTGTCTGATTCAATAGCAATAATGTGCTGGGTGTGGTGGTGTGCCCCTTTAATCTCTTTAATGCCTCACTTAGGAGGCAGAAATAGAAGGATCATTGTGAGTTTGAGACCATCCTGGAATTACCCTACCTTGAAAAACCAAAAAAAAAAAAAAAGTGTGTGTGCACATGTGAAGTACAAGTGTATTGCCGGATGTGGTGGCAAAAGCCTTTAATCCCAGCACTCTGGGGGCAGAGGTAGGAGGATCACTATGGGTTCAAGGCTACCCACAGACTACATAGTGAATACCTACGTGGTCAGCTTGGGCTATAGAAAGGCCCTACCTTGCCACCATCATGAAAACAAATGATCATAAATGTTGGCGGGGATGTGGCAAAAAAGGAACCCTTCTGCACTGCTGGTGGGAATGCAATCTGGTCCAGCCATTGTGGAAAACAGTGTGGAGGTTCCTAAAGCAGCTAGAGATTGATCTACCATATGACCCAGCTATAGCACTCCTAGGCATATATCCAAAGGACTCATCTCATTTCCTTAGAAGTACATGCTCAACCATGTTTATTGCTGCTCAATTTATAATAGCTGGGAAATGGAACCAGCCTAGATGTCCCTCAACAGATGAGTGGATAATGAAGATGTGGCACATTTATACAATGGAGTTCTACTCAGCGGTAAAGAAAAATGAAGTTATGAAATTTGCAGAAAAATGGATGGACCTGGAAAGTATTATACTAAGTGAGGTAACCCAGGCCCAGAAAGCCAAGCGCCACATGTTCTCTCTCATATGTGGATCCTAGCTACAGATGATTGGGCTTCTGCGTGAGAATGAAAATACTTAGTAGCAGAGGCCAGTAAGTTAAAAAGGAGACATAAAGGGTAGAGAAAGGAAGGGAGGAGGATACTTAATAGGTTGATATTGTATATATGTAATTACAATGATTGTAATGGGGAGGTAATATGATGGAGAATGGAATTTCAAATGGGAAAGTGTGGGGGTGGGGAGGGAGGGAATTACCATGGGATATATTTTATAATCATGGAAGATGTTAATAAAAATTAAAAACAACAACAACAACAACAACAACAAAGACCATCATAATAGGAGGAAAAGATCATGACATCAAAATAAAAGAGGGACTGATTGAGAGGGGGAGGGGATATGATGGAGAGTGGAGTTTCAAAGGGGAAAGTGGGGTAACGGAGGGAATTACCATGGGTTATTGTCTACAATTATGGAAGTTGTCAATAAAAAATAAATTTTAAAAAAGAAAAAAAGAAAAAAAAAAAAAAAAGAAAGGCCCTACCATGAAAAAACAAAAATAGGAGCCGGGCATGGTGGCGCACGCCTTTAATTCCAGCACTCAGGAGGCAGAGGTAGCAGGATTGCTGTAAGTTCGAGGCCACCCTGAGACTGCAGAGTGAATTCCAGGTCAGTCTGGGCTAGAGTGAGACCCCACCTCGAAAAACCAAAGAAGAAAACAACCAAAAAAAAAAAAAAAATAATTCACACCTTTAATCGCAGCACTTGGGAGGCAGAGGTTGGAGGATTGCCGAGAGTTCAAGGCCACCCTGAGACTACATAGTTAATTCCAGGTCAGCCTGGACCAGAGTGAGATCCTACCTTGAAAAACCAAAAAAAAAAAAAAAAAAAAAGACGGTGCTTAATAGGGTTGATATTGTATATATGTAAGTACAATGATTGTGATGGAGAAGTAATATGATGGAGAATGGAATTTCAAAGGGGAAAGTGTGGGGGGGAGGGAGGGAATTAACATGGGATCTTTTTTATAATCATGGAAAATGCTAATAAAAATTTTAAAAAGTAAAATAAAGGTGTGCACCACCAAAAAAAAATAAATAAATAAAATAGGGCTGGGTGCGGTGGTGCACACCTTTAATCCCCACACTTGAGAGACCAAGGTAGGAAGATTGTTGTGAGATCAAGGCTACTCTGAGACTACAGAGTGAATTCTAGGTCAGCCTGAACTAGAGCAAAACCCTACATCAAAGGAACACAAAAGAAAAAAAAGTAAAGAAGAAATAAACCACCACAACCAAAAATCAGTAGAGATATCTAGGGTGTGGTGAAATTCTGGAATTTGGGAGTTAGAAGCAAGAACATTAGGAATTTGGGGCAAGCTTCAAATACTTAGAAAGTTATCGGCTAGACTGGGATACATATAAGCCCATGTTCTAAAACAAAAGATTAATGGAAAAAGTAATTGTATTACTTATTTCCTTGTGTGAGCAAACCCTGACTAGAAGCAACCTAAGGAGTTTAATTTGGCTTAGTTTTGAGAGGAAGGTGCGAGAAAGGAAGAGATCGTGTGGTAGTAGTTGTTGGAGCAGAGCTGGTCACATTATGTTGGCAGTGGAGGCAGAGTGTGAACAGGAAGTGAGACTGCACTATCAAACCTCAACACCTTCAAGCAAGGCTCCACCTCCCCAAAATTCCACAACCTTTCCAAACAGTTGGGAATCGAGTATTGAAATACATGAGCCTATGGGGGATATTTTATATTCAAACCCCAACAGAAATTATTTCACATTACTTAATTTTACTTGTATTTCCTCTCTGTCTTTTAGGTTTCTTTCTTTTTTCTTTTTTCTTTTTCTTTTCTTTTCTTTTTTTTTGAAGCAGTCTCTCTCTCTCTCTCTCTCTCTGGAACTCACTCTGTAGATCAGGCTGGCCTTGAACTCATGTCGATCCTCCTAAGATAGACTACTGACTACTGGAATTAAAGGCATGTGCCACCATACCTGGCATAATTTTACTTTCCTAAACTTTTTGAAACAATTTTTATTGATTTGTGTTTGTGTGTATGGATGCACCAGGGCCTCCTGTCACTGCATAAAGTCTCAGCCACTTTTGTATTCAGCTTTAGGTGAATGGTTTAGAAGTTGAACCTTGGGCTGGGGAGGTGGCTCGCGGTTAAGTGTTTGCCTGTGAAGCCTCAGGACCCCACTTCAGACTCGATTCCCCAGGACCCACATTAGCCAGATGCATAAGGGGAGCACACGGGTCTGGAGTTCTTTCGCAGTGGCTGGAAGCTCTGGCGCATCCATTCTCATTTACTCTCTTTGTCGCTCTCAAATAAATAAGTAAGAATAAACAACAACAACAAAAAAATTCAAAAAAAGAAATTGAATCTTACGCTTTATAATTAAGACCCTTTAACTGCTAAGTCATCTGCTCAGCCCCTTTGTTAGCTATTTGAGACAAGATCTCATGTAGCCCATGCAGATTTATTTTCTTTTTATTTCAACATTCAGAAAAAAAGGGCTGGAGAAATGGCTGAGTGGTGAAGGCATTTGCCTACAATGCCTAAGGACCCTGGTTCGATTCCCCAGGACCCACGTAAGCCAGATGCACAACGTGTGTATGTCTGGAGCTCGTCGCAGTGGCTACAGGCCCTGGTGTACCCATTCTTTCTCTCTATCTGCCTCTTTCTGTCTCTCTCAAATAAATAAATAAATCAAATATTTAAAAAAATAGAAGAAGAAAAAGAAGAAGAGAAGTTTTCCCCTCTCTTCCTGTCTCCCTAAAGAAGAGGCAGATAAAAATATACCATCTTGCTATGATGGCCTACTCATTATCCCATCACTCAGGAGGCAGGAGGATCCCAACAAATTCCAGGATATCCAGGGCTAACTAGTGAGCCTCAAAAGCAAAACAAAACAAAACACCTTCAAGGCAGGGAACTCTGAAATTCCCATCCGGACCTAACTCATTTCCAGGTTGCAGGTCTGAGCTTATCAGCTAGGGAGGGCTGAGGAAGTTAGATTGTGAATTGGAAGAAGGTTCAGGAAGCAAGGAGAGTGCTCATGGTTTCATTCTTGCTGTGCAAGGTGCCCTTTTATACAGATCCTAACAATAGTGGCCAGTGGCCAAGCTTAGAGTTACATAACATGATCATGCCACAGTCACATGGGAGATTACATAACATGTTGATCCATTTCTTCCTCACCGGAAATAGAGTCCCAGAAGCCCACTGGGCAGCCATCTGGCCAGCCTGTTTACACACTATTGGGTCTGCCCAGGCTCCCGTGTAAGTGGTATTGTTTATGGTAGTAAAATTCTTTTTTATGGTGGCAAAGTGAAAGGGAATAGAAAGTCCAGAAGTTTCAGAAGTTTTAGTGTTGGAAAAGGCGATGTTCAACCCATGAACAAATTCAGAGGGCCTTTTTTTTTTTTTTTTTTTTTTTTTTTTTAGGTATGGTCTCACTGTAGCTCAGGCTGCCCTGGAATTCACTATGTAGTCTCAAGGTGGCTTCGGACTCTGAAATCCTCCTACCTCTGCCTCTCAAGTGATGTGACTAAAGGTGAGCAACACCATGCCCAGACAAATTCAGAGAGTTTTTTAAGAAAATTATTTATTTATTATTATTTTATTTTTAGAAGAGAAGCCATTGAAAAGTTTTTTTTGTTGTTGTTGTTCATTTTTACTTATTTATTTGAGAGCGAGAGACAGAGACAGAAAGAGGCAGATAGAGAGAAAGAGAGAGAATGGGTGCGCCAGGGCCTCCAGCCACTGCAAACGAACTCCAGACGCGTGCGCCCCCTTGTGCATCTGGCTAACGTGTTTCCTGGGGAATTGAGCCTTGAACCGGGGTCCTTAGGCTTCACAGGCAAGCGCTTAACTGCTAAGCTATCTCTCCAGCCCCTATTTTATTTTTATTTTGGGTTTTTTTTTTTTTTAAGGTAGAGTATCAATCTGGTTCAGGATGACCTAGAATTCACTATGGAGTCTCAGGGTGGCCTCGAACTCACAGTGATCCTCCTACCTCTGCCTCCGGAGGGCTGGGATCAAAGGCGTGCGCAACCATGCTGGATTTTAAAATTTATTTTTTTTAGAGAGAGATTGCGAGAGGGAGACAGAGAATGAGTATGGGTGTGCCAGGGCCTTTTGCCACTGCAAATGAACTCTAGATGCATGTCGCACTTTGTGCATGTGGCTTTACACGGGTACCTAGGGAATTAAGCCTGAGCTATCAGGCTTTTGCAAGCAAGTGTCTTAACCACAGAGCCATCACTCCACCCCCTCCCACAACTTATTTATTTATTTGAGAGATAGAGAGTATATGTGTGCCAGGGTCTGTTGCAACTGCAAAAGTGGTTAAGGTGCTTGCTTGCAAAGCATCATGACCTGGGTTTGATTCCCCAGTACCCACATAAAGCCAGATGCAGATGCATAAACTAGCACATGTGTATGTATCTCTCTTTTCTCTCTCTGTTTGCAAATAAAAACTATATATATATATATATATATATATATATATATATATATATATATATATATATATATATATATTTTTTTTTTTTTTTTTTTGCCGGGTGTGGTGGCACATGCCTTTGATCCCAGCCCTCGGGAGGCAGAGGTAGGAGGATCGCCGGGAGTTCGAGGCCACCCTGAGACTCCATAGTGAATTCCAGGTCTGCCTGGGCTAGAGTGAGACTCTACCTCAAAAAACAAACAAAAAAAGATTCAATCAAGGGTTTCATTATCCCAACCACTGTTACACCCTTTTGGTGGATGAAAGGGACATCAAGTGGGGCCGGAGAGATGGTTCAGGGGTTAAAGGCACTTGCCTTCAAAACCTGCTGGCCCAGGTTCAGTTCAGCAGAATACACAAAGTGGTGCATGCATCTGGAGTTCATTTTCAGTGACAGAAGGCCCTTGCCTGCCCATGTTCTATCTCTCTTAAATAAATAAATAAATAAATTATTAAAAAGGTTACATCAAGTAAATCCTTTTAGACCAAATGGCCCCAGGAAGTGGTAGAGGGGAGGGTAAGTATATCAACCATTTGGATTTCCCATAGGGCTAGTAAGCCAAAACAAATAAACAAATACAGTTTACTCAGATAGAATAAAACGTTGGATGGGTTCCCAAATAAAAATCTAGGTTACTGTGGCTAGGTTTTCTTTCTAAGGCCAGACTGAAAATAAAATGGAGACATAAATACTAAAATTTCACTCAGAACTGTGCATGGTGGTACACACCTACAATCCTAGTACTTGGGAGACTCAAGGAAGAGGATCTCAAATTTGAATTTGAGGTCAGGCTGGGGCTACAGAATGAGATCTGTGAAATAGAGAAGGCTCACCAAGCCGGGCATTAGGCTTTGCAGGCAAGCACCTTAACCACTGAGTTACCTCTCCAGACCACATTATGATATCTTTGTTAAAAGCTAGTAGGCTCATCAAAGAAGATCTGGGAGCCATTGTTATGAGTACATTAATTTTATTGAAGGGACCAAACTGACGCCATGACAGACTTCAGTAAGGTGCTACCCTAACTAAGCCTAAGTTTCAATTTCTGGGAGAAGCAGGCAAGCCTCCTGGGAAAGGGCAGGCTGCTAATCAACAGTGGCCCTGACTTGTGTCTGGAGAAGTTACTTGCCCAGGGGCTGAGTCAGTTTCTGGAGACATGTGGAAACAGGCCCAGACATGTCCCTTTCACGCCTTTCACCCCAACCAATCAGAGATGTAACTGGTGCTTGCCTAGCCAATCACGTTGGAAGATGACCTAATCTGCCTGGAATTCCCCTAGTTGTGCTTAAAAGGAGCCCATGCGGTCCTCTTGGGGTCGCCATTTTGTCCGAATGGTTGACCCCCGCATGCTGGTTGATTCTGCAGAATAAATGCTCTTTGTTTTTGCATACTATTTGAGTCTGGAGTCTTTCTTCAGTGATTCTAGGACCCTGACATTTGTTATCTCATTAAGAGGATAAACATTCCTTCCACTGCTCTAGCATGTCTTTAGATGAGGGGTTTGGGTGCTTGATCAGGTGAGTGATTGACCTGTTCAGTTGAATTAATTTTGGGGGGTTTTTTGAGGTAGGGTCTTACTCTAGCTCAGGCTGACCTGGATTTCACTATGCAGTTTCAGGGTGGCCTTTAACTCACAGTGATCCTCCTAACTCTGCCTCCTGAGGGCTGGGATTAAAGGTGTGCACCACCACGCCCGGCTTGAATTAATTTAAAAAAATTTTTAAGGTAGCATTTCACTTTAGTCCAAGCTGACGTGGAGCTCACTGTGTAGTCCCAGTGTTATGGGAAACTGAGGCTCACATAACTGTCACAGGAGACTGTGTGGAGAATGAGAAAAAAAGTTTATTTTCATGCCAGCGTGGGTCCAGGGGAATCTCTTCCAAAGCCTGGACTCTGGTTCTTGGTGGTTCATAGTTTATGTACTTTATTTTGGACTATTCTCATTATTGTAAGGTCTCAGAGCCCAGAGCCCTGGCCTAGTGCCAGAGACCTTGAGCTTGAGATAGGCAAGTTTTATAGAAACAGAAAAATGGCTAATTGTCAGACAGATGCCTGTAGCTCTGCTATGGAGATAAAAAGATGATTTTCAGCTGGGCGTGGTGGTGCATGCCTTTAATCCCAGCACTCGGGAAGCAGAGGTAGGAGGATCGATGTGAGTTTGAGGCCAGCCTGAGACTACATGGTGAATTCCAGGTCAGCCTGGGCTACAGTGGAACCCTATCTCAAAAAAGAGAGAGAGATGATTTTTGTGGTGGCACACACCTTCAATCTCTGTACTCAGGAGGCCGAGGCAGGAGGATCGCTGTGAGTCGGAGGCCACCCTGAGACTACATAGTGAATTCCAGGTCAGCCTGGGCTAGAGGGAGAGAGTGAGACCCTATCTCGAAAAACCTTTAAGAGAAAAAGTTTCAGTACAGGTCAGAAGCTGCAATACTGTCGCGAGCGCTCTCAAAGATGATTGGTTGAGAGGATTCCGCCGGCGAAGGCCAGTGATACTCAGACACTGGTATACTCGCAAAGGAGTTTACTGGGATGAAAGTCACGCACAAGCAAGTCCAAACTATCATAAATAATATTATAGCTAATATAATATATAACCAAGGTATATTCATCGCTACATTACTAACACAAGAATATTTCTAACGAGTCTAACATGTATACGACCTGACAACGTGAGATTTGAGTTGCGACGTTTTACGACCTGACCAACGCGAGGTTCAAGCTGCGCTCCAAGTCGAGTCTTGGTCCGCTGGCGTAAGCTAGTGCTCTGGCTTACGGATGATCGTTCGGACAGAGTGTCGGGCTGATGAATTCAGATTGGTGATGCGTCTCGCGGAGGTCTCAGTCAGGACTGCTGAGTAACCTTTCAGTCAGTCATAGTGTCGGGGAGACTGAGACAATGGTTGCTGAGCAGCTGGGGTTTTTATACCTTCCAATACTTATCTAATAGTTTCACACACATATCTGCTAATCTCTACTACGTCACTGCACACAGTTAGTCTTAGTTTTGCTTACAAGCTTTGACTTTGCATTTTTTACTCTCACAACAAACTTGTTTATCCTAAACTGGCCCTGGACCATATGCTGGTCCTTACATGCTCATAACAGAACCCTATCTCAAAAAAGAGAGAGAGATGATTTTTGTGGTGGCACACACCTTCAATCTCTTGTACTCAGGAGGCCGAGGCAGGAGGATCGCCGTGAGTCTGAGGCCACCCTGAGACTACATAGTGAATTCCAGGTCAGCCTGGGCTAGAGGGAGAGAGTGAGACCCTATCTTGAAAAACCTTTTAAAAAAAAAGTTTCGGACTTCCAGTTAAGATGGCGGCGTAGGTACCATGCCAAAGCAGCCTAGGGGGGAAAAAGACCCAAAAAACTCAGCAAAATACACACTTTTACTAAAAACTGAGGTATATAGGAAATTGAAGCGGCAGTGGAGAAGTAGAAGAGTTATAGAGCATCCAGAGCCTGCACAGGCGGGAAAAGTGGCTCCGGCAGCTCGGCCAACCACCGCGGCCCTGGCGCAGCAGAAAACCGCCAGACTCGGCTCGAGCCGCAGGAAAAGCCAGGTGCGGGATTTTCCCCTCACACCGCGCTCTCCGCAACTCAGGACACGTGAGGGGAGAGCGGCAGCGAGCAGCGGAGGAGCAGACCACGAGGTAGAAGAACACGTGGAGCAGTGAGACAACCAGAGCAGCCGTGGCTCCCTCCCCTCCCCCACCGCCTGAGCCCAGCTCCAGCGAACACAGCAGCGGCCCGGGACCCGGCCACGCCAACTTGGGCTGACAGCGGAACCCAAGCAGGAGCAGAGTTCGGCAGCAACTTCAGCGGCTCCAGCACCGGTACCAGCGGCCCCAGCAGCAGCGGACCCAGGAGCGGCAGCGGCGGCAGATCCCGCAGCAGCGGCTTCGGGGGGAGCAGCAGCGGTGGACACGGCAGCGGCAGCTTCAACAGCGGTGGTGGCTCTGGTGGTGGCAACTATGGCAGCAGCAGCGGCTCGGTTTGCCCCGTAGGAAAAGCAAGTGCCCAGCTCCAGAAATCAGAACAGCAGCCCGACGACCCAGGCAGCAACTTGACTGAGACCAAAATCACCCAAGGTAACCGGGATTACACCAGGGAAGGGTCTCACTTGGTCACAAGCTGACTTGGATCCCTCAACAGACCAGAAATCTAAACCTCTTTGTTGATAGAGGATCTGGTCATTACAATAACTACTCTTGCATACATACTCGGGGCTGTTTTTGATTGAATGTGTACAGTGTTTAGTTAAATTTTAGAATCTACCTGTATTTTATTCCACTCAGCCTGCTTGAATACTCCTATAGCAGGGAAACTCAACCCCTAAGAACATCTTTGTAGATACTCTGAGAGTCTTAAGAGCCACACCTAATACCTTAAGGTCCTACCCTGAAAATATATTACATCAAATCAATTGATACAGCTAAGAATACACAGCTAGCTAGAAAATCCAAGCATTAACTTAATCCAAGATGCAAAAATATATATATTATAACACAAGAAACACTAAAAAGCAAGACGATATAAATCCACCTAAAAGTATTAATGCATCAGAAATGTCCTCCAGTGAGAAAGAGTTAGAGGAAATGCCTGAGAAAGAGTTCAAAAGAATAATTATAAATATGTTCAAAGAGGTCAAAGAACACATGAAAACAATCAAAGAAGAAATCAAAGAGGAAATCAAAGGAATCAAAGAAGAGGCAGGACACCAATTTAATGAAATAAAGAAGGCAATACAAGACATAAATAGGGAAATAGAAATAATAAAGAAAAACCAGTCAGAATTACTAGCAATGATGAACACAGTTAATGAAATATAAAACTCTGTAGAAAATCTCACCAGTAGGATGGATGAGGGAGAGGACAGAATATCTAAGCTAGAAGACCAGGTGGCAGACCTAATACAGTCCAACAAAGAGAAAGACAAACTTATAGAAAAATATGAGTGGGAATTTCAAGATATTCGGGACACAATGAAAAGATCCAATATAAGAATTCAGGGCATAGGAGAAGGAGAAGAACTCCACTCCAGAGGCATAGTAGGCATCTTCAACAAAATCATAGAGGAAAATTTCCCTCAAATTGGGAAAGAGATGCCAATACAGATACAGGAAGCCTTTAGAACCCCAGCCAGACAAAACCCAGAAAGAACCTCTCCTCGCCATATTATAATCAAACTTCCAAACACACACACCAAAGAAAAAATATTGAAAGCAGTTAGAGAGAAAAATCAAGTTACCTACAAAAGCAAGCCCATCAGGATTACAGCAGATTATTCAACACAAACTTTTAAAGCCAGAAGGGCTTGGAGTGATATATTCCAAGTTCTGAAAGATAACAACTGTCAACCAAGGTTACTTTATCCTGCAAAGTTATCCATTCAAATAGATGGAGAAATAAAGACATTCCATGACAAAAGCAGGTTAAAGGAGTATTTGAAGACAAAACCAGCTCTACAGAAAATACTTGATAGAATCCTCCATGCTGAACAAAAGGAAAAGCACACATATAAGGAACCTAGAAAAAACAAGCTATACTCAAATACCAGTTAACAGAAGAGAGCACAGGTAGAACCAGAAACACACACACACACAAAAATGGCAAGCATAAATACACACCTTTCAATAATATCTCTTAATATCAACGGTCTCAATGCCCCAACGAAAAGACATAGATTTGCAGACTGGGTTAAAAAGCAGGATCCTACAATTTGTTGATTCCAAGAAACTCACCTTTCTACAAAGGATAGACACTATCTTAGGGTGAAAGGTTGGAAGATGGTGTTTCAAGCAAATGGGCCTAGAAAACAAGCAGGGGTTGCTATCCTAATATCAGACAGGGTAGACTTTAGTCCGACGTTAGTCAAGAAAGATAAGGAAGGTCACTTTATATTGATTAAGGGCACACTCCAACAGGAGGATATTACAATCCTAAACATATATGCACCTAACATGGGGGCTCCCAAATTCGTCAAACAAACACTATTAGAACTAAGGTCACAGATAACACCAAACACAGTGGTGGTGGGTGACTTTAACACCCCACTCTCATCAATTGACAGGTCATCCAGGGAAAGAATAAACAGAGAGGCATCTGGACTAAATGAGGTCATAGAAGGAATGGACCTAAGAGATATATACAGGACATTTCATCCAAAGGCTTCAGAATATACATTCTTTTCAGCAGCACATGGAACATTCTCTAAGATAGACCATATATTAGGACACAAAGCAAATCTTAACAAATTGAGGAAAATTGAAATAATTCCTTGCATTCTATCTGACCACAATGGAATTAAACTACAAATCAGTAGCAAGAAAGGCTATAGAGCATACACAAAATCATGGAAACTAAACAATACACTACTAAATGATGAGTGGGTCAATGAAGAAATCAAAAAGGAAATCAAAAAATTTATAGAGTCAAATGATAATGAGAACACAACATACCAAAATCTCTGGGACACAATGAAGGCAGTTCTAAGAGGTAAATTTATAGCCTTAAGTGCCTATATTAAGAAATTAGAAAGGTCGCAAGTAAACGACCTAATGCTTCGCCTTAAAGACTTGGAAAAAGAAGAACAAGGCGAACCAAAAATCAGTAGACGGGAAGAAATAATAAAGATTAGGGCAGAAATTAATGAAATAGAAACAAAAAGAACAATCCAAAGAATTAATGAAACAAAGAGTTGGTTCTTTGAAAGGATAAACAAGATTGATAAACCCTTAGCAAATCTGACCAAAAGAAAGAGAGAAGAGACACAAATTAATAAAATCAGAGATGAACAAGGTAACATCACAACAGATTCCAGAGAAATTCAAAAAATCATAGGGACATACTATAAAAGCATATACTCCACAAAGTATGAAAATCTGAAAGAAATGGATGATTTCCTTGATCTATATGACCTACCTAAATTAAATCAAAATGAGATTAATCACTTAAATAGACCTATAACAAACATGGAGATCTGAACAGTTATCAATAATCTCCCAACTAAAAAAAGCCCAGGCCCGGATGGATTCACTGCTGAATTTTACCAGACTTTTAAGGAAGAACTAACACTTCTTAAGCTTTTCCAGGAAATAGAAAAAGAAGGAATTCTACCAAACTCCTTCTATGAGGCCAGCATCACCCTGATACCAAAACCAGGCAAAGATAGAACAAAAAAAGAAAATTACAGACCAATCTCCCTCATGAACATAGATGCAAAAATTCTCAACAAATATTGGCAAACAGAATACAAGAGTATATCAAAAAGATCATTCACCCTGACCAAGTAGGCTTTATCCCAGAGATGCAGGGATGGTTCAACATACGCAAATCTATAAATGTAATACATTACATAAATGGGTTGAAGGACAAAAATCACATGATCATCTCATTAGATGCAGAGAAAGCATTTGACAAAATCCAACATCCCTTCATGATAAAAGTCCTACAGAGACTGGGAATAGAAGGAACATATCTCAATATAATAAAGGCTATTTATGACAAGCCTACAGCCAACATATTACTAAATGGGGAAAAACTGGAAGCTTTTCCACTAAAATCAGGAACACTGTCCCCACTTTTATTTAATATAGTTTTGGAAGTCTTAGCCATAGCAATAAGGCAAGAGACACACATAAAAGGGATACAAATTGGAAAGGAAGAGATCAAGTTATCATTATTTGCAGATGACATTATTCTATACATAAAGGACTCTAAAGACTCTACTAGCAAGCTGTTAGAGCTGATCGAAACCTACAGCAATGTAGCAGGATACAAAATAAATACACAGAAATCAGTAGCCTTCATATATGCTAACAACAAACACACAGAGGATGAAATCAGAGAATCACTCCCATTCACAATTGCATCAAAAAAAAAAAAAAAACCTTGGAATAAACCTAACCAAGGAAGTAAAGAATCTATACAATGAGAACTTTAAAACACTCAAGCGAGAAATTGCAGAAGACACTAGAAAGTGGAGAAACATCCCTTGTTCCTGGATTGGAAGAATCAATATTGTGAAAATGGCAATCTTACCTAAAGCAATCTACACATTTAATGCAATCCCTATCAAAATTCCAAAGGCTTTCTTCATGGAAATAGAAAAAACAATCCAAAAATTCATTTGGAATCACAAAAAACCTCGAATATCTAAAATAATATTGAGCAACAAAAAAAGAGGCTGGTGGTATCACCATACCTGATTTTAACCTATACTACAGAGCCATAGTAACAAAAACAGCATGGTACTGGCACAAAAACAGACATGTAGATCAGTGGAACAGAATAGAGGACCCAGATGTAAGCCCAAGTAGCTATAGCCACCTGATATTCGATAAAAATGCCAAAAATACTCATTGGAGAAGAGACAGCCTCTTCAGCAAATGGTGTTTTGAAAACTGGATAAATATCTGCAGAAGGATGAAAATAGATTCTTCTCTCTCGCCATGCACAAGAATTAAGTCCAAATGGATTAAAGACCTTAATATATATATATATATATATATATATATATATATATATATATATATTTATTTATTTTTGCTATTGTTAGGTTTTTTTCTTCCTAAGTAAACATGTACTATCAATCACCTATTTATGTGTCAATCAGTATCTATCCATCCACCTCCCTTTCTTTTTAAAAATATTTTATTTTTATTATTTATCTATTTGAGAGAGGGAAAGCAGTAGAATGAGAGAGACAGAGACAGAATGGGTGTGCCAGGGCCTCCAGCCACTGCAAACGAACTCCAGATGCACGCACCACCTTGTGCATCTGGCTTATGTGGGTCATGGGGAATTGAACCTACGTCCTTTGGCTTTGCAGGCAAGTGCCTTAACTGATAAGTCATCTCTCCAGCCCCTGCTATTGTTAGTTTTCAGTTTTTTTTCTTGTTTCTAAAATTTTTTTGTTTTTATTTTTATTTATTTATTTGAGAGCCATAGAGAAAGAGGGAGAGAGAATGGGCATGCCAGGGCCTCCAGCCACTGAAATGAACTCCAGACATGTGCACCCCCTTGTGCATCTGGCTTACGTGGGTCCTGGGGAATCAAGCCTTGAACTGGAGACCTTAGGCTTCACAGACAAACGCTTAACGGCTAAGCCATCTTAAACTCACAGTGATCTTCCTATCTCCTCCTCCTGAGTGCTGGGTCTAAAGATGTGTACCACTATACCATGCCCATATGATATTTTAGATCTCATGGAGAGATAATTGTGCTGTCTCCAGGGTCAGTGTCATGGGGAGGATGGATGGAGTTTCTCCTTCGATGATCCCCAAGCCTAATGTATCTGCCTACCTACAACCTCCTTCATCTACGTGTTCCTCTAGGTGCTCTTCCCTTTGGCTATCAGACTATGTAAGTAATGGTCTCCAAGAAACTGGAATTTCCTCAGGCTGCCAGGAGAAAAAGGGTGACACCCTGAGACCTGCCCATAGGGGAGCTTGTCTCCTGGGGAGAGATTTACATACCCAAAGTGAGAGTAGCATTAATATAAGGGTATGAACATTAAGAGAAGTGCTTACTGGGCAGTTTGATAAGCATAGTATATACATTTTTCCAGACATCAGGAGATGTTACACCCTTCGGGCTCATGACTATCCCTGTTTTAAGTTTTCAGTATCAGGGATGTATACCCTCCCTTGGAGCGGGCCTCCAGTCCAATAGGGCAGTTGGTTTCCACCATGACAGATGTGCCACTATTGCACCCGTTGGCTCATTTGGCCTGGCTGGCCAATTATAAGGCTTGCAGTGTTCACTGTTGAGTATCTTCACTGGTGTTTTCTCTTTCTCCCATTGAACTGCATGCAGAATGGTTTCCAGCTTTCTGTTAGCTGGTCTACAATGGAGGAGGTTATTATTTCAGTTCCAGCAGGATTTCTCAGTGACCTTGCAGTCCAAGTATGTGGAGTCTTCAACAATAGGGTCTTACCATATATTCCAGGTGGGAAACCAAGGGCCTCCATGTTGTTTTTGTTTTTTGAGGTAGGGTTTCACTCCAGCCCAGGCTGAACTGGAATTTACTATGTAGTCTCAAGCTTGCCTTGAATTCACAGCAGTCCTCCTACTTCTGCCTCCCAAGTGCTGGGACTAAAGGCATGCACCACCACCATACCTAGTTTGCTTAAAAAAAATTTTTTTTTTTTGAGATAGAGAGAAAGGGGCCGGCAGAGAAAGGGAGAGAATATGGGCTTCTTGCCATTGCAAATGAACTCTAGACACGTGCACCACTTTGTGCATCTGGCTTTACGTGGGTATTGAAGAATGGAACGCAGGCTGTCAGGCTTTGCAAACGAGTATCTTTAACCACTGAGTGATCTTTCCAGCCTTTTTTTTTTCTGCAAGGTAGGTCTCACTCTGGCCCAAGCTGATTTGTAATTAACTATGGAGTCTCAAGGTGGCCTCGAACTCATGGTGATCCTCCTACCTGACCCCCCCCCCCCCCAGTGCTGGGATTAAAGATGTGTGCCATCACACTTAGTTGTTTTTTGTTTTTTTTTTTTTTTTTAATCAGTTATTGATTGGTTGATTGTGAGTGTGTAGATTTGAGGACAACTTCCAGTTGTTCCTTGTCTTCCATCTTGTTTGGAGAAGCATGTTGCTGCTGTGGTAGAAGAAATTTAACCAAGAAACCAGACCCACATGTCACACTAAAACCTGTTTCTGTTCTACAAGCCTTACCAGGGAGGCAGTGTGACCCCAAGTTTCCTCCCTATCTATGTAGCTGCACCTTGCTGGGATGTTATCTGATTTGTGCAGCCACGGGCACAAACACCCCTGGACAAACAGCTTTTGGTTTTATATTTGTACTTTCTTTTTAGATATTTTTTATTTTTATTTATTTGTGTTGCCAAGGCCTCCAGCTGCTGCAAATGCACTCCAGACCCATGCAGACCCATGTGCCTCTGGCTTATGTGGATACTGGGGAATCAAACCTGGGTCCTTAGGCTTTGCAGGCAAGTTTCTTAACTATTAAGCCCTCTCTCCAGCCCTTGAGTTCTTTCTTAAATTTTTATGTATGTATTTGGTTTTTTTTAATTTTAATTTTTTATTATTTTTATTTTTTTTAATTTAATTTTTATTAACATTTTCCATGATGTATTTGTTTATTGTTTGTTTTTTCGAGGTAGTGTTTCCTCTCTATCCCAGGCTGACTTGAAATTCACTATGTACTCTCAGGGTAGTCTAACTCATGGAGATCCTCCTACCTCTGCCTCCCTAGTGCTTGGATTAAAGGCGTGCCCCACCACCCCTGACAAGTTCTTTTTGACAGATATTATTTATTTATTTATTAGAGAGAGTGGGTGCGCCAGAACCTCCAGCCACTGCAAACAAACTCCAGATGCATACGCCTCCATGTGCATCTGGCTTACATGGGTTCTGGGGAGTTGAACCTAGGTCCCCCAGGCTTCATAGACAAGCACCTTCACCACTAAGCCATCTCCCCAGCCCTTGAGTGCTTTATACTATTGGTAGGTTACAAGTTTCTAAAGTTACATGATTTGGGGGGGACAAACAAAAAATTCAATAAGCAATAAGTCACTGATACAAATGGGGCTTGGAAGTTATTCCCCTGAGGTCCATGTTGACATGAATAAATTTTCTGATTGTCCACTCTTTTTTCTTGTGCCATCTCTGTGTGACTCAGTTTCCTGTAACAGTTCAACTCTCCATCTGACAGTTTCCAGGAAATTCTCTTACCTCCTTCCTTCTCACGGTAGACACGTTGGGATCACAGAAGCCGACCATAAGTTCCATCTTTAAAAAAAATATTAATTTATTTGAGAGAGAGAAAGAGGCAGAGAGAGAGAGACAGAATGGGTGTGCCAGGGCCTCCACCCACTGAAAACACTCTCCAGTTGCATGCACCAGCTTATGCCTCTGGCTTACATGGGATAATTGAACCTGGGTCCTCTGGCTTCACAGGCAAGCACCTTAACTGCTAAGCCATCTCTCCAGCCCAGCTTCTGTCTTCATTTTTTTGTTTTTTGTTTTTTGTTTCTTCAAGGTAGGGTCTCCCTCTAGCCCAGGCTGACCTGGAATTCACTATGCAGTCTCAGGCTGGCCTCGAACTCATGGGGATCCTCCTACCTCTGCCTCCTGAGTGCTGGGATTAAAGGCGTGTGCCACCATGCCTGGCCATTTTTTTTTCCCCAAGGTGGGGTCTCACTCTAGCTCAGGCTGACCTGGAATTCACTATGTAGTCTCAGGGTGGCTTTGAACTCATGGTTATCCTCCTACCTCTGCCTGTCAAGTGCTGGGATTAAAGGCGTGCACCACCATGGCTCAGCTTCTGTGTGTGTGTGTGTGTGTTTAAATTTATTTTTATTTCTACTTATTTATTAGAGATAGAGAAAGGGAGAGAGTGAGGAGAGAATGGGTGCACCAGGACCTCCAGCCACTGCAAACAAACTCCAGATGCATGTGCTACCATTGTGCATCTGGCTTACGTGGGACCTGGAGCCTGAGTCCTTAGACTTCACAGGCAAATGCCTTAAACCGCTAAGCCATCTCTCCAGTCCCATCAGCTTCTGTGTTTTTACATGAGGTCTGGGGATCTGAGCTCAGGTACTTAAAGTTGTATAGCAAGTGCTTGATCCATTGAACCATAACCTGAGCCCCCCCCTTTTTTATACCATTTTTTGTTTATTTAATTGACTTATTGGGGATAGGTGACCAAATCTGACTTGTTATGAGTTGTTATGGCTATGGATTTGGTTTTAAAACTCTAATTACAAACTGAAGCACTTCCCTGTTTTGTTTTGAGCAAAGAAATAGGAGAGAATATGACATATAAATGCACTAGACTCAATGCACTTGGATCATGATCCTCTTTCCTTGCCAGTACTCATGGAATGAACATCTTTGGGCCACCAGGCTGGCATTGGTAGGCTTGGAGACCATTGAAGATAGACCAGCTTCTTCATGATCCCTTTGGACCCTGCCTCCAATTGACCATATACAAAGTTGGAAAGATGGGAGCTTTGTTAAGGCCCTTTTAGGGAAAGATGCTTGCTTCTAGTCAAAAGAATGGAATTTGGTCTGGATGTGGTGGCTCAGGCCTATAGTCCTAGCATTCAGGAGGCTGAGGTAAGAAGATTGTCATTGTCCTGAGTTCAAGGCCAATCTGGGCTACAGGGAGTGAGTTCCAGGTGAGTTGGAACAAGAATGAAACCCAGACATGACATTTTGATCTGTCCCAAAGATCAGACCATTGCATATGATAGTCCCCTCCCTTACGTGCCATTTGAACTGGAGGCTATAGAGATGACTCTTGGATTAAAGTGCTTGCCGAGTTTGGAATAGCTAGAAGCAGCTTCTGTGATCTGAACATGCCTGCAGCAAGATGATAGGAGGAGATGGAGAATTTTCAGAAACTGTCTAAAGCCACACCGCACTGAATGCTCTGGCTCTTCTCTGGATTTCCAGGAGCACCGTGGACCAGCTAGTCTGGTAAATGCATGGATGCATGAATGAGCAGTGAGATACCCTGCCTTAAATGAGATTGAAGGTTGAGGATGCAACCCAAACTTTGTCATCTGACCTCCACAAGGACATGGGCCTGCACTCACACGCATAACCTCCCCTCACGGCACACATGTGCACAATGCACACCAAAAAAAAAAAAGTAGTACAAGGCTGGGTGTGGTGGCACACAACTTTAATCCCAGGAGGTAGAGGTTTGAAGGATCACTGCGAATGTGAGGCCAGCCTGGGACTGCAGAGTGAGATCCGGATTGCCTGAGCTAGTGGAAGACCTTACCTTAAAATAAATAAATAAACAAACAAAAATAAAATGAATTAATGAAACCGGACCTGTCTATATCACCTGGCCAGAAGTCCTTTCCTCAGGATATCTAATTCATTTATTTGAAGACATGCTAAGGAGATAGGGGCATGGCAATTTTGGATGACTGGGCCATAGGAAGTAAAATCGGGGAATACTTGAGCCTGCGGTTAGAGATCAAGAGAAAGATCTACCTTCTCCTTATCTCTTGCCTAAAGGAGTCCCTCTATCTGTTTTTCCATAAGCAACCTGAGTCTTTCCTTAGACAGCAGTTCCCCTGTCCTAGAATTAAGATTCCTGGAAGGATTTAGCCTGATCCTGGCACTGTGGTTAGCTAAGTTCAGTCCCAGAACTTGGTTGTCATGGCTAGTTAGCTCAACCCCCATCAGAACCTATAAATGGCCCCAATTTGGGTCTCCTTCAGCTTTCTCATGGGTAGGGGCTCTTTGTACTTTCTCTCCTTTCCTTCTCTTAATCTAACAACCACTCTGTAGACCTTACCCTGTGGTCTGTGGATTTCACTTCTTTGAATTCATAAAATAAGAATCCAGGGCATCTCCCAAAATGATCAGCACGCTGACATACATTGTTGCATTGGTGTTGCAAGAAACTATGGAGGTGAGTTTGTAAGGGAAAAGAAGAGAGCAAACTCCGTGACCAGAGCAGACTTTATTAAGTCTCCGAGGGATGCACCGCATTTCAGCAGCACAGTGACTCTGGAAACGTGAGAACGTGCTGGTGGCATCTGGCAAGGGGTTTTAAATTGCTTTCAGGGTGAGGGGAGGGTCATGCTGGTGGAAAGAGGGAGGAAGGGAAAAAATGAGGAGGGGATGGAAGCAGGCAGCTTTTCCGGGTAACTAGTTCCTCCAGGGTCATAAGTTAGCACACTGCTTTTTGTCTAGGTAGTTGGGACAGTTTTATGATCTCCACACAGACATGCTGGCATCTGGAGTTTAGTTGCCAGGGTTCTGTTGGTCTACCACTTCAGATATAACTCCCAAATTATCATTGTGTTGGTATGTATTGGTATGCTGGTGAACTCCAAAATTCCCATATCAGGAAGAATAATTATCCCCTTAGTGAGATAATATTCTCTGGGCTGGAGAGGTGGCTTAGCAGTTAAGCGCTTGCCTGTGAAGCCTAAGGACCCCGGTTTGAGGCTCGATTCCCCAGGACCCACGTTAGCCAGATGCACAAGGGGGCGCACGCGTCTGGAGTTCGTTTGCAGTGGCTGGAGGCCCTGGTGCGCCCATTCTTTCTCTCTCTCTCTCTGTCGTTCTCAAATAAATAAATGAAAATAAACAACAACAACAAAATAAATAAATAAGATAATACTCTTGCCAGGCTTGAGGGTGCACCTCTTTAGACTCAGCCCTCAGGAGGCAGAAGTAGAGGGTTCACCATGAGTTCGAGGCTACCCTGAGACTACACCGTGAATATCAGGTCAGCCTGGGTTAGAACGAGACCCTAACTCAAAAAACCAAAAAGAAAAAAAAAAAAAAAAGAAAATATTCTCATATCTCAAGAGCCCTACCCTTCAGGCAGTTGCTTCAAGATCTGTGCTGATAAGCCGGCCCACTTTTCTGAGTTCTAACCTGAGAATCACGTTCCTTTCCATCTTTCTATGTCCTCTTTGGATACAGACAAAAATCCTAGTCACGCTTACCGTGATATTCAGGGCCTTTTCACTGCTTTCTTGGAATACTCCACTTGCCTTTCTGCAGCTGCCTCTAGACCTCCAGCGCTGGCCTTAACTGACAAGCTTGACTTCCTTCCTTTTCTCCAGCTCACTTCTCTCAGACACCTTCCTGTCCTGTTGGTTTTTTCTCTCAGACTCTAATAAAATGGCCTCAAGCTTCCTTCCGAGTCTGTTTTTGGATTCTACTGTCAACGAAATACATATCTACAAAATGAAACTCTGATTTCCCCCTAACCAGAACCCATAATTGGGTTTAATAACTCAAGTGAAAACAGAAATGTTTGCTGTGTTAGGCTACTGAGGGTTATATATATTGGTTTTTTTTCTTGAGGGAGGGTCTCACTTCAGCCCAGGGTAACCTGAAATTCACTATATAGTCTCAGGGTGGCCTCAAACTCACAGCGATCCACATACCTATGCTTCCCAAGGGCTGGGATTTTTTTTTTTTTAATTGCCAATTTTAAATAGTTTTTATTTAAGATATTGCATTTTTCACTTACATACAGTGCTTATAAAGTGCAACCAAGGGCTGGGATTAAAGTCATGTATCATCATGCCTGGCTAAGAAAATATTTTTTTATTTTATTATATTATTTATTTATTTGAGAGAGAGGAGGGAGGGAGAGAGAGAGAGAGAGAGGAAGAGAGAGGGAGAGAGGGAGAGAGGGAGAGAGGGAGAGAGAATGAGCTCACCAGGGCCTCCAGCCATGACAAACAAATTTCAGATGCATGCTCCCCCTTGTGCATCTGGCTTATGTGGGTCCTGGAGAGTCAAACCGGGATCCTTTGGCTTTGCAGGCAAACACCTTAACTGCTAAGCCATCTCTCCAGCCTGAAAATGTATTTAAAAAAATATTTACTTATTTACTTTTTATTTGAGAGAGAGAAAGAAGGAGAGAGAATAAATGGGATACCAGGGTGTTCTACAAACAAACTTCAGAGATACACACCACTTTGTGCATCTTGCTTTAAGTAAGTACTAGGGAATTGAACCTGGGCTCTTAGAATCTTTCTACCACCTCTTCCACAATGGACCCTGAGCCTTTGAGGGTGTGATAGAGATGTTTCAGTTCTGAGCACTCCTCCTTCACTTCTTCTCAGCACTATGATGCCATTTGGGTCATCCCAGTGGTCACTGCCATCTGAAAAGAGAAGCTTCTCTAACCAAAAGTGAGAGTAGTGTAAATATATGGGTATGAACATTAAGTAAAGTACTTACAGGGCAGTATTTGGTGACCATAATATATGCATTTAGCCAGACAAGAACAGGCTTTATACCCCTAAGACCCATGGCCTCTTCCACCATAGCCTTTGATTAGGTTTTCAGTACCAGGAATGTATTCCCTCCCATAGAGCAGGCCTCCAGTCCAATTAGAGAACAGTTGGTTTTTCCTATAACAGACATGCCACTATTGCACCTATTTGGTCATTTGGCTGTCTGGCCAAACTTGAGGCTTCCAGTGTCCACTGTTTTCAATGCTGATGACTTCTGTCTCCCATAAGCTGCATGCAGTGCAGTTTTTTCCAGCTTTCTGTCAGCTAGTTTACATTTACAGGGAGGAGGTTTTCAGCTCAGCCCCAGTTTGATTTCTCAGTGACCTTGCATCCAAGGCATGTGGAGTCTTCAGCAATAGGGTCTTACCGTCTGTTTCTTGTGGTAAACCAAAAGCCTTGGCAATAGCCTGTAATGTTTTGGGGCCTCAGAGACCTCCCTGGCCAACAATTCACTGTAAGGTATCCCATCCCTGGCACTGAAATTTTTCTAGTAACAATCTATGGCTTCTGGGTGTGCCATTATCCAAAAAAGTAGGTTTTCATATGGCTTATTCATAATATTTTGAAAATATATATATATATCTATTTGGGTGTTTTTTGAGGTAGGATATCCCTCTAGCCCAGGCTGACCTGGAACTCTCTATGTAGTCTCAGGGTGGCCTTGAACTCATGGAGATCCTCCGATTTCCCAAGTGCTGGGACTAAAGGCATGAGCCACCATGCTTGGCTGATATCTTGAATTTTTTTTTTTATATTTTTTGTTCATTTTTTATTTATTTATTTGAGAGCGACAGACATAGAGAGAAAGACAGATAGAGGGAGAGAGAGAGAATGGGCGCGCCAGGGCTTCCAGCCACTGCAAACGAACTCCAGACGCGTGCGCCCCCTTGTGCATCTGGCTAATGTGGGACCTGGGGAACTGAGCCTCGAACCGGGGTCCTTAGGCTTCACAGGCAAGCGCTTAGCCGCTAAGCCATCTCTCCAACCCTGATATCTTGAATTTTGATTAACCCTCCCCCCACCCTTTTACTTAATCTTTTCCTCTGACCTTGCTTGGGCCATTCCACCCCCCACCTATCTGTTCATCTACTTACATATATACAACACCATCCCCTTAATTATTCGTTATCCTCCCTCACTTAGAGCCCTTTTGTAGCTTACTGGCCTCTGCTACCAATCTATTACTCCAACTTACTTACAAGTCTAAACATTTGTAGCCAGGATCCACATATGAGAGAGACCATGTGATGTTTGGCTTTCTGGACCTGGGTTACCTCACTAAGTATAATCCTTTCCAGATCCGTCCATTTTCCTGAAAATTTCATATTTTCATTTTTCTTTGCTGCTGATTAGAACTCCATTGTTAAATGTAGCACATCTTCATTATTCATTCATTTGGGAACATCTAGGCTGGTTCCATTTCCTAGCTACTGTGAACAGAGTGACAATAAACATGGTTGTGAAAATAGCTCTAAGGTAGTGAGATGAGTCCTTAGGATGTATGCCTAGGAGTGGCATAGCTAGATCATATGGTAAATCTATTTTTAGCTGTCTTAGGAACATCCTCAGTGATTTTCAGAATGGCTGTACCAGATTACATTCCCATCAACCGTGTAGAAGGGTTCCACTTTTTCCTCATCCTCACTGACATTTATTGTCATTTGTTTTCTTGATGATAACCATTCTGACAGGAATGAGATGAAATCTCAAAATAGTTTTAATTTGCATTTCCCTGATGGCTAAGGATTTAGAATATATTTTTAGATGTTTATAGGCCTTTCTTTAAAAAACGACATTTTTATTTTTCTTTATTTACTTGAAGTAGAGAGACATAGGCAGGGAGAGAGAGAGAGAGAGGGAGAGAATGGCACGCCAGGGCCTCCAGCCATTGCAAATGAACTCCAGATGCGTGTGCCCCTTGTGCATCTGGCTTATGTGGGTCCTAGGGAATTGAACCTAGGTCCTTTGGTTTTGCAGACAAGTGCCTTAACCATTAAGCCATTTCTCCAGCTCCTCTTTTTCTTTATCTATTGTGATAATCATGTAATTTTTGTTCTTCAGTCCATTTATGTAATGTATTAAATTTATCAATTTGCATAACTTGAGCCATCCCTGCATCCCTTGGATAAAGCCTATTTGGTCGGGGTGAATGATTGTTTTGATATATTCTTGTATTCTGTTTGCCAATATTTTTGTTGAGAATTAAAAAAATTTTTTTTTTAAATTTATTTGAGAGCGACAGACACAGAGAGAAAGACAGATAGAGGGAGAGAGAGAATGGGCATGCCAGGGCTTCCAGCCTCTGCAAATGAACTCCAGACGCGTGCGCCCCCTTGTGCATCTGGCTAACGTGGGACCTGGGGAACTGAGCCTCGAACCAGGGTCCTTAGGCTTCACAGGCAAGCGCTTAACCGCTAAGCCATCTCTCCAGCCCATATTTGTTGAGAATTTTTGCTTCCATGTTCATGAGGGAGATTTGTCTGCAATTTTTTTGTGTGTGTGTGTCTTTGTCTGGATTTGCTATCAGGATGATGCTGGCTTTGTAGAAGGAGTTCAGTTGTATTCCTTCCTTTTCTATATTATGGAGAAGTTTGCAAAGCATTGATGTTAGTTCTTCTGTAATGGTTTGGTTATATTCGCCAGTGAATCCATTTGTGCCTGGACACTTTTTAGTTGAGAGATTTTTTTTTTTAAATAACTGCTTGGATCTCTGTATTTGTTATAGATCTATTTAAATGACTTATCTCATCTTGATTTAATTTTGGTAGAACAAAGGACAACCCCAAACTATGGCTTGTGTAAGAATGGTAAAGCTAGCTGGGTGTGGTGGTGCACACCTTTGATCCCAGCACTCGGGAGGCAGAGGTAGGAGGATCACTGTGAGTTTGAGGCCACACTGAGACTACATAGTTAATTTCAGGTCAGCCTGGACCAGAGAGAGATCCTACCTCCAAAAAAGAAAAAGAAAAAAGAATGGCAAAACTGACCATCAATCAAATCTAACACAGAAGACAAGACAAAGCTTTTTTTTTTTTAAATTTTTTATTTATTTATTTGAGAGCAACAGACACAGAGAGAAAGACAGAGAGAGGGAGAGAGAGAGAATGGGCGCGCCAGGGCTTCTAGCCTCTGCAAACGAACTCCAGATGCGTGCGCCCCCTTGTGCATCTGGCTAACGTGGGACCTGGGGAACCGAGCCTCGAACCGGGGTCCTTAGGCTTCACAGGCAAGCGCTTAACCGCTAAGCCATCTCTCCAGCCCAAGACAAAGCTTTTGAATGGCACAGGACACTGTGAATAGAGCAAAGAGGCAACCTACAGAATGGGAGAAAATCTTTGTCAGCTATACATCTGACAGAGGATTAATATGTAGGATATACAACGAACTCAAAAAAATTAAATGATAAGAAATCAAACAACCCAATTAAAAATGGGCTATGGAACTAAATATCGAGTTCTCAAAAGAAATACAGATGGCATATGAACATCTAAAAAAATGTTCTACATCCCTAGTCATCAGAGAAATGCAGATGAAAACTACATTGAGACTCCATCTCACCCCTGTCAGATCGGCCACCATCATGAAAACAACTGCTGGCGAGGATGCAGAAAAAAGAGAAACCCTTTTACACTGTTGATCAGAATGCAATCTGGTCCAGCCATTATGGAACTCAGTGTGGAGGTTCCTGAGACAGCTAAAAATAGATCTACCATATGACCCAGCTATAGCCCCCCTAGGCATATATCCTAAGGACTTGTCTCACTACCTTAGACATACTTGCTCAACCATGTTTTGTTTTTCTTTTTTTTATTTAAATTTTTTAATTTTTTAAACATTTTATTGACATTTTTCATACATGTACATAATGTATCTTGATCATAATTTTCCTATTACCTTCTTTTTTCCTTTTCACAATTTTTATTAACATTTTCCATGATTATAAAAATTATCCCATGGTAATACTCTCCCCCCAACACTTCCCCTTTGAAATTCCATTCTCCATCATCAACCATGTTTATTACTGCTCTATTCACAATAGCTGGGAAATGGAACCAGCCTAGATGTCCCTCAACTAATGAGTGAATAATGAAGGTATGGCGCATTTATACAATGCAGTTCTACCTAGCAGTAAAGAAAAATGAAGTTATGACATTTGCAGGAAAATGGATGGACCTAGAAAGGATTATACTAAGTGAGGTAACCCAGGCCCAGAAAGCCAAATGTCACATGTTCTCTCCCATATGTGAATTCTAGCTGCAAATGATTGGACTTCTATGTGAGTAGGAAGAAAACTCAGTAGCAGAGGCCAGTAAGCTAGAAAGGAGATATAAAGGGAATAGAAAGGGAGGGAGGGGGGGCTTAATAGGATGGTATTGCATATATTTTAGTAGAAGAACAGATCAATGGGGTTGAAAAGGCCTAAGTGAGGTCAGGAGAAGAAGAGATTGAGTAAAGGAAAGGTGGAGGGAGGACTAATCAAAATCTAAGAGCATATAAATAAGCCATATAGAAACCTAATTTTTGGAAAATGGAACACTGAAGAGCCATATATTATTACTAGAAAATTTTCAGTGCCAGGGATAGAATACCTTCCAGTGAGTTGTTGGCCAGGTAAGTCCCTGATGTCCCCAAAACATTACAGGCCATTGTCAAGGCTCTTGGTTTCCCACCAGGAATAGATGGTAAGGCCCTGTGGTGGTTTGAGTCAGGTGTTCCCCATAAACATAGGTGTTCTGAATGCTAGGTTCTCAGGTGATGGAGATTTGGGAATTAGCGCCTCCTGGAGGTGGTGTATTGTTGAAGGTGGTGTTACGGGTGTTATAGCTGGTGTCCCCTTGCCAATGTTTGGCACACTCTCCTGTTCCTGTTGTCTACCTTATGTTGGTCAGGGGGCTGATGCCCACCCTCTGCTCATGCCATAGTTTTCCCCTGCCATGGTAGAACTACCCCCTGAGCCTGTAAGCCAAAATAAACCTGTTTTTCCCACAAGCTGCTCTAGGTTGGGTGATTTCTACCAGCAATGTGAACCTGACTGCAACAGTAAAGTGGGATTGCTGCTAGACACCTGACTGTGTGGCTTTGGCCTTTTGGAGCTGATTTACAAGAGGAATGTGGAAGGATTTGAAACCTTGGCCTAAGGTGACTTGCTGTGCTATAAGTCCAGCTTGATGGACTACTTGGGTCAGAGTTAAAGGTCTGACTGCAATAAGAACTATGAACTGTGAGGTTTGGCTTATGAGGGTGAGAAAGAGCTTTGCTTGGACTGGGCTAGCAGATTGTGTGAGGCTTGCTATTATGCCTGTGTCCTGAGAAGTTGTGCAGGGTTGCTTTGCATAGAAATTAACTGGTGTGAGCAGAAAGATATGACACAGAAAGAAAAATCTTTGGGTGAACTGCTGCCTGTTCAGCTGCAATTGAGAGGTTACAACCTTTGAGATGGGCCAGCTGATCTGTACTGGGGCAACAAAAGAATGTCGACTCTTTTGAAGGGGCCTAAATGCTCAAGGAGTGTCCTGTTTGTCAAAGTCTGCTTTATTCCTCCCTGGATTAACAAATTGGCACCCTACCTAGTATTGTGGAGTATAATAAGTGCAGGAAAGAGAGGGTCATTGCATTTACAACATGGTCTGTGTTTTGGAAATGGCCATGGGCAGTGTGAAGCAGGTTTGCTGGTTGCCTGCATGGAGATCCCATTGGGCTGTGAGGATGAACTGTGGATTGCAGTGGAGACCCAGTGGAGATGCCAGAACCACGAGATGGCTGCTAAAGAAAGCTGCTGGCCCCGATGAAGTTTTCCAGGACTGATTAGCCTGCTTGGAGGGATGGAATTGGAACTCCAGAGACTTGTTGCTGGTTAGAATTACCAGACTTGGAGATTTGTCATTGACTAGAGTTGTTGGACTTGAAGCTACAGAATTTGATGTTTGCTCTGGTTCTTCTAAATCTTGTATTGACTGAATATTACTTTGCTATGCCCACCGCCATCTTCTCCATTATGGGTTTTTTGAGGTTATTTTTTGGTGTTATGGCTCAGTTAAAAGATCTTGGACTATGGGGATGTTTGATCATCATTGGAATTGATAAAAACTATGGAGACTTTTAAAGTTGGACTGAATGCCTTGTATTTAAGATCATGTATGGATATCAGTTTATGGGGGCCAGGGGCAGAATGTGGTGGTTTGATTCAGGTGTCCCTCATAAACTTAGGTGTTCTGGATGTTAGGTTCCCCAGCTGATGGCAATTGGAAATTAAAGCCTCCTGGAGGCAGTGAATTGTTGGGGGCAGGATTATGGGTATTATAGCCAGTTTCCCCATGCCAATGTCTTGCACACTTTTCTATTGCTATTGTCCACCTTATGTTGGCCAGGAGGTGATGTCCACCCTCTGCTCCTGCTATCTTTTCTTCCCTGCCATCATGGAGCTTCCCCTTGAGCCTGTAAGCCAAAATAAACCTCTTTTTACCACAAGCTGCTCTTGGTTGGATGATTTCTACCAACAATGCGAACCTAAATGCAACAGACCCAATTGATGAAGACTCCACATACTTGGGCTGCAAGGTCACTGAGAAACCCTGCTAGAGATGAGCTGAAAATTTCCTCCATGTAAACCAGCTGACAGAAAGCTGGTAAAAGCCACACTGCATGCAGTTCAATGGGAGAGAGAAAAATCACCAGTGAAGATACTCAATAGTGGACACTGTAAGCCTTGTATTTGGCCAGCCAGGCCAAATGAGCCAACAGGTATAATAGTGGCATGTCTGTTATGGGGGAAACCAAACACCTTCTAATTTGACTGGAGGCCTGCTCCATGGGAAGACATACATCCCTGATACTAAAAACCTACAACAGGGGAAGCCATGAGCCCTAGGGGTGTAATGCCTGCTGCTGTCTGGCTAAAAGTATGTACTATGCTCACCAAACTGCCCAGTAAGAACTTCTCTTATTGTTCATACCCATGTATTAATGCTATTCTGATTTTTGGTTAGAGAAACTTCTTTTTTCAGATGTTAGTGACCTTGGGATAACTCAGAAGGCACCACAGTGCTAAGAAGTGACAGAGGAGTGCTCAGCACTGCAATATCCCTATCACACCTTCCATGGCTCAGGGTCATTACAGAAGAGGTGGCAGAAAGAAAGTAAGAGCCAAAGGAAGGGTAGGACTCCTTACAACATGCTCCTTCAGACACAAAATGGCTTGGATATCCATGACCTCACAGTGCCTGACACTACCTGCACAAGACCATCATAACAGGAAGAAAAGATGATGACATCAAAATGAAAGAGAGACTGAGATGGGACAGGGATATAATGGAGAGTGGAGTTTCAAAAGGGAAAGTGGGGAGAGGGAGGGAATTACCATGGGATATTGTCTACAATTATGGATGTTGTCAATAAAAAAATAACACACACACACACACACACACACACACACACACACACACACACACACACAAAAGAATCTAACAGTGAACCTGGCCTGACATGGAAGCTGTGATCAGGACTTCCAATGTAGGCCTAAAAACCTATCTTTGTGGCAAGTACTGACCCGGTGTGGGCCCGGTTATCTCCTGAGATGGCTTTGGTCTCATCTATGCTCTGTGCTTGTCTGGATCCCTCTTTACTGCACTGTGAGTTCAGCTAGCCTGACTCGGTCAGTGGATCTGCTGCTCTGATGCCTGTGCTGGGTGCTGTGTAGCTGAGTTCCCTTTCCCACGTCTCCAGTAGTTGCTGGTGCTTGGGGGAGGTGAGCTTGTGGAGGGTTCTTGAAGATGTACTGGAGCTGCATTGCTGGTCGCTTTGTTCCTCTTGTTCAGGAGCCACTCAGCTGGTCCCTACTGTCTTCTCCTTCAGGTTTGTGGGCTTTGCCAGGAGGCTGGTGTGAGTGGAAAATCTCTTCACACCTGGCTTCTCCCGCAGCTTAGGCAGACTATGGTGGCTGGGCAGAGCGCCACTTCAGTGGGAGCCAATGCTGGCTGGTTCAGTGGTTGCTGGAAGCTCTGGGTCTCTCCTGCTTCTCTGCTGAGATTGCTAAATTCTCAATACACCTTCACTTTTCAGTAGCAGAGTGCATTTTGATGTCTTTCTGCTTATTTCTACCCCTTGGCTGCTTTGTCATGGCCACCATGCTGCCATCTTACCCAGAAGTCCCCTGTTCTCCATTTTTTTTTTATTGTTCATTTTTATTTTTTATTTATTTGAGAGAGAGAGAGGGAAGAGGAAGAGAGAATGGGTGCGCCAGGGTTTCCAGCCACTGCAAACAAACTCCAGATGCGTGCGCCCCCTTGTGCATCTGGCTAACGTGGGTCCTGGGGAATCAAGCCTTGAACTCGGGTCCTTAGGCTTCACAGGCAAGCACCTAACTGGTAAGCCATCTCTCCAGCCCCCTGTCCTCAGTTTTATAAAAAATATTTTATTTATTTATTTATATGCAGAGAGGAGGGTGGATGGTCATGTCATGACCTCTAATCACTGCCATTGAATCTCAGATGCATGCACCATGTGGTGCATCTGGCTTTATATGGGTAATGGAGAATTGAACCTGGCTGTCCAGCTTTCCTAGAAAGTGCCTTTGATGCCTGAGCCATTTCTCCAGACCCCATTTTATCATAGTTTTCATACTGCAATGACCAAATGCCTGAGAAAAACAAGTTCATGAAAGGAGGCTTTTGTCTTGACCATGGTTCCAGACATTACAGTCCACAGCCATCTTACACCGTTGTTTTTAGCCTGTGGTGAGACAGAACATCATGGCTGAGAGAATTTAGTAGAGCAGAGCTGCTCATCATACGCAGGTCAAGGAGACAGAGATGAAGGGCTTGGGGCAGCACACCCATCAAAAACACACTCTAAGACAGGTCGGTGCACACGTCTTTAGTTCCAGTGCTTGGGAGGCTGTTGTAGAACGATTGCCCTGAGTTCGAGGCCACCCTAAGACTACATAGTGAATTTCAGTTCCTGCGCTATGCTCCAGCACAGCAGACTGAAAATCAAAATGGAGCCTCAGGCTGAAGTCCCAAAACTGTCATCTCCTTTTCTAAGAAATCAAGAGGGAGTGATAACAGACAACTTTTCTAAATTGGCCAATTTCAATTGACCTCATAATAAACTTACTTTGATTGTTTTCATGATAAAGTGCTTTAATTCTTCCATCTTTCAGTCCTTTGGTCATCACAAATAAATACCCGGCTATTAGCTAGTCCATTATTTTTGTATTACTCTGTGTACAAGTAAGTTAGAAAAGAACAATTGATTGTTTTGGCTCAGTTTTTTTTTTTAAACTCCGTCCTGCTCAGCTCATAAGAACATCATGGGACAAAGCCTTGCCTGATTCTAGAATTGTAAAATAAACTCAATTATGATCTTTCAACTAAACTGTTGTAATTTTTCCTTTGACCATACAAATAACTTAATAGGCCAATACTTGTCATAAACAGATCCTTAACATAACATCAAACTGAATCCAGGAAAGATAAATTGGATAAGTAGACTTATGTAAGGACTGCAAGATTTGTTCAATATTTGAAATGCAGCCAACATAACCTTTCCCAAAACCTTTATGTTCATCCCAAAACATACAAAAATGGCATTTGCCAAAATTTGGCATCTCTTCTCAGCAAGCTAAGAATTTTGAGGAATCTGTCCTTCTTGATAAAGGACATCTGTGGAATATCTCAGTTAACTATCAGACTTGAAAACTTGGTCTTGCAAAGCCTGTCAGGCTGGGTTAAATTCCCCGGCACGCACATCCAGCCGGATGCAAGGGCCAGCGCAGGCATCTGGCGTTCATTTACAGCAGCGAGAGACGCCGCTGCGCAGCCCCCGCTCCCCCGACACACGCCGCTGCAAATGAATAAATAAAATTTAGAAAAAACAAAGACTAAACTGGGCTAGGCACATGGCTTTAATTCCAGCACTCAGGAGGCTGACATAGGAGATTCACTACTGTGAGTTAGAGGCCACTTGGGATTATAGAGTGAGAAATAAGTAAAATAAATAAACAAACAAATAAAATGGAAGAGTAGACTGTTGTTATCTGCACAATGCTGGGTCCATCAAACATTCCATCATGAAAGATGCAGGAGGGGCATGAGGCCCCCATCCCTTTCCTGAGGAGTTATCAGCAGTTGAGGTTTGCTGGGGGCACAGGAGACCTTTTCCCTATTGGCATAGCTACTGGTAAATTGTATTGCTCTGGTGAATAATCCCCTACCCAAAGCCATGCAGGCAACACTAACTACACTCAGCGAGTTATGCAAATATACAAGACAAAATTTAAATAAAAAGACATTAAAATAAAAGAGGTGCCAGTTGGGAAGAAAGGGGTGTTCAGTAGATCAGAGATAGCAAAGTGGACAAGAGAAGGTAGTGAGAGAGGATTATGATCAAAATACATTATATCCATGCATAAACATTGTCAATTAAAAAAATTAAGGCAGCCAGGCATGGCGGCGCACACCTTTAATCCCAGCACTCGGGAGGCAGAAGTAGGAGGATCACCTTGAGTTCAAAGCCATCTTGAGACTACATAGTTAATTCCAGGTCAGTCTGGACCAGAGTGAGACCCTACCTTGAAAAACTAAAATAAATAAATAATAATAATAATTAAGGCAGAAGAGATTGCTCAGTGGCTAAAGGATTAGGACTGTGAGTAGCCTAGCTGGAGGGACAGAATTGGAACTCCAGAGACTTGCTGCTGGTTTCAGTTATAAAACCTGGAGATTTGTCATTGACTAGAGTTGTTGGACTTGGAGCTATAGAGTTTGATGTTTGCCCTGTTTAAATCTTGTTTTGGTCAAATGTTCCTTTGCTATGCCCAATGCCATCTTTTTCAGTGTGAATGTTTATTCTGTGCCATTATTTATTTTAATTTTTTTTGGTGGATTCTTTGGTAGTATGGCTCAGTTAAAAGACCTTGGAGGGGCTGGAGAAACCTTGGTTCAGTTTCCTAGGACCCATGTAAGCCAGATGCACAAGGGGGCACATGCATGGGGAATTGGTTTACAGTGGCTGGAGGCCCTCGTGCGCCCATTCTCTCTCTCTCTCTCTCTGCCTCTTTCCCTCTATTAAAGATATAAGTAAAAGTAAAAATATTTAAAAAAGACCTAGGAGTATGGGTATATTTGAACATCATTAGGATTGATAAAAAATATAGGAACTTTTAAAGTTGAACTGAATGCATTGTATTTTACATTGCAGATGGTTATCACCTTACGGGAGCCAGGGGCGGAATGTGGTGATCCAGGTGTCTCCCATAAACTTAGGTGTTCTGAATGTCAGGTTACCAGCTGATGGAGATTTGGGAATTAACACGTCCTGGAGGCGGTGTATTGTTAGGGGCAGGCTTATGGGTGTTATAGCCAGTGTTTGGCACACTCTCCTGTTCCTGTTGTCCACCTTATATGGGCCAGGGGGTGATGTCCACCCTCTGCTCATGCCATCGTTTTCCCTGTCATCATGGAGCTTCCCCCTCGAGACTGTAAGCCAAAACAAACCTCTTTTTTTCCCCACAAGCTGCTCTTGGTTGGGTGATTTCTACCAGCAATGCGGACCTGACTGCCCCAGCAGTTCTCACTACTCAACGTGGCTCACCAGTTCAACATTGTCCACCAGTCTCAATCTTCCTACCAGTTCAGCATTGTACTGGATACCTCAGGCAACGCAATAAAATCATAAATAATGCAAAAGACGGAAAATTAATAATATTGTATATAACCTAATTATTATTATTATTTTTTAAAATGTTTATTTATTTGCGAGTGACAGACAAAGAGAGAGAGAGAAAGAGAGAATGGGCGCTCCAGGGCATCCGGCCACTGCAAACTAACTCCAGACACGTGCTCCCCCTTGTGCATCTGGCTAACGTGGGTCCTGGGGAATTGAGCCTAGAACTGGGGTCCGTTGGCTTCACAGGCAAGTGCTTAACCGCTAAGCCATCTCTCCAGCCCTATAACCTAATTATTTATGTAGAAAAACCTGAAGTCTATGGAGGGCTACTAGAACTAATAAGTGAGTTCAATTTCAGGATGTGAGATGGATAAACAAAAAATTCAAAAATGATAGCGGTAATGACAACTGGAAAATAAAATAAAATAAATCTGTATTAGCCTTTTAGGGATGCTGTAACAAAAGAGAATAAAATAAGGGCCTTAATCCTCATTTCTGTTTATTTATTTCATGGGGAGAGAGAGAAAGAGAGAGAGATTGAGAGAATGGGCATGCCAGGCTCTCTTGCCTCTGCAAACGAACTCCAGATACATGAGCCACTGTGCATCTGGCTTTTTACATGGGTACTGGGAATTGAACCTGGGCCATCAGGCTTTGTAAGAAAGTGCCTTTAACCACTGAGCCAGCCCCCCAACGCATTTCTCCTCTTACATTTCTGTAGACTAGACGTCAGATGGCAAAATGTTGACAAGGCCATGCTTACGTGGGTGTATGTAGGGAAAAGTCCTTTCTTGCCTCAACTTCTCTCTGTGTATCTGTACATACAAATGGTGTCCTTATTGTCTTCTAAGAAGGATGGCAGTCACACTGAAGAAAGGGCTTGCCCTATTTCAGTATGATGTCTGTTAGTCACCTTTTCATCACTGTGACAAGCTGTCTGAGGCAAACAGTTTTAAAAAGGAAGGATTTATGTTGGCTCATGGTTCCAGAAAGTTTGGTCCATGGGTGACTGGCTCCATTGCTATGGACTTGAGCTAAGGTAGAACATCATGGCAGTAGAGGTCATGGCATAGAAAAGCTGCTTACCTTATGGTGGGCAGGAAGCTGAGAGCGAAAGGGACAGAAAATGACCAGGGACAAGGTACACCCTTCAAAGGCATGCTTCCAATGGCCTACCCCAACTAGGCCACACATTTAAATAGTCTGCCTGAAAATTTACTATGGTGGTTTGATTCAGGTGACCCCCATAAACCTGTCCCCAGATGGTGGCAATTTAACAATTGAAACCGATTGAAACTATGTTGAAGAGCAGAGGTGAGAGTGGACACCCCTGTCTTGCTCCTGATTTCAATGGGAATTCTCTCCACTTAGTATTATTTGGACTTTAGGAGCTTTATATATAGCCTTTATTATGTTGAGATAAAAACCATCCATGCCTATTCTCTCCTATGTTTTGATCATGAAGTGATGTTGTGTTTTGTCAAAGGCCTTTTCTGCAGCTATTGAAATAGTCATGTGCTTTTTATGCTTAAGCTTATTTATATGGTGTATTACATTGACAGATTTCCATATGTTGAGCTACCCCTGTGTTCCTGGGAAAAAGCCTATTTGATTCAGGTGGATCATGCTTTTGATGTGCTGTTGGATTCGGTTTGCAAGGATTTTTGTTCTGGATCTTTGCGTCTAAGTTCATCAGGGACATAGGTCTGTAGTTTTCTTTTCTGGTGGCATCTCTGCCTGGATTTGGTATTAGGGTGATAGTAGCTTCATCGAAGGAGTTGGGGAGCTTTCCCTGTTCTCTGATTATGTGGCACAGTGTGAGAAAAATTGGTTTCAGTTCTTCAATGAAGGTTTGATAGAATTCAGCTGAGAAGCCATCTGGTCCTGACTCTTCTTTTGGGGGAGGTTTTTGATTAAATTTTCAATCTTTATGGGTATGATAAGTTTGTTTAGATTAATCTGCTCTTAGTTTAGCTTTGGTAGGTGGTATGTGTCCAGGAATTCATCCATCTCCTCCACATTATCCAGTTTTGTGGAGTAGAGGTTTTTGAAATAAGTCCTGATGATTCTCCCAATTTAACTTATGTCTGTTGTGATCTCTCTTTTTTCATTTCTAATTTTGGTAATTTGAAGTGTCTTTTTTTTTCTGCTTGATCAAATTGGCCCAGGGTTTATCAGTCTTGTTTATTTTTTCAAAGAACCAGCTCTTTGTTTCATCAATTTTCTTAATTGTTTTCTTAGTTTCCAATTCATTAATTTCCACTCTGATCTTAATTATTTCTTTCCATCTGGAGGTTTTTGGGTTGGATTCTCCTTGTTTCTCCAGTGCCTTTAGGTGGATGGTTAGGTTATTGATTTGGGATCTCTCTGTCTTTGTTATGAAGGCATTGAGTGCTATGAAGTTTCCCCTAAGGACTGCCTTCATTGTGTCCCATAAGTTCTGATACAATGTGTTCTCATTGTCACGCCATTCTAGAAATCTTGCAATTTCATTTTTTATTTCATCCACTACCATTTATTGTTTAAAAGTGTGTTGTTCAGTTTCCAGGAGCTGGTGGGATTCCTGGTACATCTTTTGTTGTTAATTTCTAGCAATACAGCATTGTGATCTGATTTCATGTAGGAAATTATGTCAATCTTCCTAAGTATATGGAGGCAGGATTTTATGATCCACCCTATTAGCTTCTCTCTCTCACTCTCTTGTTCTTTTTTTTTTTTTTTTAAAGGTAGGGTGTTGCTCTAGCTCAGCCTGACCTAGAAATCACTATGTAGTCTCAGGGTGGCCTCATACACATGGTGATCCTCCTACCTCTGCCTCCCAAGTTCTGGAATTAAAGGTGTGCGCCACCACACCTGGCTAGTTTCTGTCTCTTGATGGGTGAATTAAGGCCATTAATGGCTAGGGTAATGACTGAGGTTTGATTAATGAGGTCTTCTTTTTTTTCACTCTCCTTCAGATCATTTAACTGCCTTTGCAACCCTTCCTAGTTCTTTTCTATTAGGTCTAATCTAGTGAGGACAGCATTCATACAATTGTTGGACTTCTGTTGATTTTTTGCAATTTCTGCTAATTGCTTGGCCAGGGTTGCATTGCTTAAATCTTCATTTTGGGATTCTGATCCTGTTGTCTCTTCTATGTTTTGGCTAGAGACTTTTTTTTAACCAAAAAAAGTTGTTTTTAATTTTTTTAAAAAAAAATCATTACTTGAAATACTTTACATAGGAATAATTTATCTCTTTACATGGTGGAAGCCTTGCATTTCAATATCTTCTATAGATTCTGTATCATTACCTGAAATTTACAGGCTGGAATTGAAGACATTTCAGCTGTCATAATACTTTTAAATCTCCAATTTTGACAAGCCACCTCTGATTAGACCACATGTAAATGCTAGATACTTTTTTATTGAATTTTTTTATTAACAACTTCCATGATTGTAAACAATATCCCATGGTAATGCCCTTCCTCCTCCCACTTTCCCTTTTTTTTCAAAAATTTTTTTATTAACAACTTCCATGATTATAAAAAATATCCCACGGTAATGCCCTCCCTTCCCCCACTTTCCCCTTTGAAACTCCATTCTCCATCATATTCCCTCCCCCTCTCAATTAGTCTCTCTTTTATTTTGATGTCATGATCTTTTCCTCCTATTATGATGGTCTTGTGTAGGTAGTGTCAGGCACTGTGTGGTCATGGATATCCAGGCCATTTTGTGTCTGGGGGGAGCATGTTGTAAGGAGTCCTACCCTTCCTCTGGCTCTTACATTCTTTTTAAATTTTTTTTAAAATTTTTATTTATTTATTTGAGAGCAACAAATAGAGAGAGAAAGAGGCAGATAGAGAGAGAGAGAGAGAGAGAGAGAGGGAGAATGGGTGCACCAGGGCCTCCAGCCACTGCAAATGAACTCCAGACGTGTGTACCCCTTGTGCATCTGGCTAATGTGGGTCCTGGGGAATCGAGCCTCAAACCGGGGTCCTTAAGCTTCACAGGCAAGCACTTAACCACTAAGCCATCTCTCTAGCCCTGACTCTTTCATTCTTTCTGCCACCTCTTCTGCATTAGACCCTGAGCCTTGGAAGGTATGATAGAGATATTGCAGTGCTGAGCACTCCTGCCTCTTTTTTCTAGCATTATGATGCATTTTGAGTCATCCCAAGGTCACTGCCATCTGAAGAGAGAAGATTCTCTACCAAAAGTGAAAACAGCACTAATATATGGGTATGAACATTAAGAGAAGTGCTTACTGGGCAGTTTGATAAGCATAGTATGTACATTTAGCCAGACAGCAGCAGATGTTAAAACCCTTGGGCTCATGACTACCCCTGTTTTAAATTTTCAGTATCAGGGATATATTCCCTCCCATGGAGCGGGCCTCCAGTCCAATTAGAGGGCAGTTGGTTTCCATCATGACAGATGTGCCACTATTGCATCCATTGGCTCATTTGACCTGGTGGCCAAATATAAGGCTTGCAGTGTACACTGTTAATCTTACTCAAATTCTTATAAATAACTGCTCACCATGCTCCTGTCAATAGGCCCAGTTAAAGTCACTGGTTTTCCAAATCAGACTTGGGTGGAAGCGCTACTTTGGTCTGTCACTGATGTTCTAATGATAAACAGACGTTTGTTCACATCTCAGCAGGAAAAGTAACACAATGCTCTACTTGCTGTTGTGTTTCTACTTTCTTCCTGCTAATGGGACAATGTGATGCCAGCTGGCTTCCTGTTCCTGCCATGCTGATTCGCTATATCCTCCAGACTTGTCTAGAACTTGCCAGGTAGCCTCGACTGGCCTCAAACCCAATATGTAGCTAAAGATGACCTTAAACTTCTGATCCTCATGCCCCTCTATTTCCTAAGTTGTGGGTTTATAGGTGTGCACCACCACATATTTCTAGCTATTGTGAATAGAGCAGCAATAAACATGGTTGTGCAAGTATCTCTAAGGTAGTGAGAAGAGTCATTAGGATATATGCCTAGAAATATAGCTGGATCATATTGTAAATCTATTTTTAGCTGTCTCAAGAACCTCCACACTGATTTCCTCAATGGCTGTACCAGATTGCATTCCCACCTGCAGAGTAGAAGGGTTCCCTTTTCCTCATCCTCACCAACAATTTTTTGTCATTTGTTTTCTTGATGATAGCCATTCTGACAGGATAGAATCTCAAAGTAGTTTTAATTTGCTCTTCCCTGATATGACCCAATCACTTTTGAACATTTTGTGGGACAAAGCCTTCAGCATGTGAATTTTGGTGGGACATTTCATTTCTAAACAATAGCAGCCTCATTTTAGTGTATCTAATTGAGCCTGCAACAGTTATGTTTCTAAATAACTTCACATTTAGTAGTACTGGGGAACAGGACTTTGGCACAGATTTTTATAGGACATAATTCAGCCCATAACTAGTTCTGTTTACAGCACCATAAAAGCATAAAATCCCTTGAACTAAATCTAACCATGTATGTGCAATATTTGTATGTATAATTTATGAAATCTTAATTTAAGAACTTATGATCTAAGATGTAGAGAGATTTTTTGTTCACTGATTGAAAGACTGAGTATGATTAAGATGTAAATTCTCACCAACCGTGGTGGCTCGTGCTTTTAACCTTAGCACCCAGGAGGGTCACCAGAAGTTGGAGGCCAGAGTGAGTTCCAGGTCATTCTGGACAAAAATAAAGATATAAATATAAATAAATAAATAAATTTAAGACTTGTTTTAAAATTACAAATTCATAAGCTGACAGTAAATTGCATATGAAGGAGCAAAGGAATTGGAATGCCAAAATAATTTAGTAAAAGGACTCATCCTATTTGATTTCAAATTTTGCCTTCAACTTGATTATAATGAAGAGTTTGAGGGTCTGGCTAGATGGCTTAGTGGTTGAAGGCATTTATTTGCAAAGACTATTGGCCTGGGTTCAATTCGCCAGCCACCCATGTAAGCCAGATACATAAAAGCAATGCAAATGTCTGACATTTACTTGAAGTGGCCAGAGGCCCTAGCACATCTATCCATACATCCATATACACACATGAGGTGGGTGTGGTGGTGCACGTCCTTAATCCCAGCACTTGGGAGGCAGAGGTAGGAGGATCACTATGAGTTCAAGGACACCCTAAGACACACACCCCGACACCCCCCCAGAATATATATATATATAATATATGTATGTGTGTGTGTGTGTATATATATATATATATATATACATACACACATATATATATATTATATGTATGTGTATAAATATATATGTATATACATACACACACATGCATATATACATACGTACATATGGTCTTTTCTCCTTTTCTTATTTTTAAGTATTTTTATTTATTTATTTGTGAGTAAAGGGGTAGGGGAATATGGGTGTGTCTGGGCTAGCTGCTGCAGGTGAATTTCAGATGCATGTGCCACTTTGTGCATCTGGCATGGGTGCTGGGTAACCTGGCCTGGCAAAGTTTGCAAGCAAGTGCCTTTAACCACTAAGCTATCTCCCTAGTCCCAAGAATAGCCTTTTTAACATAATGTTGAACCAAGCATGGTGGTATATGCCTATAATCTCAGTGCATCAGAACTAAAGAAAGGAATATTAGTTGGGTATGGTGGTGCATGCCTTTAATCCCAGCACTCAGGAGGTAGGAGGATCGCCATGAGTTTGAAGCCACCCTGAGGAGACTACATAGTGAATTAGAGTTTAGCCTGAGCTAGAGTGAGACCCTACCTTGAAAAACCAAAAACCAAAACAGAACAGGAGGATTAGGAGTTCAAGGTCACCCTTTGCTTTGCAGCAAGTTTGAGGTTAGTATGGCCTGCATGAAACTCTGTCTAAAAACAAAACAAACACATGAACAAAACAAACAAACAGACAAACAACAACAGCAACACACACACACAAAAAACCAGCCATGGAGCACACCTTTAATCCCAGCACTCTGGAGGCAGAGGTAGGAGGACCAAATGTGAGTTCAAGGCCAACCTGAGACTACATAGTAAATTCTAGGTCAGTCTGGTCTAGAGACCCTATCAAAGAAAACAAATAAACAAACAAAAGCCCCAAAACAAACAAACATAAAAATCCAAAACAAAACAGGGGCTTGGGAGATGCTCATTGGGTTTAGTGATAAAAAGCTGGGCTTGGCAGGGCATGCTTGTCATCCTGTTGCTGGGGAGTGCAGACAGGACACTGTAGCCTAACCAGTGAGCTCCTGGTTCAGAATGAAACTCTGCCTCAAAGAATAATACAGGGAGTGATTGAGGAAGACCCCACATTGATCTCTGGCTGTCACCAATACACACACACATGTGACTTCACACATATGACCATGTATACACACATGGGCATATACTCCCCCATACATGCACATGCAAAAATTAAAAATAAATAAATATAACAATATTCCAAACTAAAAACAAACCCCAAACCATAGTGTTGAGACAATTGGACACATATGCAAAATGTCAAACCTAACCTGTACTTTCTAAGGGAAAACAAAAACCTTATAACCTTGGATTAGGCAAAGATTTCCCAAGATAAGAAATAAAAGTCAATAAATTAGACTTTATGCAAATGAAGAACTTCTGCTCTTTGAAAGTGGTTATTCAAAATGACAAGGATAAAGCCAGGCATGGTGGCATATGCCTTTAATCCTAGCACTTCTCAGGCAGAGATAGTAACATCACTGTGAGTTCAAGGCCAGCCTGAGACTACATAGTAAATTCCAGATCAGCTTGGGCTAGAGTGAGACCCTAACTGGAAAAACAAACAAACAAAGTTCAAGGCTAGCCTGGGCTATATGAACCCCCCACCAAAAAATTTACAAGGTTAGAGCTGGAGAGATTGCTTAGAGGTTAAGGCACTTGCCTGCAAAGCCTAGGGACCCAGGTTTGATTCCCCAGTACCCTTGTAAACTGGATGCACAAGGTGGCACATACATCTGGAGTTTGTTTGCAGTGGCTGGAGGCATAGCCACTCTCTCTCTATCTGCCTCATCCTCTTTCTCTCTCAAATACATAAATAAATAAATAAAATATTTTTTTTAAATTACAAGGATAATTTACAGACTGAGATAAAACATGTCTAAGATAAAAAATGTATGGTCTCAGTCTCCTCTGCCTGCCCTGACTCCTTGCAGGATAATGTGCTGGACTGTGACACTGCTTCCTAGGTCAGAATGTCATACCCAGGCTATCCCCATAGGCTACCCACCCTTCCCTGGATAGCGTGCTCTGATCTAGGAGTCACCCCTTCTCCTTTTCACTCAGTGTCCTTATCCTAGTGCCTTTCCTCCATTCGGAAGAGGTACCTACTCACCAGCACCAAGAGAAGGCTGCCCAGGGGCTGGAGGCTGCCTTGTGTCCTAGAGGCGGTCCAGGTGCCCATGGCCAGCAGAACACCATGCTATCCTAGGGTTCCTCAGGGCCAAGGATTTGGAGTCCCATTGAGTAGATCAGGATTATCTGGGTGTTCACAGCCATTTTCATAATCTCTCTCTCTCTTTTTAAAATTCCTTTAAAGAACTATTTTTTTTCTTAATTTCTACTTTATTATGAGAGAGAGAGAGAGAAGCTGAAAAAGAAAGAGAGAGAATGGGCGTGCCAGGGTCTCCAGCTACTGCAAATGAACTCTAGACACATGTGTCCCCTTGTGCATCTGCCTTACATAGGTCCTGGAGAAATGAACCAGGATCGTTTAGCTTTGCAGGCAAATGCCTTAACTGCTAAGCCATCTTTTCAGCACCCCCGTTTTGTTTTTGAGGTAGGGTCTCCCTCTAGCCCAGGCTGAACTGGAATTCACTATGTAGTCTCAGGCTGGGCTCACACTCAATAGTGATCCTGCTACCTTTGCCTCCCATGTGCCTGGATTAAAGGTGTGCACCATAATACTAGGCTACAATCTCTTTTTTTGTTGTTTGTTTAATTAATTAATTTGTATTTGTATTTGTGTGTGGGGGGGGTTACACATGGGGGTGGATGTATGTAGAAACCACACTGCTTTAAATGGGTGCCAGGGATCAGAACTCATTTCCTCATGCTTGCTACCCAAGCACTTTACCAACAAAGCTGTTTTCCCAATCCCCACTTTTAGGTTGACATAGGGTGGTGGACCACCCCAGACCTCTAACAGCTTTCCTAGAGGACAGATGCTTTCTCAGTATCTCAGTGTCTTAGAGAACATGCTTAGCACCCTAACCAACCTGCTGCCATGACTCAGGGCATTATGATCAGGTGCCAACTACAATGCCATGAGAGATAATGAACTCCTCTGTAAAACAATCAAAAGATTTGGGACAGACGAGTAGGCAATTGTGGATTAGAGGCAAAATATTAAAGTAGCTTTTTTTTTTCTTTTGAGGCAAGCTCAACAAACTGGCCCTTTCTTATGATAGAGAATCAGAGAGTGAGAACAAGAGAGAAAGCATCGGTGAGAGAAGACATGCAGCCACTGCTACCGAACTCCAAGCACTTGTACAACTTTGTGCACATGTGTCACCCTATACATGTGTCACCTCATGTGTCTGGCTTACATAGGATCTAGGGAGTTGAACATGGGTCCTTAGGCTTCACTGGCAAGCACCTTAACTGATAAGCCATCTCTCTAGCCCCTGAAGTTGCTTTTAAGACCACATATGTAAGGACCCAGGTTCAATTCCCCAGGACCCACATAAAGACAGTAGCGCATGCTTCTGGAGTTCATTTACAGAGAGAGAGGCCCTAGCATGCCCATTCTCTCACTCTCTTTCTAGTAAAAGACCACATATGGCCAGAGCTTAATTAAAGATCTCAAGTCAAAGTTGAGTAGAAATGTGGAAGTTCCTTGCTCTGTTCATTCTGTCTGTGTATAATGATGCCTAGAGTTTCCAGAACAAACTGCAAGGACCAGGAAATCAGGACCATAGATTATTGAGATTTTGTGCACAATAACATGTCAAGAAATTTGAGAAATTGTCAATCAGAATATGGCCAAGACCTGGAAAAGTCTTTTATAGGTCAGGGCATTTTGAATGACTACTTGTACTCATGTTCCAGGGAAATCAGGAATACCAGAGGGTAAGTGTTAAGTGGAAACTCTTCTTCTGGGGAGTCACAAACACATGGCTCCACCCCAGATAGGGCACAGATGAGAGGCCAAAGTCCATTTACACCAAAACCATTTTGGTAAACCGATGAATTTATTGGAGTTGTTTATAGAGCAGAGTGAGGGATTGTTTACAGGAGCAATGGAGACCTCAATGTATCCACATCACTAATGCATCATATCCTGGATGACAACCTCCCCATAGCTGCTTAAGTGGAGCTCCCTATGTCAGGATTACCTCTACAGATGCTCAACCCTCTACCTCAGGGTGAAGACTTACTTACAGACTGTGGATGACTCAGAGGCTGCTGCATCAAGTGAAAGCTCACTCCAGCAACGGTGATGACTTACGGAGGCTGTGTCTCTGGAGTCCACTGTACTTGACAGCAACTCAGAGTGTCAAGCATCCTACATGACTTGCAGGCAGCTCAATGAGAGAGTCTCATCCTGAGGCAGTTATTTTCCCTTCATATAATCTTTTTTTTTTTTTGGTTTTTCGAGGTAGGGTCTCATTCTGGCTCAGGCTGACCTGGAATTCACTATGTAGTCTCAGGGTGGCCTTGAACTCTCGGCAATCCTCCTACCTCTGCCTCCCATGTGCTGGGATTAAAGGCGTGCGCCACCACACCCGGCTCCTTCATATAATCTTAAGGCAGGGTCTTGAAACCTTTTTCCAGATTACTTCCTGAGTCTCCTGGGCTTCCTTACCCTTGTTCCCCAGGAGGAAATGTTTCTATTCAGAGGAATGTTACACAACAGTAAGCCATTCAATGTCTCAGGATGATGCCCACTGTCTCTATCAAGCTGAGGGGACACTAGGGATAGACGAGTCTTGTTTTAACGTGATCCTTTCTGCAAGAAATTTTCCTCAGCTGAGATCTACTATGGAAGCTTATTCCAGGGTAGTCAGTTGAGGTTCATTCAGCAATGCCTGCTGTGAGTTTTCTGTAAACATTGACAGAGGTTTGAAGACGACTGGTTGTGTTGTGCTCCAGCCACTTGGCCTTTGCTGAACGACTCTGCCATGAAAGGAACCTGCACAGACTGCTCTACTCTGGTCAGGGTTATGGTCACTTGATGTGAGATTGAACCATGCAAATAAAACATATGCTCACCCATGTGTCAGAAGACCCTGGATAAGGGGTCTGGTGGTTTGAATTACATGTCACTCATAAAAATATGTGTTTTTTAAAAGTTTTTTAAAATATATTTATTTTTTGTATTTATTTAAGAGAGAAAGAAAGGGGGGGTGAGAGAAAGAAAACGGGTATGCCAGGGCCTTCAGCTGCTGCAAATGATCTCCAGATTCATGTTCCATCTTGTGCATCTGGCTTACATGGGTCCTTTGGCTTTGCAGGTAAATGGCTTAACCACTAAGCCATCTCTCCAGCTCCAAATCATGTATTTTGAATGATTGGCTCCCTGCTGATGGCAATTTGGGAGACAGAGTCTTGCTGGAGGAGGTATGTTAGTGGGGTGGGCTTAGGAATAATGCTATAGCCAGCTCCTATTTGCTAGAGTTCGGCTCACTCTCCTGCTGCTGTTTTCCACCTGCTCTGTTTCCCTCTGCACTTGCAGAGATAATGGCCAGCCTCAGCCTCTGCTCATTCTATCCTTTCTTTCCCTGTAATTGTGGAGCTTTGCCACCAGACTATAAGTAAAAAAAAAAAAAAAAAAAAATCCTGTTCTCCCATCAGCTACTTTTGGTCAGGTGCTTTGTCTCAGCAACATGAAGGTAACTACAACAGAAAATTTGTACCAGATGAGTACATTCGTTGTTGCTAGAAACTTGACTGTGTGGCTTTGGATGTTTGGAACTGATTTGTGGGATGAAGTGGAAGGATTTGAAATTGTTTTAAGAGATATCTTGCAGTGTTTTAAACATAGCTTGATAGACCATTCTAGTCAGAGTTGAAAGACATAAAAGTAGAAAGAACTATGGACTGTGAGGTTTGGCTCATGAGGGGAAGAAAGAGCTTTATCCACACTGGGTTGGAGACAGTTTGTGTGGGAGGCTTGCTGCATTCCTCCCATGTCCTGGGATCTTGTGCAGGGTTTCATTGTGTAGAAATGGGGTGGTGTGAATAGATGGATATTGCACAGAAAGAAATGAAACCTTTGGGCTGAAACTGCAGCCTGTTTATCTGTAATCATTTGGGAGATTGTCACCATGGACATTTGACCAGCTGTTCTACATTGGGACAACAGAAAGAATATAGACTCTTGAAAGTAAGGGGCCTGAATGCTGAAGAAATGTACTGCTCTTCCAAGTTGACTGTGTTCTCTCCTGGATTAACAAATTGGGACTTTACCTGGCACTATGGGAGTATAACAAATGTGGGAAAGAAAGACTCATGAGATTTGTTATGCAGATATCTGGGGATGACCCCTAGGGGATGTGGAACAGGGTCATAGTCTTTGAATAGAGACCATGGAGGCAATGGCATGGAGGAATCCTGGGCATTGGAGACCCCAGGGGATGTCAACACTATGGGGCAGCTGCCACAGAGAGCTGCTGGCCCAGGATGGATTGTTCCTGGCAAGTCAGAGTAGGAACCTCAGAGATTTTGTCATTGGTTACAGATGTCAGACTTGGAGCTATAGGGTTTGATGTTTGCCTGGTTTGCTTTAGACCTTGTATTGGTTCAATCTTTCCTTGCTATGCCCAATGCCATCTTTTGCACTGTGAATGTTTACTCTGTGTCATTGTGTTATTTTGGTTTTATAGGCTAACAGTTAAGAGACCCTAGACTATGAGGATGTTTGAACAGTATGGGGATTGAAAAAAATATGAGGACTTTTAAAGTTGGACTGAATATATTTCATTTAACATCATGGATGATCATTAATTTATGGGGGTCTGAGGTATACTATGATGGTTTGAATTAGGTGTCTTACATAAACTTATGCTTTGTTTAAATTCCTACTTCCCTTTCCCAAATCCACCCTGCATTGAATCCCTTCTTTACAATTAGTCTCTCTTCATCATTTTTCCTCTGATTATGAAGGTCTTGTGTAGGTAGTGACAGGCACTGTGAGGTCATGAATCAAGGCCATTTTGTGTCTAGAAGATTATATTGTAAGCAGTCCTACCCATTGTTTGGCTCTTACATTCTTTTTTTTTTTTTTTTTTTTGGTTGCGTGGGGGGGGTCCAAGGTAGGGTCTCATTCTAGCTCAGGCTTACCTGGAATTCATTATGTAGTCTCAGGTTGGCCTCGAACTCATGGCGATCCTCCTACCACTTTCTCCTGAGTGCTGGGATTAAAGATGTGTGCCACCACGCCCACTGGCTCTTACATTCTTTATGACATTTCTTCACCAATGAACTTTGAACCTTGGAGAATGTGAGAGAGATGTCTCACTTAGTGCTTAACAATCCACTATCACTTCTTCTCAAGACAATGGTGTCTTTTGAGTCATCCCAGTGGTAACTGCCTGAAAAGAGAAGCTTCTCTAACCAAAAATGAGAGCAGCATTAATATATGGGCATCAACCTAAGCGCTTAGAGGGCAGTTTAGAGGGAATAATATATATAGTTATTATTATTATATAATATATATAATAATATAATAATATATGCATCTACTAAGATACTGTAGTTGTTATTCCCTTAGGGCTTATGACCTCTGCAGCCATAGGCTTTTGACTAGGTTTTCAGTACTGTAAATGAGCTCCAGATGCATGTGCCACTTTGTGTATCTGGCTTTACATGGATCCTGGGAAACTGAACCCAGGTCATTAGGCTTTGTAGACAAGTGCCTTAACCACTCAACAATCTCTCTAGTCCCAATATCTTAATTTTAATTACCCCTCCCCCCACCCTTTTTGACACAGGGTCTCTCATTGGGCTGGAGCTCACTAATTAGGCTAGACTAGCTGACCAGAGCACTTCAGGGATTCTCCTCTCTCCACCCACCCACCCCCCAGATCTGGGATTACAGGTACATGCCACCTCCATGTATGGCTTCTGGGGATTGAACTTGTGTCCTCATGCTTGCCTACTGAACTAGCTTCAGAGCTACCCGGAAAATGTTAATGGTCCTAGAATTCTTTTTTTTTTTGGTTTTTCGAGGTATGGTCTCACTCTAGCTCAGGCTGACCTGGAGTTCACAATGTAGTCTCAGGGTGGCCTTGAACTCACAGTGATCCTCCTCTGCCTCCTGAGTGCTGGGATTAAAGGCATGTGCCACCATGCCCAGCTTATTTTTTATGTTTTATTCTTTGTTTTTTCAAGGTAGGATCTCATGCTAGCCCAGGTGGACCCGGGATTCACTATGTAGTCTCAAGTTGGCCTCAAACTCATGGTGATCCTCCTGCCTCTGCCTCTCTAGTGCTGGGATTAAAAGCATGTGCACTGCCACACCTGGATAGCACTTTTTAAAAAAATTTTTATTTATTTATTTATTTGAGAGCGACAGACACAGAGAGAAAGACAGATAGAGGGAGAGAGAGAGAATGGGCACGCCAGGGCTTCCAGCCTCAGCAAACAAACTCCAGACGCGTGCGCCCCCTTGTGGATAGCACTATTTTTTAAGCTACAGCTTTGCATAGAGTATATTCATTGTACAAAATGATAGTTTCATCATAACAGTTTTTCTGTTTCCCTTATGCTCACTTCCTTTTTCTTCCCATAGAGCCCCTCTTCTATTTTCAGATTGTGTGTGTTTGTGTGTGTGCCTAGATTTAGCACATGAGTGTCTTTGAGTTTGGCTTACTTGACAATGATCTATAGTTTCATTCATTTTCTATGATTATGCTTTATGGCTGAATAAAACTCCACTGTTAGCTGGGTATAGTGGCGCACACCTTAAATCCCAGCACTTGGGAGGCAGAGGTAGGAGGATCACTGTGAGTTCAAGGCCACCCTGTGACTACATAGTGAATTCCAGGTCAGCCTGAGCTAGAGTTAGACCCTACCTCACAAAACCAAAAGGGGAAAACAAAAACAAAACAACAACAACAACAAAAAACCCTCTACAGTGTACATATGCCACATTTTCCTTATCTACTCATTTGTTGGTATCCAGCTAGGTTGATTCTATCTTCTGGGTGTTGGAAATAGATCAGTAACGAACATGGCTGAGCCAGACTTTCTCTGATACAATGAGTTAGTTTTTTGGGTTCATGTCCAGGAGTGGTATAGCTGGGTCATGTGACAGCTCTTCTTCCTTTTAGCTTTTTGAGGAACTTCCACATTGATTTCCATAGTGGCTGCATCAGTTTACACACTTGGCAACAGTTCCATGTTCCCCACAACCTCACTGGCATTTCTTTTCTTTTCTTTTTTTTTTCAAGGTAGGGCCTCACTCTAGCCCAGGCTGACCTGGACTTCACTATGTAGTCTGAGGGTGGCCTTGAACTCACAGGGATCCTCCTACCTCTGCCTCCCAAGTGCTGGGATTAAAGGCGTGTGCCACCATGCCCAGCTTTGCATTTCTTGTATACACGTGCATGTGTGCACACACACACACAAAGACAAAGAGTGAGCACGGGCCCACCAGGGCCTCTTGCCACTAAAAATGAATTCCAGATATATGTGCCACTTTGTACATCTATCTTCATGTGAGGCTGGGAAATCGAACCTGGGCCAACATGTATTATGTAAGTGAGTGCCTTTAACCACTAAGCTATCTCTCCAGCTCTTCCTTCCCTCCTTCCTTCCTTCCTTCCTTCTATCCTTCCTTCCTCCCTCCCTTCCTCCTCCCCCTTCTCTCTCTCTCTCTCTCTTTCCCTCTCCTTCCTTTCTTCCTTTTTCTAACCCAGGCTGACCTAGAACTCATTCTGTAGTCCCAGGATAGCCTTGAACTCACAGTGATCCTCCTACCTCTGCCTCCAGAATTCTGGGATTGTAGATGTGTGCCAAAATGCCTTGCTCTTTTCTTTTTTTCTTAAAATATATTCTATTTTATTTATTGATTAGAGAGAGAGAGAGAAAAGAGGCTGATGGAGAGAGAAAGGGTGTACCAGGGCCTCTAGCCACTGCAAACGAACTCCAGATACATACGCCACTTTGTGCATCTGGCTTATGTGGGTGCTGGCAAATCGTACCTGGATCCTTAGGCTTTGCAGACAAGCACATTAACCACTAAGCCATCTTTCCAACCCTCTTTCTTTTTTCTTATTGACAACTTCCATAATTATAGAAAATAAACCATGATTTTTCCTTCCCTTCCCCCATTTTCCCCTTCTCAAATCTACCTACCCTTCATCATATCCCCTCCCCCTCTCAATTAGTCTCTTTTATTTTGATGTCATCATCATTTCCTCCTATGATGAGGGTCTTGTGTAAGTTTTACCAGGCTTTGTGAGGTCATGGATATTCAGGCCACTTTGTGCCTGGAGGATTGCAGTGTAAAGAGTCCTACCCTTCCTTTGGCTCTTACATTATTTCCATCACCTCTTCTGCAATGGACCCTGAGCCTTGGAAGGTTTGATAAATGTTTCAGTGCTGGACACTCTTCTGTCACTTCTCAACACTATGGTGACTTTTGAGTCATCCCAGAGGTAACTGCTATGTGAAAACAGAAGCTTCTCTAACCAAAACTGAGAGCACTTACTGGACAGTTTGGTGAGTGTAATATATGCATTTAGCTAGACACCAGAAGGCGTTACACCCCTAGGACTCATGACTTCCCCTCTCATAGGTTTTCAGTACCAGGCATTTATTCCCTCCAATAGAGTGGGCCTCCGGTCCAACTAGAGAGTGGTTGGTTGATTTCCCCCATAACAGACATGTCACTATTGCATCTGTTGGCTCATTTGGCCTGGCTGACTAAACTTAAGGCTTGCAGTGTCCAGTGTTGTTTATCTCCACTGATGACTTCCCTCTCACTTATGGCTTCATGCAGCATAGCTTTTTGCACCTTTCTGTCAGCTGTCTACATGGAAGAGGTTGTCAGTTCAGCTCCAGCTTGACTTCTCAGTGGCCTTGCAGCCTAAGCATGTGGAGTCTTCAGCAATAGGGTCTTACCATCTATTCCTGGTGGGAAACCAAGAGCACTGGCAGTGGCTTGGAATGTTTTGGGGCCATCAGGGACCTTCCTGGTCAACAACTCACTGGAAGTTAACTCATCCCTGGTACTAGAATTTTCCTACTATCTATGGCTTCTTGTCCAAAAAAGTAGGTTTCCATATGGCTGATTCATATTCTCTTTCATTTTGATTACCCCTTCCCCCACCCTTCTTTTACTCAACCTCTTCCCTGACCTCACTTAGGCCATTCCATCTCCAATAATCTATTCATCTATCGATACATATATACTACCATCTCCTTAAGTCCTCCCCTCTTCTCCCTCCCTTATAGCCCCTTTCTAGCTTACTGGCCTCTGGTACCAATTGTTATCACAAGTCACCTATGAGTCTAAACATTTGCAGCTAGGACCCATATATGAGAGAACAAGTGGCATTTCGTTTGGCTTGCTGGGCCTGGGTTACTGTACTTAGTACGATCCTTTCCAGATCCATCCATTTTCCTGTAAATTTCATTTTTCTTTACTTCTGAATAGAACTCCATTGTTTAAATGTACCACATCTTCATTATCCATTCATCAGTTGAGGAACATATACGCAGGTCCCATTTCCTAGTTATTGTGAATAGAGTGGCAATAAGTATGGATGTGCAAGTGTCTCTAAGGTAGTCAGACAAGTCCTTAGGATATATGCCTAGGAGTCACACAGTAAACTTGAGTCACACAGTAGATCTATTTTTAGCTGTCTCAGGAACTTCCACACTGATTCCCACAATGACTGGACCAGATTGCATTCCCACCAACAGTGTAGAAGGGCTTCTCTTTTTCCTCATCCATGCCAACATTTATGGTCATTTATTTTCTTGATAATAGCCATTCTGACAGGAGTGAGATGGAATCTCAAAGTAATTTTAATTTGCATTTCCCTGGTGGCTAAGGATGTAGAACATTTATTTTAGATGTTTATAGGCCATTTGTATTTCTTCCTTTGAGAACTGTCTAGTTCTATAGCACCCTCCCCCTTTTTTCTTTTGTTTTTTTTTTGAGATAGAGTCTCACTCTATCTCAAATTCCAGGCTGACCTGGAATTAACTATATAGTCTCAGGGTGGCCTCAAACTCATGGTGATCCTCCTACCACTGCCTCCCAAGTGCTGGGATTAAAGGTGTGCACCACCATGCCCAGCTTATAGCCAATTTTTTAATTGTGTTGTATAATTTCTTATTATTTAGCTTATTGAGTTCTTTGTATATCCTGGATATTAATCCTCTGTCAGATGTGTAGATGGCAATGATTTTCTCCCATTCTGTAGGTTGCCTCTTTGCTCTATTCAGTGTCCTTTGTTATACAAAAGTGTTGTAGTTTCATGAGGTCTCAGTGGTTGATTAGTGGTTTTATTTCCCAAGCAATTGAGGTTATATTCAGAAAGTTTTTGCCTATGTCAATATGTTGAAGGAGTTCCCTTCCTTTTTCATCTAGCAGTTTTAGAGTTTCAGGTCTGATATTAAGCTCTCTCTAGTGATGTGTGGTTTAGTTTCCATGATCTTGTATATGCTTTATAACTTTTCTTGCTGTTGATTTGAAGTTTATTCCCATTGTGATCAGATAGAGTACAAGGAATTACCTCAATTTTCCTGTATTTGGTAACATTTGCTTTGTGTATTAATATATGGTCTAGTTTAGAGAATGTTCCATGTGCGGCTGAAAAGAAGGTACATTCTGCAGCATTTGGATGGAATGTTCTGTAGAGATCTGTTTGGTCCAATTGTTTTATGAGCTCACTGAATCCAGATGCTTCTCTGTTTATTTTTTGCAGGATTACCTGTTAATTGATGAGAGTGGGGCGCTGAAGTCACCCACTACAATTGTGTTTGGTGTTATCTGTGACTTTACATCTAATAGTGTTTGTTTGATGAAACTTGGAACCCCTATGTTAGGTGCATATATGTTTAGTATTATAATGTCCTTCAGTTGGATCATTCCTTTAATCATAAAGTGATTTTATCTTTCCTAACTAAATGTTGGTTGGAAGTCTATTCTGTTAGATATTAGGATAGCAACACCTACTTATTTTCGTAGGCCCATTTGCTTGAAATGCTATTTTCTATCTTTTCACCCTAAGATACTATCAATCTTTTATGGAAGGGTGCGTTTCTTGGAGGCAACAAATGGAAGGGTTACATTTTTTTGTTGTTGTTGTTCATTTTTTATTTATTTATTTGAGTGTGACAGAGAGAGAGAGAGAGAGAGAGAGAGAGAGAGAGAGAGAGAGAGAGATTGAGAGAGATTGAGAATGGGTGGGCCAGGGCTTCCAGCCACTGCAAACGAACTCCAGATGCGTGCATTCCCTTGTGCATCTGGCTAATGTGGGTCCTGGGGAACCAAGCCTCGAACCGGAGTCCTTAGGCTTCACAGGCAAGCACTTAACTGCTAAGCCATCTCTCTAGCCTGAAGGGTTACGTTTTCTTTTTTTTTCTTTTTTTTTTTTGTTTCACTCTAGCCCAGGCTGACCTGGAATTCACTCTGTAGTCTCAGGGTGGCCTTGAACTCACAGTGATCCTTCTACCTCTGCCTCCCAAGTGCTGGGATTAAAGGTGTGCACCACCACACCCGGCTGGGTTATGTTTTTTAACCCAGTCTGCAAGCCTGTGTCTTTTAGTTGGGACATTGAGGTTTATTTTGGCATCTGGCTTTAGAGGTTCAAGTCCAAGACCAGGCAGCCCCATTGGCTTGGGCAGAGAGGAGGGTAGCTGTTTACACTGTCCAATGGTGTATGGATTCATGTGAAATGAACGCACAACATGCAAAATATGATTTAAATGGGGGGGAGGTCAGGGTATTCCCTGGAGAGAGAGCCCCATACCAACTGCTACTCACAGCTTTAATTTAAGATTCATAAATAGAGAGCTAGAAAAATGGCTTAGTGGTTAAGGTACTTTCCTGCAAAGCTGAAAGACCCAGGTTTGATTCCCCAGGACCCATGTAAGCCGGATGCACAAGGTGGTGCATGCGTCTGAAATTTGTTTGCTGTGGTGGAAGCCCTGACACACCCATTCTTTTTTTCTCTCTGTCTCTACATTTTCTCTCTCAGATAAATAAAAATAAATTTTAACAAATAAGATTCTGGCTGGAGAGCTGGCTTAGTGGTTAGGGTGCTTACCAGTGAAGCTGTGGGGTTCCCCAGAGGGGTCCCTGCTCAGGGCTGTCTACACGACCCCAAGAACACTCACGCAGGACGCTCTCAATGCAAACCACACGAGGTTTATTGAATCCGATGCATCGGGGCTCAACACAGATTCCTCTTGCAGGAGGGGTGAAGAGCCCCTAGCAACGGGTTTGGTCAGCTTATAAAGGCTAAAACCACAGGTATGCAGAGTCATAGGGGCTTTCCAGCCGTGGGTCCCTCTGATTGGGTGGGGCCCACGGGTGGGCTCGTGTCTGGGGTTTCAGATATGTGTTGACCGTTGATTCGTTGTGTCCAGGTGGGGAGTTATTTTAATGAGGAACTAGGAGTTGTTTGTTCAGCTTGAGTTCCGGGAATTTAGGCATTGCGTAAGGCGTACAAAATGTCAGGTTCCTCATGGTATGCTTTTTACAAAATGGAGGCGGTTGCAAAATGGCAGTTCTGTGGTTCAATGCAGCAGCAAGCAAGCCATATTACAGAAGCTTAAAAGGGCAGGTTAGCAGAGCATCTAGAAAACAGGGCAGCAGAAATAGGGCAACTTTTATCCTTTCAAAGCCTAAGATTCTAGGTTCGATTCTCCAGATCCCATGTAAGCCTGATACGCATGGTGGCACATGCATCTGGAGTTTGTTTGCAGTGGCTAGAAGCACTGGCATACCCATTCTCTCTCTCTCTTTCTCTAATGAATAAATAAAAGTAAAATATTTTTTAAAAAACAATATTCATCAATAGAAAAATGGATGCAGCCATAGCTGAAATTAGAGAATGTCTGTAATTACCAACATATGACAAATCACGAGTTGATTGACTGGTGTATGTCCTCATAGACCATGAGTTGCCTCATGCTTATCAGTTCAGGAGTGGTTTGGCTCATGATCCTTTCATCAGAAAATCTTTGCCGAAGCTGTGGGCTCCTGCCTTCAAGATGTTCCACCCAGGGTGCACAGCCTTCCATGTCCTCAGGCTTAGCTTGGGCAAAGCTTGGGAATTAGCTTGATGTCCACATCTCCCTGATTTAGCTTGATATCCAGAGGTTCTCATGACAGGAGTCAGTGATCAAATCACAAAGAACAGAGAGAGGCCAGGGCCCCACAATCTTTTTCGAAGGAAGCCCTGATATCCTATCAACCATCCCACAAGGCCTTGTCCCCTCTTAAAAGTCCACAGAACCTTCTACTACTGCCATCCTTAAGAACATGCCTTAGACATGAGTGTGGGTGAGGGTTAGAGCTTAGCCTAAACTTGGTTAAAGCATTCATACTTAGCTGGGGGTGGTGTGGTGCTGCACGCTTTTAATCCCAGCACTGGGGAAACAGAGGTAGGCGGATCACCTTGAATTTGAGGCCATCCTGAGACTACATATTGAATTCCAGGTTAGCCTGGGCTAGAACCAGCCCCTACCTTGAAAAACATTCATTCTTAATGATTAGTGGAAAGCTACAAGGGGTACGGCGAACAGTGCAATGAATCATTTATGACACTAACAATGGTAACTTGGAGGTTGTGACTCTCTCTTGTGTAAACAGGAATCTTATCTACGTATTCATAGACAAGGGTTCTTGGCAATAGGGTATTTCCTACAACTCAAAAGGGTAAGGGATTTCTCAATCATCATAGCTATCTCAGAGTATGTAGGAAAAAACCCCCACAGGGGGTCCTCACGCTCTGCCCGGATAAGGCGACACCCCAAATCACTCACTCACGAGAAGCGGTCTTGATGTAAACTGCAAGAGGATTTTATTCCAAGCGCGCTGGGGCCCACAGTCGTACACCGCACAGGGGTAGAGGACTGCAGAGCCCTGAATGCAGGAACAGGACAGTTTTTATAGGGTTTCTAACAAAGCCTGTGCCTTAGACCAATCATTTTCTAATATTAGGAGCCCCGCAGGGTGTTAGCCAGTCAGTTGGTGCCACCCCATAGTTTCTAAGCCAATTAGTTTATGACCTTGGTGGTCAGCGTTTGCGCAGGTCCTTGGGTGGGAGTAGCAGAGTGTGGTATCAGTCTCCTGTGACCTTGGAGGTCAGCACTTGTGCAATTCCTTAGGTGGGGGTAACAGAGTATGGTATCAGCCTCCTATGACCTTGGTGGTCTGAGGCAGGCTGCTACAGCCTATGGTGCGAGTTACTAAGGCTTACAGTGTAGGCTACTAAGGCTTACAGTGTGGGTTATTAAGGCTTATGGTGTAGGCTATTTACAGAAACCAAATAAGTGGTTCACTTCATTACTCATTTCCCATCCTTGAGGGCTATCTCATGCCCTTTTACCTAGTTTTATATTAGGAGTGGGCTCTGATACAATGAGAAGAGGGATTCTTTACTTGCTTCTGACAGAGAGTAAAACCTGGAGTTTGAGGTATGCAGGTGGCCCGCTTAAGCTCCCTTTGGAGCGTGATAGTATTTCTGAGCTTCTGAATTCTTGGGCCTTTCATTTTCCACTTTTTCTCTTGTCAATAGTTCTAATCCTAGAACTTAGAAAGACTAGACATAATCTTCCTCTCTGCTGTCTTGAAGGCCCTTATATTGTTGTCTAAGTACCATGATCTGGACCGCACTCACTCGTTCTCTAACAAAAGTAAAAATCTTATTAAGTATGTAAGGCCCAACTGAAAGCATCAGGAGCAAAACCATTAGGGGGTCCCATCAGGGTGGAAAGTAGAGTAGTTATCCAGGAGGACTTGTTAAACCATCCCTCAAACCATCCTTGGTCAGTTTCCCTCTCCCTTTGACGCTTTTTTAGTCTTTCCCTGAGCTTGCTCATGGAGTCTCTGATAGCTCCTGAGTGATCTACATAAAAGTAATATTTTTTTTTAAGGCTGCACATAATCCGCCTTCTTTTAGGAACAGTAAGTCTAATCCCCTCCAGTTTTGTAAGGCCACTTCAGATAAGGAGGTCAGGGACTCCTCTAGATTACTAACAGATTTCTCTAAAGCTTGGAGATCTTCATTTATGACAGCATGTAGTTCACCAAGCCCTCTTTCTAATTGTTGTGGTCCCGTGACCAGGGCTGTGGTCCCCGTCCCCACACCGGCAGCTATCCCTAAGCCAAGTATGACTGCTAGGGTAAGGGTTACAGGCTCCCTTTTGGATCGGGCGGGATGGTAGTCATATTCATCGATGACTACTTCCTCAGGATGGTAGTAAACCCGGGGGACAAGCTGGACCATAATACAGAAATTTTTGGATGGGTTAAAAACTGAAGTAGAAACACAGGGAGTCAGCCCAGTATCATATGCCCACTACCTGTTATACCCTGGCACTAAATATTGGTTGTCTGAAGTCTGTCTATAGGTCAGAGTAACATTACAAAGGTGTTGGTGGGATGGGGGGCCTTTTTTTTATATATGTCCCCCTTCCTGAGACCTCAGGGATAGTCAACTTGTTTTTGGTCCCCCATGAACACCGGCTATCATGTTCTTTAGTTATATTAAACTCTCCCATAGTCGCCATCCCCTCATAGTAGGGTGGTCCTGAGGATAAACAAAGCCAGCAAGTAGAGGTAATGTTGGGGTTGGTGGCGTTTATGGCGAGGAAGGCCCCTTGGATTAGGCTAAAGAGCCTCTGTCCTGTCCCATGTGGGGCTTCCGAGAGTGGGCTAGTCAAAGGGGTTCTAGCAGTTATTATGTGATGGGTCTTAGTTGCCACTGTGGGTGGGAGCTTGGGTAATGTCATTTTAGGGGGTCCCTGTTTTACTAGAACTTTATTAGGTCTTACTGGTCTTGGGGTGGGAGGCTTTATCTTAAGTTGTATAGTAAAGGTTAGGCCCGTATCCCATCCTGTCATATAAAACCTGAGTCCCCAAGTTTTTTCTTTTATCCAGTCTCTGGACTCTCGACCTTGGGGGGTGAAAGAGATGCTGAGAGGAACTGCTTTTTTTCCCATATAATCCTTCCTGCACAGTAATCAGGTCCCAGGAGGAAGCTGGGTGCCAGTAGGTATTACCTGTAGTTTCACAACCCCAGTGTTTACAGTAGAACTCTTTTGTCCCTCCATAACTTCGTTTAGAAGTTCGGGGGCAGACATAAAATGGGGTATGCTGCATCTTACGTTGGGTTGGCCCAGAGCTGCACCCCGGGTTGTCTGCCACATATTGACCTTGGGAGATGACCCCTTGTGTGAGTGCCTGCTTTGCCACATGAGAGTGGACTTCTCTAGAGACCTCCTCTGGGGTGAGCTCTGGGATATCCCAAAATTTTATCCCGGCTACCAGGGCACAGATGTCTGGGGTCAGGACAGGCCATCAAGTCCAGGGGGGCGCTTCCCTAGTTGTAGTCTATATTATATCCCCCATTTGAGAAAGCACTTGTCAAGTCAACTTTTGGGGGGCATGGGGATTGGAGGCATCACCTAGCTGGAGAAGGAGAAGCCACACGGCGAAGCCTGAGTTTAAGGGGATTGTCTGTCCTCTCGGCTTGCCATTTGGGGCCCGGTGGTGGAGCAGGCTTGACGTGAGATGCATGGATCCAGGCGGGTATTCCTTTAACTTTTACAGCCGTTGGAGTAGTCAGTAGGACGAGGTAGGGGCCCTTCCATCGAGTCTCAAGGTTTTCTGCACGGTGACGTCTGACAAAGACCGAATCTCCCACCTGGAAGCGATGTGGGACCTGTAAGTCTCCTTCTCCTGAGTAAGCCTCCCGGAGTCGCTTCCACGCTCGTTGTCTCATCCACTCGAGCGCCTTGAGCCTAGAGAACAGAGGCTGGGAAAGTGGCACATCAATACTATGTACAGAGGTTATTTCTACCAGTGGAGGAGGCCCCCCATATAGCAATTCATAGGGGGTCAGTCCAAATTGTCCAGGTGTGTTTCTAACCCTAAAGAGCACAAAGGGTAGGAGAGCTATCCAATCATTAGCGCCAGTCTCTGCGGTCAATTTGGTGAGGGTCTCTTTAATGGTTCTATTCATCCTTTCTATTTGTCCTGAGCTTTGGGGTCTGTATGCACAATGTAATTTCCAATCAATCCCCAATACTTTGGCCAGTCCCTGACTTACCTGGGCAACAAAGGCTGGACCGTTGTCTGATCCTATTACCTTGGGTATCCCAAATCTTGGGAAAATTTCTTCCAGTATTTTCTTAGCCATCACGGTTGAGGTTTTTTTTTCTTGGTAGGATAAGCCTCTACCCATCCTGAAAAAGTGTCTACAAAAACTAGTAAATACTTATTACCATACTTAGCCGGTTTTACCTCGGTGAAGTCCACTTCCCAGTGAGCACCTGGGCTGTCTCCCCTTAGCCTCTTCCCAGGAGGCATTCTTGAGGGATTAGTATTGACCATCTGGCAAGGTACACAATGCTTGACTACTAAGCCAGCTATCTCTGGCAACCTCAGAATATGGTAAGGAGACGTCTGTAGCAGTTTTTGTAGATGTTTGGCTCCCAGATGGGTTAGGCAGTGTATTTGTTGAATGTACTGTAGTCCCTTTGCTTGAGGTAGAATCTCTTTTCCCTCTGAGGTAAAACAGGCCCCCTCTGGAGTTTTAGAGAACTGGCCCAACTTTCTGACTTCTTGCCAGTCACTTGGGGTATATCGTTGCTCACTTTTTTTGGTTCTTTGGTTTCTCAATTATGGGCAGAAGGTTGACCCCCTGGGCAGCCTGCTTGGCCGCTTGGTCAGCCATCTGGTTTCCTTTTGAGATAAAATCTTTGGCTTTTTGGTGGCCAGGGCAATGCATAATGGCCAGTCTTTTGGGTAGATGTAGGGCTTCTAGCAAACTTAGAATTTTTTCTTTGTTTTTAATTTCTTTCCCTGCTGAGGTAAGTAGCCCTCTCTGTTTGTAGATGGCCCCGTGTATGTGTGCAGTAGCAAAAGCATACCTGCTGTTCGTGTAGATGTTCATAGACTTTCCTTCAGCTAGTCGTAAGGCCTGTGTGAGGGCCATGAGCTCAGCTTTTTGTGCTGAAGTTCCTTCTGGCAGATTGCTGGCCCAGACTGTTTGTGTTCCGTCTACTATCGCCGCCCCAGCCATCCTCTTACCTTCTACAATGTAATTGTTTCCATCTGTGAACCAGGTTAATGTTCCTCTGGTCAGTGGGACATCTGTAAGATTCTTTCGGATCCCAGTTTCCTCAATCAGCAGTTGATGACAGTCATGAGTCACTGTCTCATCAGTTTCTTCAGGCAGAAGGGTAGCGGGGTTGAGGATGGCAGGAGAGGCAAACGTTATCCTGTCGGTGAGGAGCAGGCTCTACCAGGGATGAGTATAATCGATACTCATCATCTAGCTGGAGGGTCAACACGGTGATGGGTCGACCTCCAGCAGACACTTCTGGTTTTTCTGATTTGAAAGAAATTTGAACACCCATCTTGGTTAATAAGTCCCTTCCAAGGAGGGGCGCTGGACATTCAGGAATGACTAAGAATGAGTGGGTTACCAGTCCCACTCCCAGGTCAATGGTTCTTCGGGTAGTCCATGAATATTGCCGTTGTCCAGTAGCACCCAGAACCCAGGATTTTTTATCTTTTAGCCCTCCCATTGGTTCCAAAAGCACTGAATGTTCAGCGCCAGTGTCCACGAGAAATCTGACTGGCTTCCCCTCCACCTTCAGAGTTACCCTGGGCTCGGGGAGGGGCTCCGAGCCCTGTCCTCCCTAGATTTCATCTTCTCCAAGGGTTAGGACCCTAGGTCTTTTGCTGTTCTTCTTAGGGCAGTCTCTTGCCCAGTGTCCTTTCTCCTTGCAATAGGCACATTGATCTCTATCAAGTTGGGTCCTGTTGCCCAGGTTCCCTATCTGCCTAGGGCCTGTTCTAAACTTGTGAAAATTTCTCTTCCTTTTTCCTTTTTCTCTACCACTGTGGCCAGGATCCTGGTCAGATTTTTCTCTTGTCGTCTATTGCGCCTATCCTTTCTTTTTTCTCTTTCTCATGTCTCTCTTTACGTTCTTCTCTCTCTCTTTCTCTCCTTTGCTCCTTTTTCTCTTCTGTCTCCCTTTTGTAATATACCTTTTCTGCCTCTTTTACTAAATCACGTAGCTCAACTTCCTGTAATCCCTCCAATCTCTGAAGTTTCCTTCTGATATCAGGAGCTGACTGTCCTATGAAAGCTAATGTTACTGAGCCTTTTTGAATCTCAGAGGTGGGGTCAAAGGGTGTGAACCTCCTAAATGCTTTCATGAGCCTCTCAAGAAACATTGAGGGAGACTCCGTTGGCCCCTGCATCACCTCTCTTACCTTGGCCAAATTGGTGGGCCTTCTGGAGGCACCTCGGAGACCCGCCACCAGAGCCTGGCGATAGATTTTTAAGCTCTCCCTACCTTCAGCCGTATTGTGGTCCCAAACAGGGCGAGTCAGAGGGAACCCCATGTCTATCTCATGCTGCAGCTGTGTGGGCCACCCGTTGGCCCCAGGGACATTTTTTTTGGCCTCTATTAAAATTTTCTCTCGTTCCTCGGTTGTGAAGAGAGTCTGTAACAGCTGTTGGCAATCATCCCAGGTGGGCTGATGAGAAAACATAAGAGATTCTATCAGCCTCGTGAAGCGTTGGGGTTCCTCTGAAAAAAGGGGAATGGTTAGCTTTCCAGTTATAAAGATCTGCAGAGGAAAAAGGCCAATATTGGAGGGGTTGTAGTTGGCCCCCCAGCATGGGAGGATCTGCCTCGTGTAGCGGCAGTGTGACAATTCCATTTGCTCCCTCTGGGGTAGCATCTCTCCGGCTCTGCGTCCTTGCAGTTGGCCCTCCCATTTCTAGGAGCTCGGGAGGGGCAGGCTGAGTCTCCAGCTAAGCCCGGACAAGCTTGGGGGCGGAGGCTCTGGGAGGAAGGGGGGCGGAGGCTTGGGAAGGGTGGAGGGCGGAGTTTCGGGAGGGGCGAGGGGCGGAGCAGTCACGCCAGAGCATGGAGCTTCGGGAGGGGCGAGAGGCGGAGCAGTCACGCCAGAGCGTGGAGCTTCGGGAGGGGCGAGAGGCCCTCTCTCAGCTCCCGGGACTAGATAAGGGGGGGGAGGGGCAGGCTGAGTCTCCGGCCAAGCCGGAGGAGGTTCCTCGATCTCAGGGTAGATGCGAGGGGGAGGAGAAGGTTTTTTTTTTTTTTTTTCATTTTGCATTCTCAAGACTCAGGACTCTGGAGCTTGAGTTCCTGGGTTTATTCAGCCACGGCCTGACCCACGGCGGGGGGTTGTCCATCAAATCCTTCCAGGTGAGGATATAAGCCTCTTGGTTGGGACGGGAGCCTGGTCCACTCTGAAAAAAAATATCTTTAACGGCCAGAATAGTCTCAGAATTACAGGTTCCTTCTGGTGGCCATCCGACCTCATAAGTTGGCCACTCAGAGGCACAAAACGTTTGCCAGGGTCTCCTTCTAACCTCAACTGACAAATTATGGGCCCTAGTTTTAACTTCAGTCCAGTGGTCAAGAGTCAAGCTAAGGGGCGTCATCACCGTCTGTCCCATCTTAGAACTATAGACAAAGACACAAAGAACAACAACAACAACACACACAACTGAGACCAACAAATCCAGATACCAGCGACCCGTCCGCGTCTTCCACAAGCAGGCAAAAGAATCGGACGGCCGCGGAGGAGGAAGCCTCCGCTCTAATAACAGCACCCGGTCTTCTGACTGGGTATAAGAGACTGCCAGGCGTCCCTGGGTCTCCTCACCTCCCAGGGCGTCCCCCAGGGTGGCAGCCTGTGATCCTCCTAGCACGTCTGCTGATCACGGTCCTCTGGTCCTTTACGGCCCTAGAGGACGGCTGCAAATCAGACTGAGCCAAAAGCGCGCGTCCCAGAAACCAGAGGCTCAGAACACAAACACCAGCCGGCACAAAGCGCGCGTCCCAGAAACCAGATACTCAGAACACAAACACCGGCTGGCACACACTCACTCCAGAAGGGGCCCCCTTACCTCCAAGTCGGTTCTCGGGTGTGTGTGGGGGCCTTCACATCCCGGGCGAGCCCCCAATGTAGGAAAAAACCCCCACAGGGGGTCCCCACGCTCTGCCCGGATAAGGCGACACCCCAAATCACTCACTCACGAGAAGCGGTCTTGATGCAAACTGCAAGAGGATTTTATTCCAAGCGCGCTGGGGCCCACAGTCGTACACCGCACAGGGGTAGAGGACTGCAGAGCCCTGAATGCAGGAACAGGACAGTTTTTATAGGGTTTCTAACAAAGCCTGTGCCTTAGACCAATCATTTTCTAATATTAGGAGCCCCGCAGGGTGTTAGCCAGTCAGTTGGTGCCACCCCATAGTTTCTAAGCCAATTAGTTTATGACCTTGGTGGTCAGCGTTTGCGCAGGTCCTTGGGTGGGAGTAGCAGAGTGTGGTATCAGTCTCCTGTGACCTTGGAGGTCAGCACTTGTGCAATTCCTTAGGTGGGGGTAACAGAGTATGGTATCAGCCTCCTATGACCTTGGTGGTCTGAGGCAGGCTGCTACAGCCTATGGTGCGAGTTACTAAGGCTTACAGTGTAGGCTACTAAGGCTTACAGTGTGAGCTATTAAGGCTTATGGTGCAGGCTATTTACAGAAACCAAATAAGTGGTTCACTTCATTACTCATTTCCCATCCTTGAGGGCTATCTCATGCCCTTTTACCTAGTTTTATATTAGGAGTGGGCTCTGATACAATGAGAAGAGGGATTCTTTACTTGCTTCTGACAGAGAGTAAAACCTGGAGTTTGAGGTATGCAGGTGACCCGCTTAAGCTCCCTTTGGAGCGTGATAGTATTTCTGAGCTTCTGAATTCTTGGGCCTTTCAAGTACAGGGTTTAGGCAAATACTCTCATTGCACAACTGATGTTACTTGTTAAAATTCAGGTACAGGCAGGCCTGGAGTCATAGGTACATACCCTGACCCTCAGGAGATCAAGGCAAGAGGACCTGAAATTCAAGGACTGCCTGGACTACAGAGTGAGTTCAAATATAGTCAGAGTAACTTATTGAGACTTTGTGTATATATTAAAAAAAAAGTAAACAAGTAAAAGTTTGGGTTGTAATTCAGTGGTAGAACGCTTATCTTGCATGCGTGGTATAAGGTTCGGGAATGACCAGACTCCATAAGTCCACTCTGAAGCAAAGTAAAAGTTTGATTCTGGAAAGGCATGAGCTGCCAGGATCTCTGGGGAGAGAAGCACACAGCACCTTGGGTTTGTAAAGGTGAGTTTTAATAAGGCCTTTCTACTGGGAGGGGAATAGGGGATGGGGAGATGGGGGACTTCTTTGTCATGTTAGGTAGGGGAATTTTCCTGTCAATCCCAAGATTATGGTCAGGCAGTTAGGCCACATCACCAAAACGAGGCTCTTGAGATAAGGTAAACAGGAAACTGTGGTCTAGGGGCAAGGAGAAGCAGTGGGTGGGGCGCTTTCTGAGGAATGCAGTCAAGTTTTTGTATTTTTTCCCATAAAGCCTCTTCTCATGGACATTTTGTCATCTGCAGCGACTCCATCTTGGGACCTGGTCTGACCTAACAAGTGGAATCATGAGTTCAGTTCCTAGCAAAACACACACACACACACACACACACACACACGCGCGCGCGCGCGCGTGCATACACATACTCGGTACTTGGCTCAGTGGGTAGAGTGCTGGCCTAGCATACAGGAAGCCCTGGGTTTGATCTGCACTGTCGTAATAAATCCAGCATTGTGGTGTGCGCCTATGATCCCAGCACTACAGTGATGAAGGATTTGGGGGTCCTGTAGGGGTGTACCCGACTTGTGGACTTCATTTCTGGGTCCTTATCCTGTTTTAATTAAGAATTGATAAACATGAGCTGGGTGTGGTGGCGCACGCCTTTAATCCCAGCACTCGGGAGGCAGAGGTAGGAGGATCGCCGCGAGTTCGAGGCCACCCTGAGACTCCATAGTGAATTCCAGGTCAGCCTGGGCTACAGAGAGACCCTACCTCGGAAAACAAACAAACCAACAACAACAACAAAAATGATATACATGGACTCAAAAAGGATAAATTCAGAATTATTTAAGTTATATAGGGAGAAACCACAATTTGTGAGGTTTATTTAGGGGAAATTGGTATCTAGGGATAGGCTAGAACAGTTTCACACATATGTGGAAGACAGGATCTAGGAGCCCACGCAAAAAGATGTAGAAGAAACACGCTCTGGAGTGGGAGTGCTGAGCCTCCTAATGGAAGAAGGTTAAGGCTTTAAGTGGTGGTGGCTTGAGGAAGACAAGCACAGGGAAAGAACCAAAGCAGAGACCGGAAAATTCAACCGAGAAATGAGTAATAAAGAGAGTCAAGAATGGGTCCACCCACGGAAGACTGAGTTTAGGGAAATGACACAGAGCAGGCTCAGAGTTTAGAGGAAGTCCCCATGTGGTAGACCCAGATGTTAGAGGAAGTATACACACCTGGTAGACTCGGTGATCAAAGATGGACCATACGTGTGGTCAAAGGGAGAAGTTACCCCCGAAGCAAGACACACAGATGCAAGCAAATGAGGGAGGGGAGAGGAGAGGGCGTCTCTGTCTCAGAAAAACTGAGGTGAAGAGAAGTGGACAGACACGTGTCCAGACAGATGAGATCACAGGGCAGAGAGCAAAGATCAGCACCAGCAAGCTTTTTTCTTTTCTGCTTTATTTTGAAGTAGGATCTCACCTGGGATTCACTCTGTAGTCTCAGGCTGGCCTCAAATTCATGGCAATTCACCTACCTCTGCCTCTCAAATGCTGTTATTAAAGGCTTATGCCACCATGCCTGGTATAGACAAATCTTTAGAGTCAATTGAAAAGATTTTGGAGCCGGGCGTGGTAGCTCACACCTTTAATCCTAGCACTTGGGAAGCAGAGATAGGAGGATTGCTGTCAGTTCAAGGCCACCCTGAGACTACATAGTGAGTTCCAGGTCAGCCTGGGCTAGAGTGAGACCCTTGAAATCCCCCCCAAAAAAAAAGATTTGGGGGGGTTGGAGAGAGAGCTTAGCAGTTAAGATGTTTGCCTTCAAAGCCTAAGGATCCAGTTTCAATACCCTTGAACCTAGGTAAGACAGATGGTGGCTCATGTGTCTGGAGTTTGTTTGCAGTCGCTAGAGGCCCTGGTGTGCCCATTCTCTCTCTTGTATTTTTTGCCATCAGATTCAGGTATACAAGGGGAAGACTTAATTGGCTCATGGATACTTGGGCGCTCCAGGAGGAGCCAGGATCTGATTGGTTCATGGACTCAGGGGGTTGACCCAGACAAGGTGTGGAAGCAGGGAGAGCTTGCTAGGAGGGGTCATGGGCAGCCACCTTGAGTGAGATAGGATCAGACGGAGGATCTAGTTTTGCCAGGATGGACAGAATGGTATCTACTTACTCCCTTTGTGGGCTTCTGCCCCTAACTAACTGCCTGAAAGTAGCTAACTTTTTCCTGTGTCCTTCAACAGTAGGATCAAAAGGTCAAGATGGCCAGGTGTGGTGGCACAGGACTTTAATATCAGCATATCAGCACTTGGGAGGCAGAGGTAGGAGGATCTCTGTGAGTTCAAGGCTAGCCTGAGACTACATAGTGAGTTCCAGGTCAGCCTGGACTACCGTGAGACCCTACCTCAAAATAAAACAAAACAAAACAAAAAGATCAAGATCATCCACTCCTACAGAATGAGCCTGGGCTACATGAAGTTCTGTCTCAAAAACAAAAATTATGGGCTGGGGAAATTGCTTCAGAATTAAAGGTGCTTACTTACAAAGCTAGATGGCCTGGGTTCAGTACTCCAGTACCCACTTAAAGCCAGATGCACAAAGTGATGCACGTGTCTGAAGTTCATCTGCAGTGGCAGGAAGCCCTGGTATGCCCATACTCTCCCTCAAATAAAAAAAGAAAAATATTAAAAGTAAAAGGCAAGAAAAATTGCTGGGCGTGGTGGTGTATGCCTTTAATCCCAGAACTGGGAGGCAGAGGCAGAAGGATTGCCATGGTCAGCTTGAGACAAAATCCCTGAGGTGGAGCCAGGAGTGGTGATGCAGGCCTTTAATCCCAGCACTTGGGAGGCAATCTGCATATCAATCATTCCTGTAGTCTGGCTACCTTAACAGTGAACTCCATTTTACTATGTCTTAGCCTAAACTGTCTTTCCTTCTTACCGTCCTTTTGGACCCTTTCTGGACAGTTCCTTCATTGGGATTTTCCCATCTGCTGACAAAAATAAGCTTTAGCTCCTCAGCAATTAACTCTTACAGTAACTCAGTGAATCAGTTCAACTTTTAGCTTCTTTTTCTGCCACACCCAGAACACACACTCACATGAATCTGCTATATGTTGGAACTAACTCGTTCAGTTATAAATCTCTTTATCCCTTAGAGAGTTCATTTGCCTTCTGTAATCCTGGAATGTCTTTCTCAAGGGCCTAAGAATCACCTCTTTGACATGGATTCTTCAGGGAAGATAAGGCACTTCACTGCTAACCTCTGAGAAAGTGGCAAAGCCCATGATAAGCCACAGTTCAAGGACACAGAAGAGTGGGTGCGGTGGCCCCCACTTATGCCAGCACCAGGGACAAGGGAGGTGGTGGCCATAGGAACAGGAACTCAAGGTCATCCTTGAGTACAGCATGTTCAAGGCCAATCTGGGTTACATAAGACTCTGACTTCAAAAAAACAAAAAACAAAAACAGGGCTGGAGAGATGGTTTAGCGGTTAAGCACTTGCCTGTGAAGCCTAAGGATTCCGGTTCGAGGCTCAATTCTCCAGGTCCCATGTAAGCCCGATACACAAGGGAACACATGCATCTGCAGCTTGTCTGCAGTGGCTTGGAGGCCCTGGAACACCCATTCTCTGTCTATCTGCCTCTTTCTCTGTCTGTCTGTCACTCTCAAATAAATTTTAAAAAATTAAAAAACAAAAACAAAAATGGGCATGGTAGCTCACGTTTATGATTCTAGCACTAAGGGTGAAATAGTAGGATCTCAGTGAATTTGAGGTCAGCCTAGGCTACAGAATGAGTTCCTGGTAAGCCAGGGCTAAAGTGAGACCCTACTGTGTACAAAAACTCAAACAATTCTTCCCTACAGAACATAACAAAACAAAACACCACTCAGACGATCTAACCACATCCCTTGAAATTTTCAGTGCTTTATTTATTTACTTGACAGAGAGAAAGAAGAAGGGGAGAGAGAGAATGGGCGCACCAGGCCTCTAGCCTCTGCAAACAAACTCCAAATTCATGTGCCACCTTGTGCATCTGGCTTACATGGGTCCTGGGTAACTGAACCTGGGTCCTTTGGCTTTGCAGGCAAGCATCTTAACTGCTAAGCCATCCCTCCTGCCAGAAATTTTCAGTGCTTTTAGCACATACATGTTACTTATTTATTGGAAGAATCTCACTCTAGGCTAGGCTCAACTAGAACTCAGGCTGAACTCATGGTGATCCAACTACTTGGCAAGGGTACTGGCATTAAAGGCATGAGCCACCATGCTCAGACAACACATGGTTTTTTTTTTTTTTTTAACACATGGTTTTTAATGGGGGTGCTGGGTGGGCCTGCTTCCTGTTGTCTCATGAGGAATATCACATGGTGGTTGTAGCTACATTATCAGGGGCCACTTAGGTTGGAGCTTCTAGCAGCTCTCTTAATTTCTTGCTGTCAGTGTTTCACCCTGGGAGGTCTCAGTTGGGCTAGTCTGGGCCTCGGGGCCATTAGGCTGCTAGTGTGGCAGCTGTAGACATAAAGAATGAGGATTCTAGGGGCCGGAGGGATGGCTTAGTGGTTAAGGCCTTTGCCTGCGAAGCCAAAGGATCCTGGTTTGATTCTCCAGGACCCATGTAAGCCAGATGCACAAGGAGGTGCATGCATCTGGAGTTCATTTACAGTGGCTGAAGGCTCTGGCGTGCCCATTCTCTCTCTCTCTCTCTCTCTGCCTCATTTTGTATTAAATAAATAAATACATAAATAAAATATATTTAAAAAAAAAAGAAGAATGAGGATTCCAGGGGCTGGAGAGATGGCTTAGCGGTTAAGGCCTTTGCCTACAAAGCCAAAGGATCCTGGTTTGATTCTCCAGGACCCATGTAAGCCAGATTCTCAAGGAGGTGCATTTGTCTGGAGTTTGTTTGCAGTGGCCGGAGGCCCTGGGGTGCCCGCTCACTTTCTCTCTCTCTCTCTCAAATAAATAAATAAATAAGTAAAATATATTTTAGAAAAAAAAATAATAAAAAGAATGAGAATTCCAATGAGTGGAACTTGTGTTATAAGGCCTTTTCTCATCTGGCCTTGAAAACCACACGTCCCTTCTGCTACATTCTGAATCAAATGTTAGAAACACTGTCATAACTGAGACAGAGATCAGCCCAGGGGAAGAGAGAAGAAACCAGATCCCATTTCAGTATCCGAAGGGTGTCAAGGTCACATTGTCAATGAGAACTAAGGATGGTAGATGATACTATCCTTGGGAAATGCAATTTGCCATAATCAGCTACTTTGCAAGCATTCAGATTTAATATGTTACATAGATCCACAAATATACATATCTCTTTGTCTTTTTGTTGCCTATTAGAACATTTGATTCTCTAAAAATCTGTGCTGCTGAAACAATTCTTTCCGAAGTCATGCTCTGGGCAACCAATAACTGCCAAAACATTTTCATCATTAGGTGTAGCATTGAACCCCAGGGGTTCCAGCCTCCTGAGATTTTTATACTTGCCATCTTAAAAATAAAGTCATAAAACTGGTAATGACATGAAAATTAATAACATTCCTCGTTCTGTCTTTGAAAGGAATTACATAGTCACTAAGGATGTTTGAGACAATAGAGACATAAAAACGAGAAAATAAAATCAGTTCTGTAGATTTTCCCAGGCTATAAGGATCTCAATATTTTGATAACACAATTTCCTGCAGGGAAATATAATATGCAAAGGTAAGTTTTTTTTCAAAGATTTTATTATTATTATTTTTTCCAAGACCCCAGGAGGTCTTGGAGCTCACTATGTAGCCTGTGCCGTCATAGAACTTGTGGAAACCCTTCTGTCTCATCCTCCCAAGTGCTGGGTTTACAGATATGAGCCACCATACCCTGCTCAAATAGGTTTTAGTTCACCGCCTTTCCTACTTTCAGTTATCTAGAGAATTCCCACAAAAGGAGATAAAGATATGACTGGACCCCGAGAAAACCCCAAATCCCTCTACGCAGTCTCTGAATTGGCTAACTCATTTCTAAGCCGATGAGTATGTGTTTTGTGATGTTTCATGGGGTGGTGTGAACCAGTATCTGTTCAACTCTTAGGGCATCAAAACCAGACCAAAGAAACGATTGCACCCACATCTATATTACTGGGTTTTTTAAGTTGATTTTTTTCTGGTTATTTACAGAAGAGTGAGTGACTCAAATACAGCCGTATCAAACTCCAACATGGGTGATGGCTTGGGAAAGCTGCATTCTGGAAGCTCCCGCCCAGTGTGTGGGCGGCTCAGCTGGCCCGAGTCTGCTGTCTCCAGACGTTGCTTATTGCTTATATAATCCAGGAAAGAGACCTGGGGAATGTTGTAACTTGCTTTCTGAACCTTGACATTTTATTGACTTTTCTGAATCTGTGGGCCTCCCTCTTCCTTCCGGGGGGAACAATTAAACCTGGAGGAAATAGAGGAAGTAACTAGACAGCCCTCTACCCCTTCCTCTAGCTCTTACATCCTTTCTGTCCATTTTCTGTGATGGTCCCTAAGCTTTGGGTGGGCTGCTCCTATTGATGTCTGCTCATCTTCTTAGATTTATGGCCGAGCATTGGTTCAGGTCATGATAGCAACTTGTTTTTGGGCTAAGTGCTTTAAAAAAAAAAATAGCAGCGGCTTCTCCACTAAGGTCCATGACCTGCCTAGACAGAGGCTTTTGTTTTATCAGTACCAATCAGGGGTTCCTTCTGGCAGAACAGGCCACAAATCCAATCCACAAGTAGTTGTTTGCATCTGTCACAGCTGTACCACCATTGCACTTGGCTTGGCCCTGGTTGCATGTGGTATTGTCCATGCCAGGGAGCACACAACTACAACAGCAGCAGAGAGGCACACCGTTCCATGCCACATGGGAAACGGTAGCCGTCTTGGGATTGCCCTCACCGATGCGCCACCCTGCCCCAGATCCGCTTCACCGGCGCAGCTCGGACCCAGTTGCGAAGGCCACTTCTCCACCTAGCTTCGTTTCTGCCAGTCCCTGTTTGAGTGCCAATTGTGTTTTCCTGTTTTGTTTTGTTCTCCCAGGGAGATGTGAACAAACGCTTCTTCACGGTAGCTAGGCACCAAGCAATGATTCCACCCAGGTCTAGCTTAGTGAATCAGTGATTTGTTGGGGTGACTTACAGGAACATAGGTCAGGTATGATTTATAGGCATATGGATTATTCAAAGGCAGCTAGCTGCATTTGAAATGCCCACCCTACCAGGGACGGTAACTCATGCAAGCCAAATTCCCTGGGGCTCCCAGTTATACAGAGCATGGAAGGAAAGCAAGGGGTTTAAGTGAGGATTTAATCTTTACTGTCTCCGAGCTACTGTCACGGTGTGCCAGCAAAATTCTGAGAGGTTTGTGGTTAGCCTAGCAAGCTGCAGTCACCCAACTTGTGGTTTCTCCCCCTTAATGAGAACTTCCTCTTACTGTTTGCCTCAGACAAGAAATTTCACACCTCTCTGGAAACTTTTTATGAGGGGGGGGTGCTGACTGTGGTAGTTTAAATGTATCGCCCCCCCCCAGTAGCCTCAGGTGTTTTATTAAAGCTTATACCTTGGATTTCCAGCCATCTAACTAGAAGAGGTGTCACTGTGTGTGTGCATTCTGGTGTTCGGCCCTAAGGTATGTCTGGGGGAAGATCTCAATTACAGCCTAAAGTTATGTAGAGAAGTCTGGGCTCTGCATGGGTCCCTGGCATTTTGTGCTTGCTTGTGGTGCTGTCTGTTTGGGGCACCTCTCTGCTTGGATTTATGGATGGAGTTATTCCATTGTTGATGGGACTTCCCCTTTGATCCGTAAGCTGAAGTAAACCCTTCCTCCTGTAAACTGTGCCTAGCTTGGGCGTTCACCCCCAAGAACATGGAACTGACTACAATACTTACCAAGTTCTTATTGTTAGGTGGGACTGTGCTCAAAACAAAGGACTGAACATGACGGCCATGCCTTCCAATAACCCCACCACCCACATGCCTGGGCATGTTTGGGACCAGCAGATTCAAGACTCCCCTGCCGGCCAAAGGCTGGTCCCCCTCCCTAGTTGGAACCTTATAAGGAGACCTCTGCTCTCTCCCATCCTTGAAATAGTTAACTTTCCTCAGCCTGGCCCTGGTCCCTAGCTAACACCTCATCTTCCCCTGCCCTCCCCTTTAAAAGACTTCCATCTTAGGTTCCGGATGCAACTTCTCTGGCCTCACATGTTGGGACCAGTGAACCTCCTTGGAGAGCTATGCCAATAAACCTGAACAAGCTTTACTGATCTGGTCTGATCTGGTTCCTCTGTCCATCAAGCCTTTCACTTATAACTTGCCACTTTTTCTTTTATGTTTTTCTTTGAGGTAGTGCCCCTGCCAGAGGGGAGTTAAACAGCGGGGACCCAAGAGGAAATTAACCTGGATGAGAGACAAGAGACACAAAGAAGAAGACCAAGTCTAGAGTCTGATCAAGGTCTCAAATTTATTCAGGCAAGCACAAGCTTATATACAGAAAACAAAACTTTCTCGACAATGCCTATGTGCCTAAAGTCTGCTATATCAAGGCCGTACGATAAGGCCTCTGTGCCCAGAGATCCAAGACCAGCTGCAGTTCCCACAGTCAAAGAGCAGCTACAGCTCCCAACATCTCCTCTCTTCTTTTATACAAAAGAGGGGGAGGCCCGCTATTCAGTGGTGGGCTTTAACAAACTGGGGGAGTATTGACCTGACTCCTCCCGTGGGCTGTCATTTTTTTCGTCCCACAATCTTGGCCCTTGGTACCTTTTGGGGAGGGGAGGCAGGGCCTATGTGATTATAATAGGTGTGGTACCAACCTCCATGCAAGACAGGTTTTTCTCTCAGGGAGTTCAGAAGCAGTCAGAAAGGGACCTTCCCTTGCGGTGCTTTGCCTCACACCCATGTTGGTGCCCATATCGTACTCACTTTATTGTGAACCGGTATGCATAGGTCTGAATCCTATGCAGCTCCTAAAGGAGGGGAGTCACCTGGCACATCGAAGCCCTGATCAATCAGGTCCAATCGATGATAGTGGATTTGGATTGGCTTGGAAATGGCATTGTCAATCTGTTGTTTAATAAGACCAGTGAGGCATCACTGTATTATATGTGTCTGGGAAGAAGCATTTGCAGGATTAAAGCGAGCGCAACACATAGACACACGAGCACAGCACAAACACAGAGGGCCCAATAGAGAGCTATGTGCCCTCGGTGGCCAGACCAGCCTGTATCCTCCAGGGACGGCTCAACAATGCCAAACACAGTGTGAATGGGAGTCGGCCTCTCCAGTAGGTTAGCTGTGTCCTCCAGGGCAGAGTCGTCCTGAGGTCCTTCCACCTTTGCCCTGTCATGGAAAAAAGGAGATTTTCTTAGGGAAGTGTTTCTTCCCTGGATATGTGAGATGTCATTGGAGGATCATCAGCCTGATTTACAAGCCTCTCTGGCAGCCATCTCGCAGCATTTTCTTTGGTGTCAAACAAGCATACTGATCCTTGGCCCCAAATGAGTACTGGGTCTGGGCCATTCCATTTTAAGGTTAAAGGATCTTTCTAAATGGCTTTGGCAAAGGTATTTTTTTGTATTTGTGTGCCAAAAGCGATCAGCAGCTGAATTTCCCTGAGTATCAAGGGTCAAAAAGTTTAGGATAGACAAGGCATGATGAAGGATATTTATTGGAGAGCCTTTTATGGGGTATAAGTCCCCCATTTTTAATTTTTGGAGGGTATATTTAATAGTTTGATGGACTTGCTCACCAATTCCTTGACCCTGGGGATTGTATGGTATGTCTGTAATATGTACAATATGTAATTTGTAGTTGATGACAGAAATTTTGGAATTTTTTTCCCCAGCATATCTAGGACCATTATAAGTTTTCGTAATTTGGGGCTTTCCCATGACACCAAGGCAACTGAGTACATGAGCAATGACATTTTTTGAAGCTTCTCTAGCATGGAGGCTGGCAAAGATGAATCCACTAAAAGTATCCACAGTAACATGGAGGTACTTAAGACTACCAAGTGAGGGAACATGTGTTACATCCATTTGCCAGATCTCATTGGGGATCAGACCCCTAGGGTTTACACCCAAGTGGGGGATGGGTAGGAGGGTGACACAGTTTGTGCATTGTTTGACTATCTGGTGGGTTTGTTCCCTAGTGATTTTAAAAAGAAGACACAAGGTTTGAGTGTTAAGGTGATGTACAGAGTGAGCTGCTTTGGCCTGGGCCACAGGATCGAGCTCAACAAGGAAGGCAAACTGGGTGGCTCTGTCAGTCATGGCATTGCCTGTGGCTAGAGGCCCAGGGAGCCCAGAATGAGCATGAATATGGCCTATATAAAAAGGGTGTTGGCTAGAATGTATGCATTGCTGAATAGAGAAAAACAGAGGGGTGGCGTTTGTAGTGGGTTTTATGTATGGCACGGTTTCTAAAAGGGAGATGGATTGAGCAATATAAGCACTATCAGTATACAGATTAAAGGAGGTATTTGGAAGTTGTTGAAAAACCTGTAAAACAGCGAAAAGTTCCACCAGTTGAGCAGAGTGGAATGGGGATTCTCTGGGACTTCATTCTTATGGAGGGAGGTCTGACTGCCGGTGAATTTATTTTTAAGGGAATTCACACTATCTGTAACTACTTTTGAAACATCAGGGTGATAGTGTCAGACCTGCAGTACATCATTTATGAGATTCCAATAAGAAAATGCCTGCACTGGAACCTTTCCAGGACCATAAGAGCGGTAGTAGTCATTTTAGACACGACACCACCGCTTCTTATCTATAGTTCCTTCCTGGGGGACCAGGGACAGACATCTTCTAAAAAGACAAAGAATTTCACTACATCTTTTTTCTTAACCCGTGTTCCTCATGTCTTGAGAGAAGTTTTAAGCCCTTCAGTAAACAATTCATGCCTACTTAATGCTTGTTCCATAATTGTGTCGCTCTTCTTACCTTTCCGGATCTGTATCACAGGAAGGCACTCCTCTGGTGATCTGAATGTGGATCTTCACTCATCTGTGATGTGGTGATCCAATGGAGGGTGGGGATGGCTGTCCACTCAAGCGAATCCAGGTCACACTTTGTACCTCAAGCCCCATGTTTGGGCACCACTTGCCCTGGCCAGCGGGGAGTTAAACAAGGACCGGAGGGGAAATTAACCTGGATGAGAGACAAGAGACACAAAGAAGGAGACCAAGTCTAGAGTCTGATCAAGGTCTCAAATTTATTCAGGCAAGCACAAGCTTATACACAGAAAATAAAACTTTCTCAACAATGCCTATGTGCTTAAAGTCTGCTTTATCAAGGCCGTATGATAAGGCCTCTGTGTCTGAGGTCTGCTTTATCAAGGCCATACGATAAGGCCTCTGTGCCCGGAGATCCAAGACCAGCTGCAGTTCCCATGGTCAAAGAGCAGCTACAGCTCCCAACAAGGTAGGGTCTCTGAAGGTTAATGACTCTCCCTGAAAACCAGAGAGAACTAAATGGTTAATGACTGTCCCTAAGACTAGAAGGACTTGAAGAAACATCAGAGGCATGCAGTCCCAGAAAAGTCTGACAACTCTCCTGATTGATAAACTTCCCTTAACTCACGAAGTCTCGAAGGAAGAGAAACAATCTGGAGTGTCCTCCCTAGACAATTTTGCTGAAAGCACTTATTCTGAGCATGGACACAAATATAACTACAACTTCCTTCTCTATTTCTCTTGGACCTGCACCTGGTCCAGTCTTTTTCTTAGGACCCCCCTTATACGCTTGAGCCCCAGCCTAGCCCTGGCTGTCCTTCCATTAACAGTCTCTGTTGAGTTCAAGTCCGGTGTTTGCCTTTGCATTTCTTTCTCACTTTCCTCACAGTCTCACTCCAGCCGAGGCTGACCTGAAATTCACTATGTAGTCTCAGGGTGGCTTCTAAACTCACGATGATTCTCCTACCTCTGCCTCCTGAGTGTTGGGATTAACAATTTCTTATAATTGTTTATTTTAAGACTTTTCTGTTATCCAATCAATATGTAACTTGTCTTTTGGCTGTAACCCCCTCCCGACCCAAGGTGTACAGAGTAAGAGCGTCTTCTCTTCTCTGCACTCAGGATTGGAGACGGGAGTCCCTGAGTATAGCTGCAGCATGATTCAAACCTGCTTCCCTTCCTGATACTCCCCCAGGTCTTGCCTTATCTTTCCTGAAACACCTGTACAACTCATAGGCTGCTCCTGGCCAGAGAGGCTCTTCTCCCAGTGAATAACTTTGGGAACAGCCTTGTGATTCTTGTATCTTTCAGAAGCTTCCTGAGCCTTATACGTTTCATTTACATCCTAAGTCTTAGGAGTCACTCTTGTCTCTCTCGGGGAGGGAAAGTGTCAGTACAAAGGGAATAGCTACTACAAAGAGGTGTCTCTGCAAGGGTGTTGTCCTGTGGAAAACCAAGCTGTGAGGCACCTCCATTTTATGAAGATCAGAAAGTTGGGATGACTGAGAAATTTTTAAAAATATGTTAATTGGGCGTGATTTAGCTATGATGCATAGATATCTGTTTAGTCTATCTGTTATAGCTGCCTGGTACTCTCATGGGATGGAAGACCTCTCTTTCTTCGTCTGTGCCATACCCTGACAAGAGAGAGGGAACAGTTACAGTTTTCGTTTTTCTTTTCATATTTTCTCAGCTCTTTTATTTTGGGCAAGTATATTTTCTTCTAATTATTTTGGTGTAGGCTGTTACCGGGCTGCATTTGTACTGCGTATATTCTCTATATTTTGGCTGACACAGTTTTCTAGTCTAATTTTTGCACACAGCACTCCATATATATAAATAGTACAGTATTTCTGACTGACAGATACAATGATTGTTGAATATTGAAGGCAGAAACTTTGAGATTGTCAGAGAATGAACAACATTGCCTTACATAATTCAGCTAGTGAACTCTTAATTCCATGTACAATATAAGCATTTTAACCTTTGGCTGTGGATTTTTTTTCCCCAGTCATTTTGTTCTCTTGAAAAATATGTACAATTTTGTTTTTATATAATTGAGATTATATTGAAAATACTACTTTGTACCTTTCCTTTCCATGACATATATGGTCTTCAATAAGGATTTTTACTGGTTCAGTAGTAATCCATTAACATAATTATTTCATTAATCAACTTGACATTTTGGCACCTCTAGTTTTTCACCATTATGAAATAAAGGGATGTCTGTGTACATCTGTGGCGAAATCACCCTAGAATCATGTGGAATTTCTAGGTCAAAGAGCATGCAAATATTTTATCCTTTGATTTTTTTTTTTTTTTTTTCATAGCCAAGTGGCTCTCTAGGAAGGTTTCATTATTTGTCTTCCACATTGATTCTCTTACGTGTCACCAATACTGGCTATTACAGTTGTTTTGATAGTCTTTGGAATTTGATTAAAAATAAATCACCCTCCACAAAGTCCAGTTCTTCCTAGCTTTCCAGGGTGGTGCATCCTTCCAGATAATCTGGTTCCCCTCCTTATACTTACCTGCTCACTGCGCTGCAGTTTACATACTAAACTCTCCAAGTGAGGCAAGTTTTCTCCAGCCCTAAGCTTCTAGCACGTTCCCTCCACACCCAATGCCCCCTCCCGTGCTTATCTACTGGTGGCATTTTTCCATCTCAGGAAGTCTCAACTTGTTATTCCTCAGGTTTCTTCAAGTGTGAAGAGAAGGTTGATTGGCACAGCTCTGCTATTAGTGATTTAACTTGCATTTTCTTTTGTTTTCGTTTTGATAAATTATGTTTGAAAATCAATCTAAAACCGGGCTCCTTCTTCTGTCTGAAATGTTCTTTTCCCTGTTCCTGTCCACAATGCTGCCTTGATTTCTCTCCTGCCTCAGTGTTGTGTCTATTTGTTTTTAAGGCAGGGCCTCACTCTAGCCCAGGCAATCCTCAAACTCATGGCCACCCTCCTACCTCAGCTTCTCAAGTGTTGGGATTAAAGGCAAGTGTCACCGACCTGGCTCTGCTTCAGGTTTTTTGTTTGTTTGTTTAAGTAGTCTTTATTAGTAACTTACTTTTATATTTTTTAAATCATGTATATAATAACAGGTTATACACTTTTATTTTTTCTAGGTAGTGTGTCACTCTGGCCCAGGCTGACCTGGAATTCACTATGTAGTCTCAGGGTAGCTTTGAACTCATGGCGATTCTCCTACCTCTGCCTCCCAAGTGCTGGGATTAAAGGCATGCGCCACCATGCCCTACTGTGATAAAATATTTTTGATAGAAAAACTGACAGTCTCATTCAGGTGCTCCCTATGCCCTTATGTTCTATATTCTCTCTCCATGTATCTATTTTTCTTTTATGTTACTTATCATATTTCAGAATTTTACAGCTGCTAATTTAACTGTATGTTTTTCTCTACTCCATGGTAAGCTTTAGTAGAATGAGAATCAGGCTTGCTTGGTTCAGTATTTTATTTTATTAATTTTTTTGAGGTAGGATCTCACTCTAGCCCAGGCTGACCTGGAATTCACTATGTAGTCTCAGGGTGGCCTCGAACTTATGGCAATCTTCCTACCTCTGCCTCCCGAGTGCTGGGATTAAAGGCGTGCGCCACCACGCCCGGCTATTTATTTATTCATATGTTTAAATTTTATTTTATTTATTTTCAAGAAGAAAGAGAGAATGAGAATGGATGGGCATGCCAGGGCCTCTAGCTGCTGCAAACAAACTCTAGATGAATGTACCACCTTGTGCATCTGGCTTTACATGTGTACTGGGGATTCGACCTGGGTCCTTAGGCTTCACAGGCAAGTGCTTTAACCGCTGAGCCATTTCTCCAGCCCTGATCTCTATCTTTTGCTCCAGGTTGCAAACCCAGTCTGGCTTTGAAACTGCTGTTTGTAACTGGTGTTACTTCTGTCTCTTCTTTCTGAGTGCTGGGATCATAAGCCTGGGCCACTATGATGGGGCTGTCTACTACTTTAAGTTCAAGGTCAAATGCTCACAAAGTGCTAAATGCTAAACTGATTCTGACAACCCGATCGTGTAGGGTTAGGCCACAGGTCCCTACCTCACTCTCAAGTCCCCCTGGCACCATGCAAGCCTACCCCCTGGCAATGCAAAATTCCCCTCCCCTCCTGGAAAAGACTTACAAGCTCCAACCTTCTGTTATGGGGTGCACTAAAACCTCTTTCCTTTTGCTTTGGATCCTGCCATTCTCTTACCTGCCATTAAATAAATCTTTAAAAAATTATTTATTTGAGAGAGAGAGAGAATGGGCACATCAGAGCCTCCAGCCACTGCACATGAACTCTAGATGCATGTGCCACCTTGTGCATTTGGCTTACCTGGGTCCTGGGGAAGTGAGCCTTGAACCGAAGTTCTTAGGCTTCACAGGCAAGCGCTTGAGTGCTAAGCCATCTCTCCAGCCCTCTGACATGAAATAAATCTTGATCTTCAAGAAACTGTCTCTGCCTCCTCTCAAACTCAGTCCTTACAGTTTTCCTATTTTTCCGGGAGGTGGGGCAGGGTCTCACTTGAGCCCAAGCTGACCTGGAATTCACTATGTAGCCCAGGCTGACCATTAGCTTTTGGCACATTAAAAAAAAAAAAAAACACCCAAAATGCAATGGCTTTGAAGCGTAGAAAAACAAGGAAAAGAGAGGGGACATGGGAAAAGAAAGGAGATCCTCACCTCAGAATCTGGATGAAACCTCTTATTGGCCAAGAGTCAAGAATTTTGACACAATTAACAAATATTCACAATGGAAATTGCCTACATACAGACCATATTTTTTTTAAAAAAATAGAGTTATAATAGACGCTTAGAAATTAAATTTGCAAAAAAAGCACTGACTCCTCACTTGGGCCCACAAGCTCACTGAAATCGAGATGAAAAGCCTACCATGGCTGCCTCTGGTTGTTGTTTTTGAAACAGGGTCTCTGACACACACTGTCCTCAAAGGCCCCATGCAACCAAGGATGACCTTGAACTTCAGATACTCCTATCTGCTTCCCTTGTGTGACCATCTCCTTTACTTTGGCTCAGACTCCTGTTTACTCTGTGTAGACTGGTTAATCATTCTAGGACTGTCTCTCCACGTAACTTATCTCACTCTCAGGGCTAAAGGCACAAGCAGAAGTCATTGTCCTGAACCTGAAGTTAACATTGGATTCCAGGAAGAGCCAAGCCTTAGAGGACAGACTACCCCTCAGATGAGGGTGGTTACCCACGAGACCAGGCTGCACATGCGGCAGAAGTGATCACCTCGTAGGAGCCAGAGGGATCCCCTCAAGGGATATCAGCTGCTTCCAACCACTGGGTGCAGGGATTTGCGGTGTCTTTTGGAATCATGGAACTATACTCACCTATGAGTTGGGCTGTTAACTGAGAAGTTAGGGTGCCGGACAGTCACCATTACACAAAACTTCCATTGAGTCAGTGGCCTCTAGGTTCTTGTCTTATGAATTCAATGAATAAAATCCACAGACCATAGAAGGTAAGGCTTAGAAAGTTTTTGTTCGTTTCTTTCTTTGTTTTTGAGGTAGGGTCTCGCTCTAGCCCAGGCTAACCTGGAATTCACTATGTAGTCACAGGGTGGCCTCGAACTCACAGTGATCCTCCTACCTCTGCCTCCAGAGTGCTGGGATTAAAGGTGTGCGCCACCACACCCGGCTGGAAAGAGTTTATTATAGACCTTAAGAGAAGGAAAGAAGGCTGAGCTCCTGTTGGGCAGAAGGGGGTCCCTAGACATGGGAAGAGCTCAGCTGATAACTCTGACTAGGACTTTTATGTGAAGGAGAATTCCTTTAGGGCAAAACAATAAGGAAAGACAAGAACCCGTGCTGTGTGCCAGTATCTCATAATGTGATTCACATCCACATGTCAGGTTTCAAGAACCTCTGTGCAGGATTCTGTGACTACAGTGAGCCCGATGTCTCCACCAAGATTCTCTGTGAATAATTTAAGAGGAGGTCTCCTTTAGGGGGAAAAAAGTGGATAAGGAACAACCAGATACTACGTCATATGTTCAGGTACCTCCTGTCAGGTCTTAGGGAAAAATAGATAAGGAAAAAAAGAAAAAAAAGTCTCCCTTAAAGCTCTAGATCTTTCCCTGCTTCTAGGCAAAAAGGAAAAATGCTGAAAAAACTGCTCACTTTGGTAGCCCTGTTACCCTTACCTACCTAGTCAATTTCTATCCCCAATTATTTCCTTTTTTACCTAAATTTGTACTTTATATTTGTGGGTGTGCATGCGTGTGTGTGTTTTGCCAGGGCTTCTTGCTGTTGCAAATGAATGCCAGACACTTGAGCTACATTTGTGTTTGGCTTAGGTGGGTGGCTTGGGAATTGAACCTGGTCTGGCGTGCTTTGCAAGCAAGTATCTTTGTTTTTTTGTTTTGTTTTGTTTTTCAAGGTAGGGTCTCACTCTAGCCCATGCTGACCTGGAACTCACTATGGAGTCTCAGGGTGGCCTCGAACTCACAGCAATCCTCCTGCCTCTGCCTCCCGAATGCTGGGATTAAAGGCATGTGCCACCACGCCCGGCTGCAAGCAAGTATCTTTAACCGTTGAGGAATCTTCTCATCTCCCCAATTCTATTCTTTATTACCTTCTTTTTTAAAAAATATATATTTTATTTATTTATTTTCTAGAAAGAGAGAAAGAGGTGGAGGGGGGTTGGTAGAGAATGGGCAAACCAGGGCTTTCAGCCATTGCAAATGAACTCCAAATGCATGCGCCCCCTTATGCACCTGGCTTATGTGGGTCCTGAAGAATCAAACCATCGAACTGGAATCCTTTGCTTGGCAGGCAAATGCATTAACTGCTAAGCCATCTCTCCAGCCCTGTTTATTACCTTCTTGAACCTCAACTAAGGCAATGATCAGCTAGACCACAACTTGATCAGAATTGCTTAATTATGTATATCTCCTGTGCCTTGCCATGATATTATTTATTAATTTATGAGAGAGAAAAAGAGGCAGATGATAGGTAAGTAGGTAGGTAGGTAGATAGATAGATAGATAGATAGATAGATAGATAGATAGATAGATAGATGGATGATACAGAATAGACAGGCAGAGAGAATGGGCATGCCAGGGTTTCTAGCCACCTTGTGCGTCTGGCTTATGTGGATACTGGAGAATTGAACCTTGGTCTTTGGGCTTCTCATGCAAGCTCCTTAACTGCTAAACCATCTCTCCAGCCCTATATACTTAAATCTAAAGCTCATGTCAGTAACTGGAAGATGGCCTTGAGGTCACTGGATCCCTTTTTCTGTTTTCCCAGTGTGGCCTCTGTAGATGCAACACCCCAAACAACCAGGATTACCACAACAAAAAGCCTCACTGCTCTCAACTCAAAGGTAATAGCGATGGTATATTTTTATTCTAGAGCTGAATAGGAGTGATCACAGCCTGGGAACCCAGATTTAGGTTACCCCAAATACTAGGCTTCAACATGACAATAGTTTCTTGAAGAGTTCATAGCCACAGAACAGATGCTCATACATCAAGACACTTTTCTTCTTCTTCTTTTTTTTTTTTTTTTTTTTGGCTTTTCAAGGTAGGGTCTCCCTCTAGTCCAGGCTGACCTGGAATTCACTATGTAGTCCATGGGTGGTCTTGATCTCATGGCAATCCTCCTATCTCTGCCTCTTGAGTGCTGGTATAAAAGGTATGCACCATGTCTGTCCTGCCAAGATGCTTTTCAAATACAGTGTTGGGAGCACCGGTGAGGTCACAGCAAAGTAGAGAAGTCTGTGCTAGGTTTCAGGTGCTATCTGATGGCATTCATGGCCTTTGGGTTGATGGATGATAGGGGTGTGTTTGTACATTCTAAAAGGATTTGTTTAATAGTTGCACACAGAATTGGGCAATAAATGGCTATTTAGGGTGCTAAGATTGCCCAAGATATTTTGTCTCCTTAGTTACAACTTTCCATCTCTTTACAGAAGTGCTAATCAGTCAGTCAACCTTGTTAGAATGCTTAATGCAGTCGTGACATTTTTTTTTTCTGATAATTTCTCTGCTTTCTAACCTTATTTCTTTAATTGGCATATTGGGATAGGTGGCTAAATGTTAGAGTTGTGAAACCCAGGGCTTTTGCCCTAAAACTCTGGACACATAAGCACTTTTGAAGTTTCTGCTTACACGGCGTTTGTCATTGCCCATTGACAAAAGCAAATGACATGGTCAAGCCTACATAAAAATACAGAGAAGGCGGGGGGGTCATTGGAGAGACGGCTTAGCTGTTGAGGCACGTGCCTGAAAAGCCAAAGTACCCAAGTTCAGTTCAGTACCCACGTAAAGCCAGATGCACAAGGAGGTGGCACATGTGTCTGGAGTTTGTTTGTAGAGGCTAGAAGCCCCGGCATACCCATTCTCTATCTGCTTCCCTCTCTATCTCAAATAAAAAAAAAAAAAGATGGAGAAGGGATTGGGACGTATCTCAGCTGGTAGAGGGCTGGCCTGGGATTGATTCCAGCGCTGCCTGAACTTGGGCATGGTGGTGCAGGCCTTTAATCCCACACCGGTAAGGTGGAGGTAAAAGGATCATAGGTTCAAAGGATCATAGGAGGCAAAAAGGCTTCAGTGAGTTTGGGGCCAGCCTGGGGTAGACTATCAAGCTGCCAACAGTCTTCCATTCCTTTTCCCTTGTTGGGGGGCTCGGGGGTGTTATAGCCAGCTTCCATTTGCCAGTGTTTGGCTCATTCTCTTTCTCTCTCCTCTTCTCTTCGTCCTTCTTCTTCCACTATTCTTCCTCTATTTTACTCTTTTTTTTTCATTCATTTGATTTTGGATATTTCTTTATGAAATTAGCGCTTTAAGATAGACTTCATATTTGTCCCAAAATGAATATTCAGGAATGGTCTGCCAATGCTCTATTAAGGGTATGGAAAAACTTTTTATAAGAACTTGTTGAAACAAAGCATTATAAAAGTTCTTTAGGGCTGGAGAGATGGCTTGGCGGTTAAGCGCTTGCCTGTGAAGCCTAAGGACCCCGGTTCGAGGCTCGGTTCCCCAGGTCCCATGTTAGCCAGATGCACAAGGGGGTGCACACATCTGGAATTCGCCATTCCCTCTCTCTCCTATCTGTCTTTCTCTCTGTGTCTGTCACTCTCAAATAAATACATAAAAAATTAAAAAAAAAAAGTTCTTTAAAAAGTTTTTTGTTTTTTTAATTTATGCCTGTCATGGTGATATGCACACCTTTAATCCCAGCACTTGGAAGGTTTAGGTAGGAGGATTACTGTGAGCTTGGGGCCATCATGGGCTATAGAGGCAGTTGCAGGACAGCCTGAACTAGAGCGAGACTCTGTCTCAAATAAACAAAAAGTCTGTATGTATTTATGTACGTATGTATGTGCGCACAAGAGCCCCTCGCTGATGCAAGTGAATGTCAGATGCTTTCACTACTTTTTGTCTGGCTCGTGTGGGGGCCTTGGGATCTGAACCACAGCTGAAAGGCTTTGTAAGCAAGTGCATTTAACAGCTGAGCCACCTTCCGAGCCCCCATCAGAAAGTCTTTAGGGAAATTGAGAGTTTACTTTATTTTTAAGATTTATTTTTATTTATTTATTAGAGACAGAGAGAAGGAAAGAGAGAGTGAGAATGGGTGTGCCAGGGCATCTAGCCACTGCAAACAAACTCCAGATGTATGTGCCACTATATGCATCTGGCTTATGTGGGACCTAGTGAATTGGACCTGGGTCCTTAGGCTTTGTAGGCACGTACCTTAACTGCTAAGCCATCTCTCCAGCCCAAGCTTTCATTTTTAAATTTAAAAAGCACATTCTGCCCCCATGAGTGGCTAAAATGAAACTTAGAGAAGAAAAAAGTGAGAGTGATTAAAAAGAGAGCAATCAAATTATCTATTGATGCCCAGTTATAAAATGGAACACTTTCCAAAGTCATGTGACATCATTGGTAGGTTCTTGTGGATTATGGTGATAGATATATTTGTTGAGAAATTTTTCCATTTTAATGGAAATTGCCAGGCACACAAGCTTCCCTCTAGCCTTTCTGAGTTACATAGAGAGACATTATCTCACAAATAAACAGGAGGCTAGGGAAATAGATCAATGGGCAAAGTATTATTATTATTATTATTCTTTTTGAAAGACAATGTATTAAAAAAAATTTTTAAATGTCAAAAAAAAAAAAAAGACAATGTATTTATTTAGTTTACTGCAAAGAGAACAGTGGACAGGGCCGTAGTAGAATAGTCTGTCGCAGTTATTTCTAAATTCACATTTCTCAAAATGTTTTCCGGCTGATGTGCTATTGCACACCTGTATAACTAGGTTTTGGGAGGTGGAGGCAGGAGGATCAGAAGTTTAAATTCAAGGTCATGCTTGAATGTTGAGTTTGAGGCAAGCGTAGGCTACAGAAGTCCCTATGCTTAAAAAAAAAGTATTCCAATGTTTCATGCTGCTTATAATGAAGGTCAATAAATTTTGGAAAAGCTGTATGCACAATTTTTGTTTTCAGTGCTTAGGATAGAACCTACGGTCTGTGTGTACTAGGTAAGCTCTCTACCAGTGAACTCCATTCCCCAGTCCACAAATCTTTTATTTTTTAATATTTCATATTAAAGTTTTGAGAAGTCTTGATGCAAATATGCCTGCTTACTTCTGCTAAACTTAGTGTCTCCCAAACTGACTAGATCTTGAAAAGTTTCGCTCACCACCATTCCTTGAGTAAAATGAACCGATGCTTCCCTTGCAGAATGGTCTTTGAATGGCAGTTACGACAAGTCATCTAGACCCTTAGCAATGTCCTTACTCACTAAAGACTGGGAACTCCACAAGAGGTAGTCAGAACAGCCCTGAACAACGAAGGAAAAGCTATGTTCTTCAGTGACTTGCTTGGCAAAAAGCATTCACTTGCTGAGAAATACCACATCCTTTTCTATTATTATGCATGTGTGTGTGTGTGTGTGTGCGTGTGTGTGTGTGTGTGTGTGTGTGTGTGTGTGTGTGTACAGGTACCTATGGAGGCCAGAGGACAACCTTGGGTGGGTGTCATTCCTTAGGAATGCTGTCCACCATTTTTTTCCAAATTTTTTTGTTTATTTTTATCTATTTATTTGAGAGTGACAGACAGAGAGAGAAAGAGGCAGATAGAGAGAGAGAATGCTTATAAGGCAGCCCTTTACAGACTGACTTATCTGCAGCCCCTGGCTTCTCCCCACTCACACACTTTTTGAGATAGGGTCTCATGTAACTTAGGATCACCATAAACTTGCTAGACAGCCTTGAACTCTTTATTCTCCTGCCTCCACCACTCATATTTCATGCAGAAACCAAAGACGAGTGGAAGAAACCAGATGTTATTAACCTGGAAGAAAAATTTTCACTAAATTAAGAGAGATTTCATCTGTTTGGTTCTTGATTTCTTCAAACATTTATTTTCTTCATTCAGTTGAGGAAAAAAAAAAAAAAAAAAGGATTAAAGCCCAGAATTCCAGAGGCAGAGGTAGAAGGATCTTTGTGAGCTCAAGGCTGCCTTGAGACTGCATAATGGATTCCAGGTCAGGCTGGGCTAGAGTGAGAACCTACCTTGAAAAAAAACAGAATAACAACCACACAACAAAACAAGCAAACAGGGGCCTGGAGAGGTAGCTCAGAGAGTAAAATGCTTACCTTGTGTTACCTTGTAAGCATGAGGACCAGAATTTGTTCTTCAGCATCCATGAAAGCATGTCAGGCATGGCAGCACCCATCTATAGTCCCGTGCTGGGAGACAGAGGCGGTGGGATACCCCACCAGTCTCACCTAACTGGTGAATCCAGGCCAAAGACAGATCCTGTCTCATAAAGAGTCGAACAGCATTTTTTTTTTTTGAATATCCATTTCTGTTTTAATATGGCATTGGGATCCTTTCCAAAGCCTCTATGTAAAATGAGTTACATAAAAGAACTTTTACATGTAAGAATTAATTGCTGTTTTCCTTTATAAAACAGGGTTGGTTCTTCAAGATAGGTTTGACTCAAACTCCTGGAGGCAAGCGACACTTCCTCCTCAGTCGTCCTGGAAGCTCGGCTTACAGGCCTGGGCCGATGTGCCCACCTCTTGTGCAGTTCTTCCTTTGCTTCTTTGCTTCCTTAGTTGTTTCTTCAGAAATCAAATGCCTTAGTCAACTCTTCAGGGGGCACGGGGCACCATTCAAGTGATCCAAGCGGGCCTTCAGAACGCGTCAGTTCCGACTTGCTCCACACATATGAATCTTCCTCCCCTGGGTACAACTCAGGGTCCACATCAGTCTCCAGATCAGAACCATGAGGCTCACATAGTGTCAGAGGTGGATCCTCAGAAGAGCTCATGGCACACGGAGTTCTTTCTTCAAATCTGGGTGCCAGGCCATCCTTCATCGCCACCGTGGATTTCATCTGGTGTGTGCCACATGTTCCTGCACAGTCCTCCTTCCCCTTCACTCTCGAGGTCCCAGGGGTGGCCCGCAAGCCCTTCAAACAGCATTTTTTTTAATTTTAAAATTTTTATTAACATTTTCCATGATTATAAAAAAAATCCCATGGTAATTCCCTCCCACCGCTCCTGCACTTTCCCCTTTGAAATTATATTCTCCATCATATTACCTCCCCATCTCAATCATTGTAGTTACATATATACAATATCAACCTATTAAGTACCCTCCTCCCTTCCTTTCTCTTCTCTTTATGTCTCCTTTTAAACTTACTGGCTTCTGCTACCAAGTATTTTTCTTCTCAGGCAGAAGTCCAATCATCTGTAGCTAGGATCCACATATGAGAGAGAACATGTGGCACTTGGCTTTCTGGGCTCAAACAGCATTTTCTTAATGTTTATTTTTATTTATTTACTTATTAGGGAGAGAAAGAGAGAGAGAGAGAGAATGGGCACACCAGGTCCTTTAGTCTCTGCAAACAAACTCCAGATGCATGTACCATCTTGTGCATCTGGCTTACGTGGGACCTGGAGAACTGAACCTGGATCCTTAGGTTTCATGGGCAAGCACCTTAACTGCTGAGCCATTTCTCAAGCCTCCCCCACCTTTTTTTTTTTTTAATTTTTATTAACATTTTCCATGATTATAAAATATATCCCATGGTAATTCCCTCCCTCCCCACCCCCACACTTTCCCGTTTGAAATTCCATTCTCCATCATATTACCTCCCCATTACAATCATTGTAATTACATATATACAATATCAACCTATTAAGTAACCTCCTCCCTTCCTTTCTCCACCCTTTATGTCTCCTTTTCAACTTACTGGCCTCTGCTACTAAGTATTTTCATTCTCACGCAGAAGCCCAGTCATCTGTAGCTAGGATCCACATATGAGAGAGAATATGTGGTGCTGGGCTTTCTGGGCCTGGGTTACCTGACTTAGTATAATACTTTCCAGGTCCATCCATTTTTCTGCAGATTTCATAACTTCATTTTTCTTTACCGCTGAGTAGAACTCCATTGTATAAATGTACCACATCTTCATTATCCACTCATCTGTTGAGGGACATCTAGGCTGGTTCCATTTCCCAGCTATTATAAATTGAGCAGCAATAAACATGGTTGAGCATGTACTTCTAAGGAAATGAGATGAGTCCTTTGGATATATGCCTAGGAGCGCTATAGCTGGGTCATATGGTAGATCAATCTCTAGCTGCTTTAGGAACCTCCACACTGTTTTCCACAATGGCTGGACCAGATTGCATTCCCACCAGCAGTGCAGAAGGGTTCCTTTTTTTCCACATCCCCGCCAACATTTATGATCATTTGTTTTCATGATGGTGGCCAATCTGACAGGAGTGAGATGGAATCTCAATGTAGTTTTAATCTGCATTTCCCTGATGACTAGTGACGTAGAACATTTTTTAAGATGCTTATATGCCATTCGTATTTCTTCCTTTGAGAACTCTCTATTTAGCTCCATAGCCCATTTTTTGATTGGCTTGTTTGATTCCTTATTATTTAACTTTTTGAGTTCTTTGTATATCCTAGATATTAATCCTCTATCAGATATATAGCTGGCGAAGATTTTTTCCCATTCTGTAGGTTGCCTCTTTGCTTTTTTCACTGTGTCCTTTGCGGTGCAAAATCTTTGTAATTTCATTAGGTCCCAGTGGTTAATCTGTGGTTTTATTGCCTGAGCAATTGGGGTTGTATTCAGAAAGTCTTTGCCAAGACCAATATGTTGAAGGGTTTCCCCTACTTTTTCCTCTAGCAGTTTCAAAGTTTCCGGTCTGATGTTAAGGTCTTTAATCCATTTGGACTTAATTCTTGTGCATGGCGAGAGAGAAGAATCTATTTTCATCCTTCTGCAGATATTTATCCAGTTTTCAAAACACCATTTGCTGAAGAGGCTGTCTCTTCTCCAATGAGTACTTTTGGCATTTTTATCGAATATCAGGTGGCTATAGCTACTTGGGCTTACATCTGGGTCCTCTATTCTGTTCCACTGATCTACATGTCTGTTTTTGTGCCAGTACCATGCTGTTTTTGTTACTATGGCTCTGTAGTATAGGATAAAATCAGGTATGATGATACCACCAGCCTCTTTTTTGTTGCTCAGTATTATTTTAGATATTCAAGGTTTTTTGTGATTCCAAATGAATTTTTGGATTGTTTTTCTATTTCCATGAAGAAAGCCTTTGGAATTTTGATAGGGATTGCATTAAATGTGTAGATTGCTTTAGGTAAGATTGCCATTTTCACAATATTGATTCTTCCAATCCAGGAACAAGGGATGTTTCTCCACTTTCTAGTGTCTTCTGCAATTTCTCGCTTGAGTGTTTTAAAGTTCTCATTGTATAGATTCTTTACTTCCTTGGTTAGGTTTATTCCAAGGTATTTTATTTTTTTTGATGCAATTGTGAATGGGAGTGATTCTCTGATTTCATCCTCTGTGTGTTTGTTGTTAGCATATATGAAGGCTACTGGTTTCTGTGTATTTATTTTGTATCCTGCTACATTGCTGTAGGTTTTGATCAGCTCTAACAGCTTGCTAGTAGAGTCTTTAGGGTCCTTTATGTATACAATCATGTCATCTGCAAATAATGATAACTTGATCTCTTCCTTTCCAATTTGTATCCCTTTTATGTGTGTCTCTTGCCTTATTGCTATGGCTAAGACTTCCAAAACTATATTAAATAGAAATGGGGACAGTGGACACCCTTGTCTTCTTCCTGATTTTAGTGGAAAAGCTTCCAGTTTTTCCCCATTTAGTAATATGTTGGCTGTAGGCTTGTCATAAATAGCCTTTATTATATTGAGATATGTTCCTTCTATTCCCAGTCTCTGTAGGACTTTTATCATGAAGGGATGTTGGATTTTGTCAAATGCTTTCTCTGCATCTAATGAGATGATCATGTGATTTTTGTCCTTCAACCCGTTTATGTAATGTATTACATTTATAGATTTGCGTATGTTGAACCATCCCTGCATCTCTGGGATAAAGCCTACTTGGTCAGGGTGAATGATCTTTTTGATATACTCTTGTATTCTGTTTGCCAATATTTTGTTGAGAATTTTTGCATCTATGTTCATGAGGGAGATTGGTCTGTAATTTTCTTTTTTTGTTCTATCTTTGCCTGGTTTTGGTATCAGGGTGATGCTGGCCTCATAGAAGGAGTTTGGTAGAATTCCTTCTTTTCTAATTCCTGGAAAAGCTTAAGAAGCAATGGTGTTAGCTCTTCCTTAAAAGTCTGGTAAAATTCCGCAGTGAATCCATCCGGGCCTGGGCTTTTTTTAGTTGGGAGATTATTGATAACTGTTCGGATCTCCATGTTTGTTATAGGTCTATTTAAGTGATTAATCTCATTTTGATTTAATTTAGGTAGGTCATATAGATCAAGGAAATCATCCATTCTTTCAGATTTTCATACTTTGTGGAGTATATGCTTTTATAGTATGTCTCTATGATTTTTTGAATTTCTCTGGAATCTGTTGTGATGTTACCTTGTTCATCTCTGATTTTATTATTTTGTGTCTCTTCTCTCTTTCTTTTGGTCAGATTTGCTAAGGGTTTATCAATCTTGTTTATCCTTTCAAAGAACCAACTCTTTGTTTCATTAATTCTTTGGATTGTTCTTTTTGTTTCTATTTCATTAATTTCTGCCCTAATCTTTATTATTTCTTCCCGTCTACTAATTTTTGGTTTGCCTTGTTCTTCTTTTTCCAAGGCTTTAAGGTGAAGCATTAGGTCGTTTACTTGCGACCTTTCTAATTTCTTAATATAGGCACTTAAGGCTATAAATTTACCTCTTAGAACTGCCTTCATTGTGTCCCAGAGATTTTGGTATGTTGTGTTCTCATTATCATTTGACTCTATAAATTTTTTGATTTCCTTTTTGATTTCTTCATTGACCCACTCATCATTTAGTAGTGTATTGTTTAGTTTCCATGATTTTGTGTATGCTCTATAGCCTTTCTTGCTACTGATTTGTAGTTTAATTCCATTGTGGTCAGATAGAATGCAAGGAATTATTTCAATTTTCCTGAATTTGTTAAGATTTGCTTTGTGTCCTAATATATGGTCTATCTTAGAGAATATTCCATGTGCTGCTGAAAAGAATGTATATTCTGCAGCCTTTGGATGAAATGTCCTGTAAATATCTGTTAGGTCCATTCCTTCTATGACCTCATTTAGTCCAGATGCCTCTCTGTTTATTCTTTCCCTGGATGACCTGTCAATTGATGAGAGTGGGGTGTTAAAGTCACCCACCACCACTGTGGTTGGTGTTATCTGTGACCTTAGTTCTAATAGTGTTTGTTTGACAAATTTGGGAGCCCCCATGTTAGGTGCATATATGTTTAGGATTGTAATGTCCTCCTGTTGGAGTGTGCCCTTAATCAATATAAAGTGACCTTCCTTATCTTTCTTGACTAACGTCGGACTAAAGTCTACCCTGTCTGATATTAGGATAGCAACCCCTGCTTGTTTTCTAGGCCCATTTGCTTGAAACACCGTCTTCCAACCTTTCACCCTAAGATAATGTCTATCCTTTGTAGAAAGGTGAGTTTCTTGGAGACAACAAATTGTAGGATCCTGCTTTTTAACCCAGTCTGCAAATCTATGTCTTTTCGTTGGGGCATTGAGACCGTTGATATTAAGAGATATTATTGAAAGGTGTGTATTTATGTTTGCCATTTTTGTGTGTGTGTGTGTGTGTTACTGGTTCTACCTGTGCTCTCTTCTGTTAACTGGTATTTGAGTATAGCTTGTTTTTTCTAGGTTCCTTATATGTGTGCTTTTTCTTTTGTTCAGCATGGAGGATTCTATCAAGTATTTTCTGTAGAGCTGGTTTTGTCTTCAAATACTCCTTTAACCTGCTTTTGTCATGGAATGTCTTTATTTCTCCATCTATTTGAATGGATAACTTTGCAGGATAAAGTAACCTTGGTTGACAGTTGTTATCTTTCAGAACTTGGAATATATCACTCCAAGCCCTTCTGGCTTTGAAAGTTTGTGTTGAATAATCTGCTGTAATCCTGATGGGCTTGCTTTTGTAGGTAACTTGATTTTTCTCTCTAACTGCTTTCAATATTTTTTCTTTGGTTTGTGTGTTTGGAAGTTTGATTATAATATGGCGAGGAGAGGTTCTTTCTGGGTTTTGTCTGGCTGGGGTTCTAAAGGCTTCCTGTAACTGTATTGGCACCTCTTTCCCAATTTGGGGGAAATTTTCCTCTATGATTTTGTTGAAGATGCCTACTATGCCTCTGGAGTGGAGTTCTTCTCCTTCTACTATTCCCTGAATTCTTATATTGGATCTTTTCATAGTGTCCCGAATATCTTGAAATTCCCACTCATACTTTTCTATAAGTTTGTCTTTCTCTTTGTTGGACTGCATTAGGTCTGCCACCTGGTCTTCTAGCTTAGATATTCTGTTCTCTCCCTCATCTATCCTACTGGTGAGATTTTCTACAGAGTTTTTTATTTCATTAACTGTGTTCTTCATTGCTAGTAATTCTGACTGGTTTTTCTTTATTATTTCTATTTCCCTATTTATGTCTTGTATTGCCTTCTTTATTTCATTAAATTGGTGTCCTGCCTCTTCTTTGATTCCTTTGATTTCCTCTTTGATTTCTTCTTTGATTGTTTTCATGTGTTCTTTGACCTCTTTGAACATATTTATAATTATTCTTTTGAACTCTTTCTCAGGCATTTCCTCTAACTCTTTCTCACTGGAGGACATTTCTGATGCATTAATACTTTTAGGTGGATTTATATCGTCTTGCTTTTTAGTGTTTCTTGTGTTATGATGTATATATTTTTGCATCTTGGATTAAGTTAATGCTTGGATTTTCTAGCTAGCTGTGTATTCTTAGCTGTATCAATTGATTTGATGTAATATATTTTCAGGGTAGGACCTTAAGGTATTAGGTGTGGCTCTTAAGACTCTCAGAGTATCTACAAAGATGTTCTTAGGGGTTGAGTTTCCCTGCTATAGGAGTATTCAAGCAGGCTAAGTGGAATAAAATACAGGTAGATTCTAAAATTTAACTAAACACTGTACACATTCAATCAAAAACAGCCCCGAGTATGTATGCAAGAGTAGTTATTATAATGTCCAGATCCTCTATCAACAAAGAGGTTTAGATTTCTGGTCTGTTGAGGGATCCAAGTCAGCTTGTGAACAAGTGAGACCCTTCCCTGGTGCAATCCCAGTTACCTTGGGTGATTTTGGTCTCAGTCAAGTTGCTGCCTGGGTCGTCGGGCTGCTGTTCTGATTTCTGGAGCTGGGCACTTGCTTTTCCTACGGGGCAAACCGAGCCGCTGCTGGTGCCTCTGCTGCTGCCGTACCTGCCACCACCGGAGCCACCACCACTGCTGAAGCTGCCGCTGCCATGTCCACTGCCGCTGCTCCCCCCAAAGCCGCTGCTGCAGGATCTGCCGCCGCTGCCGCTCCTGGGTCCGCTGCTGCTGGGGCCGCTGGTACCGGTGCTGGAGCTGCTGAAGTTGCTGCCGAACTCTGCTCCTGCTTGGGTCCCGCTGTCAGCCCAAGTTGGCGTGGCCGGTCCCGGGCCGCTGCTGTGTTCGCTGGAGCTGGGCTCAGGCGGTGGGGGGGGGAGGGAGCCGCGTCTGCTCTGGATCTCTCGCTGCTCCACGTGTTCTTCTACCTCGCGGTCTTCTCCTCCGCTGCTCACTGCCGCTCTCCCCTCACGTGTCCCGAGGTGCGGAGAGCGCGGTGTGAGGGGAAAATCCCGCACCTGGCTTCTCCTGCGGCTCGAGCCGAGAGTCTGGTGGCTTTCTGCTGCACCGCGGCTGCGGCGGTTGGCCGAGCTGCCGGAGCCGCTTTTCCCGCCTGTGCAGGCTCTGGATGCTCTATAACTCTTCTACTTCTCCGCTGCCACCTCAATTTCCTATACACCTCACTTTTTAGTAAAAGTGTGTATTTTGCTGAGTTTTTTTGGTCTTTTTCCCCCCTAGGCAGCTTTGGCGTGGTACCTACGCCGCCATCTTAACCGGAAGTCCCCTCACCCCTTTTTTAACGAGAGATAGAGAGAGCCAGCAAGAGAATTGGCATGCCAGGGCCTTAGCCACCACACATGAACTCCAGATGCATGCATCACCTCATGCATGTGGCTTACGTGGATCCTGGGGAGTCGAACCTGGGTCTTTAGGTTTTTCAGGCAAGTGCCTTAATGCTAAGCCATCCCTCCAACTCTTGAATATCATTCTTTTAAAAAACATTTTATTTTTATTCATTTATTTACTTGGCATAGAAAGAAGGAGAAAGAGAGAGAGAGAGAGAAGGGCACACTAGCGCCTCCAGCTACTGCAAGCAAACTCCAGACACATGTGCCCCCTTGTGCATCTGGCTTATGTGAGTCCTGGGGAATTGAACCTGGTTCCTTTGGGTTTGCATGCAAATGCCTTACCCACTAAGCCATCCCTCCAGCCCTTGAATATCATTCTTACAGATATACCTGAGGTTGCTCTCTTGCCTCCACATGCTTATGCAAACAGGTTCCCCCACTACAAACATATAAGCACACATACAAAAACAAAAGAACAAAACAAAAATACAACCACCTCAAAACAGCAAAAGAAACAAGTAAACAAAAATCTACTCCCTACCATTAAATACATAAGGAGATATTTAAAGACTTATTTTCCAGTGGTGATGGTAACAAGTTAGGTCTTACTAGCTTTATGTTCTTTTTTAAAAAATCTTTTTTGTTTTGTTTTAATATATTTTATTAACTTATTTGAGAGAGAAAAAGAGGGGGGGGGAGAGAGAGAGAGAGAGCGAATGAGAATGAGAATGGGCGCACCAGGGCCCTCAGCCACTGCAAACGAACTCCAAATGCATGTGCCCCCTTATGCATCTGGTTTACGTGCGTTCTGGAGTATCGAACCAGGGATCCTTGGTTTTGCAGGCAAATGCCTTAACCGCTAAGCCATCTCTCCAGCCCTGTTCTTTTCTTTTCTTTTTTCTGGTGTTTAAATGTTTTTTAAAAATATTTTATTTATTTATTTTTTGAGGGAGAAAGAAAAAGGTAGAGAGAAAGAAAGAAAGAAAAAAGAAAGAAAGAAAGAAAGGAAGGAAGGAAGGAAGGAAGGAAGGAAGGAAGGAAGGAAGGAAGGAGGGAAGGAAGGAAGGGAGGAAGAGTGGGGTGCCAGGTCCTCTAGCCAGTGCAAACAAACTCCAGTTGCATGAGCTGATAGGTCAGGACAAAATGGAGTCATCGAGGACAGCAGATGGGCGACAGTGGTCATCCACATTCCTCGAGAAACTGCCTAGACATCATCCCTTCCTTGCCTAACAATGCCCCAGGTCTAGGTTTCCTGCCCCCTTATCTCCCAGGTCACCTGCTCACTGTTCTGGTCTCACCCCCTAGCGATGTGAAATGGCTAATGTAAGGAGCAAAGAAGTTCTTTTCCCTTCCTCACCTTCCCCCCACTGAAGAGCCCTACAAAGCGCACTTTCTGTAATGTCAACGTTGACTGTGCTCCGCTCTTGAGAGTCAGTCCTGGCAGCTCATGTTTTCCCCAGATTAAAGCTTCCATCTTGGCCTCAGAGTGGCCTCCGTGGTCTCGGTCACTCTCGAACCTTACATGTGTCACTTTGTGCATCTGGCTTTACATAGGTACTGGGGAATCAAACTTGAGTCCTTAGGCTTTGCAGGCAAGCTCCTTAACAGCTGAGCCATCTCCCCAGCCCCTTTATTTATTGTCAAGCAGAGAGAGATAGGAAGAAGAAGGGCAAATAGAGGCTGTCTGTCATACAGGGCTTCCTTTATTGTCAATAACAGTAGGTCAAGAATATCAAGGTCATTTTGTATCTAGATTGTGTCTAGAAGCAGTCCTCCCCTTCCTTCGGCTCTTACATTCTTTCTGCTGCACTTCCTCAATGCACCCTGAGCCTTGGCAGGTGTGATAGAGATGTTTCAGTGCTGAGCACTCCTCTGTCACTTCTTCTCAGCACTATGTGCCTTTTGAGTCATCCCAGTGGTCACCACCATCAGCAAAGAGAAGCTTCTTTAACCAAAAGTGAGAGTAACATTAATATATGGATGTAAACATTAAGAAAAGTGCTTACAGGGAAGTTTGGTGGGCACAATATACACGTTTAGCCAGACAATAGGAGGCGTTGCACCCCTAGAGACCATGACCTGCCCTGCCATAGGTTTTTGACTAGGTTGTCAGTGCCAGGCATGTGTTCCCTCCCACAGAGTGGGCCTCCAGTCCAATTAGAGAGCAGGTGGTTTCCCCCATAATAGACATGCCACTATTGCACCTGTTGGCTCATTTGACCTGGCTACCCAAACTTAAGGCTTGCAGTGGCCACTGTTGTTTATCTCCACTGATGACTTCTCCTATGGGAAAAGGGCTGCAAGCAGTGTAGCCTTTCCCAGCTTTCTGTCAGCTGGTCCACAGGGAGGAAGTTTTCAGCTCAGTTGAGCTCCTCTGCATCTCTTCTTATTTGAACCTTTTCTATGCATGCTTGTAAATCCCAGAGGTAGAGGCAGAAAGATCATTGGTTATAAGCTTGAGGCCAGCCTGGGCTACATGATTCCTTGTCTCAAAAAACAAACAACAATAACAAACAACAACAACAGGGGCTGGAGGGCTGGAGAGATGGCTTAGTGATTAAAGTGTTTGCCTGGGAAGCCTAAGAACCCAGGTTCAATTTTCCAGGTCCCATGTAAGCCAGATGCACATGATGACACATGCATTTGAAGTTTGTTTGCAGTGGCTGGAGGCCCTGATGTGCCCATGCTCGCTCTCTCTGTCTGTCTTTCCCTTTCTCTGACTATAATAAATAAATAAAAGTAAGCCTTAAAAATAAAAAACACAGGAGATGGCTCAGCAGTTAAAGATGCTTCCTTGCAGAGCCTACCAGCCCAGATTTGATTTCCTCAGCACCCATGTAAAAGCCAGATACATCTGTGATATGTGCATCTTTGAACTCAGCGTGCCTTTGGCCATGGAAAGTGCAGCAAGGAGAATCCAGAGCTCATGGGCCAGATGCCTTTGTAGCTGAAAGTGGAGCAGAAATATCTCAGGGTTGTTCTCTGACCTACACATGTACACACACACACACACACACACACACACACACACACGTAAGTAAATAAAAAATTTTAAAAAAATATTTATTTATTTGAGAGTGGCAGAGAGATAAAGAGACAGAGAGAGAGAGCGACAGACACAGAGAGAGAATGGGTGTGCCAGGGCCTCCAGCCACTGCAATCGAACTCCATACGCATGCATCCCCTCGTGCATCTGGCTAACGTGGGTCCTGGGGAATCAAGCCTCGAACAGAGGTCCTTAGGCTTCACAGACAAGTGCTTAACCACTAAGCCAGCCTGTAAATAAAAATTTGACAAAACAAAGCAAAGAACTATTTCCAAGATGAATATGGTAGCTCACGTCTGTTATCCCAGCACTTGGGAGGCTGAGGCAGGAGAATCACTGTGAGTATGAGGCTGGCCTGGGCTATAGAGAGAATTTCAGGTTAGCCTGCCTAAGAAAAAAACAAACAAAAACCAAATTAAAAAAAAAAAAGAAAGAAAGAAAGAAAGGAAAGGAACAATAACAACAACAAAACTATTTCAGGTTCTCTTCAAGTGTTCTCCAGGGATGGTTTCTAGATGCAATTTTCCAGCTGCCATTTCCTCCCACGCAGCCTCGGGGACACATCCATTTCTTTAATGTGTTACTCTCCGTTTGCTCCTTCCTTGCACTGGCTGCTGCTGAGAGATTTCCTAATGCTTCACAATTCAACATGCAGAGTCCCTGGCTCTCCCGTAGATGGTCGAACTCCCCGCCTGCCTACAGTGCGGAAGCGGCCGGGGGCCCACGGAGAGGATCACACGTCTATTCATGTTCTCTTCTCTCTGCGACAGGCAGAGTCTGGCTCCTGGACCCTTGCATCTGGCTTAGATCTAGAGACTAGTTTGACTAATAAAATGTGGAAGAAGTGACCCTGGAGGCTTCCCGAGCCTAAGTTACAAGTTTTGTAGCTTCTGCTTGGGCATCTTGGGGTGCTCATGTGTAGCACACCAGCTACCCCAGAAGCCCATCCTATCTGTGACTCCCCACACTGTGGGGTCACCCAAGCTAGCCCCAAGAAGGGGATACATGGAGAACGAGATCTTTCCATGCCCCTCTGGCTTCACATACATTGTTAGCAGTGTCAATGAAACACACACACACACACACACACACACACACACACACACACACAGCTTGTATCTCAGAGGGAATAAGATAGCTTATTCTGGAGCTAAATATAAGTGACCATGGCCCGGGAACATAGATTTAAGGTGCTGCAAATTTCATGTTCCAACATGTTTCATGAAGTTTTTATAGCAACACAACAAAGTCAGGTTGTTGCACTGTTATTTTTCAAAATATAATCTATTTATGTATTTGCAAGGAGAGAAAGAGAGAATGAATGAACGATTGAATGAATATGGATACCCCTTGCCACTGAGAATGAACTTGAGATGCACACATCACTTTGTGTATCTGGCTTCACGTGATACTGAGGAGTTAATCTGGGCTGGAAGACTTTGCACAAGCAAGTGCCTTTAAGCACTGAGCAATCTCCCTAGCTCCATTATACTTCTAAAATATAGTGATGAATGCATCAGGTAGGTAGGTATATTAGCCATTTTCTTTCTTGTTTTAAAGAATGTTTTATTTATTTGAGAAAGAGGCAGACACACCCACACATGTACAACCTCCCCCCCCATACACATACATATATGGAGAAAGACAGAGAGAGAATGGGTGTCCCAGCCAACCCCCCCCCGCCATTGCAAAGGAACCCCAGATGCATGTGCCACCTTGTACATCTGGCTTACATGGTATAGCAGACAGCTTCAGGTTGCTGGGATGAATTTCTAAACCAGGCACAAGTTATTGGAAAAATGACATTTATTTGAAGCTTACAGGTCCGGGGGGAAGTTCCATAATGGTGAAAAAGAGAAAACTCACCACCGACATCAAGAGCAAAAATCAGCAGGCAAACTGTGGGGACCCAGACAGGGCTCAAGCACTTTGCATATCCTTAGCTGGACATTACAAATCCACCCCACACCTTAGGGGCGGGACGTTAGGATCCATCCACAGAGGCACCTCTTCTAGCCAGGTGACTGGAAATCTAAATTATAAGCTTTAATAAACTCCTGAATCAAGTGGTGGACTTCTGTTCAAACCACCATACGTGGGTACTGGGGAATCAAACCTAGGTCCTTAGGCTTCACAGACAAGTGCCTTAACTGCTATGCCATCTCTCCAGCTCAGAGCTGCTTAAATTTTTTTTTTTTATTTTTAAAAATGATATTTTAGTTTTATTTATTTATTTACTAGAGAGAGAGAGAGAGAGAGAGAGAGAGAGAGAGAGAGGGAGAATGGGTGCACTAGGGCTTCCAGCCACTACAAACGAACTGTATGCATGTGCCACCATGTGCATCTGGCTTAAGTGGGTTCTGGGGAATCAAACCTGGGTCCTTAGGCTTCACAAACAAGAGCCTTAACCTCTAAGCCATCTCTCTTTCCAGCCCAAGAAAATGATCTTTAAAACATCACATTTTATTCAGGTATCACAAAGATGTGGGGAAGGAAAAAACTGAGGGCTGAGGAAGGGAAGGGAAGGTGGGGAGAAAGGAGATACATCACGTGGAACCCATGTAAACAAACATGGATCTTGGATTGAAAACAAAGAAGCAAACAAGAAAAAAAAAAACATGAAAAGATATTTTTTAAAAAGTACACCTCTGCCGGAGTGCTCAGCACTGCAGTATCTCTATCACACCTTCCAAGGCTCAGGGTCTAATGAGGAAGATGTGGCGGAAAGAATGTAAGAGCCAAAGGAAGGGTAGGACTCCTTACAACGTGCTCCCCCCAGACACAAAATGACTTGGATATCCATGACCTCACAGTGCCTGACAGTACCTACACAAGACCATCATAAGAGGAGGAAAAGATCATGACATCAAAATAAAAGAGAGACTGATTGAGATGGCGAGGGGATATGATGGACAATGTAGTTTCAAAGGGGAAAGTTGGGGGAGGGAGGGTATTACCATGGGATTTTTTGTTTTTCGAGGTAGGGTCTCCCTAACTCAGGCTGACCTGGAATTCACTATGTAGTCTCTGGGTGGCCTCGAACTCACAGTGATCTTCCTACCTCTGCGTCTTGAGTGCTGGGATTAAGGGCATGCACCACCATGCCGGGCTGGGGTATGTTGTACAATCATGGAAGTTGTTAATAAAAAAAAAAATTGAGAGGGCTGGAGAGGTGGCTTAGTGGTTAAGGCATTTGCCTGCAAAGCCAAATGACCCTGGTTTGATTCTCCAGGACCCATGTAAGCCAGATGTACAAGATGACAAGTGTGTCTGGAGTTCATGTGCAGTGGCTGGAGGCCCTAGTAAACCCATTCTCTCTCTCTTGCTTTCATGAATAAATAAAATAAAATAAAATAAAATAAAATAAAATCTTTTTTAAAAAAATTGAGGGGCTGGAGAGATGGCTTAGTGTAAGCACTGGCCTGGAAAGCCTTAGGACCCTGGTTCCAGGCTCGATTCCCCAGGACCCACGTTAGCCAGATGCACAAGGGGGCGCACGCGTCTGGAGTTCGTTTGCCATGGCTGGAGGCCCTGGCGCGCCCATTCTCTCTCTGCCTCTTTCTTTCTCTGTCTGTTGCTCTCAAATAAATAAATAAAAATGAACAAAAATTTTTTTTTAAATTGAGGAAAACAAGTCACTTCTGAAAAGATTAAGAAGAGTAATAAAAAATAAGAATTGTCCCATCTTTTGGCTGCAGGGAAGGGAGAAGGAAGTCTTACCAGCGAGAAGACTCACGGTGTTGCTACCACTGTTCTGGAGACAGAAAGCCACATAGCTGTTTTCTTATTGCGACCTGATAGGAATTAGGGAATGTATATATTCTAGCTTAAAGTTTCCTTCTTTCTTTATTTTTTAAGGCAAACTTTTATTTATTTGCAAATATACAGAGAGAGAAAGAGAGAGCGCACAGGGCTTCCTGCCTCTGAAAACCAGCTCCAGATGCATGTACCGTTTTTGTGCATCTGGCTTCATGAGGGTACTGGGAAATTGAACCTGGGCTTGGAGACTTTGCAGGCCAGTTCCTTTAACCACTGGGCCACCTCTCGGGCCCTTGCTTACAGTTTCAAGGGGGTATGTTCCATTATATCAGGAAAGGCATGGTGGCAGGGGCGGGATGAGGCCGCTGGTCACCTTGCAGCCACAATCGGGAAGCAGAGGATGAACAGGGTCTAGGTTGTAAAAGCTCAAGGCCTTCCCCAGTCACCTACTTCCTCCAGCTAGGCTCCTTCTAAAGGAGCCTTCCATAACCTTCCTAAACAGCGCCACCAGCTGGAGACCAAACTGTTCAAACACGTGAGTCTATGGGGAGCATTTCACATTCAAGCCAGAAGGATGGGTTGCCACTAAGTGGGGAAATCTTTGTTACAGGCATCAAATGCTATCTGATGACATTCTTAGCACAATAAAACAAGGGGAAGGAGGCAACAGGGTGGGGTCCCAAAACCAGAGAAAGGGAGAGAGAGAGAGAAGAGGAGAGGAATGGATAGAGAAAAGAGAGAGCTGGAGGGATGGCTCAGTGGCTAAGGCACTTGCCTGCAAAGCCTAATGACATGAGTTCGATTCCCCAGTACCCATGTAAAGCCAGATGTGGAGAAAGAGAAGAAAGAGGAGAGAAAAGGAGAGATGAGATAAAGAAGAGAGAGGGTAGGCTTTGGAAATCTAAGGAAGAAAAGCAAAGGTGTCCTTATAAGTGGTGTCTATGGACAACCTCGGTGACAGCTGTGATGGAGGCAGCAGAGGGGAGTGTAGGAGATGAGGAAGACTTCTGGTCTTTCAGGGTCTCTAAGGGGGTGCGGGGGTGGGGGGTGCGGAGGGTTCTGTTGCCTGCTCAGGTTCACAGGAAGGCGCTCGATAAAAGAACAGTTGTAATTCATGGTTGCCTTGGCTAGGGAAGCAGGGCCTCTTCAAGTGACCACATCTGTGTTTTAATACTTAACTTTCAGTTAATGGAAGCTCCGGGTTTGCTTGTACATTCCAAAAGGATTTACCTAATAGTCACAAGGATTTTAGGCCCACATAAAAGTGGGTAATAAGTACCTATTTATGGGGCTAAGATAACCCAAGATAATTTGGCTCAGGACCTGCAACATTCCAATTCCCCACAATCACCCAAGTTCTAATTAGTCCGCCTTGAAAAAAAACCATTTAATGTAGGTCCAATTTCTTTCCGGAAGCTTTGAGCTTTAATTCACACGGCGGTGTATGAGAGCAGTTGAGGCATTTTAGTCATTTAGCTCCATAAACATGCCACAGAGAAGTAAGGGAGCAGCTGACAGTCACATCTGGAGCCCCAGGCGTATGGCCCCATCCCAGTGCACCCTGGCCATTTGAGCTGTCAGCAGGGAAGAGCAGGAAGGGATGTGGATTTTTTTCACACCAGGTTCCCTCTCTCAGCATCCTGGGGAGTTCCTTTTAGAGATGCCAGGGTCTGTGGCTTCTCCACTAGGATGAATTCTAGGAAGAACTGATTGGCAAGGCCACATTGAAAACTATCAAAAGGTACAAAGAAAAAGAGTGCATCAGGAGAGGGAACAAAAGAAGAAGCAAAGGAATGGGGCAATGGCTCAGCAGATGAGGGGACTTGCTCACAAAGCCTACACACCCAGGGTTTAATTCCCCCGCCACGCATGCAAAGCTAGATTCAAAGTGGTGCATGAGTCTGGTGTTCATTTGCAGTGGCAAGAGACCCTGATGTACCCATACATGTGTGCGTACACACACACACACCACATTAAAAAAATAATTAAAACAAGAAAAAGCACACCTGATCAAACAGGTAGGTTAAAGCTGGTGAGCAAAAGGGGAAGATACACCAAGATCAGGTCTGAGGCCATTAAGGAAGGGTGGCAACTTCTCTACTTTTCTTTGCAATGGGCATGTGGGATTTGGTGACTCTGAACCTCCAAGGTTGTTAGGAACTCCTCCTCTCTCCTCCTTGACATGATATAACAAGCAGGATTTGTACCCAGGTTAAATGTTAGTGAACAAACTTTGTGATGCGTCCTGTCCCAAGCCAAGGAATGAGAGAGGGGTCTAAAGAGTTCAGACATTATCTCCTTTGGCCATTTGGCTTCTCAGTGGAATTTGTATCTGAGGTCCAAAGTCTTCTTTTTCTCCCTTATCAGTGGTGACCTTGGGAACAGAGCCTCCTCCCTCCATGCTCTTTCTTCCTATGTCATTACACTTTTTCCCCCCTATCTTTCTATTGCACCTCAGCACCACCTGAGGGTCCAGTCTTTACAGAGCAGAGGTGAGCCAGTCACACTAGCTCTGCTAAGCTACTGATCTCCAACTTCATAACAATGACAAAAAGATTATTGCTTTATGTCACTAACTCTGGGTGGTTTGTTACACAGCAAGAGATGACTGTTACAGGGAGAAGAACAATGGTTGGCACCCAACTGGGTCACCTGTGTTGGGGCAAACCAATATTCTCCCTGTAAGCCACTGTGAGGGTGTCAGAGTAGGCAGTTAGTTCATTTGAAAGGAGGAGGGGTTAGCCAGGTGTGGTGGTGCACCCCTTTGATCCCAGCACTCGGGAGGCAGAGGTAGGAGGAGCACTGTGAGTTCGAGGCCACCCTGAGACTCCATAGTGAATTCCAGGTCAGCCTGGGCCAGAGTGAGACTTCACCTCAAAACATCAAAAAAAAAAAAAAAAAGAAAGAAAGAAAGAAAAAAAGAAAAGAAAGAAAGGAAGGAAGGACCAGGGTGGCCCTTAAAGGGAGGGATCTTAGAACATCACACCCTTCTCCGGCCTGTGTCAGACTTAGGCTTGCCCATCCCACCAATTAGATCTCTCTAGAGTGCACACCCTGCCCTGTTGTGGGTGGATTTCTCCTCTGAGCCCAAGCTGATTGGCTGGGACACCTGGTGTAGGCCTGTCCAGGTATAGTGGCGCAAAATCTTTTTTTGTTTTTGTTTTGTTTTGTTTTTGGTTTTTCGAGGTAGGGTCTCACTCTAGCCCAGGCTGACCTGGAATTCACTATGTAGTCTCAGGGTGGCCTCGAACTCACGGTGATCCTCCTAGCTCTGCCTCCTGAGTGCTGGGATTAACAAATTCTAAAGTAGATCCCCCTGGATCCTTGAGAGAGTTGAGAATTTTCTCTCTGGAGTTGGCAGCAATATTATCAGGTTCTCAGATGGGTCAGGTTTCTCTCCCACTTGGCAGCCTTTCTGGTATGGGGAGAGACACTTTTTATCTTTAATTCCTATCTTCACTTTTAATATTTTTGGATGTGCACATTTTTAAAAAAAATCTCTTCATTTATTTTGTAAGATCCATGTTCATTTACATAGGCTCCTGGACTACACATGGGCTTTTGGGCTCCATGAGTTGTACTTCTCTTCTCCCCATTTTATCTTTCCTTACCCCTAGTTTTCTCCCTTCACTAACCCTTTGTAATAGCTGAATAAAATGTGGTATTTAAAAGATCATTTTCTTGAATCTGGAATTGCCAGTTCTTTGGTTAGTTTGCAGATATGAACTCAGGGCTTGGAGTTCCAGGAAGCGCCCCAGAGCTCCAATTCCCCTGTTACACCACCCAGTGAGGCACCTGCTAACCTGTGCTTCCTGAATTCTCTTTGCCGTAGAGAGATTTTAAGGAAATGGCTGCCCTCAGTCCCCCCGCATGGTTCCATGACTAGACTGAGGTCCAAGACAAATTAGAGAAGTTACAAGGAGCACACATCTTGCTTCACTAAAAATTTATCACCTCAGTGAGCAAGAACAAGAAATTATCTCCGGGCAGAGTAAGTCACTAACAAATGAGAGTTAGGATGTCACACTTTTCAACAGTAACAGAGTTTGAAAAAAAAAAAAAGTTTCCAAAAATTTTAATGGAAATAATTTTCAAGGCAGAATTCCAAATCCCTTTCAGACTGTCAGTTAAGTGAGAAGGTAGAATACAAATATTTTCAAAATGTAATGATAGGGTTGGAGAGATGGCTTAGCAGTTAAGGCATGTGCCTGCGAAGCCTATGGACCCAGGTTCAATCCCCCAGCACCCATGTAAGCCAGGGCCTCCAGCTGCTGCAAACAAACTCCACAAAACCACTTTGTGCATCTGGTTTATGTGCGTCCTGGGGGATCGAATCCCAGTCCTTTGGCTTTGTAGACAAGCACTTTGACTGCTAAGCCATCTCTCCAACCCTAGACTTGTGTTTTTGAATGGTTGATTCCCGGTTGATGAAAGTGTAGGAGGCGGCGACTTGCTGGAGGAGGTGTGTTGTTGAGGGTGGGCTTAGGGGTGTTATAGTCAGTTCTTTTTCTTTTTTCTCCTAGGGTTTGGCTCACTCTCCTGCCATTGTTTGCCATGTGCTGGGGCAGAGATGATGCCCAGCTTCTGCTTATGTCATCCTATGGTGGGTTGAATATGAACGTATGTCCCCCATAGCCTCAAGAATTTTTGATTAAGGATAAGCTTCCTGCTTAAGCCTCTAGCAGCCTGCTGGAGGAGGTGTCCCTGGGGCAGATCTTGTAGCCAAGCCCTAAAATGGGTTCAGAGCCAGTTCTGAGCTCTGGCTCATGTTTGGTTAGCCGTTGGTAATGTATCTCTGCTATGGATCTTTGGAAATGAGCAGCTTCTTCCACCCTGAGAGTGCTTTTCCTGGATTTTGTAAACCTGAAATAAACCCTTTTCTCCCATGAGCTGCTTCTGGTCAGATATTTGCCCCAGTAACAAAAAGTAACTGCAATGATAAAATTGAGAAGTGAGATTGTTGCTGTGATGAATCTGACATCTGAGCATGTGGTTTTTAGGCTTTTGGAATGTGTTTATGGGAGAAATATGGAAGGATGTGGTACTCTGGACTGGAGAAGCCTTGCAGTGCTGTAAGTAGAGCTTTATAGGCTATTCTGGAGAGAGTTTGAAATTCTACATGCAGAGAGAATTGTGGGCTAGGAAGGCTTGGCTTATGAATTTTTTTTAAAGAAAAGCCATATGCAAGTATGGACATTCTTTTTTTTATTAATTAATTAATTTTTTTATTTGAGAGTGACAGGCAGAGAGAAAAAGGGGCAGATAGATAGATAGAGAATGGGCACACCAGGGCCTCTAGCCATTGCAAAGGACCTCCAGATGCCTGTGCCCCTTGTGCATCTGGCTAACATGGGTCCTGGGGAATCAAGCCTTGAACCGGGGTCCTTAGGCTTGACAGGCAAGCGCTTAACCACTAAGCCATCTCTCCAGCCTGGCTTATGAATTTTTAAAGGGGAAAAGGAGAACTTTGTTAGAACTGAGCTACTGGTGTAAAGGCTGGCTGTGTTCCTCATGGCCAGAGTCTGGTCAAGGTTGAATTTTAAAGTTATGGACTGGCATGCTTGGCAGAACATGCAGACCAGAAAGATATGAAAGGTGTATGGTTTATCACAGGAAAAATTCAACCAACTTTAAAGTTATAGGCATAGAAGACTGGTTTTAGATTACTGAAGCTGTGATTGTCAAGTTGATTATCACTATTATGTTTTTTGTTGTTGTTTATTTATTTGAAAGCAAAGGACAGCGAGAGAGATAGAAAGAGGGAGAGAGATGGAGATAGATAGATAGATAGATAGATAGATAGATAGAGAGATAGATAGATAGATAGAAAGAGAGAATGGGTGCACCAGGGCCTCCAGACACTGCAAATGAATTCCAGATGTGTGTGCCCCCTTGTGCATCTGTTAACATGGGTCCTAGAGAATTGAGCCTCGAACGAGGGCCCTTAGCCTTCACAGGCAAGTGCTTAACTGCTAAGCCATCTCTTTAGCCCTGATTACCACTATTATGAATGGGTCAACTCCTTTGCTTTGGGACAATGGGAAAGTTGCCTGAGAGTGAAATCCACCTACAGAAAGCTCAAATGAGTAAGAATACAAATTATTTCACAAGAGGAGGCATAAAGGAAGAAATCTAAAGAGTTGTCCTTTCTGCTCTTCAAGGTCAAGATTTATTCTGCCTCCCCCCACATTAACAAATTTGGTAGTCTACCTCATACTGTGGAGTAGAACAAGTGCTGGAAAGAAAGGGTCACGGGATGTGCAACATGGTTTTGTTTGCTGGAAATGGCCCCTGGGCAAAGTGAAGCAAGGTTGAAATCCCCGTGTGGAGACCTGGTAAGGCCATTTTAGGAAGACTAGCCAGTTCCACAAGCCCCTGCTGAGATGCAGTATTGTGAAGTATGGCTGAAATCCCTGTATAGGAGAAAAAGTAAGGTGCATACAATGGTATGGAGCTGTGAAGATGAACTATGGTTTGAAGTGTAGACCCAAAGGTGTTTTGTACCACAGTACCAAGACTGGTTGCTATGGAGTGCTGCTGGCTCAGGATGAAATTTTTCCTGGGCTGCTCAGCCTAGCTGGAGGGGCAGAACTATAATCCACTGACTTTTGTTATGGATGGTTATGGATGTTCAACTGGAACTGCAGATGTTCGATTTTTGCCTGCTGGTTATTGATTTTGCCTTGGTCCAGTATCCCCTTGTTATGCCTTTTTCTCAAATAGAAATGTTTACTCTGTCATTATGTATTGAAATTATATAGCTTGTTTTGATTTTTACAGGGCTCATAGTAAAGAAACAGTCTTTCAGATTGGTAAAGACTGTGGAGGCCTTTGAAGTTGGTCTGAGAGCAATTTGCATTGTGAGATGGCCATGAGTCCCTGAATTTTAGGGGTAGGATATGGCAGCATAAGAATGACCGTGTATCGGGCTGGAGAGATGGCTTAGCGGTTAATCGCTTGCCAGTGAAGCCTAAGGACCCCGGTTTGAGGCTCGGTTCCCCAGGTCCCACGTTAGCCAGATGCACAAGGGGGCGCACGCGTCTGGAGTTCGTTTGCAGAGGCTGGAAGCCCTGGCGCGCCCATTCTTTCTCTCCCTCTACCTGTCTTTCTCTCTATGTCTGTCGCTCTCAAATAAATAAATAAAAAATTAAAAAAAAAAAAAAGAATGACCGTGTATCACAAATTACCTGGCTTTGTATAAGTAGGCTTTGTATAGTGGGATGGTTTTCAATCTCACTAAAGTTGAGTGCCCACTTTGATTCCTCTCCATTGTGCTGTGGACTGTTAGACTGCTCGGGTCACTGAAGCTGGTGTTCTGATTGGCTGTGCTGGATGCCGTGTGGCCAGGGCCTGAATGAGCTCTCTGATGGTTCCTGACTCTGGCGCTTGGGGGATGGGATGCTGTGCAGGGAGCCTGGAGCTGTCCTGGGGCTGCTCAGCTGGGCCCGTTTGCATTCACATTCAATAGCTGCTCCGCTGGTCCTGGTGTCTTCCCCTTCAGGTTTCTTGAGTTTGTGAGGAGGCTGATGTGAGTGGGAAATCCCTTCACCTGGCGTCTTCTCCTGCAATTCTGTACCAGCTGGTACCTCGGCAGGATTCTGCCCAGTTTCCTCCTTCCTAGAAGATCTGAGTCTCTCCTGCTTCTCTGCTGTGGTTGATAATAACTTGTATAACCTCATTTTTTGGTAGAAGAGTGCATTTTGCTCTTTTCCTGTTTACTTCACTCCCTGGTCTGCTTTTGCATGACTACTATGCTGCCATTTTGTCCAGAAGTTCCAATTTGATTCTTGATTTTGATGGTTTGCTTCTCATTAGTTCTATTTATTTATTTATTAAGGCTAGGATTGAAGCTTCCTAACTTGTTTATTTCTACACTCTAAGATTCTTTATTTTATTTTATTTATTTGAGAGACAGAAAGAGGGAAAGAGAGAGAAAGAATGGGCATTCCAGGGCCCCCTGCCACTGCAAATGAACTCCAGATGCATGCACCCCTTTGTGCATCTGGCTTACTTAGGTCCTGGAGAACTGAACCGGGGTCCTTTGGCTTTGCAGGCAAACGCCTTAGCCACTAAGCCATCTCTCCAGTCCCTATTAGTTCTTTTTAATTAACATGTAAAGTAATAGGTTTCATGATGGTGTGCTCCCACATACTTTGTTGATATTCCCACTTCCTCATACACTTGTCCTCTCTTGCTATTCCCCTTCCTCCCTCAATTAACCCTTCTTCCACGCTCACATCACGTGAGATGTTTTAAATTAATTAAAATTTTATGTATATTTTATTCAGTAAAAACTTTATATGGACACATGTGTTGGTAACCATCATTTCTCTTCTCCCTGTTCTCATTCCACTTGAGGACCCTCTCAGTGAAATTGCTGGTGTTCACCATGTGGTTGTGGGTTGGTTATAAGTTGTGAGAGCAACAGTCAGTCATGGTGTGGGGCAATGCCTCTGGATATTCCCTCCAACCCTGTGGCTGTTATAATCTTTCTGCCTCCTTTTATGCAAAATTCCCTGAGTTGTGGTGGGTGTTTCTTTTGTTTGTTTGTTTTGTTTTTTTTTGGGGGGGTAGGGTCTTGCTTTAGCCCAGACTGAACTGGAATTTACTATGTAGTCTCAGGGTGGCCTCAAACTCACGGTGATCCTCCTCCTTCTACCCCCAGAGTGCTGGGATTACAGGCATGTGCCACCACGCCTGGCTGGTGGGTGTGTCTTAAGTTTACTTTAGTGTTGAGCTCTCAGCAGCTTCCAGATTTCTGCTTTGGTACGTTTTGAGTACCCTCAGTGTCTGTCTACATCACCCTGGCACAGATTGTCAGAATTTCCATGGAAGCAGCACTCTTGCTCATTTCACCAATTCCTCTGTGGTTTCACTTGGGTCCTAGCTAATGTTCGAGGGGTGGTTCATCTCCTGACAGTGAGTCAGCTATCTTTTCTTGTTTTGTTGATAGATTTTGGTTGTCCTCAGTTCTTGTGGCCATCGAAAAAGAGAGGTTAACATTGTTAATGTAGAGAAATGCTAATGTGGGTAGTAGACTTTCTTTTGGCCAAAGATGAGTGGGAGCTTCTCATTAGCATTCATAATCTTGGTCTCCATAGGATTTCGACTTCATTTCTAGTTCCAGCTACGGGTTCCTTTTCATTGAGTGGGTCACTTTGTCAATCAGAAAGCCTTTGGTCACCCAACTAGGCTGGGTGGTACCATCACAGAGGTGTGTAAGTCTTATCAGGCTTGTTGCTATCATATAGCAGTGTTCCTTGCTTGCTCATAATGTTGTTGGCTATTTTCTACCAGCAGGTCATATAGTGCTTTCTAGCAATACATGCACTAACTATCTGGGAACTAGCTTCCTTCCAGATTCCAGCCAGATCTCCCAATGTTCTGTGTTGGTAGAATGTGACATCTTCAGCAACAGGGGCTTGCCTTTTACCTCAGGTGGGTAATCAAGCCCTTTGATAGAAGTCTGCCATGTTTGGGGGACCTCATAGACCCCTGCCTTGTTTTCAGTCATAATGGGAACTCCTTGAGTCTTTCTCCACTAAGTGTGATTTGAATGTTAGGTGTTTTATACATAGCCTGTGTTATGTTGAGATAGTTTCTTCAGCCTTTTGATCATGAAGTGATGTTGTATTTTGTTGATGATCTTCTCTGCTTCTGTTGATCTTCTCTGCTTCTGTTGATCTTCTCTGCTTCTGTTGAAATAATCGTGTGGTTCTTGCGTTTAAGTTTACTTGTGTGGTGCATTACATTTATTGATTTCTGTGTATTGAACCATCCCTCTGTCCCTGGGATGGATCCTGTTTGATAGAGGTTGCTAATGCTTTTGGTGTGTTGCTGCATTTGATTTGTAAGGGTTTCTACATGTTAGTTCGTCAGGGACGTAGGTCTATAGTTTTCTTTTCTTGCTGCATCTCTGTCTGGTTTTAGTCTTAGGGTGATGCTAACTTCATAGAAGGAGTTGGGCAGCATTCCCTATTCTCCAATTATGTGGAAAAGCTTGAGGAAAAGTGGTTTCAGTTCTTTGATGAAGGTTTGGTAAGAATTCAGCTAAAAATCCGTCAGGTCCTGACTTTTCCTTTCGGGGAGGTTTTTTTTTTTTTTTTTTTTTTAAATAATGCTTATTTTTATTTATTTGCAAGCAAAGAGAGAGAGAGAGAGAGGGAGAAGAGAAACAGCCAGAGAGATAATGGGCATACCAGGACCTGTAGCCACTGCAAGCAAACACCAGACACATGTGCCCCTTGTGCTTCTGGCTTATGTGGGACCTGGAGAATCGTACCTAGGTCCTTTGGCTTTGCAGGCAAATGCCTTAACCACTAAGCCATCTCTCCAGCCCTCGGGGAGGTTTTTGATTATATTTTCAAATCTCATTCGATGTAATAGGTTTGTTTAGGAGATTTATCTGCTCTGGATTTAGTTTTGGGTGAAGTCTGTGTCAACACATTCATTCCTTTCTTCCAGGTTATCCAGTTTTGTGGGGTAGAGGTTTTGGAAACATGCCCTGATGGTTCTAATTTCACTGATTGTCTGTTTTGGCCTCTCCCTTTCATTTCTAACTGTGTTGATCAAATTGGGCAGGGGTTATAAACCTTGTTTATTTTTTTTTTCAAATAACCAGCTCGTTGTTTCATCAATTTTCTTAATTATTTTCTTAGCTTCCAATTCATTAATTTCTGCTCTGGTCTTAATTATTTCTTTCTATCTGGAACTCCTGGAGTTGTTTTTCTGATGCTTTTAGGTAGATATTTAGGTTGTTAATTTGAGATCTCTTTGTCTATGTTGTGAAGGCATTTAGTGCTGTTAAATTTCCCCTTAGGACTGCTTTTATTGTATCCCATCAGTTTTGATGTGCTTTTGATGTGTTTTTGTTATCATTCAACAGAAGAAATTTTACAATGTTCTTTTTGATTTTTATATAAGTCTCAATCATTGTTTAATAGTGTATTGTTCAGTCTCCAGGAGCTGGTGTATTTTCTGTTGTTTCTCTTGTTGTTAATTTCAAGCCTTAATGTGTGTGGTCAGATACGATGTAGAAAGTTACATTGATTTTCTTGAATTTATGGAGGCATGCTTAATGCCCTAATAGATGTTCTATTTTGTAGGAAATTTCATGGTTACTGAGAAAAATGTGTATTCTGTAGAGTTGGGGTGGAATGTTATGCATATATCTGTTATGTCTCACTGATTTATGGTGGTGTTGAGATCTACTATTTCACACTGGGCATGGTGGTGCATACTTTTAATCCCAGCACTTGGGGGACAGGTAGGAGGGCTGTTGTAGTTCAAGACCACCCTGAGACTACATAGTGAATTCCAGGTCAGCCTGGGTTAGAACGAGACTCTACCTCCATAAAGCTTCCAACATGGCAAACACACTTCAGATGCATACACCACCATGTACATCTGGCTTACATGGGTACTGAGGAATTGAACCTGGGTCCTTGGGCTTTGCAGGTAAGTGCCTTAACTGCTAAGCCATCTCTCCAGCCCCACAATTTATTTTTTATTTTATTTTATTTAATTAATTAATTTATTTATTTATTTTTTGAGGTAGGGTCTCACTCTAGCCCAGGCTGACCTGGAATTCTCTGTATTCTCAGGGTGGCCTCAAACTCATGGCGATCCTCCTACCTCTGCCTCCCAAGTGCTGGGATTAAAGGTGTGCCCAACCCCTCCCCCCAGCCCCACAATTTATTTTTAGAGAAAGAGAGAGAATGGGCTCACTGGGACCTGCAGCCAAAATGAACTCTAGATGCATGTGCTACCTTTTGCATCTGGCTTATGTGGGTCCTGGAGAGTTGAACTGAGGTTCTTTGGCTTTGCAGGCAAGTGCCTTAACCACTAAGCCATCTCACCAGCCCCCCACAATTAAAAAATAATATGTTTACTAGAGAGAGAGAAAGAGAGAGAGAGAGAGAGGGTGAATGAATGAATGAATGCATATGGGCACCACTGCAAACGAACTCCAGACATACATGCCACTTCGTGCATCTGACTTTATGTGGGTACTGGGGAATTGAACTAGGGCTGGCAGAATTTGCGAACAAGCAACTTTAACCCCTAAGCAACTTCTCAGCCCATTACCCACAAATACTTGTGCAATAAATGAGACCAAAAAAAAAAAAAAAAAAAAACAGACTGAAATATCACAGCTACCAAGAACATAGCTAAAAGTCAAATACAGATAAATATGCCAAGCTGTATGTTTCAAAGAAAATAAAACATCTAGGATGTTAAAAATAGAGTAAGTTGACTACAGAGCCTTGACTATTTAGAATGCGCTTACGTGGGATGTATCTTCCTTAGCTCTCTTTACTGCCACTCTCTATTAATTTTAGACAACAAGTTGAATTTGTGAGAAGCTTGACATTTAATTTCTTTTGTGGTCAGATTTATTGAAGCATGGTTTCTTCTTACAGCAAAAATCACCATTGTTAGCATTGAGCTCAGTGCATTTTGACAAGTTCATAAAGTTGTAGAAAAACCACTAGAGGGGCTGAAGAGATGGCTCAGCAATTAAGGCCTTGCCTGCAAAGCCTACTGACCTGGGTTCAATTCCCTAGTACCCATGTAAAGCCAGATGCACAAAGTGGCACATGTATCAGGAGTTCATTTATGGCAGCTGGAGGCCTTAGCACATCCATTCGCTCTCTGTCATTCTCCTATCTCTCTCTGCCTGTAAGTAAATAAATAAAATAGTAAAACAAAACAAAACAAAACAAAAACCCGCTAGAGTCAAGCACAGAATGCTTCCATTGCTCCCCTCCAGAATTTCTATGTGTCTCATACAGTTACTGCTTTCCTAGCCACAGCCTGGTATTGATGATGACAAAAATAAATAAATAAAGTCATGTAAGTGGAACGTTATTGCTAATATCCATTTGAATCTGAATCTGGGTTCTTTCTCTCTCTCTTTTAAAAAAAAATTTGCTTGTTTTTATTTATTTAGTTGAGATTGACAGAGAGAGAGAGAGAGAACGGGCGTGCCATGGCCTCCAGCCACTGCAAACGAACTCCAGATGCATGCGGTCCTTTGTGCATCTGGCTAATGTGGGTCCTGGGGAATCGAGCCTCGAACCAGGGTCCTTAGGCTTCACAAGCAAGCGCTTAACCACTAAGCCATCTCTCCAGTCACCCCCCACTCTCTCTCTCTTTTCTTTTTTTCAAGGTAGGGTCTCACTCTGGCTCAGGCTGACTTGGAATTCACTATGTAGTCTCAGGGTGGCCTCGAACTCACTGCGATCCTCCTACCTCTGCCTCCTGAGTGCTGGGATTAAAGGTGTGTGCCACCATGGCCAGCACATTCCCATATATATATATATATATATATATATATATATATATATATATATATATATATATATATTTTTTTTTACCCCTGTTGTAATGGGATGCACTTGGGGAGGCTCAGGCAGAAAGGTGAGATATTGGAGACTACCCTTGGCTACAAAGTGAGATAGTGTCTTAAACAACTAAAAGCAGAGGCTGGGAAGCTGGCTCAGCAGTTAAAGGTGCTGGCCCAGGTTCAATTTTCCAGCCTCCTATGTAAAGATGGATCAACATTTGTCTGCAGCAACAAGAGACCCTGGAATTTACACACATACACTCATGCACACACGCATGTGTGCGCGCGTGAATAAAATAAAAAAAAATCAACATCAAAACCAAACCTTTGAGCCAGGTTTGGTGGCGCACGCCTTTAATCCCAGCACTTGGGAGGCAGGGGTAGGAGAATCACTGTGAGTTCAAGGCCACCCTGAGATGACATAATGAATTCCAGGTCAGCCAAGCTAGAGTGAGACCCTACCTCAAAAAACCATACAACAAACAAAAACCCCCACCAAACTGTCGTACTGTGTTGTCTATGGTTTTGGTGCTGAGTAATTTTGAACTTTATGGCTGGTTGATTTAGGCATTCAGCAGTTGAAAGACACACGTGCTGTCTGTGGCTTTTGGAGCTTGTTAACACCACTGTGTATTTTTAGGTACAAGTTTCTGGATGAACAGAACTTTTAGTGTTCCGTAGCAGTGGGAATGCTGGATCATAGGTAAAGGTACGCTTAACTTTAATTCATTAATTTTTTAGAAAACTATTTTATCTATTTACTTGCAAGGAGAGAGAGAGAGAGAGAGAGGGAGAGGGAGAGAGAGCGCACACCAGGGCCTCTTGCCATGACAAACTCCAGATACATGCACCACTTTGTGCATCTGGCCCTATGTGGGTGAGGGTACTGTCGAATTGAACCCAGGTCCTTATGCTCTGAAGGCAAGCACCTTAACCACTGAGCCATTTCTCTAGCCCTAATTCATTAATTTTTGAGATAAGACCTTGCTATGTAGCCTACCCTGGCCTCAAAGTCAAAGTCATGATTTTCTTGCCTTTACCCCCTAAGTGCTGGGATTATAGACATGTGCCACCACACCTGGTTTAGGTATAACTTTATAGGAAACTGCCAAATTGTTGGGTTTTTCCTTTCTTTCTAGCTTGCTTGCTTCCCTCCCTCCCTTCCTTTCTTTCTTTCTTTTTGGCAGTACTGCTGATTGAACCCAGGGCCTTTCTCCGCTAGTCCAGTGTGTTACCATTGAACTACATCCCCAGTCCTTGACAAATTATATTTGCAAAGTGGCAAAGTAGTGGTATAATTCACATTCTTGCCAATACCATATGAGGATTTCAATTCCAATTGATTTAAATCCTTGCTCATTTTTAATGTCATCAAGTTGTTTTAATATTTTATTTATTTATTCGAGAGACAGAGAGAGAGAGGGAGAGAGAGAGAGAGAGAGAGAGAGAGATGAATGTGGGCACACCAGAGCCCCTAGCACTGCAAACTCCAAATGCATGTACCACTTTGTACGTGAGTGCTGGGGATTTGAACCCAAGCTGTCAGGCTTTGCAAGCAAGTGCCTTTAACAGCTGAGCCATCTCTCCAGCCCGCGTGTTATTATTATTATTATTTTTTTTTAGGCAGGCTCTCATATAACCCAGGGTGGCCTCAAACTTGCCATATAGTCAAGGGTGACCCTGAACTTCTGATTCTCCTGCATCCACTTCCCAAGTGCTGGAAGTACAGGCATGCATCCCCACACCTAGTCTATGTGGTACTGAAGACTGAACCTAGGGTTTAATGCATATGAGCCAAGCACTCTACCAAATGAGTTCCATCCTCAGCCCCAGAGTTGTCAATTATTTATTTGCTTATTTACAAAGAGAGAAAGAGAGAGAGAGAGAGAGAGAGAGAGAGAGAGAGAGAGAGAGAGAGAGAGGGAGGGAGGGAGAAAGGAATGCACCCCTAGGAATGCACTGCAAATGAGCTCCAGATGCATATGCCATTTTGTGTATCTGGCATTACATAGGTACTGGGGTATTGGACCTGGGCCATCAGGCTTTGCAAGCAAGCTTCTTTAACTGTTGAGCTATCTCTCCAACCCCTGCTGTTAATTTTTTATTGTTGTTTTTTGCAAGGTAGGGTCTCACTCCAGCCCAGGCTGACCTAGAACTCACTCTGTAGTCCCAGACTGGCCTCAAACTTCCAACCCTGTATCCCAAGTACTGAGATTAAAGGTGTCCACCATCATGTCCACCAGGCTCCATTATCAATTTTTTTTTAAAAAAAAATATTTATTTATTTGACAGAGAGGCAGATAGAGAGAAAGAATGGGTGTGCCAGGGTTCTAGCCACTGCAAATGAACTCCAGACACATGCACTACCTTGTGCATCTGGCTTTACATGGGTACTAGGGAATCGAACCTGGGTCCTTAGGCTTTGCAGGCAAATGCCTTAACTGCTAAGCCATCTCTCCACTTCTTCCGGTGTCAATTTGAAGTCTATTTTGGTGGTGGTATCTCCCTGTGATTTTAATACTTGCAGGTGATGTTGAGCATCTCTCTCTGTTTTTTGTTTTTTTTTGTTGTTTTTTTCCTTTGACAAGGGTCTTATGTAAGTCAAGCTGGTTTCAAACTTTCTATGTAGCTGACATTGACAGTGAACTTCTGATCCTCCTGCCTCCACCTCCCAAGTGCTGGGATTACAAGTGTGCACAACCACACCTGGTTTAAGTGGTGCAGGGGATGGAATTCAGGGCTTCATGCATATTAAGCAGGAAGTTTGTGCACTGAGCTACATCTGCAGCCTGATAACACACGTGCGTCTCTTCATGTGGTTGTTTGCTAATGGATGCCTTCTGCTACAGAGCGAATTGTGCACCCGCCTTTCTAGTAAGTGTTGAAGCTAATTCCCCTGATCCTCATTAGATGACACCCAGTTCCCCCAATGTGGCAGTATATGGAAATAGGGCATTGCAGAAGTAATTCGGTTTTAATGAGATCATGAGGGTGGAGTCTCTCTCATCCTCTTGTGAGGTCACAGTAAGTAAGACTTTCTCAGCCCAGATAGAAGGTTCTCACCAAGAATGCCATTACTGGGCTGGAGAGATGGCTTAGCGGTTAAGCACTTGCCTGTGAAGCCTAAGGACCCCGGTTCGAGGCTCGGTTCCCCAGGTCCCACGTTAGCCAGATGCACAAGGGGGCGCACGCATCTGGAGTTTGTCTGCAGAGGCTGGAAGCCCTGGCGCGCCCATCCTCTCTCTCTCCCTCTATCTGTCTTTCTCTCTGTGTCTGTCGCTCTCAAATAAATAAATTAAAAAAATAAATAAATTAAATAAATAAATTTAAAAAAAAAGAATGCCATTACTTTAGCCTCAGATTTGCCAATGTTCACATATACGAGGAATATTTCTGTTTAAGCCATTCAGTCTATGACATTCTGTTATCACAGCCCAAGGAGACTAATGCACCTTTTTTTGTTTTAATTTTCATTAATTATTTATTTATTTGAGAGATAGAAAGAGGCGGGAGCGGGGAGGGAAAGAATGGGCACGCCAGGGCCTGTAGCCACTGCAAACAAACTCCAGACGCATGTGCCACCTTGTGCATCTGGCTTACGTGGGTCCTGAGGAATTGAACCTGGGTCCTTTGGCTTTGCAGGCAGGTGCCTTAACCACTAGGCAATCTGTCCAGCCTGACTAATGCTTCTTGTTTAGTGATGTGGCTAGTCTTTTTTTTTTTCTGTTTTAATTGTTTTATTAATTTCTTTATTTATTGGTGGTATAGTCAGGTTCACATTGCTGGTTGAAATCACGCAACCAAGAGCAGCTTGTGGGAAAAAAGAGGTTTATTTTGGCTTCCAGGCTTGAGGGGACGCTCCACAATGGCAGGGAAAACGGCGGCATGAGCAGAGGACCCAGAACTTAGCTGCTCACACTTTCACAGCAAGGTTTTCCACTGAACCGTCTCTGCAGCTCTTTTTATTTTATTTTTTTGTCTGGTTTTGTTTTTGTTTTTTGATGTAGGGTCTCACTGTAGCTCAGGCTGACCTGGAATTCACTATGTAGTCTCAGGGTGGCCTCAAACTCACGGTGATCCTCCTACCTCTGCCTCCCTAGAGTGCTGAGATCAAAGGTGTGCGCCACCATGCCCGGCTTGTTTTTGTTTTTCATACAGGATTACATATATCCCAGGCTAGTCTTGAATGTATGTAGTTGAGGGTGACCTTGAACTACTGATCCACATGTCTCCACATAGCACTTTTCAATTTTCATGAAGTCAAGTTTATCAGTTTTTTTTAATATAGTTTAAAAAATTATATTTATTCCTAAGGAGAGAGAGAGAAAAAGAGAGAGAATGGGCATGCCATGGCCCAGTGCCACTGAGAATGAACTCCAGACACTTTGTGCATCTGGCTTCACATGGGTACTGGAGAATCAAACCCAGACTGTCAGGCTTTGCAAGCAAGTGCCTTTAACTGCTGAGCCATCTTTTCAGCCCCCTCAATTTTTATTCTTAAGAGTTATATGATTATGTCATATTTAATTTTTTTTTGTTTTCGAGGTAGGGTCTCAGGCTAGCCCAGGCTGACCTGGAGTTCACTCTGTATTCTTAGGGTGGCCTAGAACTCATTCGATCCTCCTACCTCTGCCTCCCAAGTGCTGGGATTAAAGGCGTGCGCCACCTCGCCAGGCTTAATATTTTTTTGAGGCAGAGTCTCACTGTGTAGCCCAGGCTAGCTTTGAGCTTATGTGGTCCTGAAGCAGTTTAGGGATAGAAGGGACCTGATAGTAGACTAAAGTGGCTAAAAGTGACAATTGTCCTTGCTCCTTTAAGGGGAAATCTGGTTTTTCCTTATCTTTTTCCCTGAAGGAGTCTTTGAAGCCACCACCTTTTTGGAGGCCAGAAAGGTCACAAGAGTTCCCTTTTCCTAGAAATGTAGATGGGGCTACTCCCTTTCCTGGAACCTGGGAAAGCACCTGGCCCCTGGGGACGTATCCTAGCCAGACTGTGTGCTGGGCAAGTCCTCCACCTTGGAGCAGCACCACCCACCAGATTTGGCTTTTATTTATTTATTTAAAATTTGTTTTGTGTTTATTATTTATTTATATGAGAGTGACAGACAGAGAAAGAGGGAGAGAGAGAGAATGGGCACACCAGGGCCTCCAGCCACTGCATACAAACTCCAGACACCTGTGTCCCCTTGTGCATCTGGCTAACGTGAGTCCTGGGGAATCGAACCTCAAACCAGGGTCCTTAGGCTTCACAGGCAAGCGCTTAACCACTAAGCCATCTCTCCAGCCCAAGCCATCTCTCTAGACCAGATTTGGCCTGTAATATTTCAAAAATAGTTCTAGATTTTGTTATCTTCATGCCATTTTTTTTTTTTTTTTCGAGGCAGTGTCTCACTCTAGCTCAGGCTGACCTGGAATTCACTATGTAGTCTCAGGGTGGCCTTGAACTCATGGTGGGATCACCTACCTCTGCCTCCTGAGTGCTGGGACTAAAGGTGTGCGCCACCACACCTGGCTTATAATTTATATTTTGATCAAATACAAAGAGTAGTTAGACAATAAAAGTCTTATTTTATTTTTATCTTTTAAATCTTTTGGTTTTATTTTTATGTCTACTTGTAGGTATTTTTTATTTATTTATTTACTTTTTTTTTTGTCTGAAGTAGGGTCTCACTTTAGTCCAGGCTGACCTGGAATTCACTATGTGGTCTCAGGCTGGCTTTGAACTCATGTAGATCCTCCTACCTCTGCCTCTCCAGTGCTGGGATTAAAGGCATTGCCTGCCATGGCTGGCACTTTTATTTTTTTGAAATATTGTCTCACATAGCCCAGGCTGCTCTCAAATTCAAAACAATCCTAGCTCAGCCTCCCAAGTGCTAGAATTATAGGCATGATCCACCAAGCCCTGAAAGACATTTGTTTAACTATATGAGCCATCTCCCTAGCCCATGAAACACATTTCTTTTTTTAAAAATATATTTTATTTATTTATTTGAGAGAGAGAGAGAGTGAGGGAGAGAGAATGGGCATGCCAAGGCCTCCAGCCACTGCAAATGAACTCCAGATGCATGCACCCCCTTGTGCATCTGGCTTGTGTGGTTCCTGGAGAATTGAACCACGATCCTTTGGCTTTGCAGGCAAACGCCTTAACCGCTAAGCCATCTCTCCAGCCTGAAACGTGTCTCTTAGTAAGATGGAAGGTGCTTCCTGCCCCCTTCCCCCATAATTAGTTCATGTTTTTGTGCTTTAGTTGCTACTCACTGCTAAAATGAGAGAAGGCTCACCATCGATTTTCATCTTATTTTTCATCTTTGTAGACATAAGCACTGGGAAAATTTGATTACATAAATATGTAAGTAAACGTAGAAGTGCTTTTGTTATGGCTATGCCAATCACTTCCTCGAACGCTGCCTCGTTTTCTAAAAATATCCTAGAGTCATCTTTGCTGCAAATTGCTTTTAATGAATTATTAGCTTGCAGCTCAATTAAGTCTTCCAGCTCTGCTAAGCAAATCACTGAGGGTCGTCTGACTGGCAGAGAGCTTTATCTTTTTTATGAAGCCATGCACTAGGAAGTGTGTCAAAAAAGCCTTACTGTGGGCTGGAGACACAGCTTAGCAGTTAAGGCACTTGCCTGCGAAGCCTAAGGACCCAGATTAGACTTTCTAGATCCCAGGTAAGCCAGATGCACAAAGATGAGGCAACTGCAAGGTTGCACATGCCCACTAGGTGGCGCAGGCATCTGGAGTTCAATTGCAGTGGCCGAGGCCCTGGTGAGCCAATTGTCTCTCTTTCTTCTGTGTGTGCACACTCCTATATATATTTAAAATGCCTTACTGAGGCTGGGGAGATGGCTCAGCAGGTAGGGTGCACTTATCTGCATGCATACATCACACGTGCACATTCACACTCCACACATAACCCCCACCCCCGCCGACACACGCAAAAACCTTGCAAAGGCTGGGTGCTGTAACAAAAAACCTTATGGAGAAGTACCCATGACTGTTATTTACCTATTACTGGTTTAGTGGTACCTTACTTTGTTGAATTAAAGGGAATGGAAATCGGGTTTAAAATAAACCTATAATGTTAAAAAACTGTGTGTTTATAGTCTCTAGCTCCCTGATTGTTAAAAAACTTAGGCCAAATTGAAGGCATTTTTGTTTATTTAAAATGGTTTATTTCTGTGAAAACTAGCTGGGCGTGGTGGCACAGGACTGTAATTAAGCACTAGGGGAGGCTGTCGCAAGAGGGTCCTGAGATCAGGATGGCTTGGGTTACACAGAAGACCTGGACTCCAAATACAAAACAAAAATTGCTGGGCTGGGAAGATGGCCCAGTGGTTAAAAGCACTTGCTTGCAAAGCCTACCAGGTCAGTTTCAATTCCCCAGTGCCCACATAAAGCCAGGTGTATAAGTGGCACATGCATCTGGAGTTCATTTGCAGTGGTAGGAGGCCCTAGTGTACCCATATACACATTTTCTTTATCTCTCAAATAATAAAAAAAATTAAAAAAAAATTATGTTACTACCTGTAATAAATACTCATACGCCCACCACAGACTTAAGAATTGTCATCTTCTTGAATATTTGCTTTCTTTTGTAAAATATTTTATAATAACATTGAGACAAAATACTTTCATCTCCAAAGGAGTAAGAGATAGCTTTTTTTTTTTTTTTTTTTGAGGTAGGGTCTCACTCTGGTCCAGGCTGACCTAGAATTTCACTCTGTATTCTCAGGGTGGCCTTGAACTCACAATGATTCCTACCTTTGCCTCCTGAGTGTTGGGATTAAAGGCATGTGGCACCACACCTGGCTGAGATAGTTTATTCTTGAGTTTGAGTGGCTGTGGCCCAGGAACACAGATTCAAGTTGTCCTAAATACCATGTTTCAACATGGAAATGGTTCCTTGAAATTTTTTACAGTCACAGAGCAAAGGAAAATCACAAATCAAAGATTTTTTCAAAGATATCAGTGGGAACATTAGGTAGCAAGTTGCCCTGAAGTGGGGGAGTCTCTGTCGTCTGTCTCAGAGGCTAGCTGATGATATCCTTAGCTTTGGGGTTGGTGAAAATCAGTGGTCAGTTCAGTTAATACATTCCCGAAAGGTTTCACCTATTGGTCAAAAAGCCATTATGTCAAACACAGAAGAGTGCAGTGAGTGAGTGTTAAGGGGACAATAGATAACCCAAAATAATTTCGGTTTGGGACCTGCAACATTCCACCTCTCCCTAGCCATATACGTCTAATCAGTCAACCAGTCCTGTAGAATCATTCCCATAGAAATGACTTTTTACTTGGAAATTTAATTCAGAATAATACTGCATTCTTCTGTACTTTATTACGTAGTCTTTTTGAAAATGGACATTTCCTACTTAACCACAATAAAATTATCACACATGAAAATTAACAACTTACCCTAATTAAATAATCAGCCCATAGTTCGATTTCTCTAATTATTAAAGACAGTGCAATTTATTGCTTTAGATACTGGTACAAGTCAGGGACCACATAATTTGAGCGCCTCTTAAATTTCTGGAGAGGACAGTACTGAACGATATCTCAGACTATTCCTTACCATAAGACTTTTTAATTGCTTTTTTCTAGGTAGGGTCTTGCTCTAGCCCAGGCTGACCTGGACTCTACTATGCAGTCTCAGCCCGGTCTTGAACTCATAGTGACTCTCCTACTTCTGCCTCCCGAGTGCTGGGATTAAAGGCGTGCACCACCATGCTGGGCTGAAACGCAGTGAGATTTTTGTGTATTGTGCTTCGTTTTGTCTGTAATTTGCATTTTGGTCTCTCTATTAGTTACTTTCTCATTTCTATGGGCAAATGCCTAAGCAGAAGCAATTTAAGGAAGGAAAGGCTTCATTTTGGCTTATTGTTTTGAGGGCAAGGTATGGCAAGCTGACTTATCACATTGCAGCCAGAAACAGGAAGTGAGAAGATGAACAAAGAGTGAGGTCGGCTATGAAACCTCACATCCTGTCCCCAGGGACCTACTTCCTCCAGCAAGCTTCCACTTCTTAAAGGCCCACAACCTTTTCTCACACGGTGTCACCAGCTGGGGACCAAGTGTCCAAACACATGAATCCATGGTCTAGGGGGGGCATTTTTTTTTTAAATTATTTATTTATTTATTTGAGAGCGACAGACACAGAGAGAAAGACAGATAGAGGGAGAGAGAGAGAATGGGCGCGCCAGGGCTTCCAGCCTCTGCAAACGAACTCCAGACGCGTGCGCCCCCTTGTGCATCTGGCTAACGTGGGACCTGGGGAACTGAGCCTCGAACCGGGGTCCTTAGGCTTCACAGGCAAGCGATTAACCGCTAAGCCATCTCTCCAGCCCCTAGGGGGGGCATTTTACTCTCAAACCGTACTTCACTCCTAGTTAATGGCTATCTCATGGTGCAAAATACATTCAGTCCAACTTTAAAAGTCTACATAGTCTTTAATCGTCCCCACACATGAAAATTTCCAAACTCCAAACACTCTTCTGAAACTTAAGACAACCTCCTTAACTGGGACTCCTTATAAAATCAAAAACCAAATTATAGGGCTGGAGAGATAGCTTACTGGGTAAGGCACTTGCCTGCAAAGCCAAAAGCCCTAGGTTCAATTCCCCAGAACCCACGTAAGCCAGATGCGCAGGGTGGCACATTCATCTGGAGTTCATCTGCAGCGGCTGAGGGCCCTGGCATGTCCATTCTCTCTCTGTATTTCTGCTTTTATCTCTCTCAAATGAATAAAGTAAATAAAGGAAGAATTAAAAAAGAATAAAGCTTACCTGGGTGTGGTGGTGCATAGCTCTCGGCACCTGGGAGGCTGAAGTAGAAGGATCACTGTGATTTCAAAGCCATCCTGGGCTACAGTGAGACCCCCTCTCCTCCCCCCCAAAAAAACTAAAAACATAAGGCTTGCTGGGCATTGATGAACCAGTCTGACTCCATCTAAGATTTAAGAGCCATTTTGTTTTTAAATCAAGATCAGTTTCATTTCTGCTTACTATAAAACTTACGTTTCTGTTTGGTCTAACTGTACCTTGCTAACCTGCCTGGAATTCCCCACCCCTGGACCTTCCTGGAACCCGAGTTACTCCCCACTCTGACAATGCCTTGCCTCTCCCAAGATGTTATGTCAAGTAATTGTGAACTGCTAATTGCTTCTGTATTTTGCTTGCCAAGTTCCCTATTGGAAATCTCTCAATCTTACAGTTTATGAATTATAAAAACCTGCCTTCTCTTGTGCTCGAGGCTGCTCTCCTAAGCCCCGCCTTTGGGTGAGATGGCCAGCTGGCCAGCTTCCGGGTGCACAATATAATTTGCTTCAATTTGACCAAATATTTGATTCGGTGGTCTCTTCTTTGCATCGTAGATTTAACAGCATGTTGGTGCACACCTTTAATCCCAGCACTCGTGATTGCTTTGAGTTTGAAGCCAGCCTGAGACTAATTCTAGGTCAGCCTGGGGTAGAGCAAGATGCTATTTTAAACAAACAAACAAACAAACAAACAAACAAGCAAACAAACAAACAAGCAAGCAAGAAAGCAAACAAACAAACAAACAAAAAATAGAAAAGAAAAACCATAAAGACATGCAGCTTTCTTTGGCTCACAGTTTTGGAGGTTTGGAAGGTCAAGATTGGGTGGTCACATCTGGTGAGGACCTGCTTGCTTGTAGGGGACTCTCTGTAGTCTGAGATGGTGCAGGGCATCTATTATTGAGAAAGCATGTCCTAGCTCAAGTGCTTCCTCCCTTTCTTATAAAGGAGGGGCATCCCACTGATTGATACAGCTTCATTAAAGCTTGGTTAGTTACTGATGTTATACCTCCAAATGCCAGGGTTGATGTAAGAAGTATCTAAGTATCTACTCTCTGAGTGTCTCACAGTGAGGCTTAAATTTCAACACCGCTTTTGATGGGCATGTTGGAAACACAGCAACTACAAGCCAAGCATGGTGGCTTACACTGTATTCCTAGCACTCAAGAGGTTGAGGCAGGAAAGACTTACCATAACTTTAAAGCCAGTCTCGACTACAGAGGGAGACCCCGACTCAAAAAAAAAAAAAAAGTGCCAGCTCTGTTGGGGCATGCCTGTAATCTCAACACTTTGGAGGTCGAGGCTGAAGAATCAGGAGTTCAAGGCCAGCTTCAGCTACATAGGGAATCTGAGGCCAGCCTGGGCTATGTGAGACCCCATTTCACTCTCCCACACACATGAAAGCAGATTTCCAGTGCTCACTTGGCATCACATAGACTAAAACTGGAGCAACACAGAGGAGATTGGCACAGCCCCTGCGCAAATGTGTTTCCAAATTCAGCGCATGGCACTGAACATATTTAGTATGCTCAGTGGTAGCACTTACTTCTTGTTACTGGGAGGAAAAAAAAAACCTGACCAGAAGCAGCTTACGGGAGGCAAATGTTGGTTTCTGACTTACAGATTCAAGGGGGAGTTAGTTCATCATGGTGGATAATGTGTGCCCAAGCAGGCAACCAAACTCACACGTTCACCCACCAGCAGCAGGGTGGAAGCAGCAGGAATGCGCCAGCTTTGGCAAGGGCACACTCCAAAGCCCGCCCCCACCAACATCTTCCTCTAGCAAGGCTCCATCTCCCAAACTGCCGCCAGCTGGGGACCAAGTACTGAAAACACTTAGGCTATGGTGGGGGGGGGGGTGACCTTGAAACCTCCACACCCCTGTTCTTTTCCAAGCAACAGATTTCTTTCGTGATCCTTTTAATCGTCAGTACCTGGTAAAGAGTGCAATACCCATAGTTACCCCGAGTTTAGAGTAATTACACAGGGAAGAGGTCTAGAGGTAGAGAAAGCCCACAGTTGGTAGATCTAATGTAAGGGAAATGCACACGTGGTGGATTCAGAGAGCAGAGGAAAATCGAGCATGCAATTAAAGCGAGACGTTTTCCCAAACTATAAAGCAGAGGCAAGCAGAGAAACCATCCAGACCCAGAAGCGGTGTTCTGTCCACACCCCGACACACAGCCCGGCCGGCTGGGAGGGGAAGTCACTCACATGAATCCACGCAGGGATGAGAGGGGTCCAGAGAGAGCAGACAGGAAGAAGGCCGCAGCCTTTCTAGTGCGGAAAATGTATCCTTTCCTCAGATTCCGTATGCCAGCGGAAGCCTGGATTGGTTTGTAGATTTGGAGGGTGGACCTCAGGGCCAGCTCACCTGGACCATCTATATCTAGGCAGCATGCTAGACTGTGGGCAGCAGGGGGCGCTGCAGATCAACCTCAGTCAGCCACGTGCTTCATTTCCATCCGTGCGCCGGGGCCAGGTGGCCTCTTGTGGTTTACTTTGGGCCTCAGTCTCTAACTGAAATGTCCTAAAAGAAGCTAGGAGCTAGGTTTCTCCCATCCTCCTTCACCACTACCTCCTCTGCCCTTCTCCAACCCTCATCCACTGAACTCCTCTGCTTTCTAACTACTCCCTCTTTTATTTTGATGGCCTGTGTGTGTGTGTGTGTGTGTGTGTGTGTGTGTGTGTGTGTATGCTTTTACGTTTTTCCAAGGTAGGGTCTCACTCTAGTCCAGACTGATTTGGAAGTCACCATGTAGTCTCAGACGGACCTCGAATTCACTGTGATCCTCCTACCTCTGTCTCCCAAGTCCTGGGATTAATGGCGTGCCCCACCACCCTGGTTATTTTGATGTCTTTGAATGGAAGACCATGTTCCAAAGCAGTTCTCTCCCTCCTCTGGCTCTTATTTTTTTTTTAAGCTTTGATTTTTTTTTTTTTTTCCCCAAGGTAGAGTCTTTCTGTAGCCCAGGCTGACCTGGAATTCACTATATATGTAGTCTCAGGGTGGCCTCGAACTCATGGTGATCCTTCTACCTCTGCCTCCCCAGTGCTGGCATTAAAGGCATGCACCACCACACCAAAAGCTTTGATTTTTTTTTTTTATTGCTTAGTTTTTGCTTATTTATTTATTTGCAAGCAGAGGCAGACAGAAGAGAGACACCTCCATCTGCTACAAACAAACTCCAGTTGCATGTGCCACTTTCTGCATCTGGTTTTATGTGGGCACTGGAGAATTGAACCTGGGCTGTCAGGCTATGCAGGTAAGCGCCTTCACCACTAAGCAATCTCTCTAGCCCTGGATCTTGTGTTTTAGTATGGACTCTATGCACAAGGATGGGAAAGTTTAGTGCTCAGAAGGAAAGTGAAGCACACACCCAGAGCATGGGTGGGGTCTCCTCAAAGAACAGTCATGTATTTATTCTCCAGTGTGGGTGGGTGGGGTAGGGTATGGAGTTCTGAAAGGAGAGTTGCACTCCATTGACTCTACAATACTCATAGATAGAATTTTCGTGGGTTTTGAAATTCTGTCTTCAAAGGGTTGCTAAGGAATCTAAATGAGTCAGTTACTTTTTTTTTTTTTTTTTTTTTTGAGGCAAACCCAACAGACTGGCTTATTTTTTATTCAAGAGAGAGAGAGAGAGAGAACGGGAGCAAGAGAGAGGGAGAAAATTGGCGCCAGGGCCTCCAGCCACTGCAATCGAACTCCAGATGCGTGCACCTCCTTGTGTGCATGTGCGACCTTGCGTGCTTCCGTCACTGTGTCTGGCTTATGTGGGACCCAGAGAGTCGAACATGAGTCCTGAGGCTTCTCAGGCAAGCGCCTTAAAAGGGATGTTATCTCTGTGTCAGTAACCCTAAGAACAAATCTCAATCATGCTGTAGCCCTTGCTTCTCAGCTGGTGAGAAGTGTTGCCAGACTTCAGAGGGAGGGAGGAACTCCTTTCCTTTCTCATGTCCTACTTTTGTCTTTTTATTTTGCCCCAGGAGAAAAACATAACTGAAAATCTATCCTAAGTATGAAACTTTTACCCTGAAATGTATTTATTTATTTTTTGGTTTTACCCTGAAATTTAGATCCATCATGGTAACACTTAGCAAATATGGAGCTGTTGAAATACTTTTCTTAAAGTTAACCTTTTTAAAAAATATTCAAATTTTTATTTATTTGTGTGTGTGTGTGTGTATGTGATGGACAGAGGGAGAGAAGACAAAGAGGTAAAGAGAGAGGCTGTGTGGGCGCACCAGGTGCTCTGGCCACAGAAACAAACTCTAGATATATGCCGTGCACCATGTCAGGCCTTTGGCTTTATGTGGCTTTTGGGGAAATGAAACCCAGGCTGACAGGCTTTGCAAGCAAGCACTTGGAACTACTGATCCATTTCTCCAGCTTCAAAGTTAATGTTTTCTTTAATCTCTATATTAATTCAGAGAGGAAGTTATGGAGGTACACGGGGTGGGCATGTGCAGTAACTGGTTTTGTCTGGATATTTCCGGGTTATTGACAAAAATTGGGAAATACACAAATGGTAGAGCTGTAAGAGACTTTATTCAGAGCAAAGTGAGAGTGTAAGTTTGAATACACTGAGAAGAGGGACGGTAGAGAGGTGACCACTTGAGAGGTTACTTAAGGACCCTAGGAGGTTGCTCTGGACTGCTGCTGCTGCTGCCAATTCTTCTTCTTTTGGAAATATTTTATTTTATTTATTTATTTAAGAGAGAGAGAGAGAGAGAGAGAAGCAGATAGAGAGAAAGAAAGAATGGGCCCACCAGGGCCTCTAGCCCTCCAATTAAACTCCAGATGCATGCGCCGCCTTGTAACTCTAGCTTACGTGGGTCCTGGGGAACTGACCTTGGGTCTTTGGCTTATCAGGCAAGCGCTTTAATTGCTAAGCCATCTCTCCAGCTCTTTTTTATTTTTCCTTCGGGGTAGGGTCTCAGTCTAGCTCAGGCTGACCTGCAACTCACTCTGTGGCTCCAGGCTGGCCCCCATCTCATGGCAAGGCTCCTACAGCCTTCGGAGTACCAGGCTATGGGCACCACCACACCTGGCGTCTGGGCTTCTTTTGAAGGGATCTATGGAGAGGTCAGTTGTTAGGGGGCAGATTTTGAGTAGTTCCCTATTTTTGAAGGCCGGACTTGAGTTACATAACCTTTTCTCTACTGTGCCTGTCCCTTCCCATGACATATTTTATTTTCACCTGTTCACCCAGTTATTTGTAGGCTGAGGATGGCAAGTATGGGCTGCTCCCTAAAAGTTCACTTAGCCAGCTTGCTTGACTGTGTACACGTACCCCAAACCACACAAGGGATGACGGCTTCTCTTCCCATCATGAATATTTATAAGAACATATATATTTTTAATTTAATTAATTTAGTTATTTGAGAGAGCATGAGAAAGAGGCAGACACACACACACACACACACAGAGAGAGAGAGAGAGAGAGAGAGAGAGAGAGAGAGAGAATGGGCATGCCAGGGCATCCAGCCACTGCAAATGAACTCCAGATGCATGTGCCCCCTTGTGCACTTGGGTCCTGGGGAATCAAACTGATGTCCTTTGGCTTTGCAGGCAAATGCCTTAACCGCTAAGCCATCCCTCTAGCCCTATGATGACATATTTGAATAGAAACTACCCACAAACTTATTCTATTGTCTGAAGTAGGGTGTACGTGCAGTTCAACGTAGGTGAGGGGCCCTTGGTTGCCAATAGATTTGCTAAGTGCATCGTGAGGAAAGGAGTGTGTTGACTGGCCAAGCCTAGCAATGTCTGGGTTGTTAAGCTTTCTCTATGCTTGCCTGTCTCAATTTGATGTTTGCAAACCAGCATTGAAGATGTATGGATATGGAGCTGAGGCGTGTAGTCTGGAGACGCTGCAGGACCCGCGGCCCAGAGCCTCAGAGGCGGTGAACTCTTCCAGTCTGCAAAGTTAAAAAAAAACAAAACAAAACAAAAAACTGGCCTCCAATAAAACTACTTTGCAAAAGGTGAGGAAGAACAGGATAGAAAGAGTAAAGAAGTTGAAGAGGCAGAGCCTGAAGAACTTGTGGCTGAGAAAATACTGGATGGGCGCTTAGTGGCTGGGAAAGTGGAGATTTCCTGAACGGGGGAGCGATTTATAGATGCTCACAGTACTTGGGACCCTGAAGAAAATTTAGATTGTCCAGAGTTAATTGAAGCATCTCTTAATTCTCAAAAGGCTGGTAAAGAAAAAGATGGTACAAAACGAAAACCTTCATCTGACAGTGAATCTGATGATAGCAAACCAAAGAGGAAAGAGGTGCTGCCGACAAACCCAGAGGCTTTGCCAGTGGTCTTGATCCTGAGCGAATGACTGTTGCCGCGGACAGCGGTGGAGAGCAGATGTTTCCCACGACGCGGAAGGACTCGGAGGAGGCCCACTTGTGCTGGCGAAGGAGGCGAACATGACATGGAATGTCCTCAGGTTGTCATTGCTTTCCAGGAAGAGAGACTGACCCGGCAAGCTTGTCCAGAAGATGAAGCTCAATAATTGTTTGCATTGCTTTTAGTATATCTTTATACATATGTGTATGTGTGTATATATATATATATATATATGTATATATATATATATATATACACATATATATATATTATACATACACATACACACACATATATATATATTTTGTATATATATATATATATATATATATATATATATATCTATATATATATAATCTGGTCTTGGGTTTTGAATGACTGGTGTGAAAAAAAAACTACATTCTAATGCAGATCGAGTTTGATATGTTGGTTTTTCAACATATTGACAGTTGTAAGAATTTTATTTTGTTTTAACATCAAGAGCATTGGCTACTTTGAGCTTTCTACACATGCTTCTTTTAACAATAGAATATTTGATACCATGGTATCCGCCATTTCCTTGAGGTCGTCGTCTTCTCACACAGGCCATGTCTGGCAAGTCTGTGTTTGGGTTTCATTTTTCTTTGCATAATCCAAGGAGTCCTAAATCATGTCAAAGCCAGTTGTCTTGCCCCGCCCCCCACCACACCAAAATGGTTTCTGAACCCAAATACAAAGATGACATCTGCAGTGGTCTTGGGCATTTTGGCTGGTTTTTCCTGATTTTCTGTCTTGGGTACTGTGGTCTTCTCTGGGTTCAAGGTCGTCGATGACCTTTTGTTTCCTCTGAAGCAGATGGTTGGTCATGAACTTCCCAGTCCAGATGGTCACTGTCGTTCAGGATGGGGTTCATCCTCAAGCAGCAAAGGAGGAAAAGCGGACAGAACTTATTTCTAACTGGTGTGAAGAAGGACCATTCTATATTTTTTGTTGTGTGTGTGTGCATATCATAACTTACTGTAAGTGGTTTTCTTCAATATCCCCCTGCTACACCCCCTCAAAAAAATGGCTGATAAGCTGTTATCCTGAGAATTCCTAAGAAATCAGGTTAAGTTGAAATTTTTTCTGAAGGCATGACCTTTGAAATTAGCTGATGCTATAGTTAACTGGATAGTTCAGGTTGGATAATTGAAAAGTCAGCCACATCATAATCCTTACTTATGCCCTCACATAAATTCAATAGCATATTCACAAAACTTTATCACTAACCAACTCTTTATTCCATCAGGGAACTCTATACCAATCCCAGTTTGTTAATGAAACAAAACTTGTATAGTTCCTGTATGAAGTCATTCCTGTGCTGAACGCTAAAATATATACTACAAACTTGCAGTTCATAAAATTTCTAAGAAAGTGCGTGGTGATGTGGTCATGGTTAGAAATGTTGGTAGGTTAGGGCCTGTTGGAACAAAACTAGATACTATGAGCTACTGACCTGCATGCTGCTTTTTTTTTAAAAAGAATTTTTTTTAACTTTATTTTATTTTATTGTTTATTTATTTATTTGAGAGTGACAGATAAAGAGAAGGAGAGAGAGAGAGAGAGAGAGAGAGAGAGAGAGAGAGAGAGAGAGAGAGAGAGAATGGGCATGCCAGGGCTTCCAGCCACTGCAAACGAACTCCAGATGCGTGCGCCTCCTTGTGCACCTGGCTAACGTGGGACCTGGGGAATAGTGCCTCGAACTGGGGTCCTTAAGTTTCACAGGCAAGCGCTTAAACACTAAGCCATCTCTACAGCCCTAAACTTTATTTTATTTTTTATTTTTTAAGAGTCTTTATTTATTTTTTAATTGTATTTATTTATTTGAGAGTGACAGACAGACAGAGAAAGAAGGAGATAGAGAGCGAGAGAATGGGCGCACCAGGTCCTCCAGCCACTGCAAATGAACTCCAGATGCGTTTGCTCCCTTGTGCATCTGGCTAATGTGGGTCCTGGGGAACTGAGCCTTGAACCAGGGTCCTTAGGCTTCACAGGCAAGTGCTTAACCGCTAAGCCATCTCGCTAGCCCTCTAAATTTTATTTTTTATTTATTTATTTGAGAGAAAGAGGCAGAGAGATGGAGAGAGAGAGAATGGGCAAGCCAGGGCCTCTAGCCGCTGCAAACAAACGCCAGACTCATGTGCCCCCTTGTGCATCTGGCTTATGTGGGTCCTGGGAAATCAAACCAAGGTCTTTTGGCTTTGCAGGCAAACACCTTAACCACTAAGCCATACCTCCAGTCCGCATGCTGCTTCTTTACCCTGACTCACACCTCATGTGTAGGCTGGATCTTTTCGGTATTTGGGTCACTGATTCAATAGAAAATAACTTTGTAGTATCAGAATGTTATCCATCCATATTCTGTTTACTTTATTGTAAATAATGGTGAACAGTAGTCAGTCAATAGTTTATATTCAGCTGGGCATGGTGGTGCACACTTTTAATCCCAGCACTCAGGAGCAGAGGTAAGAGGATTGCTGTGAGTTCAAGGCCACCGTGAGACTACATGGTGAATTCCAGGTCAGCTTGGACTAAAGTGAAACTCTATCTCAAGAAAAAAAAATCCCCAAAATTGTTTTATATTTAAAAAAATGTACAGATATTAGCCGGGCCTGGTGGTGCACGCCTTTAATCCCAGCACTCAGGAGGCAGAGGTAGGAGGATTGCCATGAGTTCAAGGCTACCCTGAGATGACAGAGTCAATTCCAGGTCAGCCTGGACCAGAGTGAGAACCTACCTCGAAAAAAAAAAAAAAGTACAGCTACAACAAAAAAACTAATATGGCTGGAGCGATTGCTCAGTAGTTAAAAGCACAACATGATGGCAATGCCTGATGGTCTGGGTTTGAGTCTTTGGTACCCAGGTAAAGCAAGATGCACAAAGAGGCACATGTATCTGGAGTTATTTAGCAGTGGCAAGATACCCTGGCATGCCCATTTTAGTTCTCTCTCTCTCTCGTTACAGATGAATCAATAAAAACATATAAAATGTGTAGATATGGGACGCCTACGTTTGAGTGGAAGTCTGTCTTTACATGCAGCCTGTCACTGCTCCTGAAATATTATTTTCTTGAAAATTGGATTTGGATAGGAAGCATCCACCCAGAAGGTTCAGGTATTGAAGTCTTGGTGCCCTGCATGAGCGGTGTTTGGAGGAGACACGACTTTTAGAAGTGATTCGATCCCAAGGGCTCCACCTCTGTTAGTGGATTCATCCCAGGAAGGAGTAAAAATGTGAAAAGTCTATCAGCAGGCAGTGAGGCTGTGGGGCCTACTTACGGGCATGGGTCAGTGAGGCCTTGCCTTTGAAGTACAACTTGCTCCTGTCTCTGCTGGTGTCCCTGATTGCCTCCTGACAGCTGTAAGGTAAGGGGACAACTTCACTTGGCCACACGTGTTGCCACCACAGCAATGGAACAAGTTGACAATCGACTGAAAGCCCTAAAACTGTGGGCCAACGCAATCATTTCTCCTTTGCAGTTGTTTCCTCAGGTACTTTTTTTGTTTTTTTAATTTTTATTTATTTGAGAGCGACAGACACAGAGAGAAAGACAGATAGAGGGAGAGAGAGAGAATGGGCGCGCCAGGGCTTCCAGCCTCTGCAAACGAACTCCAGACGCGTGCGCCCCCTTGTGCATCTGGCTAACGTGGGTCCTGGGGAACCGAGCCTCGAACCGGGGTCCTTAGGCTTCACAGGCAAGCGCTTAACCGCTAAGCCATCTCTCCAGCCCTCCTCAGGTACTTTTTAAAAGAAATAACAAATCAGGTGTGGCAACAGATACCTGTAATTCCCGAGCTCAGGAGATAGAGGAAGGAGGAGCAGACGTTCAAGGTCCTCCTCAGCTACATAGGGAGCCTGAGGCTGGCAATGTGAGACCGTCTCGGGAAAAAATAGTTATAGCAATAAGTCTGGCTAATACTTCTCTCCTTCTGACATCCCGATGACCTTTCCAACCATATTCACATATAACTATAAGGAAAATGTACCAGAAAAGCAAAAGAAAACACCAGACTTGATCTCTACAGACAGACTGTCAAAACAGTGAGGGGCAGCATCCTTCCCGTGGGATGAAGGCTGAAGCACTGAGCCAGGCTGGAGGACAAATTTATAAGGAGGATCCTGAGAAAACCAGACTGTACTGGGTGCAGTAGATAAGAAACTTTGTAGCTATTGGTGTCCTTGTTCTGAATAGGCCTCTTCAGCCAGGATTGTCTAAGGGAGGAGACCCCAGACGTTTTCTGTACCCTCGAGGCCTTCTGAGCTAAGGGGAGTACATCAATCAAGGGAGATGTCAGGCTTCTCTAGGGCTGAATGCCTCTGCTGCTTCTTTAAGGCCTTCTAGTCTTAGGGATAGTTGTTAACTCTTTAGTTCCCTCTGGTTTTCAGGGAAAGCTATTAACCCTCCAATAATCTCTTGCTCACTATTTCTTCATGAGGATACCTGTCTCCTATCTATTTGTAACTCACTGGCTCTGCTCTCTTTGCTAACAGAACTTCCAGGATACCTGTGGTACCCCACTCACCATTTATACTGGCTGTTTAGCTCAGCATACATCTGCTGTACTAGAAAGGTGCTTCCTGAGGGCAAGGGCACGGCCTTTTCCTGTGAAACTTGTTTTCTAGAGGAGCCCAATGGGAAACAGTGAGGCTGTTATTTATAGATCCTGTAGAAGGAAACTGCCCTTGTAGCTCATGTTACACTGCCTGTTCCTTCTGAAAGACTATGTCAGGAAATGACTTGTTGACACAAGCCACACTGAGCATGTGCCCAGGCTGTGCACTGTGGAGCTAGCGAAGCGTGAAAGCCAAGTTTACCCAGCCTCGAGCTAAACATCTAAGCTGTTAGAGTTGCTATGGAGCAATTAACTCCTGGGTCTTCTGCTGCAGCTGGTGTCTCCTGGCCAAGAGCTCAGTCATCCCGAGAAGGAGAACTTGGTGTCCCAGCAGATGGCTGTGTGAGAGGGAAAGAGGCAGAGGGGTCTGCAGAGCCAGGGAGGTCCCGTCCCTTCCTCTCTGTCCTCACTTGGTGACTTTCTGGCTCCGGAGGAAATCACAGTTCTCTGCAGTAGAGTGACTGGGCTAATGCTCAGGTGTTAGCATACGACACACTTGGTCCCAAGTCCTTTCATCGTCAACTGCTGTCTTTCAACGTTCAGTCTTTCAACGTTCTCATTTGTCAACCAGGAATTAAATAGAATTTGTAAGCATAGTTGTTTTTTTTTTTTCTTTTGAAACTCAAAAAATAAATTGTAGCTCTCATTCTATTTTTCTAATTGGTTCATGATGATCACTTGAAATATACCTGTGGTTTGAATAAGGAATAAGCATTGTTATCAGGTATTATCAACCAAAGGAGAAGCTTACATCAATTTAAAAAGAGGCAGGTACTGATGAGACGTGAGAAGAGATTCAGGCTGCCACTTGGGAATTGACTAATTGATTATTTTATAACAAGGGGAAAAAAATCAAATAGGAAATTCAACATATGCATTATTGGCAAAAATGCTTCTGTACAGTCTGAAATCGATTAAGAATGAATGTGTGTGGGGGGACTAGAGAGATGGCTTAGTGGTTATAAGGTGCTTGCCTGTGAAGAACCCTAGGTTTGACTCCCCAGAATCCACATAAGCCAGATGCACAGGGTAGCACATGTGTCCGGAGTTTATTTGCGGTGGCTAGAGGCCCTGGCATGCCCATTCTCTCTCTCTCAAATAAATAAAATAAAAAAGAATGAATGTGGGCTTGGAAAGATGGCTTAGCAGTTAAGGCACTTGCCTTCAAAGCCTAATAATCCTTGTTTGATTTCCCCAGTACCCATGTAAAGCCAGATACACAAAGTGGTGCAGGCATCTGGAGTTCCTTTGCAGTGGCTAGAGATCCTAGTGTGCCCATTCTGTCTCTCTGTGCTTGTAAATAAATAAATAAATAAATATTTTCTTTTTAAAAAAGGACGAATGTGGCCAGATGTGGTGGTGCATGCCTTTAATCCCAGCATTCAGGAGGCAGAGGAAGGAGGATCGCCATAAGTTCAAGGCCATCCTGAGAGTACATTGTGAATTCCAGGTCAGCCTGGGCTAGAGTGAGACCCTACCTCAAAAACACCAAAAAAAAAAAAAAAAAAAAAGAATGCTAGAGTGGGGTGATTTTAAAAAAAGTGAATACTTTTTAGACAATCTATACTTGAATTAATATGCTTCTAGGAATAAATTCCTCTTCCTCTGTTTGTATTACAGAAAAAAAAAAAACAAAGGGAGAGGTGAATCAAAAAAAAATGGAAACATTCTGATGTATGCAGATGGAGCTCAGGATAGAGTGTTCAGGTTGCATTCATGACCTTCACTTCTTTCTTCCCTTCCTCCCTCCCTTTTTTCCTTCCTGCCTTCCCCTCACTTCTTGTCCTGCAATTGGTTCCCCAAAACCCATGTAAACAGCTGGGCAGGGCCACACATGTTTATAATGCCAGTCTGTGTGGATGTGGGGGGGGGGGTGGTAGAGACTGGAGAATCTGGGGCTCACTGGTTAGCTTACCCAAAACCTCAGCTCCAGCTGGGTCCATTGAGAGGCTCTGTCTAAAGACACACGTAGATGAGCAATACAGAGGAAGATACCGACAGTCTCCTCTGGCCTCTCAATGAATGCACATGGGTGCACGTATCTGCGCACACGTGTGAATACACCACATACATCTTACTACGTATGCTACATGCGGAAAACCCGGGCCAGGTTCTACATTCATTCTTTTATTAAAATATTTATTTATTTGAGAGAGAGAGAAAGAGAGAGAGAAAATGGGTACATCAGGGCTTCCAGCTACTGCAAACGAACTCCAGACGCGTGCACCACCTTGTGCATCTGGCTAACGTGGGTCCTGGGGAATTGAACCGAGGTCCTTTGGTTTTGCAGGCATATTCCTTAACCATTAAGCCATCTCTCCAGCCCCACATTGATTCTTTTAAAATTTTTTAAATATTATTTTAATTTTTGATATTTTACTTTTATTTATTTCAGACAGGGGGAAAGGGGCAGGGAGAGAGAGAGAAAGAATGGGCAGACCAAGACATCCAGCCACTACAAATGACCTCCAGACACATGTGCCACCTTGTGTATCTGGCTTATGTGAATCCTGGAGAATCGAACCTGGATCCTTTGGTTTTGCAGGCAGGAGCCTTAACTGCTAAGCCATCTCCCCTGCCCCACATTCATTCTTAATTGATTTCAGATTTTACATGAACCATTTTTTTTTTTGTCAATAATGCAGATGCTGAATTTCCTATGTGATTTTTTTCTTGTTATAAAATAATTAGTGCAAAAATGTGCATTCAGGTTTTTTAAATTTATTTTTAAATTACTATTAGAAGATGGGAGCTTTCAGAAGTTGATTAAAAGTCATGAGGCTTTACCTACATGAATTAGATTACTTACTTTGTATTACAAAGAAGGCAAAAGGGAGCTATTAATTTTTTAACACTTTATTTATTTATTTGAGAGAGAGAGAGAGAGAGAGAGAGAGAGAGAGAGAGAGAGAGAGAGAGAGAGAATGAGAATATGGGCATTCTAGGGCTTCCTGCCACTGGAAGGAAGCTCCAGATGCATGCCCCACTTTGTGCATCTGGCTTTACGTGGGCACCAGGGAACTGAACACCAGCTGGTAGGCTTTGTAAGCAAGCACCTTTAACTGCTGAGCCATCACCCAGCTCCGGAGCTATTAAATTTTGCTTTTCTCCTTTAGCCTCCATGTAAGGATGGATAGGAGAAGATGCCATTCACGGAATATGCTTGCTTCTTGACGGAGGGTTTCTGTGATCAAGAATTTGTTGATGCTGTCCATTTGGTTTGTAACAGGTCTTAACTGTGAAGCCTGGGTAGCCTGGTACTCATGTAGCTCAGAGAAAAGAAATCCCAAGGTAAGATTGGCCCTATGAGCACTTACTTAGCATGCATAAAGGCCTGCATTCAATCCCTAGCACTTAAAAACTTTCCTTGGTGGTGGCACACGCCTTTAATCCCAGCACTTGGGAGGCAGAGGTAAGGTGGATCACCGTGAGTTTCAGGCCACCCTCAGACTATATAGTGAATCAGCCTGGACTAGAGTGAGACCCTACCTCAAAAAACAAAACAAAACAAAAACCAAAAAACTTTCCTTGGTAGAGTTCATATTTTTTCACAGACAACTTTATCTATGCGTACAGAAAATCAATCTATGTAACTTGTTAGAAGCACAATGACTCCATCTTTGGACTCTGACTGCCAATGCATTGTGACTCTCTGTTTCCCAAGGGGGATTCTACCACAACTTCCAATTATCACATTCCTGGAAAGATCCAGACCACCCATCTTCATTATCACTTTTCTGGAATGACCCAGACCACCAGTGCCTCACATCCTGAGGCAAGGTGGACCACCCAGCAACCAAAGAATTCCAGTGACTCTCACCACCCCCCCAATAAGAACCCCTAGTCTGTAAGGAAAGAGACTCCTGACCTGCCTGCCAGAGCCCCTCTCCCGTTCTCCTAAAGAAAGCCTGTCTCTGGAGTCTTTTCTCTCATTTCATTTCCTACTTTTTCCTACATAACTAAGGACTGACCAACCCAATAACAACACTAAAATTGACCAATAGAAGTAGAGAAGATGGGGCTGGAGAGATAGCTTAGCAGTTAAGGCGCTTGCCTGCGATGCCTAAGTACCCCGGTTCGATTCCCCAGGACCCATGTTAGCCAGATGCACGGGGGAGGGCACACATCTGGAGTTCGTTTGCAGTGGATGGAGGCCCTGGTGCACCCATTCTCTCTCTCTCTCTCTCTCCCCCTCTTCTTCTGTCAAATAAATAATTTAATAATAAAGAAGTAGAGAAGATAGGTATGGAAAAGGAAGCATGAGTAATTATTCCTCATGTCCAGTGTGCCCTTTTTTTTTGTTGTTGTTGTTGTTGGTTTTTCGAGGTAGGGTTTCACTCTAGTCCAGGCTGACCTGGAATTCACTATGTAGTCTCAGGGTGGCCTTGAACTCATGGCAATCCTCCTACCTCTGCCTTCCAAGTGCTGGGATTAAAGCATGCGCCACCATGCCTGACTCTCCAGTGTGCCATTTAAACAAGAAAATCGAACTATGATGTAAAGGCAAAACAATATAAATGAGATTACATGTGGTTAGACAATTTCCCCATTGATGAAAGAAATGTAAATAACTGTGCAGTTGCTACAAACCCACAAGGATGGCTAGAATGGTGGGGAGACAGACCCAAGTGGTCAAAGGCTGTGGAACGGGAGCAAGGCTGGCCATAGTCTTTTAGTAAAATTGTCCAAGAGTAATAAATGGCACATAAAAAATTTGGCATCTGCGCTCTTAGACATACTCGAAAGAAATTCACATACCACATTCACCAACTTCAACATGCCAGAAAGTCTGTGGAAGCTCAAATGGGAGTCCTGGAACTTCTCAAATACTTAGGTCCCATACAGTAGGTTAATGGTGGCTTCATACAAAATGACAGTACGTGCCGGGCTTGGTGTTGCATGCCTTTAATCCCAGCACTCAGGTGGCAGAGGTAGGAGGATCACCATGAGTTTAAGGCCACCCTAAGACTACATAGTGAATTTCAGGTCAGCCTGGGCTAGAGTGAGACCCTACCTGGAAAAACCAAAACAAAAAATGACAGTACGCAGTAAGTACACTAAGCGAGCTACTGGTGGATGCAACAACGATAGATCTTTACAATACCATGTTGGGGAACTGGAGAGATGGCCCAGTGGTTAAAGGCACCTACATGCACAGCCTATCAGCCTCTGTCCAATTCCCCAGGACCCACGTAAAGACAGATGTAAAAAGTGAGGTATGCATCCCCTGTTTTTTACACACACACACACACACACACACACACAGAGCTGTAAATAACAAAAGATAATATTGGGCCAAAAAAGCCAGGCATAAAAGAGTATGTATTACACTTTTCTTTTTCTTTCTTCCTTTTTTTTTCCCTTTTTTTTGGCGGGGGGGGGGGGTTCGAGGTAGTCTCATTGTAGCCCAGGCTGACCTGGAATTTACTGTGTAGTCTCAGGGTGGCCTTGAACTCACAGTGATCCTCCTACCTCTGTCTCCCAAGCCAGGATTTAGTTTTAATAGAAAGAGTTTAATGCAAAAAAATTAATTACTCAAGAGGGAGAACAATCGAAATACAAAACAAAGACCGAAGACTTAGATTAGCAAGAATTTAAAGTCGCCACCCCCGCAAGGCTGGAGAAATCAAGGGGGTATCGTTGGATCCCAGCGATAAAGGTTTGCTCTGGCTCCTTGAGCCGTCTTCTTGGGTAGGCCTTGACCTTGCTTCCTCTGTGTCTTTGGCCTACTGAGTCCAGCTTTAGTAAGAATCCTGTTCAGGCAATTTCAGGAGGATGTGTTGTGTACTCCTGATATCTGATCAAATTCCTTTGCCCTAGCCAGTGATGTCGAAGCTCTTGGCCTGCCTTTAACAAGAATCCTGCTGGGCCAGTATAACAAGAATTCCCCACCCTTGGTGTCTAGTTAGGTCACTCATAGTCATTTACCCCAGTGGCCCCGTTCATGCTGGCTGCTGGCTAGAAGTCTTCAGTGTATTTGCAGTTAAGGTCAGTTCCGTGCTGAGATCTTGCTTTCCAGGTAGCTCAAAGACAATGTCTTGCCATTTTTAGCAAGTGGCTGGTATGTCATTTCTCTTTTGCTCTAGGGACTGAGGCCATGCAGCAAGAACGGAAGGTGCTGCAGCCATACTGAGAGACGGAGGAGGTGAAGCCACTGGCGTCTTTGCTGCAGGAAGAGGAAGGGGAGGGAGGGGAACAGCCCAGCTTCTGCTTCCTCTCCCACTTCCGGCCCTGTACATGCCTGCCAGGTCACTCCCTGGCTGGGCTTGGGTTTTGTTTCCTTTTCTTTTCTTTTTTTTAAATTTATTATTAGATATGGACTTATTTTGTTGGTTTTAATTTTCTTATCTATTTCTTCTTTCCTCTTTCTCTCTCTCTCTCTTTCTCTCTTCCTTTCTTTCTGTGGAGGTAGAGTCTTGCTCTAGCCCAGGCTGCCCTGGAATTCACCAGGTAGCCTCAGGCTGGTCTCACAGAGACCCTCCTACCTCTGTCTCCCTAGTGCTGGGATCAAAGGCATGCACCACCATGTCAGGCTAGATATTTTTTTCCTTTTATTCTATTATAGTTTGTCTCAGCTCTACTCCTGATTCTAGCCATGCAGATATCACTGCTATGAGAAATAAGAAACAAAGCCTTTCTCCAACCTTCTCCATACAAAGTTTCAGGGAGGGCTGAAGAGATGGCTTAGTGGTTAAGGAGCTTGCTTGCCTGTGAAACCGAAGGACCCAGGTTTGATTTCCCAGGGCCCACGTACACCAGATGCACAAACTGGCACATGTGTCTAGAGTTTGATTGCAGTGGCTGGAGGTCCTGGCTCTCTCTACCTGCCTCTTCTATCTCTATCTTCCTCTTCCTTTCCCTCTTCCTCTCTCTCGCAAATAAATGACAATAATAATGTTTTGGGGGGGATGGAGAGGGAGGAGGAGAGAACTGATGCACCAGGGCCTCAGCCACTGCAATGGAACTCCAGATGCTTGTGCCACCTAGTGAGCCTGTTGACCTTGCGCTTGCCTCACCTTTGTGCATCTGGCTTACACAGGAGAGTCAAATATGGGTCCTTAGGCTTTGCAGGCAAGTACCTTAACCGCTCAACCATCTCTCCAGCCCCACTATTTAGGGTTTTTATATGTTGGAGCACAAAGAAGTAGTTTGATTGGTCTAAAGGAACCTGCCAATATGGATAGGAAAGATGCCTCAGGTAGGTCTGGGGTCTTTTTTCTCCTCTTCCCCCTTTTTAGACATTGCAACAAATGGAAGTGCATCAGCTTTATAGACTGAAATAATCCATATTACTGGATTTTTCTTATCTGGAGTTGGCAGCTTGTGCCCCCCAGGGCCTCCTTATTGGGAATCTCTTGACTATAGATTGTCCCAACAGGAGGTTCTCATGGGATGTTACCATTGTTTTCAGGGTATGCAGATATATTTCACTGGGCCTGTGACACTTCTAACTACATTCAAAATGGGGGCTGCATTCTTCATAACTCCTGTCTTAAGAGAAACATGAAAATGAAGTTGTGAAGGGTTTTTGTTGTTGTTGTTGTACTTGGGAAGGAAGAGGGGGAGGATTTTAAAGTGATGGTATTCCATATATTTAAGTAGATGAGCAGATTACCGGGGGGGGGGGGGGGTGGAATGGCCTAAGTGAGGTCATGGGAAGAGACTGAGTAAAAGAAAGGTGGGGGCCGGGTATGGTGGCTCACGCCTTTAATCCCAGCACTTGGGAGGCAGTGGTAGGAGGATCGCCGTGAGTTTCAGCCCACACTGAGACTACATAGTGAATTCCAGGTCAGCGTAAGCTAGAGTGAGACACAACTAAGGAAAAAAAAAAAAAAAAGGAAGAAAGGGGAGGATTAGTCAAAATTTATATTATGAATAATATGGAAACCTACTTTTTTGGATAATGGTGCACCCAGAAGCCATAGACTGTTACTAGAAAAATTTCAGTGCCAGGAATGGGATTCCTTTTAGTGAGTTATTGGCCAGTGGGAGGTCCCTGATGCCCCCAAAACATCACAGGCCATTGCCAAGGCTCTTAGTTTACCACCAGGAATAGATGGTAAGACCCTATTGTTGAAGACTCCACATGCTTGGGCTGCAAGGTCACCAAGAAATCAAGTTGGAACCGAGCTGAAAACCTCCTCCATGTAGACCAGCTGACAGGAAGCTGGAAAAAGCTATGCTGCAGGAAGCTCTATGGGAGAAAGAAGTGATCAGCAGTGAAAACAGCGGACACTGCAAGCCTTAAGTTTGGCCAGCCAGGCCAAATATCTGAAGGGGTGCAAGAGTGCCATGTCTGTTATGGGGAACCAAGAGCTCTCCAATTGGACTAGAGGCCCACTGCACAGGAGTGAATACATGCCTGGTACTGAAAACCTAATCAAAAGTCTATGGAAGGGGAGGTCATAAGCCCTAGGAGTGTAATGCCTGCTCTTGTCTGGCTAAATGCATATATTATGCTCACCAAATTGCCCTGTAAACACTTTTCTTAACATTTATTCCCATATATATTTTTTAAATTTTTATTTATTTATTTATTTATTTGAGAGACAGAGAGAGAGAGAGAGAGAGAGAGAGAATGGGCTCACCAGGGCCTCTAGCCACTGCAAACGAACTCCAGATGCGTGTGCCCCCTTGTGCATCTGGTGTACATGGGTCCTGGAGAATTGAACTGGGATCCTTTGGCTTTGCAGGTAAATGCCTTAACTGCTAAGCCATCTCTCCAGCCCTCATACCCATATATTAATGCTACTCTCACTTTCGGTTAGAGTAGCTTCGCTTTTCAGATGGCAGTGACCTCTGGGTTGACCCAAAAGTCACCAAAGTGCTGAGAAGAAGTGACAGAGGAGTGTCCAGCACTGAAACATCTCTTTCACACCTTCCCAAGCTCAGGGTCCATTGCAGAAGAGGTGGTGGAAAGAATGTAAGAGCCAAAGGAAGGGTGGGACTGCTTATAATGCAATTGTTCAGACACAAATTGGCCTCAATATCCATGACCTCCCATTGCCTCACAATACCTTCACAAGACCCTCGTGAAGACAGGAAAAGATGATGACATCAAAATAAGAGAGATTAATGGAGAGAGGGGGGAGATATGATGGAGAATGTATTTGTGAAGAGGAAAGTGAGGGGGGAGGGAATTATGATGATGATGTATTGTCTATAATTATGGAAATTGTTAATAAAAAATAGTTTTTAAAAAATAGGTGGAGGGTTATGCTCTGCTGTGCAGCGTGTAGATACAACAGAAATGCCATGCCAAGAAGCTGGGCGCAATGGTACACGCCTGTAATCTCAACCTGCAGGAGGTTGAGGCAGGCAGGTTACCATGAGTTCAAGGCCAGCGTGGTATGCACAGTGAGTTCCAGAATAGTTACAGAGGGAGAGCTTGTATCAAAAACCCAAACCAAAACCAAAACAACAACAACAACAAAAGCCCATCAAGTTCTCAGTGCCCCATTTGCAGAGATATTTAGACAAAGATGGACAATCCGCATGCCAGTACAAGGATTTACAATTCTGCAGGCAAAGTGGCTGATTAGCATAGATCATTCCCTTATTTGCATCACAAAGAATATAAATGATAGACATAACTCACTCCTGTTTACTGAGCTTATTTCTACACCATCGGGACTGTTCAATTCATATTGTGTTATTTTTACACAGGCTTAAATTTAACTGTATTATTTGTTCACATACAGATGCCTTTGAAGGACTAGATTTGTAATAATTCTATGTATTTCCATCTTCTCAAAAGAAGTAAATTCTTTTCAGTGCCTAGTTTCCATTGGGTTGGAATATTTTCCCCGAGATGAATCTTATTGCATGAAGTCTTGACAGTTCATAATGTTGGTGAAATTGCATCAATATACTAGTGTGAAAAAGCTAAAATTAGCCATAATCCCACTCTGGAAACATGGGGAGACTTTCCTCTCAAGCTAAAATGAGCAGGTAGTGTGTCTGCCTGGCCTTTGGGACGTATGTGGTACACCAATATGTGCGGGCAGCTCACTCACACCCATTGCGCCGACAGTCTGAGGTCAAATGAATGAGGCATATTTTTAATTCAAGGAAAAGGTGAACGTGCCTAATTGTAAGTTTCCAAGGAATTGATTAAGGATGTGTCATCATAAAATATACTGAGTTGGCATATTATTCAAACAGAAATCAGTTGAAGAACTATAATTTCAGAAAGGTTTTTTTTGCCACATCTTTCTCTATATGCTACAAGCCTTAAAGATTCTTTTGGGAGTCTGGGACTGTAGTTGGTAGAATGCTTATATAGTGTGCATAAAACCCTAAATTAATCGTCAACACCAGATACAATGGGTGTTCTGTCGCATGCCTTTAATCTCTGCTTTTGACAGGTGGAAGCGGGAACACTAGAAGTTGAAACTTCCTTGGCTTGATGTCAGTCTGCCACATATGAGACCTGTCCAAAAATTAAAAATAAAAAATCTTTTGGGGGCTGGAGAGATGGCTTAGTCGTTAAGCACTTGCCTGTGAAGCCTAAGGACCCCGGTTCGAGGCTCGGTTCCCCAGGTCCCACGTTAGCCAGATGCACAAGGGGGCGCACGCGTCTGGAGTTCGTTTGCAGAGGCTGGAAGCCCTGGCGCGCCCATTCTCTCTCTCTCCCTCTATCTGTCTTTCTCTCTGTGTCTGTCGCTCTCAAATAAATAAATAAAAAATATTTTAAAAAAAGTTCCAAACACAAACATTTCAGCAAGTAGAAGCCTCAAACTGTTTATTACTGCTTCATTAAAAATAAGCCAGAAGGGGCGTGGAGGTTGCTCAGTGGTTAAAGGTGCTTGCTTACCAAGCCTGACAGTCTGGGTTTGTTTCCCCAGTGCCCACGTGAAGCCACATGCACAAAGTGGTGCATGCACCTGGAGTTCGTTTGTAGTGCCAAGAGGTGCTGGAATACCCATCCTTCCCCGCCGCATCATCTACCCATCATCTCTCTTACAAATAAATTAATACGAATATTACAAAAATACCAGAAGAGCAGCTTTGCACCCTAAACTGGCCACACAGTTAAAGGGTAGACTGACGGCAGTAAGTACAATTAAGTACAATTCCTGGCCCAAAGCTAACAAACGATTAACACATACTGGTCAACTCAGTTAGATGTCTCTGATTTCCATGAGTTTTGGGTCACATAACAGCCCTTAGCTGACTGCAAATTTAAGCCAACGTGATAGCATGCAGTTCCTGACTCCAGTTGGCCAGAGAAGGTGGAACAGTTTTTGTGCCCAAAGCTTACGTCATTCTGGGCAGAATGTAGTTTTCACACCTACCTTAGGAAAAGCCTGAAGAGACACAAAGACTTGAGGAGATGGATTCTTTATATATATATATTTGCCACAAGAGGGGAAAGGGGAGAGAATGGGCATGCCAGGGCCTCTAGCCACCTCAACTCTGCAAATGAACTGCATGTGCATGTGCCACTTTGTGCTTTACGTGGGTCCTGGGGTATTGAACCTGGGTCGTTAGACTTTGCAGGAAAGCACCTTAGCCACTGAGCCATCTCTCCCGTCTTGCAGTTCATCTGCTTTGCCTTCTTAGCAAGCATGATGTTCTTTCTTCGGTTTCATTTAAGTTTCCTTAACTTTTCTTCTGATGTAAACTTGGCTGTTACTATTGTATGTGGGTGTGTGTGGGGGGGTGCATGCATGCCCCAGCATGCGTGGGGAGGTCAGAGGGCAGCTTTCACGCTGGTCCTTGCCTGTTCACCTCATGTGAGGCAGGCTTTCTCTGGACTCCTCCACTGCTCTCTCCCAGGGTTGCCAGAAGCTTCTTGGACATTCTCCTGTCTCTGTCTCCCACCTCACCGACCAGTTTGTTACAGGGTTTTGTGGTACCAGCATTTTTTTACCCCCCTGACCTGTGAACCTCAACTTTTAGATCCTTGTCCATTTTATCAAAGAATTGAGGAAACACCCATGAAGGGTAAATTATTACGAGATTATATTTGGGCCAATCAGTATCCAGAGAAAGAAAGGCTGGAATGCTATCTCCCCTGTCCCCCTTTCTCTCTCTCTTTTACACACACACACACACACACACACACACACACACGTACGCACGCACGCACGTACGCACGCACAGAAAGTGGACCTGTGGGAAGCTGAGCTTGGGGTGGAGAGAAAATGTGAAGGGGACTGAACAACCTAAGAGGAAATTCTCTTTCCCCATCTTAAAGAAGCACACATCCACCCCATGGGAAATGGAGCAGGAGGGTGCAAGCCTTTCACCTTCACCTTGGAACAGCAACAGCAAAAAAGCTAAGAGATCAGTTAGTAAAGGTCCTATAGCTTAGAACCAAGTAACAAAATGAAAAGGGGGGGGGGGAAGGCTGCGATGGGGGAAGGGCTTACCAGAACAGGAATCCCGGGGTTCAGGCCTTGGGCAGCGAATAAGCAACCAAGACAAAGACCCCCTTTGCCCCACATGACAAGTCTTCTTCTTCTTCTTCTTTTTTGGTTTTCAGAGGTAGAGTCTCACTGTAGCTCAGGCTGACCTGGAATTTACTAGGGAGTCTCAGGCTGGCCTTGAACTCTCGGCAGTCCTCCTACCTCCGCCTCCCAAGCGCTGGGATTAAAGGCGTGCGCCACCCCGGGTCCCGGCAAGGTTTCTTACAGCCAGTTAGGACGGGGCTTTATGGTTAGGTGCCGGTGAGTAAGGAAGAGCTTAGGGTGGCCCTGGAGGTGGGCCAGGGGAAGCAGCAGGGGGCGCTGTGGCCCAGGGATGAGGATGAGACCGCCAAAGCCAGGGGCGGGCGTGACCCTTCTTTTTCCCTCTGACTCTCTCTAAGAACTCCCTTGTTCTTCTTTGTCCCGCAGCGTCAGCATACTGGGATGAGTGGCTGGCTACATTTTTTTTTTTTAATGTGGAGTCTGGGGCTCGAACTCACGTCCTCCAGCTCGTGCTTTATCCGCTGAGCTATTTCTCCAGCCCTCCATTTGGTCTTTGGTCTGGAAAGGTGTTGTGGAGGAGGCAGCTCTAACCTTACGAAATGGGATGTTGAACCCCAAGCCTTAGGTTCATGTTTATATTTAACCAAAGAATTGGGAAAAGCCAAACTGAGAAGGATAACTACTAAATGATTATATTTCTTTAGGAAAGTACAGGAACAAGGGAAAGGAAAAAATGGCTATACCCATGTGGTCTGAAAGCCTACGTGGTGGGTCTGGGAGAGACATCAAGAGAGGGTTAAAGAGGAAGGAAAAGGAAGTATGGAAAGCTCCTGCCACGTAGAAGGCAGGAGTGGGCAAAGAGCCGACGCAGACGCGAGGGAAGTTTCCTTTCCTCTTGGCTCAGGTAGGCCTAGACGAGGGAAGCTTACCAGAACCGAGAGAGCATGCCCTCCTGTCCTAAACGTATTTTTAAAAATTTATTTATTAATTTGAGAGAGAGAAAGAGAGAAAGAGGCAGATAGAAAGAGAATGGGCATGCCAGGGCCTCCAGCCACTGCAAAGGATCTCCAGACGCATGTGCCACCTTGTGCATCTGGCTTACTTGGGTCCTGGGGAATTGAACTTTGCAGGCAAACGCCTTATCTGCCAGGCCATTTCCCCAGCCCCCTAAACGTATTTTTTAAATAAACTTACTGTAATGGGATGTACCTTCTGGCTCAGGTGAGCCACAGAGACAGCTGATTGGTCTGGGATAGGGGCTGGTTCTGGAAGAGGCCAGCCATGATGCTAAATTCTGGTGGCTCAACTTGACCAACCTTAATGTCACGATTAGATTTAAATTTTAGGAAAGGCAATCTCCCTCCCAGGAGGGACTGATTGTTTGTGGAAAAGCAGATCTAGGGAACTCCTTTAGGCAAGAGATGAAGAGAAGCCAGATTCCTGTCTGATCTCTAGTAAAGCCCAAAGACATGTCTGCTTTTGACTTTCAGGGTCCCAGTCACCCTAACTGCCTGACAAAGCTACCTGACTCCCTCTCACTTAGGCTGCCTCACCCAAGGACCAGAGTGATGTTCGAGTTCTTCAGAGGCAAGTTTCGTGAGCTTCATTCTCCTGTGAAGATCCTTATGCATGTATGAGCTGAATACCACTGCTGTTTTTTTATTTAAGACACAGTCTCATGTATCCCAGGCTGGCTTTAAAAAAAAAATGTTTATTTTTATTTATTTGAGAGTGACAGAGAAAGAGGCAGAGAGAGAGAGAAAGAGAGAGAGAGAGAGACAGGGAGAGAGAGAGAGAGAGAGAATGGGCATGCCAGGGCTTATAGCCACTGCAAATGAACTCCAGATGCATGCGCCCCCTTGTGCATCTGGGTAATGTGGGTCCTGGGGAATGGAGCCTCAAACCAGGTTCCTTAAGCTTCACAGGTAAGTGATTAACTGTTAAGCCATCTCTCTAGCCCCCCAGGCTGGCCTTTGTAGAGCCAAGAATAGTGTTGACTGTCTGATCCTCCTGTCTCCACTTCCCTAGTGCTGGAATGACAAGCCTGCATCAGTATACCCAACTTTTGGCTGCTGGGGGTCGTTCCAGGATGTCTCGTTCAAGGAAAATGCTTACACATTCAAGGAAGATGTTCACACATAAGTACGGTGGGGCTAGAGAGATGGCAGAGCAGTTAAGGCATTGGCCTGCACAGTCTAAGTACCCAGGTTTGATTCCCTACTACCCGTGTAAGCCAGATGCACATGGTAGCACATGCTCCTGGAGTTCATTTGCAGTGGTGGGAGACCTTGGTGCACCCATTCTGTCTCTTTCTCTAGCTCTGTCTCTTCCCCTCTCTCTCACTCTCAAATAAATAAATAAAATAAAAACTTTTAAAAAAAGTATAGCAGCCAACAAAGCAAAAAAAAAAAAAAAAAAAAGCACAAAAGTACAAATTGGATGTGCTGAGAGAACTGCAGACTTCTGTTTGTTTATAAAATAATGATTTATTTGAGAGAGAGAGAATGTGGGCATTCCAGGGCCTCTTGCTGATACAAATAAATTCCAGATGCATGTGCTACTTTGTGCATATGGCTTTATGTGGGTCCTGGGGAATGAAACCCCAAGATAGCAGGCTTTTCAAGTATCTTTTTAAATTTTTTATTTTTAATTTTTTTTAAATTTATTTATTTGAGAGCGACAGACACAGAGAGAAAGACAGATAGAGGGAGAGAGAGAGAATGGGCGAGCCACGGCTTCCAGCCTCTGCAAACGAACTCCAGACACGTGTGCCCCCTTGTGCATCTGGCTAACGTGGGACCTGGGGAACCGAGCCTCGAACCGGGGTCCTTAGGCTTCACAGGCAAGGGCTTAACCGCTAAGCCATCTCTCCAGCCCAAATTTTTTATTTTTAGAAAGAGAGAGACAGAGATGGGGGGGGGGAGAGAGAGGGGGGGGAGAGAGAGAGAGAGAGAGAGAGAGAGAGAGAGAGAGAGAGAGAATTGGCACACCAGGGCCTCAGCTACTGCGATTGAACTCCAGATACTTGCGCCACCTAGTGGGATGCGCAACCTTGAGCTTGCCTCACCTTTGTGCGTCTGGCTCACGTGGGATTTGGGTTTTCTTTTTCCGAGGGCACAAAAAGGAAGCATCAGTTGCCAGAGGCCAGCTCTTGGTTTTGAGTGATAGATTTCAATTATGTAAGCCTCAGCTTACTGTGCACGCTCTTTCCCATGATGCATCTCACTGTAATCATAGTCCCACCCAATCATAAATAGGCGCAAGATGGTAAGTAAAGATTTTTCCCTAAAATGTCACTCAGAGGACACAGCTGGCCTTATTGCTCACGCATCCCAAACCGGTTCAGACTGGATGGGCTCATTTCCCCTAGTTTCAGGATGTGTTCGGTCACAAGAGAAGTTACTGAGGGGTTGCTACGGAGGAATCACCTCGTTGCATTGTTTGGAATGGGGAATAGAGGAGAGGATTCAAGCAGTTCCTGGCAGGTGGGGATCCTAGGTTGCCAAGGACGTTGTTAGGAAAGGGGTGTGTACGCAGTTCAAACCAAGTGCGGTCCTAGGTTGTTAAGCGAGTCCCATGCTTGGCTGCCCCATCTCGAGCTAAGCTGACGCTCTCCCAGCTGAGCCACATCCCAGTCCTCAGCTCATTTGCTTCTCCTGGTGACTGGCTTTAGTAGCGAGTTCCTAGATCCAGGCAAAAAAAGGTCACATAGAAACAAAGGGAGGTTAGAGAGACCTTTGTCTCCCCAACAGTTCAAGTGGATAAGAAACAAAACAAACCAGAAGTTCCAACTTCAGATTCAACTGAGTGAACTTTGTAAATCAAGTCTCCATGCTGAACAGGCAGCAAGTTTTCAGGTCATTTCTTTCAGGCATGTGTCAAAGCTGTATTTCAAACCTGCACAGGAGAAGAATCCTTTGAAGACTTAACAATTCACGCTCGTCTTGGTAGAATTACTTGTAAGGAGGGTTAGGAAAGAGGAACAGAAAAATTCACCCAGACTTTCCATCATCTTATCTGGAGATCTTGTGTAGCAAGCGTTTTGTTTGTTTGTTCCTTCACCCCAAGGTAGTGTCTCAATTTCTTTTTAATTTTTTTTTGTTTATTTTTACTTATTTATTTGAGAGTGACAGAGAGAAAAAGTGGGAGAGAGAGAGAGAGTGAGAGTGGGCGCACCAAGGCCTCCAGCCATTGTAAATGAACTCCAGATGTGTTCGCCCCTTTGTGCATCTGGCTTAAGTGGGTCCTGGGAATTGAGCTCCAACCAGGATCCTTAGGTTTCACAGGCAAGCACTTAACTTCTAAGCCAGCTCTCCAGGCCCTACTGTCTCAATTTCTAGCCCAGGCTGACCTGGAATTCACTATGTAGCCTCAGGGTGGCCTCAAACTCACGCTGATCCTCCTACCTCTGCCTCCTGAGTGCTGGCATTAAAGGTGTGCGTCACCAGGGCCAGCTTGGATTTCATGGTTTTTAAAGTTTTTTATATTTGTTTATTTATTTTGAGAGAGAGAGAGAGTGAGAGAGAGAGAATGACTCACCAGGCTCTCAGCCATTGCAATTGAATGTCAGATGTTTGTGTGACATTGTGCTTGCCTCACCTTTGTGCATCTGGCTTACAAGGGATCTGAAGAGTTGAACATGGGTCCTTAGGCTTTGTAGGCAAGTGTCTTAACCGCTAAGCCACCTCTCTAGACCTCACCCCCAATTTTTTTATGAGATTCAATTTATCGAGTTTTCTGTTGGTGAATTGTGCTTTTGGTATTAATCTAAGGTCTCTTTGCCTATGCCTAGATCTCAGTGATTTCCCTTCTATAATGGTTAATCTCTGGTTGTTAACTTGACAGGAATTAGAATTAGAAGAAAACCTCTGGGCATATAGGTGAGGGATTTTTCTAGCTTAGGTTATTTGAAGTGGGAAGACCCACCGTCAATATAGCTGGTGTCATTCCATGGTCTGGTTCTTATGGCATGACTATATTATTGGTATACCCAAGTACTTTCTGAGAGGACTTGGGAGGAAATTCATGCCTGATACTGTAAACCTGATCAAAAGCCCATGACTGGGGATGTCATAGGCCTTAAGAGAGAAGCTAAACGGACACATTGTGTTTGGCTAAATGGGCACATTGTGCACAGCAAACTGCCTTCCAAGTATTTGGGTTTTATGACCATAGATGAGTGCTTCTCTCAGCTTTGGTCAGAGAAGCATCTTTTTGCACTGGGTAGTGGTACCACAGAGGCTCATAACTAGACAAAGTGCTGAGAAAAGTTCTGGCTTAGCGGTTAAGGCCCTTGCTTAAGGACCCAGGTTCAATTCTCCAGTACCCATGTAAGCCAGAAGCACATGGTGGCACATGCATTTGGAGTTCATTTGCAGTGGCTAGAGGCCTTGGGATGCCCATTCTCTCTCTGTCCCCCCTCTCAAATAAATAAATGAGAATAAACATATTTTTAAAAGTGCTGAGAATAAGTAACTTGTGAATGCTCACCCTTAAACAGGACATGTATAGTGCCTCCTCCAAGGCTCAGAGATCACTGCAGAAAGAATGTCAGAGCCAGAGGATGGGGGAGAGTGCTGTGGGCAGTGTCTTCCAGATGTGACTGGAATGGTCAGATAGGGCCCCAGCAATCATGAATTCACAGTGGCTATGGTTACCCCCGCAAGACCTGCTGAAGGTTGTGTCCATCAACATTCTGCCAACTCTTCAGCACATAATGTCCTCCCATGTTCACACAAGGAATCCTAATTACACGCAGCAAGTCACACAAGAAAAGACATCAAAATAGAAAGGCGGCTACTTAGGAAGAAGAAGGTTCATTGGGAGTCAAAGAGAGATAAGGGAAGATAAAGAGGATAATGTGATCAAGATGCATCAAATACATATATAAAATTGTCAAAGACACATTTACTTAAAAAATATTTATTTTAATTTTTTGTTGTTTATTTATTTGAGAACAACAGATACAGAGAGAAAGAGGCAGATAGAGAGAGAGAGAGAGAATGGATGTGCCAGGGCCTCCAGCCACTGCAAACGAACTCCAGACGTGTGCGCCCCCTTGTGCATCTGGCTAACGTGGGTCCTGGGGAATCGAGCCTCAAACCAGGGTCCTTAGGCTTCACAGGCAAGTGCTTAACTGCTAAGCCATCTCTCCAGCTCCTCAATTTTTAATGTTTTTTAAATAAATATATCTGAGCTGGAGAGATGGTTCAGCAGTTAAAGAACTTCTCTGCAAAGCCTTGCAATCCAAGTTTGATTCTCTAGTACCCACGTAAACCCAGATGCACAAAGTGGCTCAAGCATTTGGAGTCCATTTACAGTGGCTGGAAGCCCTAGTGCACCCATTCTCTCTTTCTACCACCCTTCTCTCTCTCTCTCTCTCTCTCTGCTTGCAAATAAATAAATAAAAATATTTTTAAAAATGAAAATTTGAACTGCTTTTTTTAAAATCAATTGTTAGTTTTACTTGAGCCTCTTTCACAATCCCTTGTTCTGCACCGCTTCCTCTGCTAATACCAGGTGGGCTTCATTACTGTAATTACTTAAGTCTTAAAACTGGATTAAAAAAAAGCCAATTGGGCTGAAGAGATGGCTTAGCAGTTTAGGTATGTTTACCTGCAAAGCCAAAGGACCCAGGTTCAACTGACCAGGACCCATGTAAGCCAGATGCAAAAGGAGGCGGGCACATCTGGAGTTCATTTGCAGCAGCCAAAGGTCCTGGCATGCCTATTCTCTCTCTCCTCTCTCTCTCTTCCTCTCTCTCTCTACCTGCCCATTTTTCTCTCCCACATAAATAAATAAAAATAAAATAAACATTTTTTAAAAATTGGATAAGATAACCTCTGTATGGTATTTTCCTTTACAATATTGACTATTCTTTATCTTTACACATATTGGACTAATATTACCTGTACCTAAAATAATGCCACAAGAATTGTGTTGAACCTATAGAACAGTGTAAGAAGACGTGATTCCTTTATTATGCTGTGTATCCAGGAGCATGAAACATGTCTCCAGGTATTTGAATCTTTGATTTCTTTCAAACAGCGCATGTAGGTTTTTTTTTTTTTTTTTTTTTTAATTTTTATTTTTGTCAACAGTCACTTATTCTCAGCACTTTGGCCAGTTAGGACTCTGTGGTACCACCACCCACTGCAAAAAGAAGTGTCTCTGATCAAGTCTGAGAGCAACACTAATCTATCAGCAAAAACATAAATATTTCAAGGGCAGTCTGATGTGTACAATGTGTCCATTTAGCTAAACAACAGTAGTAGATCACATTACAAAATTTTCAACTTCTACTTGTTTTTTGTTTGTTTGTTTTTTCAAGATAGGGTCTCACTCTAGCCCAGGCTGACTTGGAATTTACTCTGTAGTCTCAGAGTAGCCTCAAACTCATGGCTATCCTCCTACCTCTGCCTCTCAAGTGCTGAGATTAAAGACGTGTGCCATCACACAGGGCTTTTTCACTTAATTTTTTAAACAAATTTTATACATGTGTATAATGTATTTTGATCATAATCCTATTACCTTCTCTTGGTTGCCTTCCCCTCCCCTTTCCACTAAGCTCCTTCTTCTTCCCAAATAATCCTTTTTCTACTTTGATGTCTATTTTTGATTTTCTGAGGTAGGGTTTCACTCCAGCCCAGGCTGACCTGGAATTCACTATGTAGTCTCAGGGTGGCCTCACATTCACAGTGATCCTCCTACCTCTGCCTCCTGAGTGCTGGGATTAAAGGCGTGCGCCACCATGCCTGGATGAAGTCCTTTTTTTATCTTGCATGTATGTGTGACTCACTGAGCTTAATTAGGGTAGCATGTAGAAGCACATGTGACCTACCAGGGGTACAGAACTGCAGACAATGTCTCTGCTTCCCCAGAAACTGCTAACTGCCAATAATTGCTCAGGGAGGTATGGAGGCCTGGTATCTTCCTCCATTATCCATGAAGGAATGTTGACTGGCCCTATCTTGTGCAGGTGATGACATTCTTTTTTAAAATTATTTATTTTATTATTTATTTACTTAGGAGAGTGATAGAGGGAAAGAGGCAGATAGAGCAGGAGAGAAAGAGAGAGAGAGAGAGAGAGAGAAGGAGGGAGAGAATGAGCATGCTAGAGACTCTAGCCACTGCAAATGAACTCCAGATGCATGCACCACCTTGTGAATCTGGCTTATGTGGGTCCTGGGGAATCAAACCTGGGTCCTTTGACTTAGCAGGCAAGTGCCTTAGCCGTTAAGCCATCCCTCCAGCCCCAGGTAATGACATTCTTGTGGGGACATGAGTGCAATGATCATGTCACATCCAGAAGACAGGATCTCGCAGTACTCTTCCTGTCCATTGGTTCCTACCTGCTTTCTGCCCCCTTTTCCATCATGTTCCCTGAGCCTTGGAGGGGGTGACATAGATGATTATTTTAGTGATGAGTACTTGACGAGTATTTATTCTTGGCACCTAGATGAGTTTTGTATCTTTTCAGTAGTCACTGCCCACTGCAAACAGAAGCTACTCTGACCAGAGGGAAGAATGGCACTCAGCTCTGGGCATGAACATGACTGTTCAGATGACAATTTGATGAGTGCAACATATCCATTTAGCCAAATAACAGGAGTAGCTTCCTCCCCCAGCCTATGACCTAATTCTAAGTTATACTGACAATCTGATTCTAAAATTTATTGAAAACGCAAGGACTAAAATAACTATGGCAATTTTGGAATCAGATTCAATACCATTGCACCATGAGGCTATTTTAAAGAGTAAGATTTCAGTCTTAGGCTGTGACTATATATCATTACTCATAAAATTGTGTTTCTTCTGATGGTGCAACATTACTATAAGGGGAAAGAACCTCAACAAAGAAGTGGAATAGAAAACCTGGGAATAGACTCCTGCATTTATTGATGCTTGGTTTATGACAACATTGGCCCTACAGAATTGCTCTATTTCATAAATAGTACTGGATCAATTGGCTATCCATAAAAAATGAAATGAAATTGAATCCTGACCTGGCACCATACCAAAATTTAATTCTAGGTGGGTTATCGACCCAAACACAACAAAGAAAGCTAGAAAGGTTTTAGAAGGTTTTATGAAAGTAAATCTCTGTGACCTCTGTATCAGGACTGGAACCAATGACCATAAGCCATTAAATTGATAAATGAAGCTACATTAAAAAAAAAAAAACACCTTTCTGTTCATCAAGTATACTAAAATAGTAAAACAACAACAAAAAACCATGGAACTAAAGAAAATATTTGAAGGCATAACTGACAAAAAAAAAAATCTATCTAGATGACATAATGGCTCCTGCAAATTGATGAGGAATAAACAACTTAATTTAAATATGGTTAAGTACTTGAAAAATGCCTTCGCAAAGAAGAAATGCAAATGACCCCACAACATATGACAGAATGCCCAGTGTGACAATGAACAGGGAAATGCATATCTAAATCCATTTCAATCAGAAGAAAATATTCTCCTGTGTGGTGGTTTGAATGTAAAATGTCCCTGCTATGCTCATATGTTGAAATACTTGGTCCCTAGCAAACTGGGAAACTTTGGGAAGGTTCTGGAACCTTCAGGAGGTAGAGGCTTGCTACAGGAAATAGGTTTGGGGATGGGCAGGGCTCTGAGCTTCCCCCCTTATTCTTCTTTTCCTGCTTTATCCCTGCCAATGCCATGATATCATGAGCTGGGTCCTGCTCCTGGCATGCCTCCCTGCCGTGGAAAACTCCGCTCTCTGGAACTGCAAGCCAAAATAAACTTGTTTCCCTTTTAGGTTGCTCTGGTCAGATATTTTTTCACAGCAATGAGAAAGGAACTGATACCGTGTGTAACCACTAGGTTGACAAAAATGAAAACCTAGTCAAAAGGTTATGCCTGGGAAGATCATAAGCCCCTGGGAAGGAAGCTACTACTGTTGTTGTTGGGTTAAATGGATATATTGTGCCCAGCAAATTGTCCTCTAACTATGTTTATGCTAATATGTTAATGCCACTCTCACTTTGGACAAGAGAAGCTTCTCTAGTCAGATGTGGTGATCACTGGTGAGACTCAAAGCTCACCACAATGTTGATATAAAGTGACAGGTGAATGTTCAGCACTAAATAAGACATCTCTATCATGCCTACCAAGGCTCAGGGGCCATGGTGGAAGAGGTGGTAGAAAGAATGTAAGAGCCAAAGGAAGGGGAGGAATGCTTTGGAAGGTGTCTTCCAGACACAACGTGGCCTGTTGCTTTCATGACTTTACAATGGCTACCTCTGCAAGACCTGCACAATATAGTCCCCTCAACATGTTGTCCTGGTTAATGAAGAGTGGAAAATCAAATGACATCAAAGAAGAGGAGGGGCTACTTGGAAAGAATGGGGGGCTATAAAAGGGAATGAGGGAGGGAAGACAAGGAAGGGTGGTGAGAGGGGATTATGATCAGGGTACATTGTGTGTATGTACAGAGCTTGTCAACAAAATTTTAGAATTTTGACATATTGATAAGACGATACAGCAATGGAAAATTTCATCTCATATTGATAGGAGTGCAATTTTATTTATTTACTTTTATTCTTTTTTAATTTTAATTTTATATGTTCATTTGAGAGAGAGGGAGAATGGACACACCAGGGCCTCCAGCCTCTGCAAACAAACTCCGGATGCATGCGCCACTTTGTGCATATGGCTTACATGGGTCCTGGGAATCAAACTTGGGTCCTTTGGCTTTGCAGGTGAGCACCTTAACTGCTAAGCCATTGCTCCAGCCTGTTATTTACTTTTTATTTATTTGTATGTGTGTTATTTGTTATGTGCTTGCATTACCTTGGGGACTTTGCTCAGTAGGGTTATGGTATTCACTATGGGGTCATGAAGGACTCAGTCAGTCCCAGTGGAATAGTGGGGGGGAGGGGAAAGGAGGGAAGGGAAGAGCATGCCTCTGGATATTCCTACCCACTCTGTGGCTCCTACAATCCTTTCAGCCCTTCTTCCTCAATGTTCTGGGAGCTTGTCGGCAGTCTGATTTAGTGATGAGTTCTCTGTACCTCTGGATTTCTTCTTTGATAGGTTTTGATTGATCACTGTGTCTGTCACCATCACCCTGGAACTGGTTGTCAGGCTAGCAGTAATGTCACTGCTTCCTCTGCAATTTCTCCTGGGCCCTGGCAGATGTGGTAGAGGTGGCATGTCTCTTGGTGGGCAGTTGGCTATCTTATCTTATCAATAGGTATTGGCACCCTCCATTTTTCCTGCCATTTATGAAATAAAGCATATTCTTCAAACGAGAACAAGAGAAGCTTGGACTAAAGGAGGTATGCAAAATTATTTGAATAATATTTTTGGTGTGCAAGCCCATACTTCTTACTCAGAGAGTAGTGTGGGGCTTCTTTATGAAGTATGAGTTTTCTGACCATGGGATTCTGACTTGGTTTCCAGGACCAGATATGAATTCCTCATGTCTAATCAGAGAACAGTTGGTTACCTGCACAGGCTGTGTGCCACTATTATACAAGTATGTACATTTTGACTGGCTGGTTAATTTATTCTTATTTATTTATTTATTTATTTATTTATGAATGAGAGAGAAAGAGGGAAAGATAGAAGAGGGCGAGAATGGCCACTCCAGAGCTTTTGGCCACTGCAAATGAACTACAAACACATGTGCCACCTTGTGCGTCTGGCTTACGTGGGTCCCGAGGAAGCTAAAGTGGGTCCTTTTGCTTTGTAGGCAAGCTCCTTAACCACTATGCAATCTTGCTAGCCTCACCTGGTTGATTTTGTAGTCTGTGGAGTCTTCAGCTTTTTCAGGCTGTTGGTGACAATTTTCCTCAAGTAGCTCCCATCGGACTTTCCAGCACTATGAGGCCTGCCAGGAGGGAGCTAGTTTCCCTTTTGGTTACAGCACGGTATTCTGATGTCCTGGGACCACAGTCTAGGGTATCTTCAGCAATAGGTATAGGTATTACCTTTTAGCTTTGGCAAATAATCAAGTGTTTTGCCAATGGCCTACATTGTTTTGGGGGCCTCAAGGGTCTCCCTGGACAACAGCTCATTCTGGGGGCAACCCAATTTGGGGCCTGGGATTTGCTGTCCAGAGTCCATGGTTTAAGGTTAAGCCTCTTTTACCTTCTGTCTGGACTATCCCTCCTCCCCCTTTATTGATGGTAGAATGCTAGCCAGAATGTGGGTTTCTATGGAACTGATTCATGTTGGCTTGACTTTTGTGTCACTCTCTCCCCACCCTTTCTACCCTGATCCCTCCCATCCCCTCCCACCCTGGATATTCCATCCTCCCCCGCCCCTGCGCAGGCTACTCCTCATTTCTTCTCTCTCCTGGCCTCACTCTAGTTTTATGTCTATATTTCTGGTACTTACTAACACTTGTACTCATGTCTAAGTGATCCTAGTTAGGAACCACAGATGTGAGACTACATGAGGCATTTGTCTTTCTGTGCCTGAATGACCTCCCTTAGAATGATTTTTTTTTTCCAACTCTATTGATTTTCCTGCAAATTCCATCATGTCATTCTCCCTTACCACTAAGTACAAATCTATTGTGTGTGTATATGTGCTACATCTTCGTTATCCATTCACCTGGTGATGGGCATCTGCTGATCCCAGATTTCTAGCTATTGTGATGAGAGTAGCCACAAACATTGCTAAGCAGGTAACTCTGTAGTAATGAGTGGAGTCTACCCCCCCCTTTTTTTTTGAGGTAGGGTCTCACTCTAGCTCAGGTTGACCTGGAATTCACTATGGAGTCTCAGGGTGGCCTTGAACTCATGGTGTTCCTCCTACCTCTGCCTCCCAAGTGCTGGGATTAAAGGTGTGTGCCACTACACCCGGCATGAATGGAGTCTCTAGGGTATATGCCCAGGAGTGATATTGCTGGATCAAATCCCACATTTTTCTCTCTCTCTCCCTTCCTTCCTTCCTTCCTCCCTCCCTCCCTCCCTCCCTCCCTCCCTCCCTCCCTCCCTCCCTCCCTCCCTCCCTCCCTCCTTTCTTTCTTTCTTTCTTTCTTTCTTTCTTTCTTTCTTTCTTTCTTTCTTTTAGGTAGGGTATTGCTCTAGCCAGGCTGACCTGGAATTTCACTATGTAGTTTCACGGTGGCCTCGAAGTCACTCCTGCCTCTGCCCCCCGAGTACTGGAATTAAAGGCATGTGCCACAATGCCCAGCCCAAATCCCACCATTTAAAAAAAAAATGAAAGAAAAATGAACTATGACCACAGGGAACATATGTGAATCTTACAAACATAATATCAGGAAAAAGAAGGAAGGAATAACATGAAAGTATATAAATAGAGCTCAGTTGGTAGAACAAATGTTTGCTTAGCATAAATGAAACCCTGGATTTAATCCCTAGCATTATATGCAATTGGCCATAGTGGTAAACACCTGTAATCCTAGCACCCAGGAAGTAGAATAAGGAGGATCAGGAAGTTCATTGTAACCCTCAGCTATATAGATAGTTTGAGGTCAGCCTGGGCTACCTGAGACCCTGTCTCAAACAAAAAGATTTATGAATAGTTTGCACTTACATAAATGTACAAAGTCCATTCTGTAGAAGACATAACAGTGTTCCTCCTCCCACCCCCAAATATGTCTGTGTACTGATACTTGGAGTCTGTGAGTATGTTGTTTTATATTGCAGATATTAGCTAGGTTCATGGCCTCATGTTGGGCATGTTGACCTTGATATTTGTATGAGCCCAGTGAAATCATAAGAGTCCTTGAAAGCAGAGAACATTAAGAAGCACAGAAAGAAATACGTGGTGGTGCACACCTATAAACCCACAACTTAGGAATTAGAGGGGCATGAGGGTCAGAAGTATAAGGTCATCTTTAGCTACATATTGGGTTTGAGGCCAGCCAAGGCTATCTGGCAAGTTCTAGACAAGTCTGGCTGACATAGTGAATCAGCATGGCAGGGACAGGAAGCCAGCTGGCATCACATTGTCCCATTAGCAGGAAGAAAGTAGAAACACAACAGCAAGTAGAGCATTGTGTTACTTTTCCTGCTGAGATGTGAACAAATATCTGTTTATCTTCAAATGTCTGTTTATCATTAGAATATCAGTGACAGACCAAAGTAATGCTTCTACCCAAGTCTGATTTGGAAAACCAGTGACTTTAACTGGGCTTATTGACAGGAGCATGGTGAGCAGTTATTTATAAGAATTTGAGTAAGATCCACAGTGGACACTGCAAGTCTTATATTTGGCCACCAGGTAAAATGAGCCAATGGGTGCAATAATGGCACATCTGTCATGATGGAAACCAACTGCCCTCTAATTGGACTGGAGGCCTGCTCCATGGGAGGGAATACATCCCTGATACTGAAAATTTAAAACAGGGGTAGTCATGAGCCCTAGGGGTGTAACATCTGCTGCTGTCTGGCTAAATGCATATACCATGCTTATCAAACTGCCCAGTAAGCACTTCTCTTAATACCCATATATTAATGCTACTCTCACTTTTGGTAGAGAACCTTCTCTTTTCAGATGGCAATGATCTTGGAATGACTCAGAAGACATCATGGTGCTGGAAAGAAGTGACAGGAGTGCTCAGCACTGCAATATCTCTATCACATCTTCTAAGGCTCAGGGTCTATTGAGGAACAGGTGGCAGAAAGAATGTAAGAGCCAGAGGAAGAGTAGGACTCCTTACAATGTGCTTCCCTGAGACACAGAATGGCTTGGATATCCATAACCTCACAGTGCCTGGCACTACCTACACAAGACCATCATAATAGGTGGAAATGGTCATGGCATCAAAATAAAAGAGACTAATTGCGATGGAGGAGGGGATATGATGGAGAATGGAGTTTCAAAGGGGAAATTTGGGGGATGAGGGAGGGTATTACCATGGGATACTTTTTATAATCATAGAAGTTGTCAATAAAAAAATTTGAAAAGAAAAAAATAGAATTTGAGTAAGACAAAAATAGCTAGCTGCATTACCACACAGTCTCACCCTACTGTGGATAGTGACCTCATGGAGGTGGCATCATGGCACTTACCTTCAGCTTACCTTTTTCATATATATACTGGCATCCCCCAAGATCTCACTGGGATGCAGGAACAAATGGTGGTAGAATTCCACGTGTGGTGGTTTGATTCAGGTGTCCCCCATAAACCTATGTGTTCTGAATGCTGCCAGGCTCTCTGGCAGGTAGGGCTGTAGGAGAGCTGGTCCCAGCAGTCTCTCCTTGGGGCTAAGCAGGAAGGTGAGTGTCAATGACCCACACCCCCTCTTAGTCACTGGAGAGAAACACACTGAGTCGGGAGACTTGTCGAAGCAGGATCTCACTTTAATGTAACAGGCAGGTGCTTATATAGTGTTGAGAATGAAGGTGGGGATCTCAGGAAAGGATGAGGTGTAAGGGCCAATAGCATATTGCGACTTTTGAAATGATTGGTTCTAATCGCGCGCAGGAACTCTAACTTTTTTTGTAGAAGTAGCAGGCCAGAGGCAATTTGGTGCCCTGCTGAGTCATAGCTTCCCAGAGACAGGTTGCCAAACTTTAGCTAGGCTCAGGGAGTTCCACTAGGCCTCGTGTCCAGGCCTCTCAAGGCCCAACATCACCCCCTTTTGTTTTTGTAGGAGCAATAGTCACCATGGCCCCTGTCTTAGGTTGGCCCCTCTGGGGATCTTACCTGTCACTGGGTACCATGTGTTTAGCTCACTGAGAATCCATTCCATGGCCTGTCTTAGGTTGTCTCAGTCAGTTTGAGATCTTACCCGTTATCGGTCACATGGAGGGCAGAGGAGGTGGTAGTAGATCATATGAGGAACTTAATTCCTGAGTTGTCAGCCTGTGGTAATGTATCTCAACCTGATGGAGTTTCACTGCCTCTAGCTGTTGGTGAATGAACTGTGTAATTTTGTTAATTACACAAGGCCCGACAGTGAGGAGAAGGAGAAGAAGAAGGAGGGGCCCAAGTAGAGGGAGGAGGTAGGGTAAGAAGCCATGTAGGCCCATCCACAGTGGGTTGTCCTGGAGGTCCCACCATCTCCTCTCCAGGTCCTCTTGAAGCCTTTTGATCTCGTCCTGAACGATTCCTGATCTATTGGCATAGAAACAGCATTTTTCCTGTAAAAACAAGCATATGCCTCCCTTTTCGGCTGTTAAAAGGTCTAGTCCCCTCCTGTTTTGTAGGACTACCTCAGCCAGGGAATCTAGCTGTTGTTGGAGATCAAGGATAGTGCTGGACATGGCTTTTATGTCACTGATTAACTGGAGAGAGAGCTTTCTGTAGAGATGGACTACCATACTCATCCCAGCTGTCCTGGTGGCCATGCCTGTGGTTATTCCCAACCCAACGAGTAAAGGTATCATTTGTCCAGCTCTCTTAGGTCTCCCTCCAATATAATCAAAAGAGGGTATAGGGAGGGCTTCATCTCCAGGAATGATATCCACATCTGGAATCAAGGTGGCTGGGGCACAAAGGCCTGTCCAATTGGTGGGCAGAAAGTCATAAGCTATCCTACCTCCACAGACATAAACCATTCCAGAAGGCAGGCAGCATTGAGCACTGGGATCAGTTGTGTTAAAAGTACAGAAGGAAGGATGCATGTATCCCACATCTATACTGGAATTATTAGGGGAAGGTGGGCCCCAAATGCAAGTTCCAGAAGGAGACATTGGGAAAAGCTGGCCGGGATGGGGAAGGTGGCTGAGCAAATTTTTAGGGTCGTATGAGCAACTGTAGTTGTATCATTGGTGATTACTGCAAGCAGCCAGGGAGGTCCAGATCGGAGGCAAAGCCAGCAGTCCTCTGCAAGGGAAGGAGCCATTTGGTTTAGCAGGGTGAGGACCATTTTTAATATGGATACAGTAGGGGGGGTTGAGGGCTAAATCACCCTGATTCTCAGGTAAGGCAATAGGGTGATAATTCAGCTCTGGGTACTGGTCCAAAATGAGCTGTTCTTTTTATGGATTTGTTTTTCCTTGACTTTATCTTGAACTTCCCCACCATCTGAATAGCCAATGGTGGCGGGGGGTGGGGGAGGGACATAATCCCAGCAGACCACCTCGCCTGGTTTTCCGAAGCAGGGAGAAAGAGCATGTCCAGCATCCCCTGTTATCCACCCACTGTTGCCCCCAGGGGTTAATTGTTTATCATTTTTAGAAAACTTTAAAATATTTAAGATGAATAATGCCTTTTTTAGTTGGTCATGTGGGAGTAAGTATTCCCCCTTTTGTTTTTGTAATTGAGGCTTGAGAGTCTGATTATATCTTTCAATGATTGCTTGGCCCTGGTGGTTATATGGGATACCTATGGAGTGTGAGATTTTTCCAGGTCTGGAGAAAATTTACAAAAGCCTTGTTTACAAAAGCAGGGTCCATTATTAGTTTTGATCTGATTAGGTAATCCAAGGGTGGCAAAGTACTGAAGCATATGGCTAATAGCATGTTTAGATTTTTCCCCGGCATGTGCCAATGCCCAGCAGACATGGGAAAAGGTATCGACCGAAAGAAAAATATATTTAAGCTTTAGTGTGTGACATCAATTTGCCAAAGATGATTAGGGCAGAGCGCTCTAGGATTGTTTCCTATAGTTTCAGTGGTGATATAAGCCTCAGCTCCTCCAAGTATATCCTGACCTAGGAGGTTGGCTGTTAGGCCGGACACCACCAAAGAGCGCACCTTCCCACGGTTACTGTAAGGATGAGACCAGAGCTGCCAGTTGGCCATTTCCCAGGATGTTGACTATCCTCCCACACCAAGTAAAGGCGGACCAGGGACTAACTACCATGAAGGTGGGACTTCTTCCTTTCTGAGGCATAGGAGCCATTTTAACAGCCAAATTGTTTCCTCAAGAGAGACAGTGCGGTCGGCCCCAGTGTCATTTTTGGCCTTAGTCCTGGAATCAGGGGCACGGTCCAGTGTGTAACGGGGCTGGGGATAGCCCCTGGGGGAGTTTAAAGGCTCACCTTGAAGGCTGAACTTGGATTTGCAATCCTTGGCCCAATGAAAATCTTTCTCACACATGGGGCAGGGAGTACGTGGCAGGCTAGGGGCCACAGGGACTGTTGGGGTATTTTTGGCCTGATTGGGGCACCCTCTCTTAAAATGACCTTTTTTACCACAGCCAAAATAAGATCGTCCCTTACTCCCCAAGGTCTGTTGAAGGGCACAGACCAAGGCAGCCATGTCTTCATGGTGAGCAGCCTGCAAGGCCGACACCATGGCCCTAGCTTGATGGGAGCTGGATCCCATGTCTTTGGTGGCTATAATCCATTTACTCATAGAGTGATCTTTTAGTCCAGTGCAGGCCCACTTATGGTCACTCACCATGCCTTCCAGACCAGCATTTTAATGAACTAGTGGCATAGGAGGCCAGGGGGGAACTTTCTCTGTAGGCTCTTTTCAACCCTGTCTATGAAGGTGGCCAAGTCTTCACTAGCTTTTTGTGTGATTCCTGTGATGGAGGGCTAAGACGGGCCTTCCTTTACTTTCCTCCATGCAGCCATTCCCAAAGCCCCCACCCGATCCTGGTATGGATCAGGGATGGCAGCTTGCTGGAGGCCCGTGGAAGATGTATCAGCGGTGCCTGAGAGCACGCCGAAGGTGATTGGGACTGGGGGCTGAGTGGCCTGATTCTGCTCAGCCTGAGTCTGGCACTCATCCTGAAAGAAGGCACATCACTTTATGTACGGGGGCCAGAAAGAACGGCTTTAGAAAGGTTTTTCCAGCCTTGGGTGGTACACTGATGATGAGCCAAACCCTGGAGGATGGTCTCTGCCCAGGGGGAATTAGGTCGTTCCTCCGACACAGCCTTTTTAAGGTCCTTTAGATCATGAGACTCCCAGGGGTACCAAGTGGTGGGGCGATTACCACTGGGGTTAACGTTGACAGGGAAGAGGTTGGTTGTTTCTCCCCTGGGGGTGCCATCCCCGTAGTAGGATGGAGGTGCAGAGGGGTCTGAAAAGAATTTGTAGGGGGATCTGGGGGTGTAGGACCCTTAGAGGGCCAAGAAGTGCTTCCAAAGGGGTCTAGTGATGGATACAAGGGCTCAGGTGAGCATGAGGGATTTGGGTTAGACAAGGACTGCCCCATAATTTATGAGGGTACACTCACCCACAGACCGATTGGCCCGTCAGCATTCTTCCGTCGGAGAGAGGGGCCTCATGTTGGGCTCCAGTCTGCTGGGCTCTCCAGGCAGGTAGGGCTGTAGGAGAGCCAGTCCCACTGGTCTTTCCTTGGTGCTGAGCAGGATGGTGAATGTCAACGAACCAGCCCCCTCCTAGTCACCGGGGAGAAACACACTGGGTCAGGAGACTTGTCGAAGCAGGATCTCCCTTTAACGTAACAGGCAGGTGCTTATATACCATTGAGAATGAAGGCGGGGATCTCAGGAAAGGATGGGGTGTAAGGGCCTATAGCATATTGCGACTTTTGAAATGATTGGTTCTAAGCACGCACAGGAACTCTAACTTTTTTTGTAGAAGTAGCAGGCCAGAGGCAATTTGGTGCCCTGCTGAGTCATAGCTGCCCAGAGACAGATCGCCAAGCTTTAGCTAGGTTCAGGAGGTTCCACTAGGCCTTGAGTCCGGGCCTCTCCAGGTGTAGGAAAAAACCCCCGCAGGGGGCCCCCACGCTCTGCCCGGATAAGGCGACACCCCAAAGCACTCACGAGAAGCGGTCTTGATGCAAACTGCAAGAGGATTTTATTCCAAGCGCGCTGGGGCCCACAGTCGTACACCGCACAGGGGTAGAGGACTGCAGAGCCCCGAATGCAGGAACAGGACAGTTTTTATAGGGTTTCTAACAAAGCCTGTGCCTTAGACCAATCATTTTCTAATATTAGGAGCCCCACAGGGTGTTAGCCAGTCAGTTGGTGCCACCCCATAGTTTCTAAGCCAATTAGTTTATGACCTTGGTGGTCAGCATTTGCGCAGGTCCTTGGGTGGGAGTAGCAGAGTGTGGTTCCAGTCTCCTATGACCTTGGAGGTCAGCACTTGTGTAATTCCTTAGGTGGGGGTAGCAGAGTATGGTATCAGCCTCCTATGACCTTGGTGGTCTGAGGCAGCCTGCTACAGCTTATGGTGCGAGCTACTAAGGCTAACAGTGTGGGCTATTAAGGCTTATAGTGTAAGGCTTATAGTGCAGGCTATTTACAGAAACCAAATAAGTGGTTCACTTCATTACTCATTTCCTATCCTTGAGGGCTATCTCATGCCCTTTTACCTAGTTTTATATTAGGAGCGGGCTCTGATATAATGAGAAGAGGGTTCTTTACTTGCTTCCAACAGGGAGTAAAGCCTGGAGTTTGAGGTATGCAGGGAGCCCGCTTAAGCTCCCCTTGGAGCGTGATAGTATTTCTGAGCTTCTGAATTCTTGGGCCTATCACAGGCCCAACAAACGCTAGGTCTCCAGCTGGTGGCAATTTGGGAATTGGATCCTCCTGGAGACAGGCTTATGAGTATGACAGCAAACTTTCCCTTGCCAGTGTCTGGCATACTCTCATGGTGCTGTTGTCTACCTGATTTTGGCTAGGAGTTGATGTCCACACCCCTGTTCATGACCTCATTTCCCCCTGCCATCATGGAGCTTCCCTCATAAGCCAAAATAAATGCTTTCCTCCCACAAGCTGCTCTTGGTTGGGTGTTTTCTGCCAGCAACTTGAAGCTGACTACAACACTGGGTGAGGGTTGTGTCATCCTTCCTTTCCTCCTGCTGATGTGTTAATAGCTTCGTTACTATTGTATTACATTTAATACTTATTTCTCTATCATGAATATGTGACCAAGGTTACCCGTGCTCTGCTATGGGTTCTTAGTTTGCTGTGGTGACAAAGGGAGATTGTGAGTCACACCCTCAGGGACAGTTGCTTTGATGGAGGTAAGGGCATTGAAAGAGTATAGTCAGATGATGAATTTCCCATGCCAGAGTCCAACAGGACCTCTCAAAGAACACACAGCTCACACCTAGTGTGAAAACCACCAGAATTTGGGTTGCACTGCTAGCCAGATGATAATAATACCAATTGAGACTTTTTCGGGGTAAGAGCAACCTCCCTCCACCTCACCCACCGCACAGTAAAATCAACGAATGTCCTTGAGCCTGTAAGGGAGCATCTGCTGTCCTCTTTCTCTTTCTGCCTCAAGGAGTCCTTGCAGCCTTTACTTTGCTGGAGGCCAGAAATGTCAGAAGAAGAGTCTGGTCTTTTCTTATCTCTTCTTCCCTAAAGGTGCGCTCTCCCTTTCCTAGAAGAGACGAGATCACTCACCTTCCTGAAAACCTGGAGTCAGCAGCCCCTACCCAATAAACTCTTTGAAATAACCCCAATATGGGTCTCTAGGTGACTTTTTCCATTTCTGGGAACCCCACTCTTGCCCCTTCTTTGAGTAGTAGCTCCATCTTCTGTCCATGTCTTAAACTCTATAATAAAATCTCTTTCAACTTTATCCCCTGGTCTGTGGTTTCATCTGTTGAAATTCATAAGACAAGGACCTAGAGGCCACTAATTTGGTGGAAGTTTTGTGTGCCCATGAGGGTCTAGTACCCTAGCTCTTGAGTTATTGCCCACCCAAGAGCAGAGAAAGGCTCCATCACTCTCAAAGTCACCTGAAATCTCCAAATCACAGCTAAGTAAATTATTAGTTCTGTTTCCAACCTTCCTCCTCCATCTTGACTAAAGAAATCAGAATTAGCAAAGGGAATAGGTACATATATTTGCTGCTTACTCAATGACTCAGTCTAAAACTTTTAGCTTACAACAACAAGCATTTGCTATTTTATGTGATTCCTGTGAATTAGGAATTTGAGTGGCTTCAGTGGGTGTTACTGGCTCGGGATTGTTCATGAAATCACAATGACAGGGATTAGGTCTAAGATGACCCCTGTTACACAGGGAGCTAATCGTGGTTACAGGCCCCAAAAGAATGCCCAGATAGAGCTGATGAAAATGGAGATTTCATATTAAATTGCAAACTACTAACTGTAAGTCCAGAGAACAGAGCCAAGGGACTGAAATCCACTGACTCATGCTGACTCACCAAGATGTCACCACCAGCCTCTGGTTTTTTTTCCCCTTAATTCTTGTTCTTTTTTTTTTTTTTTCTATTTCAGTTCTCCCTCCTTCTTAGAACTTTTGGCAAAAACCCACTTTCCTTCTTTCCTTTGCCCAACTCATGGAGCTATCAAGATACCCCATATACATTCAAAGTAGCCAACATAATCCACTCTGACTTGATACCTAAATTTATATCCCTAAAAGCATAAAGACCCCACAGATCCAAGTCACCAAGCGGGTCACCTTCCCAGGACACTGCCTAGATTGGATGGTTTCTTCTTTACTTTCTTTCTTTTTTTTTTTTTTTAATATTCACTTATATGAGAGAGAGAATGGGCTTCCAGGCTGAGCGCCAGGCACATGTGCTACTTTGAGCATCTGACTTTACATGGTCCTGAGGAATAGAACCTAGACCACCTAGGCTTTGCAAGCAAGTGTCTTTAACTGCTGAGCCATCTCCCAACCCCTTCATTTTTTTTTTCTGAGACAGTGTCTTGCTATATGCACCAGGTTGCCTTGAATTGAGATCCTCTTGCCTCAGCTTCCCCAAGTGCTGGGAATACAGGAATGCTCTATCCAACTCTTACTTTTGACTAGTTAAATTTTATAATTTGTATCTCTGCCCATAGGTAATTATTTGAGCTTTCTTATAGAGATATGACTTCATGATTATTTAGCTTTTACCTACTCTGTTAATCCTTCTAAATATTTTTAAAACATTTTTTGTTACTTTTATTTATTTATTTGAGCTCAACAGACAGACAAAGAGGCAAAGAGAGAGCGAGTGAGAGAGAGAGAGAGAATGGACATGCCAGGGCGTCCAGCCACTGTAAACACATTCCAGATGCATGTGCCCCCTTGTGCATCTGGCTAATGTGGGTCCCCAGGGAATCGAGCCTCAAACCTGAATCCTTAGGCTTCACAGGCAAGTGCTTAACCGCTAAGCCATCCCTCTAGCCCCCTTCTGAATATACTTAAAAAACACTTTCATTATTTATTTGAGAGTTAGTGTGAGTATGGGTGAGCCAGGACATCTTGCTTCTGTAAACAAAGTCCATGCCTACTCACCATTTTGTGCATCTGGCTTTATGTGGGTACTGGGGTCTCTAAACCCGGAGAGCAAGCTTTGTAAGCAAGTTCCTTTAACCATTAGGCCATCTCTCCATTCCTGCCTTCCTTTCTATAACTAAAGTCTTGCTTAACTTCCTCTTCTGCTGTGTTTGCCACCTGTCAATGCTTTGTGGGTCTTAAGACAATGAGCTTAACAACCACTGGCTAATTGAGTTTTCGTGAATGTTGAGTATCTGGTGTTCTCACTCCTAAGCTATCCAGAGCGGAGAGAAATTCCATCCCTCTCCAAACCTACAACAGTCTAGATGTTGCCCGGGGCTACAGTCACCTGAAGGCCACGGGCTGGAAGATCTGACTCAGAGGTGATACTCATGAACCTGGTAAGTTGACCCTGGCCATTGATAGTGAAAGAATTAGCATGTCAGAAAGTTAACACGCTACTCATGAATGCCACAAGTCTGATAGGAGACAGCCTCTTGCTACTGTGAAAACTCCAGGGTAGTCAGACTCCTGGCTGGGTAACTGGGAAGAAAGGAGTTCAGGGCTGGAGAGATGGCTTAGCGGTTAAGACGTTTGCCTGCAAAGCCAAAGGACCTCAGTTCGATTCCCCAGGACCCACGTAAGCCAGATGCACAGGTGGCACAGGCATCTGGAGTTTGTTTGCAGTGGTTGGAGGTCCTGGCATGTCCATTCTCTCTCTCCCCCTCTCTCTCGCTGTCTGCCTCTTTCTCTCTCTCTCTCAAATAAATAAATGCAAATTTAAAACAAAGTTTTTAAAAAAGGAGTTCAAAGAAGTTTGCTGCCTTTACACTTGTTAATCCCTCTCCTTCTCCCCTCTCCTTGGACACATACCCCTTCTCGGCCCCGTGCTGGGCAGGCTCCTTCCATTTCCAGAGCCCGTGCTACTGAGATGTGAAATATCCCTGTGTGGCCAAGAGTCTCCTCCAATTAAGCCTAATTCCTCTGTCGTAGATATTCCTACTTGTCTCGTTCTTTTTCTTACAGGTAGAAACCTTCAATCTTAACCACATGGATCTTTGCGTAAGTCTGCTAGAGTGTATTCAAGATATATGTGCACATGCTTCCAGAGTAGGTTGGGCTGGGGATCTATGCTGGAAAAGGACGTAAGTGACTGCATATTGTGAATTGATACAGCAAGTTCAGCTTAGCTGGCGCCTCAGAATGAGGTCTCACCTACACTTGAACTTTACGCCTGGCTGGCTTTAAACACAATGGGTCACCACAAGAAAAGATGTCTTTCTCGCTGTTGCTAAATGCAATTTTTAGCTTCTATACTAACTGAGGCTTGCTTGCAGTTGCAGGGGAGGGAAAACACAGGGAAGGGGGGGATGCCTGGAAAATTCCTGTGTTTTTGGTTTTTTTTCTTCTAAAAATCAATTAAAGTGAACTCTAGTTTTTGTAAGATTATGGTTACTGAACTTCTGAACTGAAACACTAAGATGTGAAATCTTGTGATTTTCTCCTATAAAAGGATCCCTGAATACTTACCTGGCAGGGGAGATAACTTGATCAGGAAGATGGTTTTCCCAGGGCAAGGCTTATCCATTGCACTCCGGATGTGCTGGCCCCTGCGATTTCCCCAAAGGCGGGAAACTGGACTGCTTAATTTGTGGTAGTGGTGACTGCTCTTCCCCTGAAGAAAAACAAAGAAAAGGATCCCCAAAGTTTAGCCTGGCACTGCATTCAGGCTCCTGAGTCCTGGGTGTAGTCACTGGCTGGCCAATAAAGATTCCTTCCTACTACTTGGTACCCAAGTGGACTTCCCTGGAGGTCCTCACCCTAACAAAGTGATTCAAGAGAATAAAATAAATTTATCTGTCTATCATCTATGTATGTATGTATGTATGTATGTATGTATGTATGTATGTATGTATGCATCTATCTATCTATCTATCTATCTATCTATCTATCTAACTATCTATCTATCTGTCTATCTATTGTCTATCTATCTACCTATTATCTATGTATCTATCTACCATCTATCTATCTAACATCTACCTACCTCCTTAGATAAGCAATATTCTTATATAGGGCAGCTCTATTTTGTATGGGGGAGGACAGTTCAAGGATACAAATACCAAGATCCTTTTATCATGTGATTATTGTCTGGATGGGCAGTATAGAGTCAGGACAAGAAGAACCTATGAGAATTAATAACTAGTTCATGTTTAAAAAAAGAACAAAACCTGGATGTAGTGGTGCACATCTATAATTCTGTACGGAGAGGGGGGGTGGAGGCAGGCAGATTAATTCATGGCAATTCAAGGTATTCTCATCTGTATGGTTAATTTGAGACCAGTGGGGTCATATTTAAGTAAACGAGAAGTGGGAAGCTTACTATCTTGTGAGGTAGTAAATTTTATATCACCCTTCATCCTTCTGCATTTGGGGTTTAGTACCAGAGGTCATTAGGAGTAAGGTTTTTATTGAGGTCACCTTCCTGTTGCTGGGACAGAGCACCTGACTAAAAGCAGCTGATGGGAGGCAAGAGCTCATTTTGGCTTGTCGCCTCATAGCATCGTGATGGCCGGGAAAGGAAGGTAGAGCAGACATCTCCTCTGCCATAGCACGTGGAAAACAGAGGCAGGACAGCCGGCCAGTCTCTGGCAAGGGGGCGCTGGCTCTAATCCCCAAAGTCTGCCACCCACAATGCACCTCTTCCAGCAAGGCTCCACCTCCCAAACTACCATCAGCTAGGGTCTATGCCTTCAAAACACATGAGTTTTGGGGGACATCTGAGTCATTGTTTCTGTAGGGCAGCCCAAGATAAGGCAGTCAGGGTCAGGTTGCCCTGGGCGTGTAGGATTGTTGTCATTATATTTGGTCTTTTTGTCTTTAAAGATACCTGGGGTTATTTTGCTCACACTGACAATTCAAGGTAATCTCACTAAATCACATCTGAAAAGTCCCTTTTGTGATGTAAATGAAATCCCCCAGGGGATTCACAGGGCTTAATATGTGGATTACATCATGAAGAGGCTTAATGCCTTTTCCTCACCCATTTTGAAGTCTACTGCTGGTAACCCTGAAACAAAAGGCAGATCAACAAAAATAAAAGCATTAATAAAGTCATTTAATTAAAATTTTACATGACCTGAGAGATTTTGAAAATGAAACTCCAAAGACCCACAGTTTTTATGCACAGGTTTGGTCATGGAAAGACAGCAGTATAACAATATGGGTGAGCTGAAGAGATGGCTCAGCAGTTAAGGTGCTTGCCTGTAAATCTTAAGGACCCTGGTTCAATTCCCAGAACCTACGTAAGCCAGACGCACAAGGTGGTACATGTGTCTAGAGTTTGTTTGCAGTGGCTGGAGGCCCTGGTGCACCCATTCTCTCTCTCTCTTTCTGCTTACAAGTAAATAAATAAAAATATTTTAAAAAGTCTGAAGAGCTGGCTAAGCAGTTAAAGGCTCTTGCTTGCAAAGCCTGATCCCCAGGTTCAGTTTCCCAATAGCCATGTCAAGCCAGATGCACAAAGTGGCACATGCATCTAGAGTTTGTTTTCAGTGGCAAGAAGCCCTGTTATGCCCATTCTCTCACTCTCTGTTTGCAAATTAATGAAAAAATATTTTTTAAATTTATTTATTTGAGAGTGACACAGAGAGAAAGAGGCAGGGGGTGAGGGAGAGAGAGAGAATGGGAGCTCCAGGGCTTCCAGCCTCTGCAAACGAACTCCAGACGCGTGCGCCCCCTTGTGCATCTGGCTAACGTGGGACCTGGGGAACCGAGCCTCGAACCGGGGTCCTTAGGCTTCACAGGCAAGCGCTTAACCACCAAACCATCTCTCCAGCCTGACAAAATTTTTTTTAAAGGTTTGATCTATGGCAATAAACTGAAGGTGTCAGCAGTGACAGGGAAATGGCTCCATTACAAGCTGTGACCAGCAGCAGCCTGAGAAGTTCTTTCCAGAGACCTTTATCCAGGCAAAAATGGGACTCATGGCTTTGATGAAGAAAAGACTGTCATGGAAAGCCAGTATGAAGCAGAGTTGAAGTTTATTAAAGAGAGAAAGGGCCTGAAGAGGTGGCTTAGCAGTTAAGGCGCTTGCCTGCAAAACCTAAGGACACAGGTTCAGTTCCTCAGTATCCACATAAAGCCAGATGCATAAGGTGGCACATGTGTCTGGAGTTCGTTTGCTCTCAAGTTCCATGTCTAGAGAGTTCTAATACTGCACCCCTCATCACCATTGCTAATAGACTAAAGTTTATAATCAGGTTAAAAGTTTAGTCAGGCTGGTGGCGCACGCCTTTAATCCCAGCACTGGGGAGGCAGAGTTAGGAGGATCGCTGTGAGTTCACGGACACCCTGAGACTACATAGTGAATTCCAGGTCAGCCTGGACCAGAGTGAGACCCTACCTCGAAAAACCGAAAAGAAAACAGAAAATTTTTGTAAACAAGGTTTGAAGTGGATTTTTGACATGTGTTTTTAGATACAGGACCAGGAGGGGAGTGCTAGAGACGCAGGCTTACACATAATTTTGGCCATAAGCATATTGTATTTATAACCTTAGCAATTTTGACTGAAGTGTCTTTAGTGATTTAAGAATGCACCAAGACTGGCCTTAGTTCCTAATAGACAATAAAGGGAAGGGTCTATGAGAAATTACAAGCCAGCCACACAGCCATGTAGCCCACAACTGTGAGGCCCAAAGACAAAAGGGAAGCGGGCACAGCCAACCACCTCTAGAATGTGAACAAGCAGTTGCCAGAGCCAGTGGGAGAGTTGATCACGATGCGTGGCCATTTCTTGATTAGGCAAGTGGGGCACACTCATCTTCCCAGTTGACCCAAGGGGGCATGCCCATGGCATTGAAGGAGGCTGGGAGAAAGCTAGCTTCTTTTAAGCAGTTTCAGTTAGAGATCGAGGCCTGAAGAGAACCAGGAGATGTCACCTCGCCCTGGCACAAGGATGGAAACAGAACTGGCTTCTAATCGAGATGGAACCTTGGAAACTACAGCACCTCCTTCTGGCCACAGTCTAGCGCAATACCTAGAGGCACGGCCCTGGATGGGCTGGCCCTGGGACCTGCCCTCCAAATCTACAAACCAGTCAGGTCTTCCCCCTGCATACTTGAATCTGAGGAAAGCATACATTTGCTGTACTATAAAGGATGCGGCCTTCTTCCTGCCAGCTCTCTCTGGATTCCTTCTCATCCATGCTTGGATGCATGTACGTGGTTTCCCCTCTCACCAGGCCTGGATGGGTGCAGGGATGGGGGGGGGGAAGGGAAGGGAAGGGGCGGGGTGCGGTGGTCAGAATCTGCTTCTTGGTCTGGATGGTTTTTCTGCTTGCCTCTGCTTCATAGTTTGGGGTAACCACGCACTTGAGTCACATATATGGTTTTCCTCTGGTCTCTGGATCTACCATGTGGGCGCTGTCTCTAACTTTAGGCCTTTTTCCAGTGTAACTACTAAACTCATGGCAACCTTCATACAACACTTTTTTTTTTTTTTTTTTGGTTTTTCGAGGTAGTGTCTCACTCTGGTCCAGGCTGACCTGGAATTAACTCTGTTATCTCAGGGTGGACTTGAACTCATGGAAATCCTCCTACCTCTGCCTCCTGAGTGCTGGGATTAAAGGCGTGCGCCACCACACTCGGTTTAACAACACTCTTTAATACTCATTTCTCATGTGAATATTTTCTCTCTGCTATTCTTCCTTAACTCACCACCATTTGCCCTTTTAACTTTCTTCCATGGGAAACTCAGTGTTGATGCCATGGTGTTCCTTTCAATTCTCCCTACTGAAGCACCTAACTTCTCTCGCCCATGTGTTTACTCGCTAAAAACCTTGATTTCTCTTAAATGAATGGCATGGACTATGCTGTGCTTTCCGCATGGGTGTGTGTTTCCTGCTTCACACATGCTTATGGCTCTGTTCTAGTCTTCTTTCTAGACCCCAATTCCCTGACGTAAACCCCACAAATTGTTAATTCTCCCTAAATAAACTTAATAACTCATAGTTTATCATTCTTGAGTTTATCTTTATCAGTGTTTTGTTAAAAATAGAACAAGACCGAAGATGGCGGCGTAGGTACCACGCCAAAGCAGCCTAGGGAGGAAAAAGACCAAAAAAACTCAGCAAAATACACACTTTTACTAAAAAGTGAGGTGTATAGGAAATTGAGGCGGCAGCGGAGAAGTAGAAGAGTTATAGAGCATCCAGAGCCCGCACAGGCGGGAAAAGCGGCTCCGGCAGCTCGGCCAACCGCTGCGGCAGTGGCGCAGCAGAAAGCCGCCAGACTCGGCTCGAGCCGCAGGACAAGCCAGGTGCGGGATTTTCCCCTCACACCGCACTCTCCGCAACTCGGGAAACGTGAGGGGAGAGCGGCAGCGAGCAGCGGAGGGAGGAGCAGACCGCGAGGTAGAAGCACACGTGGAGAAGCGATACAACCAGAGCAGCCGCAGCTCCCTCCCCTCCCCCACCGCCTGAGCCCAGCTCCAGCGAACAGAGCAGCGGCCCGGGACCCAGCCACGCCAACTTGGGCTGACAATGGGACCCAAACAGGAGCAGCAACATCAGCGGCTTCAGCACCAGTAACAGCGGCCCCAGCAGCAGCAGACCCAGGAGTGGCAGCAGCGGCAGACTCGGCGGCAGCAGCTTCAGGGGGAGCAGCGGCAATGGACACAGCAGCAGCAGCTTCAGCAGCAGTGGTGGCTCCAGCAGTGGCAGCTACAGCAGCAGCAGAGGCAGCAGCAGCGGCTCAGTTTGCCCCGCAGGAAAAGCAAGTGCCCAGCTCCAGAAATCAGAACAGCAGCCCGACGACCCAGGCAGCAACTTGACTGAGACCAAAATCACCCAAGGTAACTGGGATTGCACCAGGGAAGGGTCTCACTTGGTCACAAGCTGACTTGGATCCCTCAACAGACCAGAAATCTAAACCTCTTTGTTGATAGAGGATCTGGTCATTATAATAACTACTCTTGCATACATACTCAGGGCTGTTTTTGATTGAATGTGTACAGTGTTTAGTTAAATTTTAGAATCTACCTGTATTTTATTCCACTCAGCCTGCTTGAATACTCCTATAGCAGGGAAACTCAACCCCTAAGAACATCTTTGTAGATACTCTGAGAGTCTTAAGAGCCACACCTAACACCTTAAGGTCCTACCCTGAAAATATATTACATCAAATCAATTGATACAGCTAAGAATACACAGCTAGCTAGAAAATCCAAGCATTAACTTAATCCAAGATGCAGAAATATATACATTATAACACAAGAAACACTAAAAAGCAAGACGATATAAATCCACCTAAAAGTATTAATGCATCAGCAATGTCCTCCAGTGAGAAAGAGTTAGAGGAAATGCCTGAGAAAGAGTTCAAAAGAATAATTATAAATATGTTCAAAGAGGTCAAAGAACACATGAAAACAATCAAAGAAGAAATCAAAGAGGAAATCAAAGAGGAAATCAAAGGAATCAAAGAAGAGGCAGGACACCAATTTGATGAAATAAAGAAGGCAATACAAGACATAAATAGGGAAATAGAAATAATAAAGAAAAACCAGTCAGAATTACTAGCAATGAAGAACACAGTTAATGAAATAAAAAACTCTGTAGAAAATCTCACCAGTAGGATGGATGAGGGAGAGGACAGAATATCTAAGCTAGAAGACCAGATGGCAGACCTAATGCAGTCCAACAAAGAGAAAGACAAACTTATAGAAAAGTATGAGTGGGAATTTCAAGATATTCGGGACACTATGAAAAGATCCAATATAAGAATTCAGGGGATAGTAGAAGGAGAAGAACTCTACTCCAGAGGCATAGTAGGCATCTTCAACAAAATCATAGAGGAAAATTTCCCCCAAATTGGGAAAGAGGTGCCAATACAGATACAGGAAGCCTTTAGAACCCCAGCCAGACAAAACCCAGAAAGAACCTCTCCTTGCCATATTATAATCAAACTTCCAAACATACAAACCAAAGAAAAAATATTGAAAGCAGTTAGAGAGAAAAATCAAGTTACCTACAAAAGCAAGCCCATCAGGATTACAGCAGATTATTCAACACAAACTTTTAAAGCCAGAAGGGCTTGGAGTGATATATTCCAAGTTCTGAAAGATAACAACTGTCAACCAAGGTTACTTTATCCTGTAAAGTTATCCATTCAAATAGATGGAGAAATAAAGACATTCCATGACAAAAGCAGGTTAAAGGAGTATTTGAAGACAAAACCAGCTCTACAGAAAATACTTGATAGAATCCTCCATGCTGAACAAAAGGAAAAGCACACATATAAGGAACCTAGAAAAAACAAGCTATACTCAAATACCAGTTAAAAGAAGAGAACACAGGTAGAACCAGAAACACACACACACACACAAAATGGCAAACATAAATACACACCTTTCAATAATATCTCTTAATATCAACGGTCTCAATGCCCCAACGAAAAGACATAGATTTGCAGACTGGGTTAAAAAGCAGGATCCTACAATTTGTTGTCTCCAAGAAACTCACCTTTCTACAAAGGATAGACATTATGTTAGGGTGAAAGGTTGGAAGACGGTGTTTCAAGCAAATGGGCCTAGAAAACAAGCAGGGGTTGCTATCCTAATATCAGACAGGGTAGACATTAGTCCGACGTTAGTCAAGAAAGATAAGGAAGGTCACTTTACACTGATTAAGGGCACACTCCAACAGAAGGACATTACAATCCTAAACATATATGCACCTAACATGGGGGCTCCCAAATTTGTCAAACAAACACTATTAGAACTAAGGTCACAGATAACACCAAACACAGTGGTGGTGGGTGACTTTAACACCCCACTCTCATCAATTGACAGGTCATCCAGGGAAAGAATAAACAGAGAGGCATCTGGACTAAATGAGGTCATAGAAGGAATGGACCTAACAGATATATACAGGACATTTCATCCAAAGGCTGCAGAATATACATTCTTTTCAGCAGCACATGGAACATTCTCTAAAATAGACCATATATTAGGACACAAAGCAAATCTTAACAAATTCAGGAAAATTGAAATAATTCCTTGCATTCTATCTGACCACAATGGAATTAAACTACAAATCAGTAGCAAGAAAGGCTATAGAGCATACACAAAATCATGGAAACTAAACAATACACTACTAAATGATGAGTGGGTCAATGAAGAAATCAAAAAGGAAATCAAAAAATTTATAGAGTCAAATGATAATGAGAACACAACATACCAAAATCTCTGGGACACAATGAAGGCAGTTCTAAGAGGTAAATTTATAGCCTTAAGTGCCTATATTAAAAATTAGAAAGGTCACAAGTAAACGACCTAATGCTTCGCCTTAAAGCCTTGGAAAAAGAAGAACAAGGCAAACCAAAAATCAGTAGACGGGAAGAAATAATAAAGATTAGGGCAGAAATTAATGAAATAGAAACAAAAAGAACAATCCAAAGAATTAATGAAACAAAGAGTTGTTTCTTTGAAAGGATAAACAAAATTGATAAACCCTTAGCAAATCTGACCAAAAGAAAGAGAGAAGAGACACAAATTAATAAAATCAGAGATGAACAAGGTAACATCACAACAGAGTCCAGAGAAATTCAAAAAATCATAGGGACATACTATAAAAGCATATACTCCACAAAGTATGAAAATCTGAAAGAAATGGATGATTTCCTTGATCTATATGACCTACCTAAATTAAATCAAAATGAGATTAATCACTTAAATAGACCTATAACAAACATGGAGATCCGAACAGTTATCAATAATCTCCCAACTAAAAAAAAGCCCAGGCCCGGATGGATTCACTGCTGAATTTTACCAGACTTTTAAGGAAGAGCTAACACCTTTGCTTCTTAAGCTTTTCCAGGAAATAGAAAAAGAAGGAATTCTACCAAACTCCTTCTATGAGGCCAGCATCACCCTGATACCAAAACCAGGCAAAGATAGAACAAAAAAAGAAAATTACAGACCAATCTCCCTCATGAACATAGATGCAAAAATTCTCAACAAAATATTGGCAAACAGAATACAAGAGTATATCAAAAAGATCATTCACACTGACCAAGTAGGCTTTATCCCAGAGATGCAGGGATGGTTCAACATATGCAAATCTATAAATGTAATACATTACATAAACGGGTTGAAGGACAAAAATCACATGATCATCTCATTAGATGCAGAGAAAGCATTTGACAAAATCCAACATCCCTTCATGATAAAAGTCCTACAGAGACTGGGAATAGAAGGAACATATCTCAATATAATAAAGGCTATTTATGACAAGCCTACAGCCAACATATTACTAAATGTGGAAAAACTGGAAGCTTTTCCACTAAAATCAGGAACAAGACAAGGGTGTCCATTGTCCCCACTTTTATTTAATATAGTTTTGGAAGTCTTAGCCATAGCAATAAGGCAAGAGACACACATAAAAGGGATACAAATTGGAAAGGAAGAAATCAAGTTATCATTATTTGCAGATGACATGATTCTATACATAAAGGACATAAATACATAATACATAAATACATAAATAGTGTTACTGATTGTTCTGGAGGTAAAAACGTGAGTTACTCTTAGAAAAACATCCAAAAGTAAGGAAGGTTTTTTTTTTTTTTGTTAGAAAAATTAATACTTTTCATTGCTCTTTGGAGAATGCGCATGTGCTCTGAGTTGACTTGTATCCCAACGTCCCTGTTATTGACTGTCCCTTCCTGCTCTTTGGCCTAAGTACCACTGCATAGACCCAGTGTCTCAGTTGGAGGCGTTCATTACCCAGCTACTATGTGCTCAAGTCTCGGTCTTTCTGCACTTGCTGTTGCCCCCTATCAAATCACCTTTTCTCAAGGTCAGAGAGCCTTCCCTTCCTGGGTACCCCATACCTAGCTAGTACACAAGAGGCAGTCAATACATGTTTTTGAGTGGATGCACGAGAGAGTTTCAGTTCCTGATAACCGAGTCAGAAGACAGTTGTTAATGCTGGGTGTGTCTGAAGGAATCCCGGGAGGGGGCCCCCACGCTGTGCCCGGATATGGCGACACCCCAAATCACTCACTAGAAGTGGTCTTGATGCAAACTGCAAGAGGATTTTATTCCAAGCGCGCTGGGGCCCACAGTCGTACACTGCACAGGGGTAGAGGACTGCAGAGCCCCGAATGCAGGAACGGGACAATTTTTATAGGGTTTCTAACAAAGCCTGTGCATTAGACCAATCATTTTTTAATATCAGTAGCCCGCAGGGTGCGAGCCAGTCAGTTTGTGCCACCCCATAATTTCTAAGCCAATTAGTTTAATTTGTTCAAGCCCCTCGTGGACCAATCATTCTCTTATGACCTTGGAGGTCAGCATTTGCGCAGGTCCTTGGGTGGGGATAGCAGAGTGTGGTATCAGCCTCCTATGACCTTGGTGGTCTGAGGCAGGCTGCTACAGCTTATAGTGTGAGCTACTAAGGCTAACAGTGTGGGCTATTAAGGCTTACGGTGCAGGCTATTTACAGAAACTAAATAAGTGGTTCACTTCATTACTCATTTCCCATCCTTGAGGGCTATCTCATGCCCTTTTTACCTAGTTTTATATTAGGAGCGGGCTCTGATACAATGAGAAGAGGGATTCTTTACTTGCTTCCAACAGAGAGTAAAGCCTGGAGTTTGAGGTATGCAGGGGCCCGCTTAAGCTCCCTTTGGAGCGTGATAGTATTTCTGGGCTTCTGAATTCTTGGGCCTTTCATGTCACACACTTGTAATTCCAGTATTTAGGAGGCAGAGGCAGGAGGGTCATGAATTCAAGGTCACAGCTGGGAAAATAACTCGTAGATTAAATAAGGTTGCTCTCAAAGGCTGTTGGCCTGGGCTCAATTCCTGAGCAACCATGTAAAGCCAGATGCACAAAGTAGCACATGCCTCTGGAGTTTGTTTGCAGTGGCTGGAGGCCCTGACATGCCCATGCTCTCTCTAACTCTCTTTCTTTTTCTCTCTCCTCACAAATAAATAAATGCATAAAAATTATATATATAATGGCAGGTGTAGCACACATTTAATCCCAGCACTTGGGAGGCTGAGGTAGGAGGATGGCTGTGAGTTTCAGGCCAGCCTGAGACTAATTCCAGGTCAGGCTGGATTAGAGCAAGACCCTACCTAAAAAAAAAAAAAAAGAATTCAAGGCCAGCCTTGGCTACATTTCAAGGCCTATTTGAAATACAATAAATAGATAAATAAATAAATAAATAAATAAGCAAGTAAATAAATAAAGACATTTGTTAAGGATGTTAGATTCTGTTCTGCTACCAGCAGGGTTAAAGATGCAGAAGGCTAGGCTTCTCACATCAAGACTCAGTCACCTGCTTGTTCTCCAGACAGAAATATCTCTAAACCAGAGAAGGACTGCCTTCAAGGCTGTGTCTACTTGTACCAGCACTTTGAAGAGACCACGCTTTGGTAGACCTCCCTAAGTCCACACATTCTTACAGGCCTCTATGGGGTCTACTACTGAGAAATAATACATCAATGCAAATGAATCGTAAAATACATATACTATAAATTTGCCTCCTAACCATTGTAAGCATGCAATTCAGTCACTCCAGTCATAGTTGCACAATCATCACCACAATTTGCAGAACTCTGTAGTATTAAGCAATAATTACTAATTTCTTCCTCAGTCCCTGGTGACCTCTGCTTTCTGTCCCTGCGAGTTTGCGTCTTCTCGGTCATGCGAGTGGAATCACACAGCAATCGTCCTTCAGCGTCTGGTTTATTTCTCTCACATATTGTTTCAAGGTTGCAATAGGCCTTTTTGTTTTCATCTTCTACTTTCATTTTTAAATATGGAGGACAAATGTTTGGTCTACTATCAATCTACTTAGAGATAAGTAGTGCAATAACAGTTTTTATTTTCATTTTTACTTAGTGATATTTTTATAAGGGGAAATACTTAAAATGATTTGCAGTTTTCCTTTACATGTGTATATCATGTGCTCCTTTTATTTTCATTTCTTTCCCCTTCCCTCTCCTTCCTCCTCCCCTTCCCTCTCCTTCCTATTTTCTTCCTCTTCTCCTTTCTTTCCCTTCCCTTTCTCTTTTCTTTTTTTCTCTTCCCTTGCATATTCTCTTCTTCCTTTTTTTTTTTTTTTTTTGGTCTGTGTGGCCCCAGGCATCAATCCCCAGCTCTGGTAAAGGGTAGACATCATTCCCAAACCTGGTGTGCCCCAGCTCACTTCACAAGTTCACAAATTCTGTGCATGCTGGCTTACGTGAATCATGGCAGGAGACTTCCCACTCTGCCTCTGAGGGAGACAAGACATTACTCACTACTATTCTGTTCTTCCCTGGAGATCCTCACAGTGGGGCTAAGAGAAAATGTGGGATGTGTTTAACGTTCAGTTTCCCCAAACTTGGCTCAGCTGTTTCTTTCTCCTTAAAAAAAAAAAAAAGAAGAAGAAAGAAAGAAAGAAAGAAAGAAAGAAAGAAAGAAAGAAAGAAAGAAAGAAAGAAAAGTGTATGCTGGATGTATTGGCATGTGCCTTTAATCCCAGCACTTGGGAGGCAGAGGTAGGAGAATCACTGTGAGTTCAGGGCCAGCCTGAGACTACATAAGTGAATTTCAGATCAGTCTGGAACCAAACCTGGTTCAGTAAGTTTTTTAATGGCTAAGCTATTTCCCCTTCCCACCTTTGTGTATTTTTTTATTCAAAGGTAGGATCTACCACTATTCCTGGCCTTTCTGTATTTTTGAGACAGAATTTAATGTATCCCAGTGTGGCCTTGAACTCACTATAGAGTTGAGATTGCCTTTGAAGTCCTAATACTCTTGTTTTTTCCTCTTAAGAGCTGGGATTATAGGCAGTGTCACCATGCCCCGTCTCTTCGTTATCTGCCACACCCACCATGGGTTACCAAAGCTTTTATTTTACACATAAAACCATTGGGGGTGGGGAGGTGGGCTGGAGAGATTATTTAGCTGTTAAGGCATTTGCCTACACAGCCAAAGGACCCAGGTTCGATTCCCCAGGACCCACATAAGCCAGCTGCACAAGGGGGTGTATGTGGTCTGGAGTTCATTTGCAATGGCTGGAGGCCCTGGTGTACCCATTCCCTCTCTCTCTCTGTCTTCTTTTTCTCTCAAATAGACAAGTAAATAAAAATAAAATATTAAAACAATATATTGGGGCTCTCACCGTAGACAACCTTGGAGATAACATGGGAGGTAGGAGGCCTACAGACATTGAGTGGGAAGTGAGGTAACAAAAACAAGGATTTGAATCAATGCTATGATTGTAGTGCTAGGGTTTCTGACAGAGCTCTGGTGGTCAGGGTTAACTCTGGAGTTCTAAGGAAGCAGTGGTGGGAGAGGGAGCCAGCTAGGAAAACCCAGAAAGGACTGAGTAGACTTCAAGCTGCCTCACCATCAAGGCCAGGGACTAAGCAGTTGGTGATAACAGAGGGCTCCAGGGATCACCTGCCCTTGCCTTAGTGGATTGGGGATTTCTGAAAGTTCTGATGAACAAGGTCTGGTAACCTGAATAAGCTCCAGTCCTGATCTGCCCAGTACTGTGGTCCACAACTAGGTCAGATCAAGGTATTGTCAATATCCGCCAAGCACCAGGACACCATGGTGCTCTGTATCCATTAACAACTTCCCCTTCTCCTCCTCCTCCTTCTTCTTCTTTTGTTATATAGTTTTATATTTATTTATTTATTTGAGAGAAAGAGGGAAGGAGGGAGGAACAGAGAGAAAGAGAGAGAGAGAGAATAGAAGCACCAGGGCCTGCAGCCACTGTAAACAAATTCCAGATGCCCCCTTGTGCATCTGGCTTACCTGGGTTCTGGGGAATTGAACTGAGGTCCTTTGGCTTTGCAGCCAAGTGCCTTAACCACTAAGCCATCTCTTCAGCCCCTCAGTTAACTCTTCTTATTGCTGGAACAAAATACCCAATCAGACATAGCTTATGGAAAGGAAAGGTTAATTCTGGCCTACAATTTTGAGGGAAAACCCATCACGCCAGGAACAGGCAGCTCACAGCACACTTTCCCATCAGCAGGGAAGATGCAGAAAGCACAAATGCCAAGCAGGGTTGAACGATAAAAACTCAAGGCCAAAGCCCAGCACTTGGGAGGTAGAGGTAGGAGCATCGCTGTGGGTTTGGGGCCATCCTGAGACTACATAGTTAATTCCAGGTAAGTCTGGGCCAGAGTGAGATCCTACTTCAAAAAACAAAACAAAACAAAATAAAACAACAACAACAAAATACGCAAGGTCACCCCAGTGACACACCTCCCCCAGCAAGGCTCTACCTCCCAAAGGCTCTATAACTTCTTCAGACAGTATCACTTGGGGTGGAGACCTCCAAGCACAAAAGGCTATGGAGGACACTTTATATTCAAAGCACCACATGTCCCAGCTGTTGGACTGGGCTAGCCTGCATGCCTGAAGAGACTCCATCACAGAGTCACTCCGGTTCACTCTGAATAGAAGGCAGTTGTGAGACCTCTTGCCCATGGCCTTGGAAGTCCACTTTGGGTTGGTCACCTTGAGATCATCCCCCACTATGTGGTTGTCTGTCCTAGCTATGAACTTCCACCACACTTCCCAGTCATCCCAGTCAAAGGTTCTTCAGTGGACACACTGGGCAGTCCTGGATGCAGGACTTGTACAGGTCAACCAGCTGGTCAGGGAAGATGTATTTGCTGGGCTGGGGAGATAGCTCAGTGGTTAAGGTGCTTGCCTGCAAAGCCTAATGGCCTGGGTTTGATTCCCTAGTCTCCACGTAAAGCCAGATGCACAGTGGCAGGAGTTCATTTGCAGCGGCTGGAGGCCCTGACTCACCCGTTCTTTCTGTCTGTCTCTCTTCTCTCTCTCTGTTTGCAAATAAATTAAATAAAATAAAAATAAAATATTTTGCCAGGCGTGGTGGCACATGCCTTTAATCCCAGCACTCAGGAGGCAGAGGTAGGAGGATCGCCGTGAGTTCGAGGCTATCCTGAGACTACATAGCGAATTCCAGGTCAACCTGGGCTAGAGTGAGACCCTACCTCTAAAACAAACAAACAAAAAGATGCATTTACTGGTGTCACTGGATGACTTGAAATCTGTGGTGATTTCAGTCAAATCAAAGCCCCTGTCCCTTTTCCTGTGCAGAGCAGTGTTTTGCAAACAGCTCAGATTCCAAGCTGAAAGGAATGTAAACAGCCTTGTCCTCGTGTTATCAAAACCCAGAGCAACTGTGGCACTGAGTCCCGTCTTGAGTCAATCAGATTATGTTACAAGACCAAACCATGGGTGAAACCGTTTTCTGTTCTACATTTGTACCTTATTACCACCGACTTACTGTCACCCACCAATAGTGGCATTCAAGGTGATGCCAGGCTGCCTGTTGTGGGAAGCAGGCGCCTGCAGCCACGGGGAGGGTGGGGAACAACTGGCATGACCAGCTTGTTGCTGGCATGAGAGCTGCCACTGGTCACTTTGAAAGCCAGGACTAGCAGGCTGACATCAGGCTTGCCCAGCAAGTCATCGATGTGGCAGGATGGACGCGTTCCCCATTTCTATACACACATACACAGCAAAGGGGTGACCCCCTGGAGGGAATGTGCACCACATTTAGAATGATTATCTATCAACCCCATGTGCCTCGATCACCAGTGGGTCAAACTTCTCCAGCTTCATGATGTGGTTTCTTGCTACCCAGGACGTGGGAAATGAGTTGAGTGTTTGAGACACCCTTTCCCATTCAGTGTGCCTCATCATAAATGCTGCCCCTTGTGCATCTCTGATTGGTTGGGGCAGAAGGCATGAAAGGGACATGTCTGGGCATGTCCAGGAACTGATTCAGCCTCTGGGTGGCTCTTCCCGGCCACATGTCAGGGCAGGCCCCTTCGGGAAGTCCTGCCTGCCTCTCTGGGAAACTGAAACTTAGGCCTAGTTACAGTTATGCATTATTGAAGCCTGTCATGGTGTCAGTTTGGTCCCTTGTTATGAGCATGTAAGGACCAGCATATGGTCCAGGGACAGTTTAGATAAATAAGTTTGTTTTTCTTTGTGTGTGAGAGTAAAAATGCAAAGTCAAACTTTGTAAGCAAAAACTAAGAGTAAGCTGAGTACAATGACATAGTAAGAGATTAGCAGAAGGTGTGTGTGGAACCCTAGATAAGTAGTGGAAAATACAAAAACCCCAGCTGCTCAGCAGCCGTTGTCCCAGTCCTCCCGACACTATGACTGACTGAACGGCTGCTCAGCAGTCCAGACTGAGACCTCCGCGAGACGCATCACTGATCCGAATTCATCTGCCCGACACGCTGTCCGAACGACCGAGACTCGCCTTGAAACACCGCGAACCGAGAGAAAAGTCGGAGCACGGACCCGCGCCACCAGGTGGTAAAACGTCAGAAATCTCGCAGACCGAGTCTCGCGTTGAGACCGAGTCTCGCGATACTGCGTCCCAAGTCTCGCGATATCAGGTTGTATACATGTTAGACTCGTTAGAAATATTCTTGTGTTAGTAGTGATGAATATAATTTGGTTATATATTATATTAGCTATAATATTAGTTGTGATAGTTTGGACTTGCTTGTGTGTGACTTTCATCCCAGTAAACTCCTTTGCGAGTACACCAGCGTCTGAGTATTATTGACCTTCGTGGGCGGAATCCTCTCAACCAATCATCTTTGAGAGTGCTCGCGACAGTCCCTCCCCACCAAAAATACAGTTTTTAAAAAATTTTATTTTTGAGGAGAAACTCTGTGTGTGTGTGTGTAGGCATGTGTTTACCAGGGTCTCTTGCCACTGCAAATGAATTCCAGGCACATGCACCACTTTGTGACTGCTTCCTGGACCCCAACTCAAAAGCATGACTTTCTCTCTTCCTGTTATCCATCTCTCTCCTCTCAACCGCAGAGATTAAAGCTTGCCTTCTCTATGATTATTCTCTCAAAAGCTAACAAAGTTGTTATAGACCATTCTTTAACCACCAAGCCATCTCTCCAGCTCCATGTCCTCAAGAAGCCTTCTGTGACCCTTTCTAAATTCCTTTATTAACGAGACTAAGAACCTACTCAAACTAAAAACGTGATATATATGGCTAATACTGAGCCACTTTAATGTGGCTTTCCCTTGAGAAGCCCGTATCCATATGCCTTATTTTCTTTCTGAGTGTCTTTTTCTTAACCCTCAAGCTTAAAAATTATATTAAAATAACTTTAGTACCACTCTAATTCTGCTCCTACTAGTCAGTCCTGAAATCGTTTTTCTGAGTCCAAACCACAAATCCTGGGTTTCCCTGAATCAAGTTCCCTAACACATTAAGGGTACTCATCAGACTGATGAAGGTGACTATGGAGCTGTGTCTTGGTCCTCTTGCCACTGACAAAGCTACTTCAGAGGCTGGGGAAGCAGGAGGAGCAAGAGGCTGGGTGTAGCTCCATGACAGAGCATTTGCCTCGCATACACAAGGCCCCAAGTTCAATCCCCAGTGTTGGGAAAATGAGTATGATGAATCATGGTGATGAAAATGAAAAAAGTGGAAAATAGGCAAAGTCTTTGTGGTGGGCAGCCTCACGTCGCTGGGATGAGCTTCCAGACCAGGCACAGTTATGGGAGGAAGGGATTTACTGAAGCAGGGCAAGTTCCATAATGGCAGAAGAAGCTGGCCTGCTTTCACAGGTCTAAGCACAGAGAGAAAAGCCAAAAGCCACCAGCAGCACCAGTACACACAAGCACACTTAGGAACTCCAGGCAAAGCTCAGGCCCTTTGCATGTCTTTAGACTGGAATTCCAAATCCACCCCCACACCTTAGAGCTGGACCCCAGGATCCACCCACAGTGACATCTCTGCCAGACAGGTGGCCGCAGGTGTAAATTACAAAGTTTAATAAAATCCTGAGCATATGGGGAGGGGGAGGGCATCCATTCAAACTACCACAGTCTTCTTTGAAAACCGGTGCCAAACTAGTGAATAATTGTCTTAACAAACAATCGGTAATAGATGCTAAGTTGAATGGGTGGAAACTTGATTTAAAAAGTAAACAGGATATTTATAGCTTTGTAGTAGACAAACTATTTCACCAAATGAGACTATGCAGACACTACTTAACCACACAATTACTTAAGTTCGTTAGACATGGGCTAAATCAATCCTTTGTCACCCAGGTCATGGCGTGTCTCCAGTTCATACTCACATGATTATAACCATTATGTACTTTCAGTGAGCCAAAGAAATCCCGACCAGCCAGCTTTACCCTGTTAAAAGCATTCCACAGATAGAGACTTTCCTGCTTGCAAATACCATTATGTAGGAAGTATGCCATTATCATTTTCACAAAGAGATTAGGCTCTGTTGTATGCTTTATTTCTGTCCAAAACCCTCTCTTTCCCAATAATAGGAGAGGGGATTGAAGACTTAAACTCTTTCTTTCTCATTGACATCATCAAAATATTCACTCATCCCCTTTCATCAGCTATTTTTTTTTGTTTGTTTGTTTCCAAGGAAGAGTCTCACTCTGTAGCCCAGGCTGACCTGGAATTCACTAGGTAGTCTCAGGGTGGCCTTGAACTCTTGGCGATCCTCCTGAGATAGAGAATGGGTGTGCCAGAGCCTCCAGCCACTGCACACCAACTCCAGATGCATACAACACCTTATGAATCTGGCTTACGTGAGTCCTGGGGAATTGAACCAAGGTCCTTTGGCTTTGCAGGCAAATGGCTTAACGGCTAAGCTATCTCTCTAGCCCTCATCTTTTTTTCTTTCCTTACTTTTTTTTAATGAGAGAGAGAAAGAGAAAGAATTGGTGACCCAGGACCTCTCGCCACTGTGACAGTACAGACATACGTGCCGCCTTGTACGCATGCACGACCTTGTGTGTCTGGCTTATGTGGGTTCTGGGGAGTCAAACCGGGGGTCTTCACAGGCAAGCACCTTAACTGCTGAACCATCTCTCTAGCCTGCCCATCAACATCTTAGTTATGTCCTTTACCACGCTGAGACCCTTCACCTGAGTGTAATAACATTTATCAGTTGTGGTGGTTTGATTCAGGTGTCCCCCATAAACTTAGGTATTGTGAATGCTAGGTTCCCAGCTGATGGAGATCCAGCCATACAAACAAACTCCAGACGCGTGCGCCCCCTCGTGCATCTGGCTAACATGGGTCCTGGGGAGTTGAGCCTCGAACCGGGGTCCTTAGGCTTCACAGGCAAGTGTTTAACCGCTAATCCATCTCTCCAGCCTGTAGAGGCTTTTTTTAAAAAATTATTTTATTTTAGTTTCTCAAGGTAGGATCTTGCTCTAGTTCAGGCTGACCTGGAATTAACCATGTAGTCTCAGGCTGGCCTTGAATTCACAGTGATTTTCCTACCTCTGCCTCCCTAGTGCTGGGATTAGAGGTGTGCGCTACCACGCCCAGTTCAAAATATAGAGTTTTTGTTGACAGACAGGGAAGACTGAGGGACCAAACTGATGCCATGACAGGCTTCAGTAAGTGCCACCCTAAGTAGGCCTAAGTTTCAGTTTCCTGGAGAGGCAGGCAAGACTTCTGGGAAAGGGAGGGCTGTTACTCACCAGTGACCGTGACATGTGGCCAGAGGAGATAGCCACCCAGGGGCTGAGTCAGTTCCTGGAGTCATGGCCAAACATGCCCAGACATGTCCCTTTTGCACCTTTCACCCCAACCACTCAAAGATGTACACATGTAATTGCTGCCTGCCTAGCCAATCATGGTAAAGGGTTACCCAATCTGCCTGGAATTCCCCTAGACCTAGCCTGCCAAAACTTTAGCACCAATCAAACACAAGTACAGTTACTGTTCAAATTAACCAGTCATGTTAGAAAAGACTAAGGCCGCCAAGACCCTTCTAGCTGTGCTTAAAGCCTGCAAGCTCCTCCTGGGTCACCATTCTGTACGATGGCTGATTCTGCAGAATAAACGCTCTTTGCTTTTCCATAGTGTTTGACTCTGGGATCTTTCTTCAGCTATTTTCAGACCCTTAGAAGACTTTTTCACATAAATCTGGCCTTTTGTTGTTGTCGTATTTTCCCTTCCTTCCTTCCTTCCTTCCTTCCTTCCTTCCTTCCTTCCTTCCTTCCTCCTCCCTCCCTCCCTCCCTCCTCCTCCCTCTCTTTCTCTCTCTCTCTCTCTCTTTGAAATGAGGTATGGCTTCATAGCTCAATTTGTCCTGGAACTCATTATGTAACCCAAGATGATGTAAAACTCATGGCAACCTTCTTGCTTCAGCTTTCCAAGAGCTGGAAGTACAGGCATGAGCCATCATGCTCACTTTGCCTTTATTTTTCCTTTTACAAAAGAGGTTAAATATTTTTTTAATCTTTTCACAATTTTTATTAACATTTTCCATGATTATAAAAATTATCCCATGGTAATACCCTCCCCCCCCCCGCACTTTCCCCTTTGAAATTCCATTCTCCATCATATCCCCTCCCCATCTCAATCATTCTACTTACATATATACAATACCAACCAGAGGTTAAATTTTTAATAAAACAACCTCACATTTATTGTTACACAGTAATAACATAAGGGCCATCAGAACACTATGAACCAATGTTTCAGCATTATACTACCAACAGAAGACCCCCCCCAAAAAAATCTTGTGTTCTTCTCACTTCCTTGATCATTTCTAGTTGGAAACACTTTGTAGCAGGGTAATATTATCTCCTTTCAACATGATCTGACCCAGTTGTTTTCTTGACTTTGTTTTAGAATGAATTTCTTCTGCATCATCTAACACGAGGTTCATGTGCTCATCAAAACCAATGATACAACCCTCAATCCACATATCCACTTGCTCATAGAGCCACACCTGAATCCGAGATCTCCTTCCTTTGTAGTGGTTTTTCATCAAATTCTCCAAATCAACCAAACACATCTTGTGAGCTGGCTTAAAGTGACTGGCTTTTATATTCCAACGTTTCAGTGTGGTCTCCAGTGTTCTATTATCAACACCAACAAAAGTAGAAATGCTCAAATGCCACAATAATGTCCACAGATAATACTGTGAAATTAATTGAGTGCTTGCAAGACAATTCTATGCATTCAGCTTTTAAAATATATTTTGCAAGTATCTGAAGATCAAGTTGATGGGCTGCACCATCACCTTCTGCACCTTCTGGCCCTGGCTGTGGTACGCCATGGCAGAACCTGTCACAAAGACCTCACGTATCTGCACGCCGCCAAGGAAAGCAACTCATTTTGCCTTTTTGAATAATTTCTTTTGTGCTATCACAAGGAGAAAGCCGGTATCTTAGAGGGTAAGAAATTTTCAGGGGCATAACAGAAATACCTAAAGGATAATCATATTAAGCTTTTCCCAAATAGAGTAGGTAAAGTATGTAAAAGAGGTAGTTAAAATCATCTACTCTGGGGCTGGAGAGAGGGTTTAGTGGTTGAGGTGCTTGCCTGAAAAGCCAAAGGACCCAGGTTCAATTGGACCCAGGCAAGCCAGATGCCCAAGGCGCATGTGTCTGGAGTTTGCAATGGCTGAAGGCCCTGGTGTGCCTAGTCCCTCTCTCTCTTTTTCTCTCTGTCAAATAAATAAATAAATAAATAAATAAAAATCTACTCTGGTTACATTTTTAAAAAAGAAATGCAAGTTAAATTTATATATTTATTAGTTCTTATTTATGTATTTACTCTTCCATAAAAATATTTTTAAATTTTATTCGTAGGGGTGGAGGGAGAGAAGAGGTTGTCAATAATCTCCAGATTCATGTACCACTTTGTTCATCTGGCTTTATGTCAGCATTAGGGAATTGAACCCCAGTTGACAGGCTTTGCAAGCAAATGCCTTTAATGGCAGAACTATCTTGCCAGTCTCATCTTTATTTTTATTACGTTTTCTTGTCTCACTCTCTGCTTCTTCTGCAGAACACCTTCTTCTTCTCATGTAGTTCCACCTTTACTTTGATGTCTATTTTTTGTGTCCCTCTGAGTCTAATTCTTATTTTTTAATTTTTTATTATTTATTTATTTTATTTTAGAGAGAATGAAAGAGACCCAGAGAGAATTGGCATGCCAGGGCCTCAGCCACTGAAGTTGAACTCTAGATGCTTGCTCTACCTGCGTTTGACTTATGTGGGTTCTGGAGAGTTGAACATGGGTCCTTAGGCTTCGCAGACAAGTATCTTAACTGCTAAGTCATCACTCTATCCCTGAATTTTTTTATTGTGGGTTTTGTGTGTGTGTGTGTGTGTGTGTGTGTGTGTATAATACTCCTACGGTGTTCTCTTTTTCTTCTATCTTCTTCCTTTATTTTCAAGTAGGATCTCGCTGTAGCCCAGGCTGACCTGGAATTCACTATGTTTTGAGACAATGTCTCATGTATCACAGGCTGGCTTCAATCTCACAAGGATGACCTTGAACTCCTCATCCTCATGTCTCCATTCCTGGAGGGCTGCACAATAGACAAGTATTCTACAAACTGAGTTATAGCTCCATTGCTATAGATATTTATTTAGGGTGAAAAGTTTACAAGCAAGGGAAGCAATCTGATATAGGGGTTAAATATCCCCAAATATCATACTCTGCATATATATGATATATGCACTTAAATTGTCTGCTTTATCCCCGAATAATGCACAGTATTCTAACCAATTACAAAACACGTGTCTAGTGACTGTCTTCTGCAATTGTGAATTGGGGGTGGTTAAGTACAATGGCAAGAAAAGGAAGGTAGGAGGGAGAAATCATGAAGATCTTCATTTACTTTATCCAGAAATTTATTTAGACATGTATTCCTAAAAGAAATAACATTGCAAGGGATTAATGATTTCAGGTGTTAACTGAATTTGATCATTTTTGTGGTTTCTTTAGTACCTACATTTTTCCTTCTGGCTCAAAACGACACCAAGAGAGTAACCGAGCCGGCGAGAGCTTCCCGTGAGTACTTTCACCCTTTCAAAAGTCATCAATCTTCAGTGAGGTTATTTTTCTTACAGACAATCTAAATTGATCCATGCTAATTGGAAAAATAACAGGCTATTCTTAAATAACCGCGAGCAGGAGGCTCAAACCTAGCTCCCGCTGGAAACACTGGCAGCGTGTTCAGGAAGCGTGCACGGGCACGCTCGCCCAGAGGCCTCTCCCAGCCATGGAGGACGGCTGAGCTGCGTGGCCACAGAAGACCATCGATCACATTTATTACACTGCAGACATTTTTAAGTGAGACTGGGCTTCTCAAATGAATTCCAATAATTCATGTTATGATTCCTAAACTCTGTGTCAGACATTCCATATTACTTTTAAGGGAAAAATGTTGAAATTATTAGTCCCATAGTATGGGTGAAACAATCTAGTTTTATTACTTTAATTATTAATAAAGGCAAGCTACTTGGTGATTTTTTTTAAAAAAGAAACTATAAGAGAAATTGTACAAATGCTACTTACTGTATGACCATTACAAAAATGGCTCAATTTAGAAATTTTAATGTAAGAAATAGATTTGCTCTGATGTAAACTTTTGGCTTTTGAGACCAGTTATTTTCTTCATCTAATTTGTTTCTAAAATTAAAATGTGTTTGATTGTTTTTGGTGATTGTAAAAGTTATCATGGACATGAAAAGTCAAAATCTACAGAGGAATGCAAGGTATGTAGAGCGCTCCCCTATTCTAATAATGCTTTTGGGTGACATGTAGTGAAAAAAATGGCATGTAGTTTTCAGATTTTTTTTTTGTTGTTGCTCTTGTGCTGAGAATTGAACCCTGGCATTCTAGGCATATTCTCTACTGCTGAACTCTAGGCCCAGCCCTTGGCTTTCAACACAGAGCTTTCTATCCACCTGTCCATCATCTGTCTGTCTGTTCACCCATCTGTCCATCTGTCCACACTGTGTTTCCATCCTAGAGACTTGGGGCAGGGACAGAAAGGAATGGATGGATGCCTGTCTTGAGGAAGAGGATGACGGATGATGTTTGCACGGTCCGTACTCAGAGCAGGCTCAGGCCGACCTGGGAGCCAGGAGCAGAGGGTCTGTGCTGTGGAGATCTCCAAGCGGTGAGCTGGGGGTTTGGTTCTTCTATGCCTTGTATCAGCTTAATTCTTTCTTCTCTCTCTCTCTCTTCCTTCCTTCCTTCTTTCCTTCCTTCCTTCATTTTTCCCTCTTTCCTTTTCCCTTCTTTCTTTTTTCTTTCTCTCCTTTCCTTCCTGTCTTTATTCCTTCCTTTCTCCCTCCCCCTTCTTTTCTCTTTCTTTCTCTCTCTCTTTCCCCCTTCCCTTCCTTCCTTTCTTTCTTCTTCCTTCTTTCTTTCTTTCTTTCTTTCTTTCTTTCTTTCTTTCTTTCTTTCTTTCTTTCTTTCTTTCTTTCTTTCTTTTTCTTTCATTCTTGTGCTTCTGGGGGCAGCAGACCCAGGGCTTGAGCATATTAAGAAAGCATTCTCTTGCTCTGCTACATCCCCAACCCTCAGCTCCGCTTCTAACTCATGTAGGACCCTAAGGCAAAGCTATGCAGCCTTATTTATAACACGTGTATCCTTTGCATGTTAGTACCCCTTGAATTAGATTCTGCTTCATAGTTGTCTTTTGAAAAGGAGATGATTAATTTTACATGGGTTGTTATTTTTTATTTACAAGAGCATCTGACTGGACTATCATGGACCCATACCCTGAAATACTCTAAGCAACACTTGGAAAGCCATATTTTTTGTCATTAAAAACAAAGCAAAATAAAACAACCATCATGCCTACTTAACTCCTTTAGGCTAAATTTAAAATGATGTTTTTGAGGAATAGAGGCGAAACAGATGTCTATGTTGGAACTGGGAAAATGCTTCAAAACTCGATCACGTCTTGTCATTGATGAAGTGATAGTAACCCTGGCATCAGTCACACGGACGGGCTTGGGAGCCCTTGTCTATGCACGCTGAATTTCAAAGATGTGGGGCTCAGGAATACAGCGGGGCTTGTACAGCTCTGAATGAACCTTCCACGGTCTGAAAGCCCATCTTTGGGAAACAAATATCCAGTTGCCATGGAGACACTCAAGGTGGATGAAAGATGGATTAATCAAAATACAGTAAATCCTTTTTACGAGCTTCCTAAGAAATCTAGTGTGAAGTGAACCCTCTGGTCTTTCTCCTCTTATTCTCTCCCCATCACACAGGCAATCCACCATGGGTGTACAATGACACACATTTATTACACTGAGTCCTGTGTACACAGTAGTGAATGCCTCTCTCTCTTGCCTGAGAGACATCATCGTATGAGTACCCGAGCTGCAGAAACATAAAAGAAATAGATTTTGATATTGAAGGGAAAAACCTATTTAAAAAATTTAGGTTAGCATACAAAGTAATGACTTTTTCCATGACCTCTTCATATGTATGTGTGAAAACATTCTTTTATTTTTTGCAAGAAAAAGAGAACTCTTGGAAAAGATTTTTTTTTTTTTTTGAAATTGAAGGAAACATCTTTGCAGAATAAAAAGTACTGGCCTCTAAAAATTTTTTTTTTTTTTGATTATCTAGTAAATGAGTTCCATTCTCTGGGGAATAAAGGATATGAAACCATTGGTATTGAGATGGGAGCTGCATTTAACTTGAGTCTGAGCCTATAGCTAGTCTGTTCATTTTAACGGTTCAATTTCATCTAAAAACAAGCCATTGCAGTTCTGGTGTCAGTTAACAAAATAAATAAATAAATAAGCCTAAATAAATTATTCAGTTGAATAAATTAAGTGAATAAATAAATTAAATGGCGATTTCGTCCTTTCCAACCAACTGGCCAGATAAATTAGCCAAAATAGTTAAACCAGTAGTAGGAGAAAGCTCTGGAAGGCTCCAGTAAATCATTGTTGAGCAGCCAATTCCAGTTTCACTCGTGGTCTTAAACAGCCCATGAATCCGGCCGACTGGAGCAGCTGGCCATCAAGCTGATGGGAGCAGGATTTGGCCAACCTCCAAGAACAGGTTCACAGTGAGGTGTCCAATACAGCAGGCAAGGAGAAGTCCGAGGGGCAGGGCTTTAGGGCTCAAGCTTCATGTGCTCTCACAGACCAAAGGGATGGCAGGATAGAAATTCCAAAGAAACTTGCAGAGTGGAGCGATGGTTCCAACTGACTGAAGCCAATTTTGTCATGGGTAAGAGTGGGGAAAGGTGGGGGGGGGCTAGAGGGGTGAGGGTCACTGTCAGCATCGGGTGTGAAGGAGCCACTGACAAACATCCTCTAGAAGTTGTGTTGTAGTACTGCTGTTGAGAAGTCTTGGGGAGCCAGGTAAATGGTTGAGCCTCTAAAGGCCCCTACTTATAAAACTTGCAGGACAGGGTTCAATTTCCCAGTCACCATTTAAAGCCAAACAGGCCCGGTGCGGTGGCCTTTAATCACATCACTCAGGAGACAGAGGTAGGAGGATCTCAGTGAGTTTTAGGCCAGCCTGAGACCACAGAGTGAATTCCAGGTGTCCCTGCGCTAGAGTAAGACTCTACCAAAACAACCAAAATAAAGCCCAACAGGCTTTATCCACAGTAACAAGAGATCTTGGTGTACACGCTTGCATGCACACACACATGCAAATAATTTTGTTCTAAGTAGTTAATGGACACGAAGGAGCATCTCTGAGTGCAAATTCATGAAGAAAAGGGCTGGATGCTCTCGAGTTATGAGCAATCAGCTGCAGATGTGGAATGTGATGCCATCTCAAACCAAGCACTTTAATCCCAGCACTTGGGACACAGAGGTAGGAGGATCTCCACGGGTTCGAGGCCACCCTGTGACTACATAGTGAATTCCAGGTCAGCCTGTGCTAGAGTGAAACCTTACCTCAAAAAACAAAACAAAACAAAACAAAACAAAACAAAACAAAACAAAACAAAACAAAACAAAAAGAGTATATAGGCTGGAGAGATGGCTTAGCAGTTCAGGTGCTCACCTGCAAGGCCTAAGAACCCATGTTCTACTCTTCAGATCCCACGTTAGCCAGACACACAAAGGTGAGGCAAGTGCAAGGTCACACATGCCCAATAGGTGGTACAAGCATCTGGAGTTTGACAGCAGTGGCTGGGGCCCTGGTGCACCAATTCTCTCTCTTCCTCTATCCCTGTCTCTTGCTCTCTCTCTCTCTCTCTCTCTCTCTCTAAAAATAAAATAAAATAAAATAAAATAAAATAAAATAAAATAAAATAAAATAAAATAAAGTACATGAGATCTGGGTACATTGGCACAAGCGTGTAACTTAGTACATTGAAGACTGAGACACAAGGATTGCCACCAGTTTGAGGTCAGCCTGGACTACATAGTGAATTTAAGGCTGGCCTGGAATACGCCCTGGAGAGATGGCTCAGTGGTTAAAGACACTTCCTTTCAAAGCCTGCCAGACTGGGCTCAACTCCTCAGCCACCCACATAAAGCCAGGCATGCATACACGTGCAAATAAATAAATAAATAAAATTTAAAATATAGAAAAGAGGGCCGGGGAGATGGCTTAGTGATTAAGGCACTTACCTACAAATCCTAAGAACCTAGGTTCAATTCCTCAGGACCCACATAAGCCAGTTGCACAAGGTGTCACATGCATCTAGAGTTTGCAGTGGCTTGAGGCTCTGGTGTAACCATTCTCTCCACCCTGACCCCCACCCCATCTGCTTCTTTCTCCTTGTCTGCCTGCCTTCCTTCATTTCTTTCTCTCTCTCTTTCTTCATCTCTATTTCTTCTTTCTTCCCTCCCTTCCTTCCTTCTTTCCTTCCTTCCTTCCTCCTTCTTTCCCTCCCTCCTTCCTTTCCTTCCCCTTCCCTTTCTCCTTCCTTCCTTTCTCTCTCTCTTTCTTCATCTCCCTTCCCTCCTTCCTTCCTTCCTTCCTTCCTTCCTTCCTTCCTTCCTTCCTTCCTTCCTTCCTTCCTTCCTTCCTTCCTTCCTCCCTCCCTCCCTCCCTCCCTCCCTCCCTCCCTCCCTTTCTTTCTTTCTTTCTTTCTTTTTCTTTGAGGTAGGGTTTCACTGTAGCCCAGGCTGACCTGGAATTCACTATGTAGTCTCAGGGTGGCCTCGAACTCACAGCGATCCTCCCACCTCTGCCTCCTGAGTGCCGGGATTAAAGGCGTGCGCCACCACGCCCGGCTCTCCTTCGCTTTCAAATCAATAAATAGTTTTTAAAAATCTAGCAAAGAAATGAACTTCACTGGAAAACAAATCCTCCTCCATATAACTGCCGCGTGGTGTGCAAAGGCTTCTTTCCTCCTCTGCTGTGTGGGCCTGAATGTCATCTGCTTCATTTAGTCTGGTCTGAGCCGCGTCCCTGGGAAGGTGCAGGCCGGGAAGACCGGGACAATGGTGCTGGCCCGTCATCCCGCGGTCTGCCTTGCCTTTTCTGCTGGTGGCGGCAGAAAACTTCAAACGCCCACAGAGCAAAAATTACCTACTGAGGCAACCAGTGCATGTTTTTCTGCAAACATCAAAGCCAATAAATAAATTGTGTGTACTTAGGGCTGAAAGGATACATGCTTTCCTCAGAGATGTCAAAGACAGGAAATAAACTCTGCTTCCTTTGGGCTGAAAGGATGAATAACCTTGAGTTTCCAGCATGCCTCTCTTCTAGAACTAAACAGTGCCCCCTCATAAACCCACCCTACTACTTTGTTTACCAAGAAAAAAAAATCTTTAGCCCTTAAAATTTGTAGTAAACTACACTGTCTAGACAATGCAACTTAAAAAATGAAGAAAACTATACACAGTTATTATAAAGATACTTAAGTGTGATTCTTTTTTTTTTTTTTTTTGCGGTAGGGTCACACTCTAGTCCAGGCTGACCTGGAATTCACTATGTAGTCTCAGGGTGGCTTTGAACTCATGGAAATTCTCCTACTCTGCCTCCCCACTGCTGGGATTAAAGGCATGCCCCACGATGCCCAGCTTTGAAATTTTTTTTTTATCATCCTGCTGATACCTGTATTAATAAGTTTAAAAACTCCTTTGTGGTGGAGGTTTTATCAGAAGACGATGCTGTTCTAAAATCCCTCTCACCTGAAATCCTATTCTGTGAGGAATGTTGCTTTGCAAATGCCTCAAGGTCTCAGCTGCAAGAAAGGTGAGGCCTTGCTCTTATCATGCCTTGGTATAGCTGGGTCATATTCCACAGTCAAATTATTTTACAAAAACAAGACCATGGGCAGAAACTCCCACAAGCAAGCAGTGTTCTGTTCTGCTAATCTTTTTTTTTATGTTTGTTTGTTTTTCTTTTCACAATTTTTATTAACATTTTCCATGATTATAAAAAATATCCCATGGTAATACCCTCCCTCTGCCCCCGTACTTTCCCCTTTGAAATTCCATTCTCCATCATATTACCTCCCCATCTCTATCATTGTACTTACATATATACAATACCAACCTCTTAAGTACCCTCCTCCCTTCCTTTCCCTTCTCTTTATATCTCCTTTTTAACTTACTGGCCTCTGCTACTAAGAATTTTCTTTCTCACACAGAAGCCCAGTCATCTGTAGCTAGGATCCACATATGAGGGAGAACATGTGGCGCTTGGCTTTTTGGGCCTGGGTTACCTCACTTCGTATAATCCTTTCCAGATCCACCCATTTTTCATAACTTCATTTTTCTTTACCGCTGAGTAGAACTCCATTGTATAAATGTGCCACATCTTCATTATCCACTCATCAGTTGAGGGACATCTAGGCTGGTTCCATTTCCCAGCTATTATAAATTGAGCAGCAATAAACATGGTTGAGCATGTACTTCTAAGGAAATGAGATGAGTCTTTGGATATATGCCTAGGAGTGCTATAGCTGGGTCATATGGTAGATCAATCTTTAGCTGTTTTAGGAACCTCCACACTGATTTTCATAATGGCTGGACCAGATTACATTCCCACCAGCAATGTAAAGGGTTCCTCTTTTTCCACATCCCTGCCAACATTTATGATCATTTGTTTTCATGATGGTAGCCAATCTGACAGGAGTGAGATGGAATCCCAATGTAGTTTTAATCTGCATTTCCCTAATGACTAGTGATGTAGAACATTTTTTTAGATGCTTATATGCCATTCGTATTTCTTCCTTTAAGAATGCTCTATTTAGCTCCATAGCACATTTTTTTTTATTATTATTTTTTTTTTTTAGCCTATCCTGCTTTCACAGAGGCATCCTTTTTTTTTTAATTTAATTTATTAGTTTTCTTTTCAGTAAATACAGGCAGTTTGGTACCATTATTTAGGCTCATCTGTGATCTACCCCCTCCCATTAGACCCTCCTTGTTATTGAAAATGGGTCGTGCATTGTGGAGTTAGCCCCCAGTTATTAGTATGATAAATAAATATGATAATAAATCATGACCCAACATGTAACTCTGACATTCTTTCTGCCCCCTCTTCCGCAAGATTTCCCTGAGCCATGTTGGGTTCATTTTTGGTCTGCTTCAGTGCTGAGGTGTTGGGGGCTTCTGAGGCTCTGGCTCTCTGATTTGGTAGGAGTTGATTTTTCTCTGCATTGATCTCCTTCCCCTTTGTGCTGGTATCCAGTTCACAGGAAAACATCACCCTTGCTTATTTCGCCAGTTGTCCTTAGTTTCAGTTGGGCCCCTTCTGAGGTATGTTGGGGCAGCTCTCTTCTTAGGATCTGCATCTATCTGGAAAAGAGAAGCAGATTCTCCAACGGAGAGTAAGTTAGCACCCAGAAAATTGAGATAACATTTACTTTTTTGATAGACAGTTTGATAGGTGTAGGCCCTCTTATACCCCGTGATTGATGGTAGCTTGATATTGTAGAGTGGGCTTGTGTTTGGGTATGGTTCTGACTTGTTTCCCAGCTCCAGCTAAGGGTCTAGTACCACTGAGTGGATCAGTTAGCCAAATCAAGAGCAATTGATTCCTCACCATGGCTGTGTACCACTATTGCACTTGTGTGGGTATCACATCCGGTTAATTGTTGCTACTTAGGTTAAACAATGTGTTGCTTGGACAGATCTTGGTCACTTCCCCCAGTCGCCTATGTAGCGCCTTCTGGCACTAGACACGCTGACTGTCTGGGGACTGACTCTCTCCTGGCTTCCAGCCATGTCATTCCATTTTACGTGTCAGCTGCGTATGGAGTCTTCAGCAATAGGGTCTTACCACTGGCCTTTGGTGGGTCATCAATTACTCTGACAGAAGTCTGTCATTGTTTTGGGAAACCTTGTAGGTTTCTCTGATCAAAAGCTCATTGTGGATTGTAGGCCCAAACTGGAAGTGGGGGTTACAGGTCAGTGTCCACTAAGAAATTGAGGAAAAAGATAACTAATATACAAGAATTAGAGAGGAGAGAGATAGAGGGGAGAGGGGGAGAGGGAGGGAAGGAAGATGTAGGAGATTTAGGTCAGTCTTGATCCTACCCTCTCCAGTGTCTTGTGGTTCAGGTGTTTCCTGCACATTTTTTGATGGGCTTGTTTGATTCCTTATTATTTAACTTTTTGAGTTCTTTGTATATCCTAGATATTAATCCTCTATCAGATATATAACTGGTGAAGATTTTTTCACATTCTGTAGGTTGCCTCTTTGCTTTTATCACTGTGTCCTCTGCAGTGCAAAACCTTGTAATTTCATGAGGTCCCAGTGATTAATCTGTGGTTTTATTGCCTGAGCAATTGGGGTTATATTCAGAAAGTCTTTGCCAAGACCAATATGTTAAAGGGTTCCCCTACTTTTTCCTCCTGCAGCTTCAGAGTTCCAGGTCTGATGTTAAGGTCTTTAATCCATTTGGACTTAATTCTTGTGCAAGGAGAGAGAGAAGAATCTATTTTCATCCTTCTACAGATCCAGTTTTCCCAACACCATTTACTGAAGAGGCTGTCTTTTCCCCAATGAGTATTTTTGGCATTTTTATCGAATATCAAGTGGCTATAGCTAACTGGACATACATCTGGGTCCTCTATTCTGTTCCACTGATCAACATGTCTGTTTTTGTGCAAGTACCATGCTGTTTTTGTTACTATGGCTCTGTAGTATAGGTTAGAATTACATATGGTGATACCACCAGCCTTATTTTTGTTGCTCAGTATTATTTTAGATATTTGAGTTTTTTTGTGATTCCAAATGAATTTTTGGATTGTTTTTCTATTTCCATGAAGAATGAATTAGGAATTTTGATAGGGATTGCATTAAATGTGTAGATTGCTTTTAGTAAGATTGCCATTTTCACAATATTGATTCTTCCAATCCAGGAACAAGGGATGTTTCTCCACTTTCTAGTGTCTTCTGCAATTTCTTGCTTGAGTATTTTAAAGTTCTCATTGTAGAGATTCTTTACTTCCTTGGTTAGGTTTATTCCAAGGTACTTTATTTTTTTGATGCAATTGTGAATGGGAGTGATTCTCTGATTTCATCCTCTGTGTGTTTGTTGTTAGCATATATGAAGGCTACTGATTTCTGTGTATTTATTTTGTATCCTGCTACATGGCTGTAGGTTTTGATCAGCTCTAACCGTTTGCTAGTAGAGTCTTTAGGGTCCTGTATGTATAGAATCATGTCATCTGCAAATAATGATAACTTGATCTCTTCTTTTCCAATTTGTATCCCTTTTATATGTGTCTCTTGCCTTATTGCTATGGCTAACACTTCCAAAACTATATTAAATAAAAGTGGGGACAATGGACACCCTTGTCTTGTTCCTGATTTTAGTGGAAAAGCTTCCAGTTTTTCCCCATTTAGTAATATGTTGTCTGTAGGCTTGTCATAAATAGCTTTTAATATATTGAGATACGTTCCTTCTATTCCCAGTCTCTGTAGGACTTTTATCATGAAGGGATGTTGGATTTGTTGAACGTTTTCTCTGTGTCTAATGAGATGATCATGTGATTTTTGTCCTTCAACCCATTTATATAATGTATTACTTTGTAGATTTGTGTATATTGAACCATCCATACATCTCTGGGATAAAGCCTACTTGGTCAGGGTGAATGATCTTTTTGATATATTCTTGTATTCTGTTTGCCCATATTTTGTTGAGAATTTGTGCATCTATGTTCATGAGGGAGATTGGTCTGTAATTTTCTTTATTTGTTCTATCTTTGCCTGGTTTTGGTATCAGGATGATGCTGGCTTCATAGAAGGGGTTTGGTAGAATTCCTTCTTTTTCTATTTCCTGGAAAAGCTTAAGAAGCAATGGTGTTAGCTCTTCCTTGAAGATCTGGTAAAATTCAGCAGTGAATCCATCTTGGCCTGGGATATTTTTAATTGGGAGTTTATTGATAACTGTTCGGATGGCCATGCTTGTTATAGGTCTATTTAAGTGATTAATCTCATCTTGATTTAATTTAGGTAGGTCATATAAATCAAGGAAATCATCCATTTCTTTCAGATTTTCATACTTCGTGGAGTATATGCTTTTATAGTATGTCCCTATGATTTTTTGAATTTGTCTGGAATCTGTTGTGATGTTTCCTTTTTCATCTCTGATTTTATTAATTTGTGCCTCTTCTCTCTTTCTTTTGGTCAGGTTTGCTAAGGGTTTATCAATCTTGTTTATCCTTTCAAAGAACCAACTCTTTGTTTCATTAATTCTTTGGATTGTTTTTATGTTGTTGTTGTTTCTATTTCATTAATTTCTGCCCTAATCTTTATTATTTCTTCCCGTCTACTGATTTTTGGTTTGCCTTGTTCTTTTTCCAAGGCTTTAAGGTGAAGCATTAGGTTGTTTACTTGCAACCTTTCTAATTTCTTAATATAGGCACTTAAGGCTATAAATTTACCTCTTAGAATTGCCTTCAATGTGTCCCAGAGATTTTGGTATGTTGTGTTCTCATTATCATTTGACTCTATAAGTTTTTTGATTTCCTTCTTGATTTCTTCATTGACCCACTCATCATTTAGTAGTGTATTGTTTAGTTTCCATGATTTTGTGTATGTTCTATATCCTTTCTTGCTACTGATTTGTAGTTTAATTCCTTCCATTGTGGTCAGATAGAATGCAAGGAATTATTTCAATTTTCCTGAATTTGTTAAGACTTGCTTTTTGTCCTAATATATGGTCTATTTTAGAGAATGTTCCATGTGCTGCTGAAAAGAATCTATATTCTGTGGCATTTGGATGAAATGTCCTGTATATATCTCTTAGGTCCATTCCTTCTATGAACTCATTTAGTCCAGATGCCTCTCTGTTTATTTTTTCCTGGGATGACCTGTCAATTGATGAGAGTGGAGTGTTAAAGTCACCCACCACCACTGTGTTTGGTGTTATCTGTGACCTTAGTTCTAATAGTGTTTGTTTGATGAATTTGGGAGCCGCCATCTTAGGTGTATATATGTTTAGGATTGTAATGTTCTCCTGTTGGAGTGTGCCCTTAATCAATATAAAGTGACCTTCCTTATCTTTCTTGACTAATGTTGGACTTAAGTCTACCTTGTCAGATATTAGGACAGCAACCCCTGCTTGTTTTCTAGTCCCATTTGCTTGAAACACCGTTTTCCAACCTTTCACCCTAAGATAATGTCTATCCTTTGTAGAAAGGTATGTTTCTTGGAGACAACAAATTGTAGGATCCTGCTTTTTAACCTAGTCTGCAAACCTATGTCTTTTGGTTGGGCATTGAGGCTGTTGATATTAAGAGATGTTATTGAAAAGTGTGTATTTATGTTTGCCTTTTTTTTTTTTTTTTTTGTGGTTCTGATTCTACCTTTGCTCTCTTGTGTTAACTAGTATTTGAGTATTGCTTGTTTTTTCCAGGTTCCTTATATGTGTGCTTTTCCTTTTCTTCAGCATGGAGGATTCTCTCAATTATTTTCTGTAGAGCTGGTTTTGTCTTCAAATACTCCTTTAACCTGCTTTTTTCATGGAATGTCCTTATTTCTCTGTCTATTTGAATGGATAGCTTTGCAGGATAAAGTAACCTTGGTTGACAGTTGTTATCTTTCAGAACTTGGAATATATCACTCCAAGCCCTCTGTCTTTTAAAGTTTGTATTGAATAATCTGCTGTGATCCTGATGGGCTTACCTTTGTAGGTAACTTGATTTTTCTCTGTAACTGCTTTCATTATTTTTTCTGTGGTTTTTGTGTTTGGTAGTTTGATTATGATATGGCGAGGAGAGGTTATTTCTAGGTTTTATCTGGCTGGGGTTCTAAAGGCTTCCTGTATCTGCATTGGCACCTCTTTCCCAATTTGGGGGAAGTTTTCTTCTATGATTTTGTTGAAGATGCCTACTATGCTTTGGAGTGGAATTCTTCTCCTTTTACTATGCCCTGAATTCTTATATTTGATCTTTTCATTGTGTCCCGAATGTCTTGAAATTCCCACTCATACATTTCTATAAGTTTGTCTTTCTCTTTGTTGGACTGTATTAGATCTGTTACCTGGTCTTCTAGCTAAGATATTCTGTCCTCTCCTTCATCCATTCTACAGGTGAGATTTTCTATAGAGTTTTTTTTTTTATTTTTTTATTTCATTAACTGTGTTCTTTATTGCTAGTAATTCTGACTGGCTTTTCTTTATTATTTTTATTTCCTTATTTATATCTTATATTGCCTTCTTTATTTCATTAAATTGGTGTCCTGCGTCTTCTTTGATTTCCTCTTTGATTTCTTCTTTGATTCCTTTGATTTGTTCTTTGACTTCTTTGAACATATTTACAATCATTCTTTTGAAATCTTTCTCAGGCATTTCCTCTAACTCGTTCTCACTGGAGGTCATTTGTGATGCATTAATACTTTTAGGTGGATATATATTGTCTTTCTTTTTAGTGTTTCTTGTGTTATAATGTATATATTTTTGCATCTTGGATTAAGTTAATCCTTGATTTCTAGCTAGCTGGGTATTCTTAGCTGTATCAATTGATTTGATGTTATATATCTTCAGGGTAGGAGCTTAAGGTGTTAGGTGTGGCTCTTAAGACTCTCAGAGTATCTACAAAGGTGTTCCTAGGGGTTTCCCTGCTATGGGAGTATTCAAGTAGGCTGAGTGGAATAAAATACAGGTAGATTCTAAAATTTAACTAAACACTGTACACATTCAATCAAAAACAGCACTGAGTATTTATGCAAGAGTAGTTATTATAACAACCAGATCCTCTATCAACAAAGAAGTTAAGATTTCTGGTCTATAGAGGGATCCAAGTCAGTTTATGACCAAGTTAGTCCCTTCCCTGGTGCAATCCCAGTTACCTTGGATGATTTTGGTCTCAGTCAAGTTGCTGGCTGGGTCATTGGGCTGCTGTTCTGATTTCTGGAGCTGGGCACTGGCTTTTCCTGTGGGGCAAACTGAGCCTGGCAACTGTGGCCCTGCAGAACGGCACCCCCACTGCTGGAACCGCTACTGCTGCTGAAGCTGCCACTGCTGGGTCTGTTGCCACTGCTGTTGAAGCTGCTGCTGCTGGATCCACCACTGCTGCCGCTGCTGCTTCTTCTGCTGTAGCTGCCACTGCTGGGGCCGCTGTTGCCAGTCCCGGAGCTGTTGATGTTGCTGCCAGACTCTACTCCTGCTTGGGTCCCTTTGTCGGCTCAAGTTGGCCTGGCTGGGTCCCAGGACTGCTGCTCTGTTCACTGGAGCTGGGCATGGGGTGGGGGAGGGAAGGGAGCCAATGCTGCTCTAATTCTAATTCTAATTCTCTCGCTGCTCCACGTGTTCTTCTACGTTGTGATCTGCTCCTCTGTTGTTCACTGCCGCCCTCCCTTCACATTTCTTGAGTTTGCAGAGAGCTCCGGTGTGAGTGGAAGCTCCCTGCACCTGGCTTTTCCTGCAGCTCAAGCCGAGACTGGTGGCAGTTTCCAGAACTGCTGGGGCCACTTTTGCCGGCCTGTGCGGGCTCTGGATGCTCTGGATCTCTTCTACTTCTCCACTGCCATTTCAATTTCCTATACACCTCACTTTTTAGTAAAAGTGTATATTTTGCTGAGTTTTTTTTTGGTCTTTTTCTCTCCTAGGCTGCTTTGGCATGGTACCTACACCACCATCTTAACTGGAAGTCTGTTCTGTTAATCTTGTACTTGCTTATTTATAAAGAATTTTCTGGGGCTGGAGAGAAGACACTTGCCTGAAAAGCCAAAGGAAACATGTTTGATTCCCCAGGACCCACCTAAGCCAGATGTATAAGGTGGTACATGTGTCTGGAGTTCATTTGTAGTGGCTAGATACCCTGGCACACCCCCTTCTCTCTCTCTCTTCCTCTTTCCTTCTCTCTCAAGTAAATTTTTAAAAATATTTAAAAAATAAAAGAATTTTCTGCTTATGCCCCTAGATCATGTAAACTTGGAAACTTGTGTCCCATCAATAATGTAAAGAATTCAAGATGATGTCAGACTCCCTGCCAAATGTCCTATAAAAGCTCAAACTCACCAAAGTTCAGTGCTGAAGGAACTTGGGAGTTTTTAACTCTCCTCAGTGTGCGCATGAAATAAATCTGAGATCTAGAACCTTGCCAAGTGGCACTTGGTTATTCTTGCTGACTCAAACCTAAGTTTCTGTGACACTGACACTTTGATATTGATTCACTGTCCATTTGAGAATTATAGTTCTAGGATTTTTTTTAATACTTTGAGAACTAGAATACACCTGTTCTTTTGAATGTGGGGCTTATTAGTGGCTCAAAGCAGGAGTTTAAGGACAAGGGGGAAGGGCAAGGAGCAGGTAGAATTGGAAGTGAATTAGCAGGGGAGGGGAGAGCCTGGTGTGAGGAAAGAGAGAGAAAACATGAGATCGAGGAAGGGTGCAGATGTCGAAAGTACAGCAGATAGGAGGCTGAGACAGAGATAAAGAGAGAGACAGTTAGAGGCAAAGGAGCAGAGAACATGTACCTTACTTCAGAAAAGAGAGAGCCAGAATGACACATGGGGCTTTTATGCCCACACCCTTGAGATGGGCGATTTGCCCAGTGAAGGGAACTTCCTCAAGGAGGCTGATCATAAGGGAAGGAGCCAGGCTGGCTAGATGTTTTGGCGGGATGGTAAGGGAAAAAGGGGGATTGGTAGGAAGCTCTGAGACAAACAATATGCATACACTTTGTGTTTCTCCCTCAAGATTAGTTTTCCTTTCTGTCACACTTGAAAGGATGAGCTGAAGGAATGGAGGTAAATGTTTTGTCATCAGTGGAGACAAGTAGGATGGAAATTTTGCTCAGCCACTCTCGGTATTAACCCACCCATCCCTCTCCCAGCAGCCTAGAGAGCTCCTTTTCCAAGTATTCCCAGCCAGGTGAATCCTTGGGGTTCCTGACTTCTGATGGTAGAACAGATTCTAGACAGAGCTGACTTGGAGAAGCAAAGTTGGGAGTTTTACTACAAGTTAGAAAAAGAAATAAAGGTGCTCTGGGAAAGAGAAAGCATCTGGCTAGGATTCTCAGGAATTAAAGGAAAAGTCTGGGCTTCTCAAATGAGAGCGACAATGACCTTTCTTTGTAATGGGTATATAGACGGACCTGGTGAGTCTCAAATTACATCCCTAAAGGTTGCTAGGAAACCACTTTTCTTCAATGTTGTTTAAAGAGTATTATTCACAGCCCAGATTAAAAGCTAAAGGATTCTTCTTAGAAAACAAAAGTGTAAGGTAGATTTACGAATGGTATTGTTCTCATCTGGGAGTAGGCAGTGACAGGGACTTCAAGTTACACATCAGTGTGTCTCTAAGAAAGCACAGTTGATGGTATTATCATTGTCAGTGGCATCTTAAGTTTCCTGCCTTTGTTAGCAGGAAGGCCAAGCCAGATTCCCAGTTAATTTTCCCATGCCTTTCTTCCAGGTCAGAGTAATTTCTCCTATCTTTCTACCCTGCTTTAAGGTTTACTAGATCAGAGTTGATACAAGTTTAATAAAGAATATACACTAGGGGGCTGGAGAGATGGCTTAGCGGTTAAGCGCTTGCCTGTGAAGCCTAAGGACCCCAGTTCGAGGCTCGGTTCCCCAGGTCCCACGTTAGCCAGATGCACAAGGGGGCGCACGCGTCTGGAGTTCGTTTGCAGAGGCTGGAAGCCCTGGCGCGCCCATTCTCTCTCTCTCTCTGTCCTTCTCTCTGTGTCTGTTGCTCTCAAATAAATAAATAAAAATTAAAAAAAAAAAAGAATATACACTAGGGACAGAAACACAGTGGAAAACTCTCAGGAAGAGAGATGCATGCCCATAAGAGCCATTGAGGTCCATTTACAGCAGTGAAGTTACCTGGTCTTGCCTCCTGGGCTATTTGTGTGGGGTCAGATTTGAATAGATAAAGGAGTTGGGTAGTACGTTATCTGGTTAGTTGTTAAATTTTATAAGATTACTTATTCTTTCTGAGACTTGCCATTCAGAGTGAGGTGTCAGGGGTCATTCAGAGTTAGGTTGTTAGAGAGTGGGTCATTTATTTTGATGTTTTTGTTTTTGACAATTTCATACATGTATGTAATGAATTTTGATTCCCCCCACAGTTATCCTCTTTCTTTTCCTTTCCCCTCCCACTAAAGTCCTGTCTCTTCCCATTAGATCCCATAGTTCCTTTTTTTTTAAGCCACTGATTTAAATTAGACTTGCTTGCTTGCATCATCCTGGGTGGGAGGTTGTTTGATGGAGAATGGACAGTCCTCTAGTGACTGCCCCCGCCTCCATAAAGGACATGGTTTACCCTCTTCCAGCAATCATAGGTTTTCAAAATTACTGTGGGAGAAATCTTGCTGGAACTGAGCTGAAAACCTCCTCCATGAGCTACACTGCATGCAGTTCAATGGAAGAGAGAGAAATCACCAGTGGAGATAGAAACAAAACAAAACAAAACAAAACACCGTGGACACTGAAAGCCTTAAATTTGACCGGCTAGGCCAAATGAGCCAATGGGTGCAATGGTGGCATGTCTTTTATGGGGGAAACCAACCACTCTTTAACTGAACTGGAGGCCTGCTCCATTGGAGGGAATACATCCCAGATACTGAAAACTTATAACAGGAGTAGTCATGAGCCTAGGGGTGTAACATCTGCTGGTATCTGGCTAAATGTACATATCATGCCCACCAAACTGCCTGGTAAGCACTGTTACTCTCAATTTTGGTTAGAGAAGCTTCTTTTTTCAGATGGCAGTGACCTTTGAGATGACTCAAAAGGCACCACAGTGCTGAGAAGAAGTGACAGAGGAGTGCTTAGCACTGAAACATCTCCATCACACCTTCTAAGGCTCCGGGCCCATTGTGGAAGAGGTGGCAGAAAGAATGTAAGAGCCAAAGGAAGGGTAGGCCTCCTTACAACACACTCCTACAGACACAAAATGGCCTGGCTATCCATGACCTCACAGTGCCTGACACTACCTACACAAGACCATCATAATAGGAGGAAAAGATCATGACATCAAAATAAAAGAGAGACTGATTGAGAGGGGGCAGGGGTATGATGGAGAATGGAGTTGCCAAGGGGAAAGTTGGGGGAGGGAGGGAATTACCATGGATTATTGTCTACACTTATGGAAGTTGTCAATAAAACAATTTTTTTAACTACTCTGGGAGTTGCATAGCCTCACAGACACCTCCATCATTTATGTCAACAATGTGAACTATGACAAGGTGAACGAAAGTTCCCAGTAAACCCTATATGTGCTGAATGGACTTACAGAAGTGCGATCTCAGAGAGATGGAATGTTGTAAGCTCAGAGCCGAATCACCTTGAGCTACATTTAGCCCACAAATAGCCATTTATCACCCACCTTTGTGTCTGACCTAACATCCTGGTGGCTATCAGTTGATCATGTGTGATTCTTTTTGGAATGTACTAACAGACCCCAGCTTCCACCAACCCGAGGGCTAAGAATGTCATCAGATAGCATCCGAGCCCTGTGGTGGCAATCCCTGATGGTCAGCCAACGTATTTGAAAAGTGTCTTGCTTTATAATATTCTTTTGTTCTGTAACTATGAAACCTTCATGAAATTATTAACACTGTGGAACATGGAATTTGGGTAACATAAATCTGTGTTCTCCAGGCAATGGTCACTCATATTTGGCTCCAGAATAAGCGATCTCTTATCCCCTTTGAGGTGAAAGCTGTGTCTTTTGCGTCAACAATGAGATACTGTATAGGAAACCCTATGTGCCGCATGAGGGTAGCGGACTTGTCGTCGCCCAAAGATGGCATTCCACAGCTGACAGTGGGCTTTTGTTTTTTTTTTAATTTTCTCTTTGGCCTTCTCACGTCTACACTTTCCTCAAGTTTACATATTTTAGAAGCCACCATAATATTTTCTTATTAATAAAGACTTTAGGTCTAAGGATATAGCTCAGGGGTATAGTATTGTTCCATTAACTTTCTCTGAGGCCTAACAAATGTTTACTTACCCTACACAGGGCACCAACAGCAGACCAAAGTAAATGATTCCACCAAAGTCCAGCTTGGCTAACAACTCAGCTTATTGGGCTTATGTACAGAGCATGGATAAAGGGGTCCGCAGAGGAGCGTGGATGACCCCAGAATGACTGCATCACTGCAAAGTCCCATCTCATCATGAACAATGTCTTCCTGGAAGGGGCATTATAAAGTCTCCTTTTTGGTTAATCTTCCTATATACTGTACCATCTCCCAAGGTCACTTGTAGCTGGAGGAAAGCTGGGAGAAATAAAGGCTGGAATCTCAGATGAGGATCTGGACTCCCCCGCACCCACTAGAGAGCATCAATAGCTCATTACCATGGATTTGGCTATCAATGCTTGGTTAGTTGCCTACACTAATCTCTTCTCCAAAACAGTGTCATGTTATACCTGGAGGAAAAATGTTACAAGTGCTTTACCTAAGTTCCCTTCCCAGTACTGCCACAGACACATGTATAAAAACGTGGAAAGAACCCTGGTTCAAGGCTTGATCCCCTAGGACCCAAGTTAGCCAGATGCACAAGGGGGAGCACACGTCTGGAGTTCGTTAGCAGTGGCTGGAGGCCCTGGCGTGCCCATTCTCTCTCTCTCTCTCTCTCTCTGTCTCTTTCTCTCTCTGTCACACTCAAATAAATAAATAAAAATGAACAAAAAAATTTTTTTAAAAAAGTAATTATATACAAAAAGGTCATTATAAAAATGTCAGGTCCTGGAGAGACAGCTTAGCAGTTAAGGCACTTGCCTATAGGGACAAAGGACCCAAGTTTGATTCTTCAGGACTGACATAAGCCAGATGCACAAGGTGACTCACATGTCTGGAGTTTGTTCACAGTGGCTGGAGGCCCTGGGCCCATTCTCTCCCTCTATGCCTTTCTTTCTATGTCAAATAAAAAAAAGTTTCTCAAAAAAGTAAAAAAAAGGACACAAATAAATTCCTCAATGAATTCTAAGAGAACACAAACAGCTGAATAAAATAAGAAAGCCAATACAGGATGTAAAAATGAAATTCAATAAAGAGAAAGAGATAAAAAAAAAAAAGAGGAAAAAGAAAGAACAGATACCCTAAACAAAAATAGTGAAAATTAAAAAAAAATTAATACCTCAAATGAAGTTTTGTGTAAACTGTCAACCAAAGTTACTTTATCTGGCAAAGCTATCCACTCAAATAGATGGAGAAATAAAGGAGTATTTGAAGACAAAACCAGCTCTACAGAAAATACGGGAGAGAATCCTCCATGCTAAAGAAAAGGAAAACACACATAAATGGAACCTGGAAAAAACAAGCAATACTCAAATACTAGTTAACACAAGAGAGCAAAGGTAGAACCAGAACTACAAAAAAAAAAAAGGCAAACATAAATACACACCTTTCAATAATATCACTTAATAACAACGGCCTCAATGCCCCAACCAAAAGACATAGGTTTGCAGACTGGGTTAAAAAGCAGGATCCTACAATTTGTTGTGTCCAAGAAACTCACCTTTCTACAAAGGATAGACATTATCTTAGGGTGAAAGGTTGGAAAACGGTGTTTCAAGCAAATGGACCTAGAAAACAAGCAGGGGTTGCTATCCTGATATCTGACAAGGTAGACTTGAGTCCAATGTTAGTCAAGAAAGATAAGGAAGGTCATTTTATATTGATTAAGGGCACACTCCAACAGGAGGACATTACAATCCTAAACATATATGCATCTAAGATGGGGGCTCCAAATTCATCAAACAAATACTATTAGAACTAAGATCACAGATAACACCAAACACAGTGGTGGTGGGTGACTTCAACACCCCACTCTCATCAATTGACAGGTCCTCCCAGGAAAAAATAAACAGAGAGGCATCTGGACTAAATGAGGTCATAGAAGGAATGGAACTAACAGATATATACAGGATACTTCATTCAAATGCTGCAGAATATACATTCTTTTCAGAAGCACATGGGACATTCTCTAAAATAGACCATATGTTAGGACACAAAGCAAGTCCTAACAAATTCAGGAAAATTGAAATAATTCCTTGCATTCTATCTGACCACAATGGAATTAAACTACAAATCAGAAGCAAGAAAGGCAATAGAGCATACACAAAATCATGGAAACTAAACAATACACTACTAAATGATGAATGGGTCAAGGAAGAAATCAAGAAGGAAATCAAAAAATTTATAGAGTCAAATGTTAATGAGAACACAACATACCAAAATCTCTGGGACACAATGAAGGCAGTTCTAAGAGGTAAATTTATAGCCTTAAGTGCCTATATTAAGAAATTAGAAAGGCCACAAGTAAATGACCTAATGCTTTACCTTAAAGCCTTGGAAGAAGAAGAACAAGGCAAACGAAAAATCAGTAGATGGGAAGAAATAATAAAGATTAGGGCAGAAATTAATGAAATAGAAACACCAACAACATAAAAACCATCCAAAGAATTAATGAAACAAAGACTTGTTTCTTTGAAAAGATTAACAAAATTGATAAACCCTTAGCAAATCTGACCAAAAGAAAGAGAGAAGAGACACAAATTAATAAAATCAGAGATGAAAAAGGAAACATCACAACAGATTCCAGACAAATTTTAAAAAATCATAGGGACATACTATAAAAACATATACTCCACAAAGTATGAAAATCTGAAAGAAATGAATGATTTCCTTGATTTATATGACCTACCTAAATTACATCAAAATGAGATTAATCATTTAAGTAGACCTATAACAAGCATGGAGATCTGAACAGTTATCAATAATCTCCCAACTAAAAAAGCCCAGGCCCAGATGGATTCACTGCTGAATTTTACCAGATCTTCAAGGAAGAGCTAACACCATTGCTTCTTAAGCTTTTCCAGGAAATAGAAAAAGAAGGAATTCTACCAAACCCCTTCTATGAAGCTAGCATCACCCTGATACCAAAACCAGGCAAAGATAGAACAAAAAAAGAAAATTACAGACCAATCTCCCTCATGAACATAGTTGCAAAAATTCTCAACAAAATATTGGCAAACAGAATACAAGAATATATCAAAAAGATCATTCAACCTGACCAAGTAGGCTTTATCCCAGAGATGCAGGGATATTCAGTATGCACAAATCTATAAATGTAATACATTATATAAATGGGTTGAAGGACAAAAGTCACACGATTGTCTCATTAGACAGAGAAAGCGTTCGACAAAATCCAACATCCCTTCTGATAAAAGTCCTACAGAGACTGGGAATAGAAGGAACATCTCAATATAATAAAAGCTATTTATGACAAGCCTATAGTCAACATATTACTAAATAGGAAAAAAATGGAAGCTTTTCCACTAAGATCAGGAACAAGACAAGGGTGTCCACTGTCCCCACTTTTATTTAATATAGTTTTGGAAGTCTTAGCCATAGCAACAAGGCAAGAGACACACATAAAAGGGATACAAATTGGAAAGGAAGAGATCAAGTTATCATTATTTGCAGATGACATGATTCTATACATAAAGGACCCTAAAGACTCTACTAGCAAAGTGTTAGAGCTGATCAAAACCTACAGCCATGTAGCAGGATACAAAATAAATACACAGAAATCAGTAGCCTTCATATATGCTAACAACAAACACACAGAGGATGAAATCAGAGAATCACTCCCATTCACAATTGCATCAAAATAAATAAATAAATAAAGTACCTTGGAATAAACCTAACCAAGGAAGTAAAGAATCTCTACAATGAGAACTTTAAAACACTCAAGCGAGAAATTGCAAAAGACACTAGAAAGTGGAGAAACATCCCTTGTTCCTGGATTGGAAGAATCAATATTGTGAAAATGGCAATCTTACCAAAAGCAATCTACACATTTAATGCAATCCCTATCAAAATTCCAAAGACATTCTTCATGGAAATAGAAAAAACAATCAAAAAATTCATTTGGAATCACAAAAAACCTCGAATATCTAAAATAATACTGAGCAACAAAAATAAGACTGGTGGTATCACCATACATGATTTTAACCTATACTACAGAGCCATAGTGACAAAAACAGCATTGGTACTGGCACCAAAACAGATATGTAGATCAGTGGAACAGAATAGAGGACCCAGATGCAAGCCCAAGTAGCTATAGCCACCTGATATTCGATAAAAATGCCAAAAATACTCATTGGAGAAAAGACAGCCTCTTCAGCAAATGGTATTGGGAAAACTGGATATACATCTGTAGAAGATGAAAATAGATTCTTCTCTCTCTCCATGCACAAGAATTAAGTCCAAATGGATTAACATCAGACCTGAATCTCTGAAACTGCTAGAGGAAAAAGTAGGGAAACCCTTCAACATATTGGTCTTGGCAAAGACTTTCTGAATACAACCCCAATTGCTCAGGCAATAAACCACAGATTAATCACTGGGACCTCATGAAATTACAAAGATTTTGCACTGCAAAGGACACAGTGAAAAAAGCAAAAAGGCAAGCTACAGAATGGGGAAAAAATTCTTCACCAGGTATATATCCGATAGAGGATTAATATCTAGGATATACAAAGAACTCAAAATGTTAAATAATAAGGAATCAAACAAGCCAATCAAAAAATGGGCTATGGAGCTAAATAGAGCATTCTCAAAGGAAGAAATACGAATGGCATATAAGCATCTAAAAAAATGTTCTACATCACTAGTCATCAGGGAAATGCAGATTAAAACTACATTGAGATTCCATCTCATTCCTGTCAGATTAGCTACCATCATGAAAACAAATAATCATAAATGTTGGCGGGGATGTGGAAAAAGAGGAACCCTTTACACTGCTGGTGGGAATGCAATCTGGTCCAGCCATTGTGGAAATTTGTGTAGAGGTTCCTAAAACAGCGAAAGATTGATCTACCATAATACCCAGCAACAGCACTTCTAGGCATACATCCTAAGGACTCATCTCATTTCCTTAGAAGTACGTGCTTAACCATGTTTATTGCTGCTCAATTTATAATAGCTGGGAAATGGAACCAGCCTAGATGTCCCTCAACTGATGAGTGGATAATGAAGATGTGGCACATTTATACAATGGAGTTCTACTCAGCGGTAAAGAAAAATGCAGTTATGAAATTTGTAGAAAAATGGATGGACCTGGAAAGGATTTTAAAGTGAGGTAACCCAGGCCCAGAAAGCCAAGTGCCACATTTTCTCCCTCATATGTGGATCCTAGCTACAGATGATTTGGCTTCTGCGTGAGAATGAAAATACTTAGTAGCAGAGGCCAGTAAGTTAAAAAGGAGATATAAAGGGAAGAGAAAGGAAGGGAGGAGGGTACTTAATAGGTTGGTATTGTATATATGTAAGTACAATGATTGAGATGGGGAGGTAATATGATGGAGAATGGTGTTTCAAAGGGGAAAGTGCGGGGATTGAGGAGGGAGGGTATTACCATGGGATATTTTTTATAATCATAGAAAATGTTAATAAAAATTGTAAAAAAAAAAAAAAAAGAAAAGAAAAGAAAAGCAGTGCAGTATGGTGGTGCACACCTTTAATCCCAGCACTTGGTAGGCAGAGGCAGGAGGATCACTGTGAGTTTGCGGTCAGCCTGGGAATATAGTGTGAGTGCCAGGTCAGCCTGGGCTACAGTGAGACCCTACCTTGAAAAGAAAAAAGAAAATGTGGTTCCTTAAACTCTTAGGCAAAATAAATCAAGTTTGTACTATTCTAAATTTAAATGAAATTATGTAGTAATAAGAAAAATTTTGGATGTTAATTTTTTCTTGCTCTTATGCATTCCTTCTGATAGATCAATGTCTAGACTCCAAGTTAAATTTATATGAATTAATGGTTAGTATGAAATTTAAAAAAAAATTTGTTTAATAGCTTACCAATAGACTAGACCAAGGGGAGGACAGACTCTTTCAGGTTTTGACGATATAGAGGAATTGGAACATTCATACAGTGAAACAGATAAACTGACAGGAAGTATGAACAGTATGTTAGAGAGCTGTGGGACACTATAAAAGTTTCAAACCTGTGCATTATAGATATAAAAGACAGAGGTTCATAGTAAAGGCATAGAAAATATTTTCAACAAAATGAAAGCAGAAAAATTTCCAAGTCTAGGGAAAGAAATTCCCATCCAGATATAAGAAACACTGAGAACACAAAACAGGCAATATCAGAGAAGAATCTCCTAGCATCATATTAGAGTTAAAACACTGAACGTTCATGACAAAGAAAGTATATTGAAAGTTGCAAGACAGAAATACGAAATCACATATAAAAGCAGGCCCATCAGAATAACATCAGATTTCTCAGCAAAAATAAAAGCCAGGAGTGCTTGAATTGTTGTATTTCAAGATCTGAAAGACAAAAATAGCCAATCCAGACCACTATCTTCAGCAAAACTATCTGTTATAACTGAAAGAAAGAAAAACCTTCCATGTTAAAAATAGCCTAAGGGAATTAATGACCAGAGGACCAGATCTATAGAAGATGCTTGAAGGAATACTTCATACTGAAGGGAAAGACAGATTAATCCATGAGGCTACACACAGGAAAGAATAACCCATACTAGATATTTTTTTAGTATCTGACAAAACAGATTTTAAACCAAAATTGGTCATAAGAGATATAGGAGATTCTCAGTAAAGGTTGGAGAAAATGTTCATTGGGTAAAAGATAGCATCTTTTTAAAAAATGGTGCTGGGAAAACTGTATAGCCACACGTAAGACTGAAATTAGATGTCTATCTTATCTCTCCTCTTATACAAAATGGCACAAAGATCTTAATTTAAAATCTGAACTTGTCAACATAGGAAATGACTTTCTGAATAGGACTCCAGTATGTTGCTCAGGAAATAATGGTATCAAAAAATAGAATTTCACAAAGTTAAAAGCTTCTGTAGGGGCAGGGGGATAGCTCAGTTGATAAAGTGCTTTCTTTGCAAGCATGAGGAGCTGATACCAACCATCCATGTGAAAATACCAGACACAGAGGGGCACATCTGTAATCCCAGCAGTGTGGAGGTGCTCTATTGGGGGGCACAGCCCTGAACTTATAGAAATTAACCCTTGGGGTTACCTAAGATGGGGAAAACTTCTTCTAAGAGTAGAGCCTGAGAAACAGAAGAACTAATATTTTGGATCTTTTTTTGAAAAAAAAAATTTTATTTATTTGAGAGAGAATGAGCATGCCAGGGCCTCCAGCTTTGCAAACGAGCTCCAGATGCATGTGCCACCTTGTGTATCTGGCTTATGTGAGTGCTGGGAAATTGAACCTGGGTCCTTAGGTTTTTCAGACACAGCATATTGAATGCTAAGCCATCTCTCTATCCCTCTCCCTCCCCCATTTGGATCTTTTACCTGAGTGGGATAGCTGTCTGTAGCAGAAGTGAGAGGAAAAGAACGATTTCAGATTAAGTCAAAGGGTGAACCCACTGCATCTTCTGTTGCTCACATCGTCCTGTGGCTGTGCTTCCTCTGCACACAGACACTCATTGTCATTTCTATTGAGTAGCAAAAATTTAAAAAATAATAATATGCAAACAAGTAGTGCATTGCCTGAGCATAGAGTGAGGAACTTACAACCTTGGATATTCCTTAAACATTTGCTAAGGGAAGGGAATTGGGGTTATGATCTTCTGGATCCTGAGCACACATACAGTCTGATCATAATTGTCACCACATGAAGCACACCTATTGTCTTCAACAGATCTGTGGCAGTTCTGTGAGCAGTTCTTTACTGACTACTTTGCCTTCAGTTCCACGGTCAGTATTTCTTATGCATGCATGTTTGTTGTGAGTCAAAATTCTCACCAGGGCCAGGCGTGGTGGCGCACATCTTTAATCCCAGCACTCTGGAGGCAGAGGTAGGAGGATTGCTGTGAGTTTGAGGCCATCCTGAGACTCCATAGTGAATGTGAGATCAACTTGGGCTAGAGTGAGACCCTACCTTGAAAAACCAAAAAAAAAAAAAAAAAAAAAACAACCAAAAATCTCACCATGCCATTGAAGAAACAAAGAAATTGGACAAAGAACATAGCTTAAGATCAGTCAGCATCTCCATACATGGCTTGTCAATATTGGTCAGTTGTGCTGTACAGGCTGATGGTACACCAAGTCAGAGGAATGTCACATTGTTTTAAGAGGGTGGATTACATGATCGTAAGATTAACTTCAGGGCAAGTTACAAGTAGGAAATTTAGCAGATGCTTCTTATAGCAATATGCTCAGAAAAATTATTTATAAGGTCCATGAGAAATATTCCCACAGTTCTTTCCTATAGTTCATTCCCATAAGGAGGTGAAGACAGGTAGACTCCCCTGGGCTTCCTAGCTAGCTTGTCTAGTTCAATTGATGAGCTCTGGGTTCAGTGAAAAATACTACCTCAAAAAATAATAATAATAACGTGTAGTTCCAGGTGTTATGGTGCACATCTGCAGTCCCAGCACTGGGGAGGTAGAAGTAGGAGGATTGCCATGAGTTCAAGGCCAGCCTAGACCACATAGAGAATTCTAGGTCAGCTTGGGCTACAGGGATACCTACCTGGCAAAACAAACAAACACAAAAAGTAATATGTAGAATAATCAGGTAAGACACTCAATGTTGATTTCTGACCTCTACATAAGTGTGCACACCTGTGCATGTGCAACTATACACACACGTGTGAACACATACACATAACTCAAATATACATACACACTAAAATGTAGGAAAAAATCTGCACTGCAAAGGAAACAGTAGAGTCAATGGACAGCCTGCAAAATGGGACAAAATCTTTGCCCAGTACTCATCTGATAGGAGATTAACATTCAGAATATATGGAGGATTTAAAATGGAATGTGCGGGTACACATCTTCTTCCCAGCACTCAGGATGCAGAGGTAGGATGATCACTGTGAGTTTGAGGTCAGCCAGGGCTAGAGTCAGACCCTTGAGAGCTGCAAGTGTGGGAGTAATGATCCTACAGACCTCTCTCTCCTGCATCCAGGCCAAATAGTCGCTCACTTCTTTTTATTTAATTGAAAAAATATTTTATTTTTATTTGTTTGAGAGAGAAGGTGTCAGATAGGTCATGCCTCCAACCCTACAAATAAATTCCAAATGCATGCACCACCACGTGCATATGGCTTACATAGGTACTGGGGAATTGAACCTGGGTCCTTAGGCTTCACAATTAGGCAGGAGCCTTAATTACTAAGTAATCTCTCCAGCCCCGTTGTTTGCTTCTTAGTCTTCTCAAGAAGCCTGCTTACGTGGAAAAATGCAAATATTAGGATAGCAGTTGATGTCGTAATCTTTGTCCCCCTCACAGGAATGGGAATCGGACCTGGGGCCTCACACATGCTGGGCAAGTGTCCTGCCGCTGACCTGCATCTCCAACCTTTCTCCACACAATGTTTAACAATTTACTGTGTTCACCAATCTTAAACTACGGTCACAAAGTTTTCCCAGTCCCCATCAGCTGCCTAGGTCCATGTCCCCTGTGCTTTCCCCCTGCTGAGATAACGTGAAGATTCTATTAACATGATGCTATCCTGTGTTGCTCTTGCTCTAAGACTAACTCATCTTTGCTTGGCAAACAGGCTATGTTGTGAGATGTTGTAGTAGTTTGACTGCATGTCCCCTGATAGATTCAAGAGATTCATTCAAGCTTGTAACTTGATGCGGCTGTGGGTGGATCCTCGGGTTCAGACCTAAGGTGTGTGTGGGGTCAGGTTTGGAATTCCAACCTAAAGATACGCAGAGTGTTTGAACTCCACCTGAGGTTTCTAGAGCATGCTTGCTTGTGGTGCTGGTGGTGGTATTCCGCTCTGTGCGGACCTGAGAGAGTGGGCCAGCTTCTTCCGCCATTATGACACTTGCCCCTGCTCTGCAAGCTTCAATCAATCCAGTCCTCCCGTAACTTGTGCCTGGGTTGGTCGATTACAGGAGCAATGTGAAGCTGACTGCAACAGATGTTGTGGAGTCGACAGTCAGCATATGGTCTCTTTCTAGATGTAGGTACACATGTCCACAGAATTCATTCACTAATTTACGGATTTGCACGTGTGTGAGCATGCAGGGGTGGGTTACCCAAGTGTACCTGGGTCTCTCATGGGTGCAAATAAATGTTCATTTGGATTTATTAGGTGGATGGGGAATTGAACCTAGGCCAGTAGGCTTTCTAAGCAAATGTTTTTTATTTTGTTTTGTTTTTCCAGGTAGGGTCTCACTCTAGCTCAGGCTGACCTGGAATTCACTATGGAGTCTCAGGGTGGCTTCAAACTCACGGTGATCCTCCTACCTCTGCCTTTTGAGTGCTGGGATTAAAGGCATGTGCCATCACGCCTGGCTTTGAAAGCACACGTTGAAATGCTGAGCTATTTCCCTAACCCCCACAAATTTGTCTTTTTGAAAACCGGAGATCTAGTAATACTCCTTACTATTTCCACATGATTTGCGTAAGGAATTATAACTGAAATTGCTGTATAATCTTGAAACTGTCTTAAATTATTCAGGTAATGTATAATTTGAAGTTCATGCTCTTACTCCTAGAAAATGCTATCCATCTAGAGCTGGGTGTGGTGATGCATGCCTTTAATCTCAGCACTTAGGATGCTGGACTTAAGAGGATTGCCATGAGTTCAAGTCCAGCTTGGGCTACAGAATGGGTTCCAGGTCAGCCTGGGATAGAGTGAGACCTTGATTCAACAAAACAAAGAGCAGGGCATGGTGGTTGTGGTGGTTTGATCCAGGAGTCCCCCATAAACTTAGATGTTCTGAAGACCAGGTTCCCAGCTGATGGAGATTTGGGAACTAACGCTTCCTGGAGGCAGGGTATTGTTAGGGGCAGGCTCATGGGTGTTCTAGCCAGTTTCCCCTTCCCAGGGTTTGACACACTCTTCTGTTGCTGTTGTCCACCTGATGTTGGCCAGGAGGTGATGTCCACCCTCTGCTCATGCCATCATTTTCCCTGCCATTGTGGAGCTTCTCCTCAAGTCTGTAAGCCAAAATAAAACTTTTATCCCACAAGCTGCTCCTGGTCGGGTGTTTCCTGCCAGCAATGCGGACCTGACTGCAGCAGTGGTACACACCTTTAATCCCAGCACTTGGGAGGCAGAGGTAGGAGGATTGCCATGAGTTCAAAGCCAGCCTGAGACTACATAGTGAATTCCAGGTCAGTCTGGCCTAGAGTAAGACCCTACCTCAAAAAAAAATTTTTTTTCTCAAACATAAAATGGCCTGGATATCCTTGACCTCATAGTGCCTGACACTACCTACACAAGACCATCATAAGAGGAGGGAAAGATCACGACATCAAAATAAAAGAGAGACTTATTGAGATGGGGAGGGGATATGATGGAGAATGGAATTTCAAAGGGGAAAGTAGGGGGAGGGAGGGCATTACCATGGGATACTTTTTATAATCATGGAAAATGTTTTAAAAATTTGAGAAAAATAAAATAAGATTAAATTTTTTTTTCTGCAGATAATGTCAACATTTGTGATGTGATAGTTTCTGCCAGATAAATAAAATTCACACTGATGCTCATAAAGTTCTTGAACAGCCTTGTTCACCAAGCATTGGTCCACCAAAAATGAATCATTTATAATATATGCTTAATGTCACATTAATGTTTATTTTCATTCAATAGCAGTGATTTTTTTTTTTTTTCTGATTGTAGCCATTATATTTTAAATAGACAAAAAGCCTCTTTGGAGGTAGAACAGCCAGATTGTCTGGGCTCCGAGGAGTGCAGTCCGACTGCCCGGAGGGCTTCCCAGCAGGCTCCCGCTGCCCCTGGCCCCCTCGAACCTCCAGGGATGGGTCCAGGCTTTCCTCAACACACGCTTCTGGGAATGATGGAGGAACATTGCAGTGTAGATCCAGATTGATGACGCTTGTTATTACATGGCTGGGGCGGGGGGGGGGGGTGTCGGGGGAGACACAGAGGTGCAGGAACTGCAGTTCCAATGAAGCAACGATTTTAGCAATATTTTAAAAATCATATTTCAATTTTAAATGTCCACCCCTAATATTGAAATGTGTTTAATTGTGTTTACCAAGGGGTTGCGGTAAATGCTGTCAATCACTATTTTTTGTTTTAGATTAATTTTTTTTCACAAAGACTTTGACTATATTTTTGACAAAACACAGACTAGTTCAAAGTGAAAGGATAAGTAATATTTTTGTCATTTGGCACAATTGTGTGTATTTTTTTTCTTTCTTTCTTTTGTTTTTGTTTTTGGTTTTTCATGGTTTTGTGCCAAGACCCTGACCAGGAGCCAAGACCCCCGGTCACCCAGGAGTCACCTAGAGGACCACCACAGAAGCCGAGACACTCGAATGTAAAAGCAACAGGTTTCTTTTAATGTCAAGCTTAAGCAGGGACTCAATCCCACAGACTGATGCAGAGGGAGTGGGAGAGAGCCCTGACCCTCTAAAAGTAGGGGTTTACAAAGGAAAAGAGTGGGAAGGGGGAAAAGGGGCTACATCACATAGCATCTTTTAAAATGATTGGTTCCAAGAAGGCGCGCGCGCGGGAACATTTCTAGTTGCTCATCTCTGGTCAGCAGACTGCTTGTAGATCCTATCTTTTGCAAGGGGCCGGAGGCCCCCACAGCTAAGTATTTCTGGAATGTCCTGTTGAGCAAGTGAGCATGAGTTACAGAAGCAAAGGTCGGCACTTTAATCAGTTAGTTCCTTATCTGAGCCAGTCTGGGATCCTCCTTTGTTCACAATGGTTTGTCCTACAATGGCAGTGTCATTGTTTAATTAGTTACGTGTTATTTTTTTTTGGTCTCTCAGTGGGAGGGTTTCATTCTAGTCCAGGCTGACCTGGAATTCACTATGGAGCCTCAGGGTGGCCTCGAATTCATGGAGATCCTCCTACCTCTGCCTCCCAAGTGTTGGGATTAAAGGTGTGCACCACCACTCCCGGCTAGTTGTGTGTATTTCTAAATTACCTATAAATTAGTATTGGTAATTTATAAGCTAGAGTTTATTTAAAATAAATTAATGTGTACTAACAGCCACAGAACATATATTGGGTTAAATGTTAACCTGTTTTTTATTTTTTTTACTTTTCCAATTTTCCATTTTTCTTTACTTTTCCATTTTTAAAAAATTTTTTTTGTTTATTTTATTTATTTATTTGAGAGTGACAGACAGAGAGAAAGAGGCACAGAGAGAGAGAGAGAGAATGGGCACACCAGGGCTACCAGCCACTGCAAAAGAACTCCAGATGTGTGTGCCTCCTTGTGCATCTGGCTAATGTGGGTCCTGGGGAAACGAGCCTCAAACCGGGGTCCTTAGGCTTCACAGGCAAGCGCTTAACTGCTAAGCCATCTCTCCAGCCCAACTTTTCCAATTTTTATCAGATGGCATGGAAATGAAAGGTAAGTCATATTGTATCCAACCTGTGATGTGGTGCTAAAGTCCACCAAAAGTAGTAAGCCTGATGTCATTGTAGTTACCTTCGTGTTGCCGGCACCAAGCACCTGACCAAAAGTAGCTGATGGGAGGAAAGTTGAATATTTTGGCTTACAGTCTCTAGGGGAAGCTCTCTGTTAGCAGAGGAAACCATGGCAAAGGCCAAACATCACCTTGGCCACATGATGTGGAAACAGTAGCAGCAGAGTGAGCCAAGCTGTGTGTGGGGGTGGGGGGGGGTGCTGGCTACAACATCCCTAAGCTCACCCCTAAGAACATACCTCCTCCAGAGAAACTTCACCTCCTAAATTACCACTGGCTGGGAACTAAGCATTCAAAACCCATGAATATATGAGGGACACCCAATTCAAAACACCACGTCCTGCCCCTGGTTCCACAAACACACAACCATCCAGGATGTAAAATGCAATGCAGTCAGTTCAACTTTAAAAGTCATTTATAGTTTATTCAACCCCAGAGCTATTCAAACATTTCCATAGTCCAAGTTCTCTTAACAGTGAGCCATGAAATCAAAAGAACCTAATGGCTTAGGATAAACATTCACACTGCAAAAGATGGAATTGCAACGAAAGACTGAGCCAATGAAAGATCTAAAACAAACAGGGCAAACATCATATCCTGTACTTCCAAGTCCATCATCTCTAACCAGTGACAAAGTCTCTGGAGTGCCAATTCCACTCCTCCAGCTGGGCTGCGTATAGCTCAAAGAACCGTCCCTCATGGAACATCAGCGTTCCCTGGTAGCCATCTCAACAGTCCTGCCGTCTCCCGGGATCTCTACTGCATCCCATGGTTTGTCTTCATGGTTCCACTGGGCCTCCACACAAGCACTTCAACAACTGTGTTTCACGTCACCCAGTGACCTTTTCCAAACAGCAAACTGTGCTGCAAATCCAATGACCCTTTCCTTCTTGCATTTGTTATACTCCCATAATATTGGATGACCTACCAAATTTGTTAATCCATGGGGCAACAAAGCCAACTTTGAAAAGCAAGACATGCCTTCAGCAGTCAGGATCCCTCCTTTAAGAGTCAGCATTCTTTCTGCTGATACAGATCAGCAGTCAGGATCCCTCCTTTAAGAGTCAGCATTCTTTCTGCTGATGATACAGAACAGCAGGCTCAATCTCAGTGGTGTACTCTCTCACTTATAGCTGAATGGACTCTGTCCCCAGCCTGAAACTTTCATTTATCTGTGCCATATCCTTCAGATCACACCAGGCCATTTTGATGGAACACAATCCTGAACATGTTTACAGGATACAGTAAAAATGCAGTAAGCAGGCTGGAGAGATGGCTCAGTGGTTAAGGCACATGCCTGTGAAGCCTAAGGACCCAGGTTCCAATGTAAGCCAGATGCACATGGTGGCACATGCATCTGGAGTTTGTTTGCAGTGGCTAGAGGCCCTAGCATGCCCATTCTCAGTCTTTCTTTCTCCCTTTCTCTGTGAAATAAAGAAAGAAAGACAGAAAGATAAAATCTTTTTTAAATACAGTAAGCATCTTACATAAATGTTTATAAACTGCTTCTAGCCCAGTGTGGACAAGCTCTTTTTCCCCCTCATAAACTAAGCCAGAAGAACCCATAGTTCTTTCTGTATTTAGATCTTTCAACTCTGACCAGAACAGTCCATCAATCTCAGATTATAGCTCTGTTTGGTGTCTCTCAGACCAAGGTTTCAAGTCCTTCCACATTCCTTCTGCAAATCAGTTGCAAAAGACCAAAAGGCATACTCAGGTTTCTAGCAGTAATGACCCCAGTTTTCTTGTTGCCATTACCTTCTCATTGTGGGAAAAAGCACCTGACCAAAATCAGCAGATGTGAGGAATGTTCTGACTTTTGGCTTACATTCTGAAGGGGAAGCTCTGTGATGGCAGGGGAAAGCAATGCCTGAGCAGAGGCTGGACATCGCCTCAGATACAGCAGTTCAAGAACAGTAGCAGGAGAGTGAGCCAAGGTGTAGAAAGGGGGATCTAGCTATAACACTTCCAAGCTTTCCCCCAACAACACACCACCTCCAGAAAGGCTCCACCTCTCAAATTGCCATCGCCTGGGAACTAAGCCTTCAAAGAATTTGCAGGGGACACCTAATTAAAACCAACATAGATGCCTTCTCCCCACCCCCCTTATATTTAACATACTTTTTCCAAAAACTTGTTTGGTGATTCAAATATGTATTTTTCATTTTTCTGTTTTATTATATTTGTATTTGGGGACGTAAGCACATTATCTCATTATCACAACATTCTTCCAATCTCCTGAGGATATCATCAGGCGAACCAGCTTTCCTGAAGGGTGGTCTCCTGGCCAGGTGATTGACAGGCCAAGCTGAATTAATTCATTAATTCTTAAGGGAGGGACAAGCATATGTCATTTTGTGTGTGTGTGTGTGTGTGTGTGTGTGTGTGTGTGTGTGTCCATGAATGCCATTATGCAAGTGTGGAAGTGAGAGGACAACTTTCAGATTCTGTTTTCTCCTTCTACTTCATTTGAGATAGGGTCTCTTGTTGCCTCTTACTCTCTTTACCAGGCTATCTAGACAATAAGCTGGGGACTTATGTCTCTTCCCCCCATCTTTCTATGGGCATTCTGGGATTAGAGAAGCCCACTATTGCTTCCAGCTTTTTCTTGGTGTCTAGAGATCCAAACTCAGAAAGACAGTCTTGGCAACAATACTTTACCCACTGATCCACTTGCCAGACCTGTCTTTTTTTTTCCTCTTTCTTTCTTTTCTTCTTTTTTTTCTGTTTTCTGTTTTGTTTTTTTTTTACAAGGTAGAGGGTATTCATTCTTGCCCAGGCTGACCTGGAATTCACTATGTAGCCTCAGGGTAGCCTTGAACTCATGGTGCGCCTCCTATCTCTGTCTTCTGAGTGCTGGGATTCAAGGCATGTGCCACCATGCCCCGGCCCCAGCCCTGACTTTCTAATCTTATGTCTTTGTTAATTGAAAATGCCAGGTCTCCACCCAGGGCCAAAGGGAGAACATGTACTTTATTCTTCTGAACAGGAGAAAGTTGCTTTTTCATTAATGAGCCACAATAAAATCCCTGATACTTCCATGTTCTTCCCTTTAATATACTATCTTAACGTTACATTTATTTATTTACTTATTTATTTATTTGCAAGGAGAGAGAGAGATTGGTCTCTTAACACTGCAAACAAACTCCAAGTGCATTTGCACTTTGTGCACCTAGCTTTATGTGGGTACTGGGGAATCAAATCTGGGCTGTCAGGCCTTGTAAACAAGTACCCTCAACCATTAAGCCATGGACTCTTCCTCATATGCTCCCTTCAATCTTCAGATAGGGCAAAGCTGATCAAGGAGGTAGGGCTCATCTTCAATGTCCTCTGTTGCAGTTAGCTTCACATTGCTGGTAGAAAACACTGGACAAAGAGCAGCTTGTGGGATAAGGGCGTTTATTTTGGCTTAGAGACTTGAGGAGAAGCTCTATGATGGCGGGTAAAACGATGGCATGAGCAGAGAGTGGACATCATCCTGGCCAACATCAGGTGGACAATAGTGGCAGGAGAGTGTGCCAAACACTGGCTAGGGGAAGCTAGATATAATACCCATAAGCCTGCCCCCAATAATACATCACCTCCAGGAGGTTCCAGTTACCAAATTGTTACCAGCTTGGGATCAAACATCCAGAACACATGAGTTTATGGGGACACCTCAATCAAACTACCACATTCTGCCCCTGAACCCCATAAACTGATAACCATACATCATGTTAAATGCAATGCATTCAGTCCAACTTTAAAATTCCCCATCATTTTTATCAATCCCAGTGATGTTCGAACATTCCCAGAGTCCAAGATCATTTATTAACTGTGACACAATACCAAAATAATTAAATAAAATTAATTAATTAATTAAATAAAGGCACAGAATAAACATTCACACTGCAAACAATGGCATTGGGCATGGTAAAGAAATATTCAGCCAATACAAAATTTAAAACAAACAGGCAGAATATAATCTCAAACTCTGTAGCTCCAAGTCTGACAACTCTAACTAGTGACAAGTCTCTCAAGTTCCAATTCTGTCCCTCTAGCTCTGCTGATCATAGCCCTGGGTATTCTTCATCAAGTGCCAGCAGCTCTCCCTGGCAGCCATCCCACAGTCCTGGCATCTCCACCAGTTCCCCGCTGCAACCCACGGTTTATCTACATGGCTCCATCAAGCCTCCATGCAGCCAATCCAACAAGCCTGTTTCACACTCCCTATGGCCATTTACAAACACATGCTGCAAATTCAATGACTTACTATTTCCTGCATTTTTTGTATTCCATAGTACCAGGTGGGCTACCAACTTTTTAATCCGGGGGGAGTAGAGCCGAGTTTGAAGGACAACAAACTCCTCAACATTCAGGCCCCTTATTTCAAAAAAATCTACAATTCAGATCAGCTCTGAGTATTTTTTTTAATTTTTTAATTTTAGCTCTGAGTAGTTTTAATCTCTCAAACAATCACAGTGGAATGAGCAGCAGTTTTGGCCCAGAGATTTCATTTCTTTCTGTGTCATGTTCTTCTGCTCACCCCAGTCCATTTCTATACAAGGCAACACTACACAAGCTCTTAGGACACAAGCAGACAGAATCCACCAAGCCTCTCGCACAAACTGCTTCTAGACCAATTCCTACAAAGCTCTTTCTCAACCTCATAAGCCAAACCTCACAGTCCATAGTTCTTATTGTAGTCAGGTCTTTCAACTTTGACAAAGTATAGCCCATCAAGCTGTACTTACAGCACTGCAAGGCATCCCTTAGGCCAAGGCTTCAAATCCTTCCATATTTCCCTTTCAAATTAGTCCCGAAGGCCAAAAGCCACACAGTCAGGTTTCTAGAAGCAATGACCCCACTCCTGATACCAATTTTACTGTTGCAGTCAGCTTCATGTTGCTGGCAGAAAACACCCACCAAGAGCAGCTTGTGGGAGGAATGGGTTTATTTTGGCTTACAGACTTAGGGGGAAGCTCCATAATGCCAGGGAAAATGGCATGAACAGACAGTGGACATCACCTCCTGGCCAACCTAAGGTGGATAATAGCAGCAGGAGAGTGTGCCACATGCTGGCAAGGGGAAACTGGATATAACACCCATAAGCCCACCCCAACAGTACATCACCTCAAAAAGGCTCCAATTCCCAAATTGCCACCATCTGGGGACCTAGCATTCAGAACACATAAGTTTATGGGGGACACATGAATCAAACCATCACAGCCTTCAAGCCAGTTAATGCTTGCTTAGCTACCTAACGATCCAAAAGCTTCTGAAGCTCACTGCTCAGTATTTTTTAAAAATTCATCAATCTTTATTAATTCTTTTTGTTTTAATGAGAGAGAGGGAGAGCAAAAGAGAGTGAGAGAATTGGCATGCCAGCGCCTTCAGCCACAGCAATTGAACTCCAGATGTGTATTTTAGCTTGTGAGCATACACAATCTGGTGCTTGCATCACCTTGTATATTTGGTTTACATGGGACCTGGGGAGTTGAACATGGGTTCTTAGGCTTTGTAGGCAAGTGCCTTAACTACTAAGCCATCTCTTCAGCCCTGCTCAGTGGTTTTTATTGAGGTTTCTACAAGTAGACATGCTTGAGGACATGACTGTCCTTTGAGGACTGGCCTCACTCTGCAGCTCATCTCTCCTCCTCAGAGGTGGGGGTGGGTAATAGAGTTCAAAGCTCTAACCCTCTAGTCACATGATTGGTTTTCTACACCTAGCTATATCTTGAAGCTAGCTAGGATCGGTGGTAAATTCAATAGTGTCGTAAAACATTCCTTTCACTCAGGAAATTCCAAGCATTTCAGGATCTCACTGCCAGGAACTACGGTCAAAGGCCAAGCATTTAAAAAAAAATTAAATCACACCCCAACTTGTAGGAAATTCACAAAATAGATGGCAAATGTTCTTCTAAACTTTCTAAGTAATGGAAAACAAAACAAAACAAAACAAAATCCATAATCTCAAGCTGTCCTTGACTGGAAAATTCCATGAAGCTATGAGAACTGAAGTCAGTGTGGAATGCTGGATTGGATTGTGGATTAGATAAAGGACATCAGGGGAACATCTGGTAAATCTAAATGTGGCACTATGGCTTACTTTCTTTTATTATTTTAAAGATATCTGCTTATTTATTTGTTGGGTAGAGGATGTTAAAGTTTAGGAAAGGAGAGGAGAAAGGGGTGGTTGGAGAGGCTAAGGGTCTGGAGAGATGGGTCAGTGAGTAAAGGCACATGCTTGAAAACTCTGCTGTCCTGGGTTCAGTTTTGCAGTTACCTGTATAAAGCCAGATGGGCATTGGTCTGTGGCAACAAGTGACCCTGGCCTGTTGTGGTGGTTTGAATAGAATAGATGGCCCCCAATATATTCAGTTCTTTATTGTTTGTAGTTTGCACCTGCTGTCTACCTGGCTGGAGGCAATGTCACTGGGTGGATCTTAAGGTGTGGTGGTGGGTTTCCGATTTCAATCTAAAGATATGCAAAGTGTGCCTAGCTGGAGTTCCTGAAGTGTGTTGTGGCTTTTGACCTTTAGGCTTGTGCTTCTCTCTGTCTGCTTGGGGCTGTGAAGGCAGGCCAGCTTCTTCTGCCATTTATGGAACTTCCCCTGGATCTATAAGCTTCAATAAATCCCTTCCTCCATTACTGTGCCTGGTCTGAAAGTTCATCTCAGTGAACCTGAATCTGTCTGCTACACCTGCACACACACAAACACACGTGCACACAAAATAAATAAAAATAAGATAAGTCAATTTTAAAAAGAGAGAGGCTACGTTGAACCATTATTCCCATGAGACCGCAAGCAGGCCAGTGAAAATACTGCAGGAGCATTTCAGCAATATCCACCAGACAAAGTTCTTAAAGGTCCTTAAAGGTTTCTGAGGGAAAGGGCAGGTCCTATGACACTAGACAGCAGACTTAGTTAATAAGTGGCCTACAGTGCACGTCCGTGGTCAGGTTCCCTCTGATTCCTGGGCAGCAGGGTCAGAGACGGGAAGGGAAAACAATTCTGGTCACTGTGAGGGGACAAAGTCTACAGGGTCGAACAGGGGCCTGTCAGCTCTTTACAGCAGCCGTGAGGGCAAAGGGAGACTACAGCAGGGGTGTGTGTTTAGAAACTCCCAAAGGGCCTGAGAGCTAACATTTCCAACCTTTTGTTCACATAAAACAGAAACTGAGGAAGGACTTCGTGGAAAAGGAAATAAAGCATGGGACTTGTAGGAACTGAAAGGCACTGTTGTCAGTCTAGCTTCTTCTTGCTCATTTGGGACACTGTGGTGTTAAATGGTGGCTCAGTCTCATCTTAGGTTGTGAAAGCAGGTGTTGGTCTCTGGACCAGAGGCTGCTACCTGGAATCACATATTGGGAGGAATCATCTATGCATAGTAATAATCAGCTGGAATTAAACTTGTTGAATTCTAGAAGAAATGAACTGTATAAGTTTATTGAAAAGAGGTCCTTGGTTGGAGCTGTACAGATGGCTCAGCAAAGCCTGCTGCCTGGATTTAATTCCCCGGTATCCATGTAAAGCCAAATGCATAAAGCGGTACATGCTTCTGGAGTTCTCTTACAGTAGCAAGAAGCTTTGGCATGCTCATTCTCTATTTCCTTGCCAATCAATAAATAAATATATTAAAAAAGAAAAGAAGGGCTGGAGAGATGGCTTAATGGGTATGACACTTGCCTGTGAAGCCTAAGGACTCATGTTTGACTCTCCAGGTCCCACATAAGCCAGACACACATAGACACAAGCAAGTGGTGTTGCTCATGAGCACAACGGGGGGGCAGACATGTCTCAAATTCAACTGCAGTGGTTAGAGGCACTGGTGTGCCAGTTCTCTCTCTCTCTCTCTCTCTCTTTCTCTGTCTTACATAACAAAAAAAAAAAAAAAAGGTTAGCCTGTTGGGCTTGCCTAAAAAAACGATTAAAGAAAACACAAGAAAAAAGGGGCTCTAGGGATGTAACTGACAGAAGAGAAATCTTCACAGGAGGATCTACAGGATCCAAGTTTCTGGTTCTATCAGCTCCTGGATGGATATTTTTGTTGCTGCTGTTTTTAGAGGTAGGGTCTCACTTTAGCCCAGGCTTACCTGGAACTCACAGCGATCCTCCTACTGTTGCGTCCTGAGTGCTGGGATTAATGGCATGTGCCACCACGCTGAACATCTGAAGGATATTTATGACAGCTAAGTCATTAATAAGGTCGGTTAGAAGAGACTGCTGGGGAGGCATCAGAATGTAAAGACAGTTTTCTATAGGCTAAGAATGTCATCAGAGAGGATCTGAGACCCATTGCAGAGATTTCCCTGCAAAGGTATAATCTATCCACCTCATGCTTCTACCAACACATTTCAACGAAATGCTTTGGCTTGTGGCTTCTTTTTGTTTTATATCTATAAAAATCTCATGGACTCCTTTCTGAGGGAGGAACAGGTGAAAGAAGACTATTTTATAGGCTGTCAGCCAGGAATACTGGGGTGTAAGTGTCTATTCCCCTTCTTAACCTGGCCAGGAAGGGAGAGGATTTCCTTTGGTCTGGATATTTGCCCAGTTGTTTTCTGCATGTATTATGTTTCTTGATGTCTTCCTGTTTTATGACATGTGTGATTTCTCTGTAAGTGCTGCATCCTTTACTTTTTCCTTGTCTTTTCTGACCCTCTATGTTGGTGGGATCTTGTGGTTTGGGGCTCTCCTGTTTTGCTTTCTGGGTGTGCTTGTGCCTTCACCAGAGGTACCTTTTCTTTTTAAAAAATAATTAATTAATTAATGTTATTTATTTGAAAGAGAGAGAGAGAATGGCACAACAGGGCCTTTAGTCGCTGCAAACCAACTCCTGATGCATGCACCACCTTGTGCATCTGGTTTACATGGGTCCTGGAGAATTGAACCAAGTTTCTTTGGCTTCACAGGCAAACATCTTAAATGCTAAGCCATCTCTCTAGCCCCGGAGGTTTCTCCTCCAGAGATGGAGAGATGATTTTCTCCACTTCACCTTCTCCTTTCTAGCTGAATAAGGTGGAGAACTGTGTGTGTGTGTGTGTGTGTGTGTGTGTGTGTGTGTGTGTGTGTGTCTGTGTCTGTGTGTGTGTGTGTGTTGGCTTGGGTCTTTTAGCTAGCCTTCCCCCTGGATTCTAATTCTTCCTAAAAAATAAACCTCATAATTTATCATTCTTGGAGTCTGCGTTTTTTCAATTCTTTGCTAAATGGATAAGAATCCAAGAGTTAGGGTCCACAAGCCTGGAATTGCTGGCCCCTTTATAGAATTTAAGCCCTTCCTGACCCCCAAATCCAAAATGAAACAAGATCTTTGAGGCATATATCAGGATCAGGGTGAGGGTCACTTGGCTCAAATGAGCCAAAATAGAAACACAGAAAATTATGGAGACATAGAAAGTGAAAAAAGCTCCATGCTCCAGAATCTGGTTGAAGACTCTCACCAGCTAAGCGTAAAAAATTTCAGCACAATGCTGGGTGTGGTGGTGCACTCTTTTAATCCCAGCACTCGGGAGGCAGAGGTAGGAGGATGGCCATGAGTTTGAGGCCAGCCTGAGACTGCATAGTGAATTCCAGGTCAGCCTGGACTAGAGTGAAACCCTGCCTTGCAAAACAAAAACAACAACAGCAACAAAATTCAGCACAAGGGGATTTAGCTCAGTGAGTAGAAAGCCTGCCTCCCGGTCACGAAGCCCCAGGTTTGAGCAGTAATGCTGCACAGGCTGGACTTGGTGGCACAGGCGTGTATCCCCAGCACTTGGGAGGGAGAGTCGGAAGGGTCAGGGTGATCCTTGGCTAAGTGAGTCCCAGAGAAACAGTTCCATTACTATTGTTACTATGTCACTGAAATCGTGTGCTCTCAAAAATTAAAAAAATAATAATAATAAATTAAGAGGGGAAGTTGGGGAGATGGTTCAGTGGGTAAAGCTTTTATGCTTTCAAAGCCTGCCCACCTGGGTATAATTCTGTAGATGCAACCCACTTAAAGACGGATGGGTGTGGTAGTTTGACTCAGGTGTCCCCCATAAACTTAGGTGTTCTGAGTGCTCGGTTCCCAGCTGACGGCAATTTGGAATTAAAGCCTCCTGGAGGCGGTGTCTTGTTGGGGGCGGGCTTTTGGGTGTTATAGCCAGCTTCCTCTTGCCAGCATTTGGCACACTCTCCTGTTGCTGTTTTTCCATCTGAAGTTGGCCAGGAGGTGATGCCCACCCTCTTCTCGTGCCATTGCTATTCTTTGCAATTGTGGATTTTCTCCTTGAGTCTATAAGCCAAAATAAACCCCTTTTCCCCATAAGCTGCCCTTGGTCAGGTGTTTTCTACCAGCAGTGTGAACCTGACTGCAACAATGGGCATTTGATTGTAGCAGCAAATGACTCCAGCTCACCCATTCTCTCTCTCTCTCTCTCTCTCTCACCAAATAAAGGAATTCCAAACAACAATTAATATTTGCTTAAGTCCTTTGTCCTTTCTCAGCTGTAAATCTGCAATTTTCTGGGACTCTCGCCAGCAACCCTGCTTCCAGTACAAGACATGGATGTCCTAAACTCCTTGTGCAACCCTACTGGCTTCTGGTTTTACTTTATTCAATTATAATCCCCACTTCTGGAAGCCCCTATAACCTCATTTATCAAATGGGGAGAGAAAAAGAAACAAAAAGATTCTTTAAAAAAATACTTTTGCATATGTGTTTGAGAGAGAGAGAGACAGACAGACAGACAGACAGAGAAAGAGGCAGACAGAGAGTGAGTATGGGCACACCAGGACCTCCTACCACTATAAACAAAGTCCAAATGTATGTGTCACATTGTACATCTGACTTTACATGGGTACTGGGGAATCGAACCTGGGTGGTCAGACTTTGCAAGCAAGTGCCTTGAACCTCTGAGACATCTCTCAAACAAGAAAAAAGTTTCTAAGCCACCTTTACGATCTCATTTAAGAGCCACCAAAATGGCATACATGGCCAATGCTAAGAACTTAACCAACCCCCCTTTGAGAAGCCAACACTCCTGCTGTCAGACGGGTCTCACTTTCTTCCTAAAACTCTTTCTTTTAACCAGTACGTCTGAAATCTCCATTAAAGACTCTTTTAGGGCTGGAAAGCTAGCTCAGAGGTTAAATGCACTTGATTTTATAAAGAGTTGTGTTTCTGGCATTTGTGTGCAGTGGCAAGATACACACACACACACACATACACACACACATTTAATGTTTAAGAAAAGAATCTTAATAAAGTTCATTTCCTCTTTTATAAAAAAATTATTTATTTATTTTAGAGAGGGAGAATGAGTGTGTGAGGAATAGGCAGAGAGAGAGAGAGAGAGAGAGAGAGAGAGAGAGAGAGAGAGAGGGAGAGAGAGAGAGAAAGATGGGCATGTCAGGGCCTCTAGCCACTGAAAACAAACTCCAGATGCATGTGTCACCTTGTGCATCTGGCTGACGTGGATCCTGGAAAATTGAACCTGGATCCTTAGGCTTCGGAGTTAAGTGCCTTAACCTCTAAGCCATCTCTCCAGCCCGTCATCTCGTCTTTTTACTGGTTCACCTTGAAATCCCTCTCTGTGGCAAACCCAAAGATCTGGCTTTACTTAGTCTCAGCCTCTGAAAGATTAAGGAAACTCCTCAAGCTGCTTTGTGTGACAGCATGGAGCCGTCCTTCTGTCGCTGTTCCTGGTGGCCAAAGAATAAACTACCTCGTATTCCCTGTGAGGGGAGGAGCGTGCCTGGTGTTGTCAGTGTTTGGTGACCCAGGTCATAATCAGAAACTCAGCTTCACCTTTTTAAAACATATGCACTTTGGTGCTGGAGAGATGGCTTAGTGGTTAAGGCGCTTGCCTGCAAAGCCTAAAGACCTAGGTTCAATTCCCCAGTACCCATGTCAGCCAGATGCACAAGGTTGTACATTAGTCTGGAGTTTGCTTGTACTGGATGGAGGCCCTGGCCCTCCCATTCTCTCTCTGTCTTTACTGTCTGTCTCTCAAAATGAATAAATAAAATATGTTTTTAAACATGTATTTTTAAATATTTTTTATTTTATTTGTGTGTGTGAAAGACAGAGAGAGAGAGAGACAGAGAGACAGAGAGACAGAGAGAATGGGGACACTCCATGGCCTCTTGCCACTGTTGGGAGCTATGAACCAAACCTTGGCCATGTTAACAGAGACTGCCATATAGCAAGTTAAGTTTCTCTTCCTCACCTAATATTCAACTACCAGAAACAATGGGATCGTACACCTGGCTGAACACTCCCCCATCCTGCCGGTAGCTGATGAAGAAACAAAGGCATTGCGGTTTAACCAGTAACTCTGTGATCTTTGCCCTGACCACGTCCCCTTCCCCCTACAACTCCTTGCCCTGACCACGTCCCTTTCCCCCTACGACCCTATATAAACCTACATGAAAAAAATAAAATCTCGAGGCCTCGACAAACACCTAGCATGGTCTCCTTCTTGCGTCTGTTTGCCTTTTCCCACCCAGGTTAGCTTCTCCTCGAGTCCTTGTTCAACTCCCCGCTGGCCGGGGCAGCCACTGCAAATGAACTCCAGACACTTGAGCCACTTTGTGCATCTGGCTTTATGCGCATAGTGGGGGATCAAACCTGTGCTATCAAGCTTTGCAAGCAAGTGCCTTTAACCACTGGACCATCTCTCCCAGCCCAACTTTACCTGAGTGTAATAAACAGCTAGGGTATGAAGTATTATTTGAAATTTCAAGTTCATTTGGTGCCCAATTCCCCAAAAGGAATTTCTATGATACTCCCTAATCAGTACATTTATTAACAAAGCATCTTGTGTGGAACGTCAGGCTATCTTAGCTGTTTTCAGACATTATGGGCTTTTTATTAGTACTTACTCCTGCTCAAACCAAAGGGGAAAGACACATCTTGAGTCAGTTAGATGAGGCTCATTTACTTTTATTCCTCTAGCACAGTCTAGTATACTGCTTTTGTTAGCATAAGACATTTTACTGCCATCTGCAAAAATATTGGCATAATATCCATTTTAGGATCAATAAAATTATAAACAAAAACATGGGTAAAAAAATAGAAAATTGTAATAACGCCTATGATACAAATGACTTTCTGTTAAATTTGAAACCCTTGTGTGGTTTTCAACTTATTTATGGAGTCACTGAGCAGTGTGGGGGCGGGGGGGGAGGCGGACTCTTGGTAGGAAACCAGCCATATGAAATCATAGGTCTAGATGCTTCTGTTCTGGGGGTCCTTCCAGAGAGTGCCGACATGTGTTCTTTCTTCCCGCTTACTTTTGGCAGCTGTGACATATGGACGTGGTCCTCACGTTTCTTGGGTAGGTGCTCTGGCACTGACCTTCCTTGGGTCTTTTCTCTTTCCTATTGTCTTTGCTTTACAAGTCAAGACATCGTAGAATAGCGATCTGGCTGAGGCAAGCTCACGTTCAAACCCACTTGCTTTTCCCTGTCGCACTGTCCAGTCTTAAACCTCAGCCATCCTCGGCTCTGGGAGAAGCGTTCATTGGGGGAGAAGCAGCCTCCACTGTCTACAGCCTGCTGGTGTGGCCGGTGGATGAAACTCAAAGACACGCTCAAGTCATCCAAAGCTACCTCCTTTTCTTACTTTGGGCAAAAGTAAGAAAACCCTCCTCATTTTTGCCAGGACTCAACCTTGTATCAAAAGGACTGCCTTCATTAAACGGGGCCAGTGGCCAGTGCTAAAGGAATTACAAGCCCTAAGCCTCTTTTTGCTTAGGGCCAGAAGCTATACAGGGACCTAATAGGAATCCAGTTTGATATGACTAAAATCCTGCTTTTGTTGGTCATTTTTCAGCACATTATAGATAAATGAAACTGTTAAGTGACATGTGACAGTCTAAACTGGGCTTCAGTGCTGTTACCAGTTTTCAGGGTCAAGTGCGTTGTTTCCTGACTTGCAGAACTGCGCCCCGAGAACTGGCCCCAGAGTTGTCTTATGGAATGAGGTCAGGAGGTGAGCAAGCTGAAAGTAGATTTATTAATTATTTTTTTAAGGAAACGGGGGGGGGGGAGAGAGAACGGTGCACAGGGCCTCCTACCATTGCCAATGAACTCCAGATGCATGTGCCACTTTGTGCCAACTGGCCATGTGTGGGTAGTGAGGAACCAAAAACCCAGGCTTTCAGGCTTTGCAAGTAAGTGCCCTTAACCACTGAGCCATCTCCTCAGCCCCAAAGTTGGTTTATTAAGGAGATTGTTAGGACTCCCAAATAGAGGTACCCTTCACTGCACTTGGTGATTCTTCACCCACATTATGGACTGAGCCAGTGAGAGGCCGACATACCCCATGCATTGTGCCCCCTTGTCCATTTCCCCCTCCCAAATGGCTGTACTCGTTCTGCAGGCTATTGACTGAGTCCTGTCCCTTTTCATCCCTGATGGACCCTCACTGCTGCTGTTTGGAGGCACTAACTCCTGCCTCACCAGGACCAGGCTGGCGGTGGCTTCTGTAGAAAGCCTCCACTATGTCCAAGATACTCCCACAGATAGCACTGGTCACCCAGCAAACTTGCTGTCTTCTGCCATTCTCCCCATTCCTGCCTTCTTATATTCCAGTATGAGTTCATGAGTTTTAGGTTAGCATGATCCCCATTCCTTTGGTGTGTGTTAGAAAACTGGTACACTCCGGCAGGTAAAGTGGTTCCTTGCCCACTTTTCATCTAAATGCCCAAAGCTGTGCTTTAATCAAATGCAGATGTTGGAGAGGGACTGAAACGGAAAACAAAACCTACATCCCATGTTTTAGTCAGATGTCTCATCTCTGTGGTGAAATTGCTAAGAAAACACCATAAAGCAGGGCTGGGGAGATGGCTCAGCAGTTAAAGGTGCTTGCTTGCAAAGCCTGTCTGCCAGGCTCAGGTCTCCAGTACCCATGTAAAGCGGGCCATAAAGTGGCGCATGTGTCTGGAGTTCATTTTCAGCAGCAAGAGACTCTGGCACAAACACACGCGCGCACACACACACACAAAACAACATAAGAGAGGAAGGAATTATTTTGCCTCATTGTTAGAGATTTCAGCTCAAGGTCACTGAGCATCCTTTGGGCTTGAGGTGAGGCAGGATATGAGGGCTGAAAGAACATCTGGGGAGCATACGGCAAGGGAGGTTGCCTGCTTCATCACAGCCATGAAGCAAACAAGACCGTGAGGAAGAGACTTGAGATAAGATATCGTCCCCAAGAACCATGACACCAGTGACCTACCTTTTCCAACTAAACCCCCCTTCTGGACCACTTCCATCAAATCATGCACATCAATAGATTAATCCGTTGATCAGGTCAGAGCTTTCAGGATTGAATCACCTCTCAAGCGTTGTATTCATAAGCTAGGGACCAACACATGAGCCTTTTCAAAGGACGCTTCACATGCAAACCAAAATGCCCTACCATTTACACTCGTGGTGTCTCTCTTCACTTTTTAAAAAAGTATTTTATTCACAAGCAGAGGAATTCAGACAGTGAGAGAGAGTGAGTGAGTATAGGCCTGTTAGGGTCTACAGCCACTGCAAATGAACTCCAGATGCATGCACCACTTTGTGTAATTGGTTTATGTGGGTACTTGGGAGTTGAACCCAGGTTGTTAAGCTTTGCAGGTAAGTGACTTAACTCCTGAGCCATTTCTCCAGCCCCTATTTCACTTTTAACCTTATATTCTTCTTCTTTTTTAAAAAAATTGTTTTCAAGGTAGGGTCTTGCTTTAGCCCAGACTGACCTGGAATTCACTATGCAGTCTCTGGGTGGCCTCAAACTCTTGGAGAACCTTATATTATAATGAGTTATTTTGTGACAAGTGTTAAACAAACAATGCCATCATCAATCTTTGTGAATCTTGTCTGACTGGTAAGTGGAAATATTTTATTGATTATCATGAGACTAAGGATAGTCTCATGACTTCTTCCCCTCCTTTCTTGTTTTTTTCTTTATTAGTTATGTACATACTCAGTGTGTAAACAGCCATGTGGGTACCATCATTAGCCTCCTCCCTGTCCTTTACCCTCTGCAGGGACCCTCCTAGTTAGGGAATGTGGGTAGTACATTGCTGAGGTAGCCATCAGTTATGGGGAAGAGGCAATGTCTCTGTGCATAGTGACCCAATGTGTGGCTCTAACATTCTCTCTGCCCCCTTTTCTGTGAATTTCCCTGAGCCATATTGGGTTCATTTTAGGTCTACTTCAGCGATGAGGTCTTGGGAGCCTCTGTGTCTCTGGATCTCTGGTTTGGTAGGAGTTGAGTGTTCTGTGTCTATCTCCTTCACCCTTGTGCTGGTACCAGGTTCACCAAGAAAGTAGCACTCTTGCTCATTTCCCCAATTACTATATGGTTTCAGCTGAGGCCCTGGTGGATACGATGGGCTGATCTTCTCCTCAGGTTCTGAGTCCATCTGAAAAAGAAAAGCAGATTCTCCAACACAGAGTGAAGTCAGAACCAGATAAATGAGATAACCATTATTATTTTGGAGAAATTTAATAGATGTAGGCTCTCTTGTAGCCCAAGATTGGTGGGAGCTTGACATTGGGGAGTGAACTTGTTTCTTGGATATGGTTCTGACTTCTTTCCCCATTCCAGCTATGGGTTCTGTTCCACTGAGTGGATCTGCTAGTCAATTCAAGAGCAGCTGGTTACCCACCATGGCTGTGTGCCACTATTGCACTTGAGTGAGCATCACATCAGGTTGTTTGCTGCTGTGTAGCTTAGACCATGAGTTGCTTGGACAGATGTTGGCCATTTTCCCCTAGTCACTCATATGTCACCTTCTGGCGCTAGACAACCTGTCTGGGGACTGACTCTCTTCCAGATTCCAGCCAGGTGTCTCCATGTGCTGTGCCAATAGCATATGGTATCTTCAGCAGTAGAGTCTTACCATTAACTTTTGGTGGGTCATCAAGTGCTCTGACAGAAGTCTGTCTTCCTTTGGGAAACCTTGTAGGTCTCTCTGATCAACAGCTCATTGTGGATGTTAACTGCAAAGGCCAAAGCCAAGGGAAAAGAGGGATGAAAAAGATAGGTAATGTAAAAGAGAAAGAAAGAAGAGAGAGAGAGACAGACAGACAGACAGACAAACAGATAGACAGATACACAGACAGAGAAACAGAAGAAGATTAAGGTCAGTTTTCATCATACCCTCTCCAGGGCCTTTGATTCAGGTGTTCACTCGAAGGACCTGATGAAGGTTCAACCATTTAGTTTGTCTTTTAGGATATAGGGTTTTTTCGGCACCAGTTCAATTTGGGTCCAATTTTGTGTCCCCCCTTGCCCTTCCCTCACACCCAAACCTCCCTATTGTTCAATCCTTGAGATGTCTACTAGATATGTCAGCATCTTGGGCAGATTCAGGCGAGGAGCCACAGATGGCATGTCTTTCTGTGATTGGGTGAGTTCTCTGAGAATTATCTGTTCCAAGTTTGACCATTTTTCTTCAGATTTCACTGTGTCATTTTTTTGCTTACTGCTGTGTAGAATTCCATCATGTAGATACACCACATCTTGATTATCCATTCATCTAATGATGGTCATCTGGGTTGATTTCAGTTCTTATCTATTATGAATTAAGCAGCTATAAACATGATTGAGCAATCTATCTGAAATGAGGTGTGGAACTTCTAGGGTAAAAGCTCAGTAAGGAAAAAACTGGGTCTGTTGGTAACTCTGTAGTCAGCCTTTTTAGGAATCTCCATATTGCCTTCCATAGTGTTTGTACTATCTTACATTCCTACCAATAGTGCACGAGGGTCCCTATTTCTCCACATCCTTGCCAGCATTTGTTTTCATGTTTGCTATCCTTACTGGGGTAAGGTGGAATCTCACCAGTTGTTTTAATTTGCATTTCCCTGATGGTTAGGGATGTTGAACATTTTCTTAAATGTGTATTTGCCATTTGTATTTCTTCCTCTGTGAACTGCCTGTTCAGCTCTTTGCCCCATTTTGTGAGTGGGGTGTTTGACTTTTTATTGTTTATGTTTTTGAGTTCTTTGTAGATTCTAGAAATTAGGACTCTGTCAGTTGTATAGCTGGCAAAAATTTTCTCCCATTCTGTGGGCAATCTATTGGCTCTGCTTGTTGTATGTTTGTGAAAAAACTTTTCAGCTTCATGAGATTCCAATGGTTGAATGATTGCTTAATTTCCTGAGCTACTGGGGTTTTGTTGAGGAAGTCTTTTTCCACTCCTGTATCATGGAAAGTTCCACCTATTTTTTCTTCCAGTAATAGCAGAGTTCTGGTCTTATATTGAGGTCTTTGATCCATTTGGACTTGATTTTTGTGTATGGTGCGATGTGTGGGCTGAGTTTCATTTCCCTGTATATGGTTATCCAGTTTGTCCAGTTTGTTGAAGATGCTTTTTTCCAGTCTACATTGTTAGGGCCTCTGTTGAATATTAAGTAGCTGTAGTTACTTGACCCAAAGTCTGGGTCCTCTATTCTGTTCCATTAGTCCATAATCCCGTTTTTATGCTGGTACCATGTTGTTTTTGTTACTATGGCTTTATAATATAGCTTTAGATCTGGAATGGTGATGCCTCCAGAGGTGTTTCTTTTGCTGAGGATATGCTTGGATATCCAAGGCCTCCTGCATTTCCATATGAATTTTGAGATCATTCTTTCGATCTATGTGGAGAAAAATGTTGGGATTTTTATTGGTTTTGCATTAAATCCATATATTGCTTTTGGTAAGATTGCCATTTTCACCATGTTAATTCTGCCTATCCAGGAACATGGGAAGTCTTTCCATTTTCTCAAGTCCTCCTCAGTTTCTTTCTTGAGTGTTTTTATGTTTACATTGTATAGATCTTTCACATCCTTGGTTAATGTTATTTCAAGGTACTTTATTTTTCTTTTGTTGCTATTGGAAATGAGACACTGTTGATAATTTCTTTCTCTGTATCTTTGTCCTTTGCATATAGAAAGGTTTCTGATTTTTTGTGTGTTAATTTTGTATCCTGCTACTTTGCTAAAGATGGAGGTTCTCAGGTCACTTGTGTATAGAATCATGTCATCTGCCAACAGGGCTTACTTAACTTCTTCCTTTTCTATTTGTAACTCTTTTATATTTTTCTCCTGTCCTGTTGCTTGAGCTAGGACTTCCAGTACTATGTTGAAGAGCAGAGGTAAGAGTAGACACTCTGTCTTGTTCCTGCTCTCAATGGGAATTCCTTCAGTCTCTCCCCAGTATTATTTGGGCTTTAGGGACTTTATATATAGCCTTTATTATGTTGAGATAAAAACCATCCATGCCTATTCTCTCCAATGTTTTGATCATGAACTGATGCTGTGTTTTGTCAAAGGCCTTTTCTGCATCTATCGAAATATTCATGTTGTTTTTTTTGTGCTTAAGCTTATTTATGTGGTGAATTACATTGACAGATTTCCATATGTTGAAACAACCCTGCATTCCTGGGAAAAAGCCTACTTGATGAAGGTGGATCATACCTTTGTTGTGCTGTTGAATTCAGTTTGCAAGGATTTTGTTCTGGATTGTTGTGTCTAAGTTCATCAGAGAAATAGGCCTGTAGTTTTCTTTTCTTGCCTGGTTTTGGTATTAGGGTGATACTAGCTTCATAAAAGGAGTTGGGGTGCTTTCCCTGTTCTCTGATTATGTGGCACAGTTTGAGAAAAATTGGTTTCAGTTCTTCAATGAAGGTTTGATAGAATTCAGCTGAGAAGCCATCTGGTCCTGACTCTTCTTTGGGGGGAGGTTTTTGATTATCTTTTCAATCTCGATGGGTGAGATAGGTTTGCTTAGGAGATTAATCTGCTCTGAGTTTAGCTTTGGTAGGTGGTATTTGTCCAGGAATTCATCCATTTCCTCCATATTATCAGGTTTGTGGAATAGAGGTTTTTGAAATAAGTCCTGATGATTCTCCCAAGTTCACTTATGTCTGTTATGATCTCTCCTTTTTCATTTCTAATTATGTTAATTTGAACCATTTCCTTTTTTTGCTTCATCAAATTGGCCAGGGTTTATCAGTCTTGTTTATTTTTTCAAAGAAGCAGCTCTTTGTTTCGTCAAATTTCTCAATTGTTTTCTTGGTTTCCAATTCACTAATTTCTGCTCTGATCTTAATTATTTCTTTCCATCTGGAGCTTTTTGGGTTGGATGCTTCTTGTTTTTCCAATGCCTTTAGGTGGGTGGTTAGGTTATTGATTTGGGACCACTCTAACTTTGTTATGAAGGCATTTAGTGCTATGAATTTTACCCTAAGGACTGCCTTCATTGTGTCCCACAAAGTTCTGATACAATGTGGTCTCATTGCAATTCAATTCTAGAAATTTTGCAATTTCATTTTTTTTTATTTCATCCACTACCCATTTATTGTTTAAAAGTGGGTTGTTCAGTTTCCAAGAGCTGGCAGGATTCCTGGCAGGTCTTTTGTTATAAATTTCTAGCAATACAGCATTGTGATCTGATATCATGCAGGAAATTCATCTTCCTAAACATATGGAGGCAGGCTTTATGGCCCAGTATATGATCTATTTTATTTTATTTATGTATTTAGTTTTATTTATTTATTTATTTTTATTTTCTTTCATTTTTTATCTTTTCACAATTTTTATTAACATTTTCCATGATTATAAAAAATATCCCATGGTAATACCCTCCCCCCCACACTTCCCCTTTGAAATTCCATTCTCCATCATATTACCTTCCCATCTCAATCATTCTACTTACATATATACAACACCAACCTATTCAGTACCCTCCTCCCTTCCTTTCTCTTCCCTTTATGTCTCCTTTTTAACTTACTGGCCACTGCTACTAAGTACTTTCCTTCTCATGCAGAAGCCCAATAGATGATCTATATTAGAGAAGGTTCCCTGTGCTGCTGAGAAGAATGTGTAATCTGTGGATTTGGGGTGGAATGTTCTGTAGATGTCCATTAGGTCTAATTGATCTATGGTGTTATTGAACTCTCTTACTTCCCTCTTAATTTTCTGTTTGGATGACGTATCTATTGCTGATAATGGAGTACTGAAATCCCCAAGTATGATGGTGTTGGTGGTTATTTCTGTTTTGTTGTCAAGCAGGTTTTGTTTTATGAATTGTGGTGTACCTGTGTTTGGTGCACAAAGATTGATGATTGTGATATCCTCTTATTGGATCATTCCCTTGCCAAGTAAGAAGTGGCATACTTTGTCTTTTTTTTTTTTATTACTTTTGGTTTGAAGTCAATTTTATCTGATATTAGTACAGCTATGCCTGCTTGATTCTTATTTCTTTTTGCTTGAAATATTATCTCTCACCCTTTCAACCTGAGGAAGTATCTGTCTTTAGTGGTGAGTTGTGTTTCCTGAAGACAGCAGATTGAGGGATCTAATTTTCCCACCCACCCTGTTAGCTTATGTCTCTTGATGGGTGACTTTTATCTTGAAAAATTTTTCTTTCACCATCCATTAAGAGGGATACTTTTTCTGAGTGGAGTAGTTTGGGTTGGAAACCATAAGTTCTTAGACTTTGCAGTGTTCTATTCCAGGCTCTTCTGGCTTTCAGGGTTTCCATTGAAAAGTCTGAAGTAATTCTGATGGGGTTACCTTTATATGTAATGTGTTGTTTCTCCCTAGCTCCTTTTAGGACTTTCTGTTTGTTATCAATTGTTAGAATCTTAATGATAATATATTTTGGAGAATTTGTCCTTTGGTCCAGTCTGTTTGGAGTTCTGTTAGTTTCTTATAACTTGTAACTTGATGGGACTTTCTTTTGAAATGATGAGAAAGTGTTCTTCAATAATTTTGTTGAATAAGTTCTCCATGCTTTTGGTCTGAGTTTCTTCCCCTTCTGGAATTCCCATGATCCAAATGTTGGGATCTTTAAGGTATCCCACAGTTCCCTTCATTTTATGTTCACAAAAAATTTGAACTCATGAAATTTTTCTTCTGTTTTGTCTTCCAGTTCTGAGTTTCTATCCTCCACATGGCTGACTATTCTTGAGAGCTTCTATAAGAGTTTTAGACTTGTTCAATTTGGTTTGTATTTTCTATTGCCTTTTTATGTAGAGTTTCCATCCCTCTGTTGAGTTCCCTTTTCATGTCACTTTCTGATTTTCTTAATGCTTGTTCATCCTTGAATTTATCTATGTCTTCATTGAGCTTAGCCAGCTGATTATTGAGGTCCTCATTTTTTTTTTTCTTTCTTAAAGCTCTCCTTCAGATAATTTAAATATCTTTGGAACCCTTTCTGGTTCTTTCTTATGAGGTCCAATATAGTGAGGACAGTATTCATAAAATTATTGGACCTTTGTTGATAATCTGCAACTTCTGCTAATTGCTTGGCCAGGTTCATAGCTTGTATTTTTATTTTGTGATTCTGATCCTATTGTCTCTTCTATGTTTTGATTAGAGACATCCATTGTGGGACTGGGCAACATGGGATCTGAAGAATTGAACTTGGGTCCTTAGGCTTTACAGGCAAGCCCCTTAACTGCTAAGCCATCTCTCTAGCCCTGCTTTTTTTTTTAAAAAAATATTTTTATTACTTATTTATTTGAGAGAAAGTGGCAGATATAGAATAAGTGCACCAGGGCCTCTAGCCACTGAAAATGAACCCTAGACACATGCACCACCTTGTGCATCTGGCTTATGTGGGCACTGGGGAATTAAACCTAGGTCCTTAGATTTTGCAGGCAAGTACCTTAACCACTAAGCAATCTCTATATCCCTTTGTCCCTTAGCTCTGTTTTTTTTTTTTTTTTTTTGAGACAGGATCTCATTGTAACCTAGACTAGCCTCAAAGTTGCTATGCAATTGAGAATGACCTTGAACTTCTGATCCTCCTACCTCTATCTCAAATATTAGAAATACAAGCATGTGTCACTATGCCCAGCTCAAAACAAATATTCATTTATATAGCCCAGGCTGACTTTAAACTCACGGTTGACCCAATCAAGTTCTGGGATGACCAAAAAATAGCATTTTATTGTGAAGTATTATGCTCAAATTAAGTTTTAAAATTTCTGCTCAACATACATCAGAAGCACAATTAAATTATTCTGAAACAAGGCTGATTTAAAGCAAGGGTTTCTCTGGGTATAATTAGGCTCTATTAATTACTCTTAGTCTATGTTTAGAATGAAAAGGTGGGCGTCATTACTCAAGTATGTCAGGAGTAGCAATAACACTCCACCTGCAAAAGAGAGGGAGGATTCGTCTGAAGCTCTGTCAGGGTTACAAGGCCCTGTAGTTTGCGGGCAAGATCTCCTTTAGCCCTGGAGAAGTCTCCGTGAAGGAACTATTCTATCATTCTGAAAACATTCCTGAGGTGGGTCAAGCATGACCTAATCATTACACAAAAGAACTCTTTTCATGACCAGCAGGAGCAGAGCCTCCCTCTACATGAATGCCACACGCTGTGTGCTCCCATGGAAATGTGCAAGTCTGGGACACACACTACCAGGTGTGTGTGACTCAGCCAGTAACAACAGAAGAAGCCAGAAGTGCACATGGGTAACTGCCTACCTCTCCCTCTATTCATCTTCAAGGAAAAGCTCTAAGATGTAGTTTACCTCCCTTTTTTTAGCATATTGTCTTTTTTTTTTCTTTTTCAGCATATACACAAATGCACAACACACACACATACACAATAGGAATCGAATCCAGGGCTTTGGGAATGAATGCCTGGTAAGTACTCTTCCACTGAGCTATATCCTCAACCTACTTTTAGTTTTGATGTTGAGACAGGGTCTCACTAAGTCACCTATATTGGCCTTGAACACATTCTGTAGTCCAGGCAGTCTTTTAACGTGTGATTATCTTGCCTCAGCCTCCTGAATAGCTGGTCTCTGCCACTAGGCCTGGCTTCAAACTGAATTAGACAAGAGAATGTACCAACATTAATTTAAAAAAATGTATTTCTCCATGATTTTAAGTTTGTTTTTTTTTTTAATTGTATGAGCATAGCCTTCTTTTTTTTTTAATTTAATTTTTTAGTTTTCATTTCAGTGAATACAGGCAGTTTGGTACCATTATTTAGGCCCATCTGTGATCTACCCCCTCCCATTAGACCCTCCTTGTTAATGAAAATGGGTCGTGCATTGTGGAGATAGCCCCCAGTTATTAGTATGATAAATGTCTCTGCAAATCATGACCCAACATGTAACTCTGACATTCTTTCCGCCCCCTCTTCCGCAAGATTTCCCTGAGCCATGTTGGGTTCATTTTTTGGTCTGCTTCAGTGCTGAGGTGTTGGGGACCTCTGAGGCTTTGGCTCTCTGATTTGGTAGGAGTTGATTTTTCTCTGCGTTGATCTCCTTCCCCTTTGTGCTGGTATCCAGTTCACAGGAAAACATCACCCTTGCTTATTTCACCAGTTGTCCTTAGTTTCAGTTGGGCCCCTTTTGAGGTATGTTGGGGCAGCTCTCTTCTTAGGATCTGCATCTATCTGGAAAAGAGAAGCAGATTCTCCAACGGAGAGTAAGTTAGCACCCGGAAAATTGAGATAACACTTACTTTTTTGATAGACAGTTTGATAGGTGTAGGCCCTCTTATACCCCGTGATTGATGGTAGCTTGATATTGTAGAGTGGGCTTGTGTTTGGGTATGGTTCTGACTTGTTTCCCAGCTCCAGCTATGGGTCTAGTACCACTGAGTGGATCAGTTAGCCAAATCAAGAGCAATTGATTCCTCACCATGGCTGTGTACCACTATTGCACTTGTGTGGGCATCACATCCGGTTATTTGTTGCTAATTAGGTTAAACAATGTGTTGCTTGGACAGATCTTGGTCACTTCCCCCAGTCGCCTATGTAGCACCTTCTGGCACTAGACACGCTGACTGTCTGGGGACTGACTCTCTCCTGGCTTCCAGCCATGTCATTCCATTTTACGCGTCAGCTGTGTATGGAGTCTTCAGCAATAGGGTCTTATCACTGGCCTTTGGTGGGTCATCAAGTACTCTGACAGAAGTCTGTCATTGTTTTGGGAAACCTTGTAGGTTTCTCTGATCAAAAGCTCATTGTGGATGTTTTTTTTTTTTTTTTTTACAAAATGTGTTATTCTCTTTAACAGTTTTAGAAGTTAGTTACCTTCTCATTTCTGGGATAATACACACAAACAGAAGCAGCTGGTGGGAGGAAAACATGTGGTTAAACTTACAGTCTTCAGAGGAACGTTCATCATGTAGGGAAGTGTAGCATGCCTGAGCAGGAAGCCTGGTCCCTTCTCCACATAAATGGGAAAGGAGTAGATGGCATGAGCTTGGAGCTGGGCTGTATCACTCTAAAACCCACCCCTAGCAACATACCTTCCTCAAGCTAGGCTCCACCTCCCAAAGGCTCCACAACTTTCCCAAACTACCACTGGCTGGGGACCAAGCATTCAAAGCACACGAGGCACTACTGAAAAAAGAAACCTTAGCCTTCATAACACTTCCATTATCGTATTCCACATTCTTCTCTTTTTTTTTTTTTTTTTTTTGGTTTTTCAAGGTAGGGTCCTACTCTGGTCCAGGCTGACCTGGAATTAACTCTGTCATCTCAGGGTGGCCTTGAACTCATGGTGATCTTACTACCTCTGCCTCCCGAGTGCTGGGATTAAAGGCGTGCACCACCACACCCGGCTTCTTCTCTCTTTTTTATATTATATTTATTTATTTGAGAGGGGAGGGAGAGAATGGGCATGACAGGGCCTCTAGCCATTGCAAATGAACTCCAGATGCATGTGCCACCTTGTGCATCCAGCTTTATGTTGGTACTGAGGAATTGAACCTGGGTACTTTGACTTTGCAGACATGTGCCTTAACTGCTAAGCTATCTCTACAGCCCTCTTCTTTCTTTATTCTCAGTGATACTAGGTTCCAAACCTGTCAAAAATCTAAATATTTTCTCTTTCTCTACACACACACACACACACACACACACACACACACACACACACACAGGCACTGTGATAAGAAAAAGCAACCCAGTGGAAATAACTGTGAAAAAAAGAGGAAAGACATTGCATAGGATAAAAGAAAATATGCAAGCATAAAAATATTTATGAAAAGATGTTAGATCTTACTCATAAACACATGAGAACACATTAAAATTGAATATGTCATATCACTTCTCACATTAATATCACCTAACTGAAAATTTTACAATACCCTCTGTTGGCAAAGCTATGGACAAAAAGACCCTTTAATATATTGCCAGGCTGGTTGCAAAATGTTACAATTCCTATGAAGGACAATTTGGCAATATCTCCCTAAGTTATGAAGTTATAAATGCATTTATTTTCTGAACTGAAATGAATTTCTACTTGTGAGGATATATTATATATAATGATATACTATAATATATATAATGATATGTGGTATATATATAATAACTATTACATACATATGTGAAGGGTATAACATTTTTCATTATATTAAAGAATATTGAGCCAACATGCAAAGAATTGGTAATAAAGTGCGTGTTTGGAGTAATTAGGATGGATGGAATCATGAATGGAAACAGATTTTCAGGCATATTTCAAGCCCTATAAACATAATACCTGTAGTAATCCATGCATAGTTCATTTGTATGGAAATGCAAAGCTTGTCTCTTCAAATACCACTTGATAAATATAAATTAGTCTCCCTCCACCATCTCTTTCCATTGTCTTCCTCCTTCCTTCTCTCCCTTCCTTCCTTCTTTCCTGTCGGGCACATTGTTTGAAACCTGTTCTGTATTCTCCAGCTGCCTTCTTTCCTCTGAGTTCTGGAGGACTTGTCGAGTCTTGTTACGGAGACGTGATGTTAGATCGTTTCCTCACCGTCATTTGCAGCGTGCTCATTGTGTTTCTTCTGTGCTGTCGTATCTGTTTACTAAATCCTGTGTTTCCTTTTCCTTGGTATTCTTCCCAGTTTCACTGGAACCCATCTTCTAGTATGTATACAGATAAGAGAAAGGTTTTGGGGCTGGGGCAATGGCTTAGCAGTTAAGGTGTTTGCCTGCAAAGCCAAAGGATCCCTGCTTGACTGTCCAGGATGCACATAAGTCAGATGCACAAGGGGGCGCACATGTCTGGAGTTCATTTGCAGTGGCTGGAGGTCCTGGTGTGCCCATTCTCTCTCTTTCTCTCTCTCAAATAAATAAATAAGTAAAATATTAAAACATTTATAAAACAAAAAATTAAGCCGGGCGTGGTGGTGCACACCTTTAATCTCAGCACTCGGGAGGCAGAGGTAGGAGGATCACCTTGAGTTTGAGGCCACCCTGAGATTCCATAGGGAATTCCAGGTCAGCCTGGGCCACAGTGAGACCCTACCTTGAAAAACAAAAACAAACCAAAAAAAAAAAAAAAAATAGGGAAACACATTTTAAAAAGAAAAAAGGTTTTATTTTACTTCAGGACTGGCAAAGTGAGTGATCCCTCTTCTGCCCATCATAAAAAGCTGTGGTCAACATAGGCTAATGGAAGCATCACCCAGGTATAGAAGTGTGCATGGATCAGGAGTTACACCGAACTTTGTTATAGGTGTTGACTGGAGTGGGGAGAGCAACATCCGAGATTGCTGGGTTCTTGTGTCCCAGGACAGAGAATTGACAGGGCCACATGGTTAGTGATATAGTGATAAAAGTTGAGACAGGAACTGGGCATGGCGGTGCAGGCCTTTAATCCCCAGCACTTTGGGAGGCAGAGGTAGGGGGAACAATGTGAGTTCGAGGCCAGCCTGAGACTACCTAGTGAATTCCAGGTCAGCCTGGTCTCAAGTGAGACTCTGCCTTGAAAATCCAAAAACAAACAAACAAGCAAACAAATGAATTGAGACAGCTTCTTGAGAAAGAGAGAACACTTTTGAGAAGGGAAGTGGGCTAATGAGCTAGAATTCACCTTCTCCTGCACTCGGAGGTGGCTTTTCCCTCGCACACTCTGTTTGGTCCCATGTAGCCCATGTGGGAAAGAATTTCCAATCACCTGCCAACTAGCTTCTTTCATATGTTAGTCCTGATGCCTCTGGAATTGTAGCAGCTGCTTTCTTTCTGGTTGCTGGGACAAAACATCTGACCGTAAGCAGGTATGAGCAAAATGCCAAGCAGGTGTCACATCTCCAGAGCAGCAGGAAGAAAGCAGAATTTTGTTGATGCATGCTCCATGCTCTCAAATGTCTTCAGCTCCAATTAGGATAAGCCCTGTCTTTTTGTTTTGTTTTGTTTTTTGTTTTTTTGTTTTCTGAGGTAGAGTCACACTCCAGCTCAGGTTGACCTGGAATTCACTGTGTAGTCTTAGGGTGGCCTTGAACTCTCCGTGATCCTCCTACCTCTGCCTCCTGAGTGCTGGGATTACAGGCATGCACCACCACGCCTGGCTAGGCCGTGTCATTTATAGGCCTCTTTTGTTTAGGCAATTTGACATCACCTTGGGTCTTTTACATTACTGGTAGACTACAAGTTTCTAAGACAATGTAAAGAAGGAGTTAGGACTGGCCCTGATTATTTAAAAGTTTAACTAAGAGCCAGGCATGGTAGTGTACACCTTTAATCCCAGCTCTCTGGGATGCAGAGGTAGGAGGATCACAGTGAGTTGTAGGCAATCCAGAGAGTACCTAGTGAATTCCAGACGAGTCTGGGTTACAGTGAGACCCTACCTCAGAAAACAAAAAAAGAAAAAAAAAAGTTTAATTAAGAGAGCTGGTTAGTTGTCCTTGGGGTGACTGTATAATTCAAATTTATCTATAGTTTATGCTCCCTGTCCTGATGACTGCAGCCTGTCTGTGCCATCCAGAGCCCTGTAGTTAACCCTATAGTTCCCAGGAGCAGGGGAGTTCTCCTTCAATCTCCCTGTGTCAAACCTCTGTTTCCTCTGACTATTCAACACTCCAGGGAGAGGGTCATAGAGAAGCTATTTTTTAAAATATTATTTATTTGAAAGAGGAAAAGAGAGAGGGAGAGAGAGAGGAAGGAAGAAAGAATGGGTACAACAGGGCTTCCAGCCACTGCAAACGAACTCCAGATGCATGCACCATCTTGTGCATCTGGCTTACGTGGGTCCTGGGGAATCGAACCTGGGTCCTTTGGCTTTGCAGGCAGGCACCTTAACTGCTAAGCCATATTTCCAGACTGAGAAGCTATTTTGATTAAGGCTTTAACTGTCTATAGTCTGAGTGAGTTAGCACTGGTGAGGGGACAATTAGGCAATAACACACCAGAGCCAACCCAGGCAACTCACCTCTTCTGTTGGGAGCTATGAACCAACCTTTGGCCATGTTAACAGAAACCGCCATATAGCAAGTTAAGTTTCTACTTCCTCACCAAATATTCAACTACCAGAAACAATGGGATCGTACACCTGCCGGTAGCTGATGAAGAAACAAAGGCATTGCGGTTTAACCAGCAACTCTGTGATCTTTGCCCTGACCACGTCCCCTTCCCTCTATAACTCCTTGCCCTGACCACATCCCCTTCTCCCTACAACCCTATATAAACCTATGTGGAAAAAATAAAATCTCGAGGCCTCGACAAACACCTATCATGGTCTTCTTCTTGTGTCTGTTTGCCTTTTCCCACCCAGGTTAGCTTCTCCTCAAGTCCTTGTTCAACTCCCTGCTGGCCGGGACACTCTTCCAGCAAGGATCCACCTCCAAGAGGCCAAACAGCTTTCCCAAATGACCACCAGCTGGGGACCAAGTATTCAAAACACATGACCCTACAGGAGACTTTTCACTCAAACTAACCAGATAGATTGGCCCCTCCAACCTATTTCCTGGTCTCAACCTCAATCATGACCTCACAGTGATTACCAATACTCCTACTGAGGAAGGCTTTCAGTGGAATGGGCAGGGGGATGTACTGAGAGGGAGCAGGAAGTTAGGGTGACTGGGGCTCCAAAAGTAAAAAGTCATGAAAGTCTGTACTTGTTGGAAATCAGAGATGATCTGACTTCTTATCTCTTGCCTAGTTCCCTAGACCTGTTTTACTGCAGACAGACTGGGACCCTCCTGGGAGGAAAGTCTTTCCTAAGATTCAAATGTTGTGGTTGGTCAAGTTCAGCCCCCCGAACTTGGTGTGAGGACTAACCTCTTCCTGAGACAGCCCCTATTCCTAACAAACCAGCCCTGTCTCTGGTTCCCCTGAGCTGGAAGGCAGGGCTACCACCATAAGGTTATAACTACATTTGCCAGGGGAGGGCGCACTCTCTGAGCTGCAGATCACTCAGGAACTTCCAGCTATGGTATTTCCCCTTAGCTGGGGAAAAAGAGTCATCTTTGTGGAACTGCTGCCTTGCCTGCATTACTTAGATGCTCATGTGGTGAACTTGAACTAAAGATGATCTAAAGTAGCAAGAAAGACCACAAAGAGCTAGGCTAGCCATTTTATACTTTTCTGGTTTACCTGTGTGTCAACATCACCTGTGTCTTTTGAGTGATGGATTTTGATGATGTCAGGGTTCAAAACAGAGGTTCTGGGATACTGTTTTATTGGGGCATGGAGTTTATCTTACTAGCTGTTCAGAGTAGGGTGGTCAAGGTGTGGGGTGGGAGGTAGCTGGCTGTCTGAGGATTAGATCTGGTGGTGACAGTTATTGCGCTGTGGCCTGTCAGTCATTCACCTGGTCAAGAGACCACCCCTCACCGAAACACATGCTAAAGACATGAGGCTAGTTATCCATTTAATGATATAATTTAGTTTACTCCCCAGAATCCCTTATCATGGTGAAATGACTGAGACCCTCACTGTCGAGCCTGCTCACTTCTCTGAGCTCTGACTCATGAAGCGTAACCTCCTTGTGTTCCTTTCTCACCTGTGGGTGCTGGCCAAAATCTTAAGCCTGCTTGCCCTGACACTTTGGGGCTTTTCCACCTTTGCTGCAATCAGTCTCCTTTGCCTTACTCATTCCTTGTCTGTGTACCTGATCTTTTTTTTTTCTTTTTAATAGTTTTTAAATTTTTTTATTTATTTATTTGAGAGCGACAGACACAGAGAGAAAGACAGATAGAGGGAGAGAGAGAATGGGTGCGCCAGGGCCTCCAGCCTCTGCAAACGAACTCCAGACAGGTGCGCCCCCTTGTGCATCTGGCTAACGTGGGACCTGGGGAACCGAGCCTCGAACCGGGGTCCTTAGGCTTCACAGGCAAGCGCTTAACCACTAAGCCATCTCTCCAGCCCCTGATCTTTTTTCTTCATGAACACAAGATAAAGGACTCAACAGCTTGCAAAATCTGCAATGCTACCTGGCCCTCAAGTTCCTGAGATTCTCCTGCCTCTGCCTCCCATTTCATCATACATAGGAGGGCTGACGTGACAGAGGCTCACATTGTATCCAGCTCTGAGTTCTGAGGATTTTTAGTCACTGAGCCATTGCCCCAGACCAAGTATGTTGTTCAATATCCAAAACTTTTGAGATCTTCCAGATTGTCCCTGTTACCAATGTCAAGTCTAAGTGCATTTGTTCTGACAGAATATTCTGTATGATTCCTATTCTGTTCATTTGTTGAAGTATATTTATAGCCCAGAATGCAGTCTATATTTATGGACATTTCTGTGTGAGCTTGAGGAAATGTCTATTCTGTTCTTGTTGAAGTAGCCTAGAAATCCAGTGAGATCCAGCTCACTGACCTTGCTATTCAGTTCAACTGTATATTTCCTGGATTTCTGCCTGCTGTGTCTACCAATTACTAAAAGTGGTATTCAGGCCTCCAGTTTTAATAGTGAGTTAATCATTTTCTTCTTTTATAGTTTTTGCATTACACATTAAAAAAATATTTTTATTTATTTATTTGCAAGAAGAGAGAGAGAGAGAGAGAGAGAATGGGGTACACCAGGGCCTCTTGCCACTGCAAAGGAACTCAAGGCAGGACTTCACTCTGGCCCAGGCTGAAATGGAACTCACTCTGTATCTCAGGCTGGCCCTGAACTCACAGCAGTCCTCCTACCTCAGCCTCTCAAGTGCTAGGATTAAAGGTGTGCTCATCTCTCTGCATCTGTCTGTATCTGTATTTAAAGTGAGTTTCTAGGACTTCAAGTCAAGATGGCATCTGCCTAACCACGCCTCACCTCATGGGGAAGGAAAGGCAAGATCTCTGAGGTTTTTAGAGGTCTGCAGATCCTAGTAGACCTCTAGTAGGAGGGTGCAGAGGAGCGGATTCCCATGCTCTCGGGTAGCCCACCAGCCCCCGATCCCCTCAAGCAGCCGCCCCAGCTGCAGTCCCAGCCATTCTCCCAGCCATCCGCCACCAGGTTCCTTCTGCACTACTCACCGGCTAACTGGGCCTGGGGCAGCAGGCTAGCATTCCCCTCTCCCTCCCTTGGTTTTCTGCCACTGGGGCCTCCATGCATGGCACCTCCTGTAGGCTTCTTGGACCCAGGCTATCATTCACCCAGCCCTCCCTGAGTTTTCCCACCAATGGGATCTCCCTGTGACCACCATCCCAGCCACTACTCCACCTTGTGGCTGACCAGGTCTTTCGGTACTTCCTGCAGGCTACCCAGACCAAAGCCAGCGAGCTAGCATTACCCCCTCCCTCCCTGGGTTTTCCATCCCCTACCACCACCCATCCCCCGCACATCACCTGACTACAACAGTCCCATATCCCCACTCCACTGAGTCACAGGACCTGACAGTCCCATCAACCCCTGCTCTACAGTCCCAATAGACTGGCTGCCCCCAACCCTTCACCCCTCAGCATTGTAGAGCCTCCATGCAATCCCATCCTCCCCCCCCTCCCGTCTGCTGCCCTGTCACAACACCAGTCTGCTTTGGCGCATTCCCCCCACGTCCTGTCCCCTCGGGCCACCTGACCACTTTGTCCCATGCCCCAAACCACAGACCAACAAGCCCCTTCATCAAGTCCTTAGTCCCCACTGGAGCCTCATGGGCTCCTTCCCTCTGAGAAGAGAGGGTCCATTGCTATCAGAAGCCTAATTAAAGCAAATATAAAAGGGAATAATCACTGAAGTTACTCCAAGGGTAGACTACAGCTTCCTTCTGAACTAAATAAGATTTCTACACTGTGATGGGCAGACCACAGCACAAGAGGAATAACATGAAAAATCAAATGCAAGTAAATCCAACAAGGGTTCACAGTCCCACAATGGATGTCTCTAATAAAAGCATAGAAGAGAAAATAGGATCTGAATTCCAAAATGAAAATATAAGCTATGCAACCCTGGCCAAGCAATTAGCAAGACTTGCAGAAAATGAATATAGGTCCAATAATTGTATGAATGCTGTCTTTGCTAGATGAAACCTGATATAGAAAAGAACCAGGAAGGGTTCCAAAGACAGTTAAATGACCAGAAGAGGAGTGAAAAAAAAAAAGAGGACCTCAATAATCAGCTGGCTAAGTTCAATGAAGACAAATAAATGCAAGGATGAATTCCAAGAAGCATTAAGAAAACTAGAAAATGATGTGAAAAGGGAACTCAACAACTCCAAACAGACTGGACCAAAGGACAAATTCTCTAAGATATATTTTCATTAAGATTCTAACCATTGATAACAAACAGAAAGTCCTAAAAGCAGCTAGGGAGAAACAACACATTACATATAAAGGTAACCCCATCAGAATTATTTCATCCTTTTCTGTGGAAACCCTGAAAGCCAGATCTGGAATGGAACACTGCAAAGTCTAAGAACTTATGGTTTCCAACCCAAACTACTCTACTCAGCAAAAGTATCCCCCTTAATACATGGTGAAAGAAAAACTTTTCCATGATAAAAGTCAACTTTACAACTACATGAACACAAAGCCAAACCTACCAAGAGTACTTCAGGGAATTCTCCACACAGAAGAGTCAAATAACCAACCTCAAGTGCCTACAAGAAGCAGATCACAATGACCAAACTCAGAGAAGGCACAAAAAACTACAAAGTCCAGAAAAATACCAAATTGCATAAACCACCACAATAGCATAGGGTTTAACTCAAACCTGTTATTACTCTAAACATTAATGGCCTTAAGTCACCCATCAAGAGACATAAGCTAACAGGGTGGATGAGAAAATTTGACCCTTCAATCTGCTGTCTTCAGGAAACACAACTCACCACTAAAGACAGACAACTCCTCAGGTTGAAAGGGTGGAAGATGATACTCCAAGCAAAGGAGATAAACAAGCAGGTGTAGTTATACTAATATCAGATAAAATACACTTCAAACCAAAGTAATAAAAAAAAGACAGGGCTGGAGAGATGGCTTAGTGGTTAAGCGCTTGCCTGTGAAGCCTAAGGACCCCGGTTCAAGGCTCGATTCCCCAGGACCCACGTTAGCCAGATGCACAAGGGGGCACATGCATCTGGAGTTCGTTTGCAGTGGCTGGAAGCCCTGGTGTGCCCTTTCTCTCTCTCTGTGTGTCTCTTTCTCTCTCTGTCTGTCGCTCTCAAATAAATAAATTAAATTAAAAAAAAAAAAAGACAAAGTAGGCCACTTCTTACTTATCAAGGGAATGATCCAATAAGAGGATATCACAATCATCAGTCTTTATGCACCAAACACAGGTGCACCACAATTCATAAAACAAGCCTATTTGAGAACAAAACAGAAATAACCACCAAATAATAAATCATAGTTGGGGATTTCAGTACTTCCCTATCAGCAACAGATAAATCATCCAAACAGAAAATTAAGAGGGAAGTAAGAGAGCTCAACAACACCAAATACCAATCATACCTAATGGACATTTACAGAACATTCTACCCAAAATCCACAGACTACACATTCTTCTCAGCAGCACAGGGAACCTTCTCTAAAATATATCATATACTGGGCCATAAAGCCTGCCTCCATATATTTAGAAAGATGAATTTCCTGCATGATATCAGATCACAATGCTGTATTGCTAGAAATTTACAACAAAAGATCTGCCAGGAATCCCACCAGCTCGAAACTGAACAGCACACTTTTAAACAATAAATGGGTAGTGGATGAAATAAAAAACAAAATTGCAAAATTTCTAGAAATGAATGATAACGAGAACACATTGTACCAAAATTTATGGGACACAATGAAGGCAGTCCATAGGGTAAAATTCATAGTGCTAAATGCCTTTATAACAAAGACAAAGAGATCCCAAATCAATAACCTAACCATCCACCTAAAGGCACTGGAAAAACAGGAAGAATCCAACCCAAAAAGCTCCAGATGGAAAGAAATAATTAAGATCAGAGCAGAAATTAATGAATTGGAAACTAACAAAACAATTAAGAAAATTGATGAAACAAAGAGCTGCTTCTTTGAAAAAATAAACAAGATTGATAAACCCCTGGCCAATTTGAACACACACACAAAAAAAAAAAAAAGAAAAAAGAGAGACACTTCAAATTAGCCAAATTAAAAATGAACAAGGAGAGATCACTACAGACATAAGTGAAATTGAGAAAATCATCAGGACTTATTTCAAAAACCTCTACTTCACAAACCTGGAAAATATGGAGGAAATGGATGAATTCCTGGATATGTGCCATGTGCCAAAGCTAAAGTCAGAGAAAATTAATCTCCTAAGCAAACCTATCTCACCCATCGAGATTGAAAAAATAATCAAAAAGCTTCCCCAAAAGAAGAGTCCAGGTCCAGATGGCTTCTCAGCTGAATTCTATCAAACCTTCATTGAAAAACTGAAACCAATTTTTCTCAAACTGTGCCACATAATCAGAGAATAGGGAAAGCTCCTCAACTCCTTTTATGAAGCTAGTATCACCCTAATACCAAAAATAGGCCAAGATGCCACAAGAAAAGAAAACTATAGGTCTGTTTTACTGAATAACTTAGATGCAAAGATCCTAAGCAAAATCCTCACAAGCTGAATTCAACTCCAGATACATGTGTATTAATTGTCTCTCTCCCAGATAATTTGTTTCCTATAGGGACAGATTAGGCTGTTCCAAGGTAGTTGCGTTTGTAGGAAAACCTCCATCATGGGGACTAAAACTCTCTGGATTTCTTTCGACGTGATTGGTTTCTTCTTCCCTTAGCCTAAGAGAGATCTTTCTGTGATCGGTCTTGTTTAAACCCAGTAGGAATTCTATTGATCAGCTGATGAACCTATCAGGGAACTCCTACAAGTAGGCCTCTAGGTATTCTTACCTCTCAATTCATTTCACCACCTGCAGCAATTAGTCAACTGAAGTTTGATTGTTCCAACAGGCTTCTTCTCCACCAGCTGCCAGTGATGTGTAATTTGCCTGTCTCTCCAGATTTAGATGTGGGAGTGTGCCCTATGACCTCAACTTTGATAGTTATCAACTTATAGTTTTTATAGCTTTTGTTTTCTTATTGTGATGTTAATGATGACTTTCAAGCTATTTGTATATCAGAATGGAAACCAGACAGAAACTTTTCCTTTTTTTCTCTTTGGTCACTTACTATTCCTGTTGGTTTCCATCTGGGATCATTATTACCAATGATATAGCATTTGAGAGCAACAGAGCCTTTATTGGCTCTGGTGGGATTAATCTAGGAGGCTAAGGTACTAGGCCATTAATGGTCACTAGATATTACCCAACCCAGTGGTCTGAAGAATGAACATTGTCTTCCACCAAAAGGAAGGAGCAACATGGACAAAGGGTGAACAAGGCAAAAGTAGATTAAGCAAAAGAAAAATCCCAAGCAGGAGTTCTCAAGAGAGAAGGTTACCATTGTACTGCTTTGTCTAGGCCCTTTTCTATAAATTACTGTGGGAACTGGAGACTTCCAGTTAAGAAGGGTGACATAGTAGCCATGCCAAAGCAGCCTGTGGATGGGGTGGGCAGGCAGAAAATGAGCACAACACACTCTTATACCAAAAAGTTAAGGTGTTTAAGGAATTATTAACCCCAGCAGAGAAGCAACAGATGCCCAGAACTTGGAGCAACCACATAACCAACCAGAATTAACTCTAGCTGTGGCTGCAGTGGTCCACTGGGAAGCGATATGCATCCTAAGTCCTGCTTGAGCTTCAAGAGCAAAAAGTATGGCAAAAGAATTCCCCATTCAAACAAGCCTAGCAAATTCAAAACCCCTGGAAGAGAAGGCAATAGGGAATAGCTGAGCAGTTCCTGAAGGAAAAGACAATAGGAAACAGCTGAGCAGCTTCTGAAGAAGAAGACAGCAGGAAACAGCTGAGTAGCTCTGGAACAGTTCAGGCCCTTCCCACACATTCCCCTCTCCCTTCTGCCAGCACTAGGAACAACTAGAGTTCTTGGGACACCAAGGGACCGCAGCCCTTCCTCAGCCACACAGCATCCAACACAGCTGATCTGAACAGCCAATAAACCTACCCAACCTTCCTAAACAGGGCTGACAGATCAACAAAGCAGCATAGGCAAAACTGGAAGCCACCCTGAAGGGTGTCTGTCAAATTCAGGCTGAGCTGGAACCCATTATTGACCAGAAATCTCTGCCTCCCTGTTGACAGGATTAAGGGTGTGAATGAACACACACTTCTAGGGACTTTGGCTTTTATAATTATCTGTGTGTTTTAATCCCAATCTTATGTATGTATATTGCTCAGTTGGATTTTAGAATTTGTCTGTATTTTGCTCCATCCAACCTACTAGAATATCTGCATATTAGGCAAATCCAACACCTAAGGTCACTTCTGCTGTTATACTGGGAGTAATGTAAGAGCCGCACCTGGCACCTTTGGCTCCTACCATGAAGATATATAATGTCAGGTTTACATGTCTAAAAATACTGCAGATGATTAGAAAATCCAAGCATTGTATTAACTCAAGATGCAAAAATCTCTACATTAGAATACAAGAAACACACACACACATACACACAAAACAAGGCAATACAATTCCACCAAAAATTATAAAGCCATCAGAAATGACCTCCAGTAAGACTGATGTAGATGAAATATCTGACATAGAATTGAAAAGAATGATTATAACTATGTTCAAAGAGTAAAACAAACTCCTGAAGAAATCCCAAGAGAACACAGGAAACCAACTTAATGAAATAATGAGATCAATACAAGATATGAGTAAGGAAATAGAAATACTGAAGACATACTAATAAGAAATACTAGAAATAAAAAACACAGTAAGTCAAATAAAAATCTTTGTAGGAAGTTTCACCAATAGAATGGATCAAAGAAATGATAGACTATCTAAAATAGACTAGGTGGCAGATATAGAACATTCCAACAAAGTGAAAGACAAACTAATGGGAAGGTATGAGTGGGAATTTCAAGACATTTGGGGACTGTAAAGAGATCAAATATAAGAATTAAGGGTATAGTAGAAGGAGAGGAATTTCACTCCAAAGGCATAGTAGGTATTTTCAACAAAATCATAGAAGCAAATTTCCCCCAAACAGGCAAAGAGAGGCCATTGCAGATATAGGAAGCATTTAAAACACCAAATAGACAAAACCAGGAAAGAACCTCTCCTCATCATATTATAATTAAACTACTAAACACACAAACCAAATAAAGTATGTAGAAAGCAGTAAGATGGAAGCAGCAAGTCACATACGAAGGCAAGCCCATCAGGATAGCAGCAGATTATTCAACACAAACTTTAGAAGCCAGAATTTGGAATAATGTATTCCAAGTTTGGAAAGATAATAACTGTTAACCAAGATCATTATATCCAGCAAAGCTGTCCATCATAATGGATGGAGAAATAGGCTAAAGGACTATAAGACCACTAAGCCAGCAAGGAAAAGATTTGATTCTAGTGTAACACGTGTCTTATTCATATCATTTTAGTTAAACGTTCTTCTTTAGAGTTTGGGCACCAGTTTCTGCCTTGTTAAGCTTTAATTGTGTTTTCCTTTCCATGAATTATTTGCATAATATATTTGAGTTCAGTTTTGGTTTGCTTACATAGAAACTTAGGACATTAGAACTAACCTGGCCTAATGTTCTCCCATGAAATTATTTAGCAGTGTTCCCTGGTCTTGTATGGGAGTTATCAACCTTTTTTTTTTTCATTGTAGTTTCCAGTTTCTGTGTGATGCCTTGTGTCTTACATTCATAGGCTACTTTACCTTTCTGGGTTTATGATTGCCAGGGCTTATAAAATGATATATCAGCTGGGTGTGGTGGTGTACTCGTTTAATCCCAGCACTAAGGATGCAGAGATAGGAGGATCACTGTGTGTTCAAGGCCAGCCTGGAACTATAGAGTAAGTTCCAGATTAGCCTGCTCTAGAGTGAGACTTTATCTCAAAACAATAGCAACAAGAAAAAAGATATATCAAATTGTGGCATATAGGCATGCTGAATACTTTGAAACTCATTTATGAATTTGGAAGGTGTCCCAAACAAGGTCCCTCCTTGATTTTATTGGCCCTCTTTTTTTTTTTTTTTCATTTTCTATAACAAAAATTTCTTTCTTTCTTTTCTTTCTTTTTTTTTTTTTGACAGATAGTTTATTGGGAGAAACAGAGAGAGGCAACAGCTTTTACAAGGGATGAAGACTGAAGCACTGAGCCAGGCTGGCATGTAAGCTAATAAGGAGGATCCTACAAAAAACAGACTGTACCAGCTGCAGGTCTAAGAAGTAGATAAGGAACTGTAGTCATTTGTGTCTTTACTCAGAATAAGCATTTTTACTTTTTTAGCAAAATTGTCTAGGGAGGACATGCCACTGGACGGTTTCTATTCCTTCAAAGTTAAAAAAATATATATTTTTTTATTGATAGCCTTCATACAGTAGATCATGTACCATCAGCATAATCCTTATCCACCACCTTCCCTTCTTTTCCTCTTCAATCCTTCCTCCACAGAATCCCTTCATCTTTCCAATTAGTCTCTCTTCTATTTTGATGTCATCCCTTTTCCCCCTCTGTTCTTCAGGTCTTGTGTAAGTAACATCAGCCACTGTGAGGTCATGAATACCACTGCTACTTTGTGCCTGGAACACAATATCACAAAACCTTCCTCCTCTTCCCTTGGCTCTTACATTTTTTCTGTTCTCCTCTTCTGCAATGGTCCCTGAGCCTTGAAGGGTATGATAGAGATATCTCACTTAGTGCTAAACACTCCACTATCACTTCACAGAACTTTGATGTGTGTTCAGTCTTCCTGGGGGTCACTGAAACCTGAAGAGAAAAGCTTTTCTAACCAAAAGTGAGAGTATCATTAATATATGGACATAAGCAAAAGTATTTAGAAGGTAGTTTGGTGGACATTATATGTCCATCTAGCCAGACAACAGTAGTAGCTTGTGTAAGGTTTGAGAATGATCAAGATCACGCAAGCCACTCTGAGGCAAAGATGGAAGCTTTTATCCGGAAAAAACATGAGCTGCCAGGACTGTGACATTATAGATAGTGATTTTCAAGAGGAATGTGTGAGGATTTGAAACCTTGGCCTAAGAGATGCCTTGCAGTGCTGTAAGTACAGCTTGATGGACTATTCTGGTCTGAGCTGCAAGACCTGAATGCAGTAAGAACTATGGACTGTGAGGTTTGGCTTATGAGGGTGAGAAAGAGCTGTGCCTGGACTGGGCTAGCAGTTTGTGTGAGAAGCTTCCTCTTATGCCCATGTCCTGAGAAGTTGTGCAGGGTTGCTTAGCGTAGAAATGAACTGGTGTGTGCAGAGGGATATGGCACAGAAAGGAAAATCTTTGGGTGAACTGTTGTTCAGCTGCAAGTGAGAGATTACAACCTATGAGACTGGGCTAACTGACCTGCGCTGGGGCAACAAGAAGAATGTAGACTCTTTTGAAGGGGCCTGAGTGCTCAAGGAGTGCCCTGTTCTTCAAAGTCTGCTTTATTCCCCCCTGGATTAACAAATTGGCATCCTACCTGGTATAGTGGAGAAAAAATGCTGGAAAGAGGGTCATTTAGTTTGCAACACGGTCTTGTGTTTTGGAAATGGCCATGGGCAGTGTGAAGTAGGTTTGCTGGTTGCCTGCATAGAGACCCCATGGGGCCATGAGGATGAACCGTGGATTGCAGTGGAGACCCAGTGGAGATGCCGGGACCATGAGATGGCTGCCGAGGAGCTGCCGGCCTCGATGAAGTTTCCCAGGACTGTGAGTAGCCTAGCTGGAGGGGTGGAATTGGAATGCCAGAGACTTGTTGCTGGTTAGAATTATTGGACTTGAAGATTTGTCACTGGTTAGAGTTGCTGGACTTGAAGCTACAGAGTTTGATGTTTGCCCTGGTTGTTTTAAATCTTGTATTGGTTAAATGTTTCTTTGCTATGCCCAATGCCATCTTTTGCAGTGTGAATATTTATTCTGTGCCATTATGGGTTTTTTGAGGTTATATTTTGGTATTATGGCTCAGTTAAAAGATCTTGAACTATGGGGATGTATGAACATCATTGGGATTGATAAAAAACTATGGGGACTTTTAAAGTCAGACTGAAAGCATTGTATTTTACATCATGTATGGACAGCAGTTTATGGGGGCCAGAGGCAGAATGTGGTGGTTTGATACAGGTGTCCCCCATAAACTTAAGTGTTCTGAATGCTAGGTTCCCAGCTGATGGAGATTTGGGAATTAATGCCTCCTGGAGGGAGTGGATTGTTGGGGGCGGGCTTATGGGCTTTATAGCCAGTTTCCCCATGCCAGTGTTTGGCACACCCTCCTGTTGCTGTGGTCCACCTTCTGTTTGCCAGGGGGTGATGTCCACCCTCTGCTCATGCCATTGTTTTCCCCTGCCATCGTGAAGCTTCCCCTCAAGCCTGTGAGCCAAAATAAACCTCTTTTTCCCAGAAGCTACTCTTGGTTGGGTGATTGCTACCAGCAATGCAAACCGGACTGCAACAATCATCATGAGTTCAGGGCAACCCTGAGACTACTTAGTAAATTCCGGGTCAGTCTAGACTAGAGTGAAATCCTACCTTGAAAAAACAAACAAACCACAAAGGAACAAAGGAGGCTTCATTCAACCTCAGTTTATCTGGTTGGCTTTCTTCTCGGTATGAAAGCGAAAAGAACACTGCACAGAAATCTTCTCAGTCTTGTTTTATCCCAGTTCTTTGGTTAAAAACAGATATGAATTCTTTTGGACTTTAAGCACTCTTCTTAAGCCCCATAAACTCTGTTATATACCTTGATAGTTTTCTGTTACCATCAGATCACAACCTTTTGATCCAATCACAGTTCTTCACATCTCTCTATCTTTCATTAAACGTAAGCATGTCCCGACCCGCGGGACCTCGTTATTCGTGGGGGCGAGGAGGACCCTAACCTGAAATAAGATAGGCAAGAGAGAGAAAGAGACTCAAGCAAATGTACACTTGTCATGAGTCCCATTTTATTGAGCCACAGCGGCCTTTTAAAGGGTTAGGGTTAGGGTTAGGGTTTTGGGTGAGGGAGGGGCTGGAGGAGGCTGGTGGTGGAAAGTTACAGAATCTTCTTGGCCTTTGGCCTAGGACAGTTTGCGGTTATTCCAAGAAGTCACGGTACAGTTCTCACGTCTCTTCAGTTGCCAGGCAGGGTGTTAATTAGTTAGGTGTGGTGGGGTGGGGGGATGAGGAGAGGTCAGAAGTTGCTCAGGGCTTGTCTCTAACATAAGCATAAATGACCAGTCTTTGTTTCTGAGAGCATTTGTGCCACTTAGGTGAACTAAATTCATCATTTTTTTTTCTCTTGTTAACATGCCTTTTGATAGAGAAATGTTGGCAGTGTTCCTCATAATGGAGAGGACTCTACATGATTCATGTTTCTTGACTCTTACTCTTTTTCATAAAATTTCTGGAACAGCAAGGGAAGCATATATATTCAATTGGAAATATATTTGTTGTGTCCTACCTAGTTCTTTTTAAAAAAATTAACACTAGGGGATATATTCTTTACCCTACTCTCAACTGCACACTCAGAACGTGCAGCCCAGCATTTTGAATTTCATTGAGTTTCTTACTAATGCAACCCTAACCGATGTTCCTATCACCATTGTTAATCTAATAAATTCAAACTTAATACTGTCTGACTTCCACAGAACTCTACCATTATCTGGCATTTCCTACTGCCCAACGCTCTCCTTTTATAATGTGTTTGATGATTGTACTTGAGGGAAGCAGGGAAGTTTTCAGGTAATGGTGGTGGTGTTGCTAGGTAGGAGATGAAGGAGCAGAGAGAACCTCATGAATTGTTCAATAGAAAGCTGCTGGCTTATTCAGGTCTGCAGAAGCCCTGCTGTGTGTGTGTTTGGAATTTGAAACTGTTCCCAAGGTATGTATGAACACTTCTCTTTGTTCACAGTCCCCTCCCCCACAATACGATGGTCTCTCACAGCCCACGATGTTTTCTTTTGAGAAATATATATATACATATATGCACACACACACACATACACACACATATATATAATCTTTCATCTTGTCTCTGTTCCATTTGTTATGATTTATGTTTGCTTCTCTTTCATCTTTATTATCTCTTTATTGTTTATTTTTTTTCAGTTGCTATACATTTTGTTATATTATTTCTCCTATGAAAGCCTTCTTTGGCTTACTAAAGGAAAGCAGCATTTTTACCTGAGAACAAACTCTGTATGTATTTTAAACATCCTTTTTATTTATAAAGGAAGTCTGCTCTGGTGGGTTGAGACTTTCAATGAAGCCTTTATTGTCATGATGTTTTGTTGTTGTTGTTTTGCCATGCTGGAAAAATTTGTAATACAATTTGTTCCTTTAATCCATATATATTTATTTTTGTTAAAATTCTATGTGTTTTATTTTATTATTTCAAATTCAAGGATGTGGTAGTTTAAAGACTGGTGATGTATAAACTGATAGATTAGAGAGAGAGAGAGAGGGAGAGGGAGAGAGAGGATGAACTGAGTCTTGAAAATTCTGATTTGGGGTTTCCATTCACATAACAAGGGTCCTCTCTGAGAGTAGAGGAGGGGTGATGGTTAAAGAGAGCCTTCACAGTGTCTTCTACAGAACTAATCATTTAGTATTTCTTAGTTCCCTTTGAAAATGCTAATTATCAGTTCAAATCATCTAATCTACATAGAGAAAAAAGTCCACCTCCCCTCCCCCCAGTCTAATCCAAAAAAGAAAATCTCCTTGATTGTGGAGTGTGAGGTTCAGAGAACAAAGGAAGAATAGACCAGGGTTTATTCACCTTCTATTGCTTCTGGGGATTCTGAGGCACTGAGCATACAGATGCAAAAGAAAGCTTGGGGCTAGACATTCTTTGCTTTGCTTTTTGTTTTTATTCTTTTGTGAAATGCAATAGACAGATCTGCCCAGAGGCAAGGGAGCTAAGCAGTTACTAAACTTGGGCTAGAGGGCAATGTCATGGTAGTATGTATAGCCTTTTTCCTTGATTAAGGTTGAGATGATAAACGAAGAATCTAAAGACGAAAATTTGCTGAATTTAGAAAAATGAATAGCAATTTTTCCTTCTGGGAGAATTAACAGGATGAAGGAGACCTTTGTAGGAGATTCTGATCAGCTAAACTTGGAGAAGGATCCTTTCCCAACATGCAACCTCTCTTTAAGAATCATTTAACTGCATACAGAATAGGGTGTTTATTTTCCATAATGGCTGGGATTAAGACAAAGATGGACTTGGGCTCCCCTAGTGGTCTCCTCTGGTATCATTCTGATGTTCTTCCAGTCAGGTGGAGAGCTTTCTATACAGTAATGATGGATAGAAATAGTGGTATTGCCACAAATCATAAAGGGGAGGGGGAAGTAATACTACCATGAGTTAAATTGTCTTTACATTTATGATCAAACACTTAAATATGGATAGTAAAGATGTGTTCTAGTTACTTTTACTCCCTTTTGAAGGAAGGGTTAGTTGGTGTTTAAAGAAATCTAATCGGAAAAAACATACTCCACTGTGGTAGCTTCACAGTTGGAATTCATAACTCAGAAGCCAAATTCTAGAAAGGTTACATTCACCATATTTATGTCAGATCAACAATGGATTAGGAGCAAAACAAAAAGATAGTTGAAGACTGGCCCACAGAAACATGGATACTGAAAGGATCAAATTTGCTTCAGTTTACAGATAGGCCTAAGTTTCTGTTTCTGGAAGAGGCAGGGAAGACTTCTGGGAAACACCACGAACAAAGGGTTGTTAATCAACACCAATCCTGACATATGGCCGGGGAAGATAGCTGTCCAGGGGCCTGAGTCAGTTCCTGCAATACCTCTGGACTATGACCAAAAAAAGGACTTGCCTGAGATAGCAGTCTCCAGGGCTGAGTCAGTTCCTGCAAAGTCTCTAAAACATGTCTAAATATGTCCTAGGATGGTAAAATCTGAGCCACAGCCTATCAAAGGTGTACAAATGTAACTGCTGCTTGCTTAGCCAATCACATTAGAAGATGCCCTAACCCTCCTAAAATTCCTCTAGCTGTGTTTAAAAGGGGCCTGCATGCTCCTCTTGGGGTTGGCCCCCACATGCTGGCTGATTCTGCAGAATAAATGCTCTTTGATTTTACATTCTATTTGAGTCCGGGATCTTTCTTCCAGCGATTCTTGGACCCTTACAGATACCACCTAGCCTGCCCTGGTGATGTGATGAAAAATGAAGTGTGCATTTTTGAATTAGAAACTTGACTCCGGTCCCTTTCATGGTTATACTTTTTATACCACTGGACGCTGCGAGCCTTAGGGGCACACAGAAGCCCCTGCCACTGCCTTCGTTCCTCCTTCCAGAACTGCTGGGATCAGCTGCAAGGGTGATGAGCGAGGAAGCTGCAGGAGACACATCTTGACTTGTATCTGTGTGTCCATGCTAAAGATAACATGACTCCAGGGCTGACTCTGGGGTTTCCTCCAGCACCACTTAGTCCTGCCCACAATGTGTTAGTTTTCGGAGCATATAGCTGCACTCCCTTCCCACTTCTGCAAGTCTGCCTGTTGCCAAAATTTCCATATGTGCCCCTAAACACATAGTTCTGGGGAAAAAAAAAAAAAAAAAACCTCTATAAAAACATAAGATCAACCCAAACTCAGGCACTGGAAGTATTTTTGTGTTATGGAAAATTGAGTCACACAGAGATGGCACCAGAGATCCAGAGATCAACTGGGAGAATCGGAAAATTTATTCATGTCGACATGGACTCAGGGGAATAACTTCCAAAGCCTGAGTGCTGAGCTCGGAAAGCTCAGAGGTTTTATACACAGTATAGCAAGCAGTTTGACATCATGTTGAATTCTTTATACAGTTATGGGAAAATAAATCAAATCAGAGAGCAGACAGAGTAATCAAGCAAATCCACTTCAAAGCGTGAGCGAGGGAGAGAGAGAGAGATTGAGAGAGAGTGCTTTATTGAAACCTTTTATGTGTGGAAACTTTTGGCTAGTGCCTAGAACCGACAGAGGCCCTGAACACTGGGTTGGAATTTTATATCTTTTACAATCCTTTGTTTGAATTTTCTCCTACTGTTGAGGGGAGGAATTTACGGTCTGTGAATATAGTGTTGACATTCCTTTCTGTCAAACAAGATTAACTACAGGTTGTTGTCTGCCAGATAAGGCAGTCATATATTGCCTAAAAGAGGTTAGGCCCCTAAGCCATTTCCTGTATGTTTAACTTTAGCTGTATTGTCACTGAATTTTTTTTTTTTTTTTTTGACGTAGGGTCTCACTGTATCCCAGGCTGACCTGGAATTCATTATGGAGTCTCATGCTGGCCTCAAACGCACAGTGATCCTTCTACCTCTGCCTCCCGAGTGCTGTGATTAAAGGTGTATGCCACCATGCCCAGTCACAGAATTCTTGTTATCTGTTAATATATTGACTTCTACAATAAGTTGTTTAAGGAACCTTCCTGGCTACAATTCCAAAAGAGGGAGGTGTGATATTTATTGCTTTATTGACATGATTAGACATATTTATATGTTTCTGATAGGCACATCAATTATACTCCATCTAGACTAATATAGGCTAGGAACATTAGTAATATGATATTTCCTCAAAGTTCCCTAAATTGGAGTTCATGAGCTTAGAAGTCTCCTGTATCTTTATGGAGGCCTCGTTTAATTAGTATAATGGATACCAGAAATGATCTTTCCCCCCATGGGTAAAATGAGGTCAGTTTATGTGGATTGGCTACCTAAGGGTTGATATGCTTTGGCTGAACTGTATGTAGAGCTCTGATGGTCAGAGTTTTTACTTGCTGGACAGTAGGGCAGCAACAGTCCTCCCCAGCCCCCTCAGGTCTTATGTGGGCTCTTTGACTTGTCTATGAACTAAATTGATACGAGTCTGGTTAATAAGAGAAAGCTACATTTTATACACATTTGGCGAGCCTGAAAAGAGAATGAGGATCCACAAAACATATTACGAAAGGAGAGCTTTGTCACAAAGAAAGATTTCTTTCATATTTTTAAGTCAAAGAATGATACAGCTGTGAAGAATATCACAGATAAGAAGAATGACCGTACAAAGGTTCAGGGTAATACATTTTATGGGAATTCCTCCTTTCTCTCCTCCCCTTAGTTCTCCCTTAGTTCTCTCAGGGCTGTCCCTTGAGTACACCTTATTTCTTGGCATTCAAATATCGGCTTTTCAGTGGTGAGCAGTATGAACCTTAGTCTGAGTAACTTAACTCAAAATACAGGTTTGCATTGTAGGTGAAGGAAGTTTTTCAGCTCCAAAGTAATCTTATAGAGGTAAACATATCATGTAATAAGGCACATTCCTTACTAAAGGGTTATGTGGTGCATGGCTATTGAGGGATGTAAACTTGGAGCAAGATGAAAGTTACTTTAGTGAGTTCACTTGTATATGCCCATGACAGCCCCAATTCTAGTTTATGAAGCTCCCACCACCCAACATAGGGAAAGGACTTTCCAAAGGAATATTTTTCAGATCGTTCTTTCTGCATTCACACCTCCTGAAATGTCTTCAGCTTAAAATAGTGTATCAATTCAGTGTAGTTTGGAATGTGCTCCCCTTAATTCCTTCAAGGGCTAAATAAATCTTGCTCCAGAGGGGCAAGATTATTCCCCCATCATTAATGCTTATAATATGCAGTTAACCCCAGATAAGACTTCATTAGTCTCACAAAGCAGGTTGTAGGGGTCTGATATTAACATATGTCTTTATATGTGGGGCATAGTGAGAAGTGTTCCTTACTTTAATTTTTTTTTTTTTTTATTAAGTAGAAGCTTTCTATGGACACATCATGTGTTGGCACCATCGTTTCCCTCCTCCCTGCCCCCCTTCCACTGAGGGCTCTCTTTTGTGGGATTTCTGGTATTCACCATATGGTTGGGGGTTATGAGTTGTAAGAGCAGCAGTTGGTCATTGTGTGCGTGGGGAGAGGGGCAATGCCTCTGGATAGTTCCTCCCACCTGTGGCTCTTACAGTATTCCCGCACCCCTCTTCAGCAACATTCCCTGAGCCATGGAGGGAGTGTTTTAAGTCTACTTTAGTATTGAACTCTCATCAGCCGCTGGATTTCTGCTTTGGTGTGTTTTGAGTATCCTCAGTGTCTCTCTCTATCACTCTGGCAAAGGTTGTCAGGCTCGCTGTGGGAGCAGCGCTCTTGGTCATTTTGCCAATCCCTCTGGGCCTTCTCCTGGGTCCCGGCTGGTGCGCCAGAGTTGCTTCACCTTCTGTCACGGAGTCAGCTATCTTTTCTTGCCTTGCTGATAGGCTTCAGGTGTGTTCAGTTCTCCCTGCCTTCTGATGAAGAAGAACGGATTCTCCAGCTGGGTCTCTTCATGTTCGGCACCATGTGGTGTCTCCAGTGTATACTGTGGACTCCTTTGTTGAAGATTACGTAGCTGCAGTTACTTGAACTAAGGGCCAAGTCTTCAACTCTGTTCCATTTGTTCATACGTCTGCATTTATGCCAGTACCATGCTGTTTTTGTTACTATGGCTTTGTATTATAGCTTTAGATCAGGTGTGGCAATACCTTCAGAGGTGTTTCTTTTCTTTTCTTTTCTTTTTTTTTTTTTTTTTTTTTGGTTTTCTAAGGTAGGGTCTCACTCTAGCTCAGGCTGACCTGGAATTCACTAAGTAGTCTCAGGGTGGTCTCAAACTCTCATCGATCCTCCTAACTCTGCCTCCCAAGTGCTGGGATTAAAGGCATACACCACCATGCCCGTCTCCAGAGATGTTTCCTTTGCAGAGGATATTTTTGGATATCTGAGGCCTTCTGCCATTCCATATGAAATTTGAGATTTTTTTTTCTATCTCTGTGAAAAATAATGGTGGGATTTTTGTTGACGTTACATTGAATCTGTATATTGCTTTTGGTATTGCCCATATTAACATTAATTCTATCTGTCCAGGAACATGGGATGTCTCAAATTCTTTCTTGAGTGTTTTTATGTTTTAATTATATAGTTCTTTCACATCCTTGGTTAGTGTGATTTCAAGGAAAACAGGACAGCCTCCATGATTTCTCTCTGTGTGCATTTGTCTTTTGCATATAGGAAGGCTACTGATTTTTTGTGTGTCGATTTTGTATCCTGCCACTTTGCTTAAGGAATACATCACCTTGAGAACTTTTATGGTAGGGTCTTCTGGGTCACTTATGTATAGGGTTGTGTCATCTGCAAATAAGGCTAGTTTGACTTCTTCCTTTGCAATTTGAATCCCTTTTACATCATTCTCCTGTCTTATTGTTTGGGCTAGTACTTCTAGCACTCTGTTGAAGAGCAGTGGTGAGAGTGGGCACCCCTGTCTTGTTACTGATCTTAATGGGAACTCCTGGAGTCTTTCCCCATTAAGTATGATTTGGGCTTTAGATGCTTTGTATGTAGCCTTTATTATGTTGAGATACAATCCCCCCATAACTAATCTCTCCAGCATTTTGATCATGAAATGATGTTGAATTTTGTTGAAGGCCTTCTCTGCAACTATTGAAGTGATCATGTGGTTTTCTTGCTTTACTCTATGTATGTGGTGCATTATGCTAATCAATTTCCATATGTTAAACCACCCTTGACTCCATGGAATAAAGCCTGCTTGATCAAGGTGGATAATGGTATTAATGTGTTGTTGAATTTGGTTTACAAGGATTTTGTTTTGTATCTACATTTATCAGGGATGTAGATCTATACTTTTCTTGTTGTATCTCTCTTTGGTTTTGGTATTAGAGTGATGCTAGCTTCATAGAAGGAGTTGGGAAACGTTCCCTCTTCTCTGATTATGTGAAGGAGCTTGAGAAAAAGTGGTCTCAGTTCTTTGAGGAAGGTTTGGTAGAATTTAGCTAAGAATCCACCAGGTCCTGGATGTTTTCTTTTGGGGAGACTTTATTACATTTTCAATCTCGATGAATATAATAGGAGGTCCTGATGATTCTTCCAATTTCATTGATGTCTATTGTGTCTTTTCCCTTTTCATTCCTAATTTTGTTAATTTGAGACCTCTTTTTTTTCTTCATTTGATCAAATTGGTCAGGGGTTTATCAATTTTGTTAATGTTTTTTTTTTTTCCCCCAAGAACCATCTCTCCATTTCAGCAGTTTTCTTAATTATTTTGTTAGTTTCCAATTCATTAATTTCTGATCTTAATTATTTATTTTCATCTGGAACTCCTAGGACTGGATTTTCCTTGTTTTCCTAGCACCTTTAGGTGCCTGGTTAAGCTATTAATTTGAGATCTGTCTGTCTTTGCTATGAAGGCATTTAGTGCTATGAATTTTCCCATTAGAACTGCCTTCATTGTATCTCATAAGTTTTTGTGTGCTGTGTTTTTGTTATCATTCAGTTCTAGAAATTTTACAATTTCCTTTTGATTTCTTCTACAACCCATTCACTATTTAATAGCATGTTGTTCAGTCTGCAGGAGCTGGCATAATTTCTGTTGTTAATTTCTAGCTTTAACTCATTGTGGTCCAATATAATGCAAAAAGTTACATCAATTTTCCTAAACTTATGGAGCCACGCTTTAAGCCCCAATATATGATCTCTTTAATTTTAGCATACCATTTGGAAATGAAGTTTTTGTAGTTTTCACTTGCTTCTAACTGTGAAGCTATTGATTTCTGTCAAAAATCAATTAATCAGTGCATGTGGACAAATGTGTAAATGTGTGTGGAGGGGAGCAAAGAGATGATTTTGAAGTTTCCCATCTGTTAGTATTTATTGTATCTCTATCACAGATCTTTCCTGGTATGACTTATGGTTCATATTCTTTGGTCCAACATGCTGGCAAGGAAGTAGATTGATGGGTTTGCTTTCTTTTCGTTTCACATTTTATTATAATTTTTGAGACAGCATCTTGTTATCTGACACAGGCCAGTCTTGAACTTGTGGCAATGCTCCAGCCTCACCCTCCCAGACAAAGGGGTTAAAGACATGTGCTACCATGCCAGGCTTCTGTTTTCACTTTTAAAATATTCATCTGCTTCTTGTTTGTTTTTGTTTTTCAGGGTAGGGTATCGCTCTAGCGCAGCTGACCTGCAATTCACTATGTAGTCCCACACTGGCCTTGAATTCACAGTGATCTTTCTACCTCTGCCTCCTGAGTGCTGGGATTAAAGGTATGCGCCACAACACCCAGCTGCATTTGCTTTTAAAACCCCGAATTTCAATGTGTGAATCTGAATCATAAGATCTGGCAGAATTATTAAAGAAGGATTAAGTTCTAGAGAGGATCTAACAAAGTAATTGTAAGGTTTGAGAGTGACTGAGACCACACAGACCACTTTGAGGCAAAGATGGAAGCTTTTATTCCGGAAAAGCAGGATCTGTCAGGACTGACTCTCAAGAGCAGAATACAGCCAACTTTGAGATTACAGATAGCGGTCTATATAGAACTTTTCAGATGGGGGAAGGTGAGGAAGGGGAAATAATTCTTTTGTTCTTTACATTAGCCATTTCAAATAGCTGGGCTGTGAGACCAGAATTGATCACGTGACCTGGGAGATAAGGGGGAAGGAAATCTAGACCTGGGGCATTGTTAAGCAAGGAAGGGAAAATGGCTGGGTGGTTCCTTGAGGAATGTGAATAACCTACTTCCTTTTGTCTCTGACACCCTCCTGTGTCCTCAGTGACTCCATTTTGGGGAGCCTGTCTTGACCTAACAGTAACTACAGTGATAATAAAAATAGTTTTGAGTTTACTGTAAAATTAATTCTACCTCTTAGCATGTCCAATAATATATGGCAGATAAATTAAAGAAAAACACACACTATAAAAACCATGAGTGGGCTAGGAAGATGGCTCAGTAATCAAAAGCATTGGCTTACAAAGCCTAGTAGCCCAGGTTCAGTTCCCCAGAGCCCACGTAAAGCCAGATGCACAAAAGTGGTGTATGCATCTGGAGTTCACTTGCAGCAGCAAGAGGCTCCGGTCTGCTCATAGTCTCTGTCAAATATGTAAATAAAAACACATTTTAAAACCACAGAAGAAGCAGATATTTATTTACTTATTTGCAAGCAGTGAGAGGCAAACTGAGTAAGAATGGGCATGCCAGGGCATATTGCAATGACAAATAAACTCCAGATGCATGTGCCATACTGTGCATCTTGCTTTTATTGACTACTGGGGAACTGAACCCAGGTCATCAGGCTTTGTAAGCAAGTGCCTTCAATGGCTGACCCATCTATTCCCAAGACCTCTAAACCTTTTGTAAGCAGAAGATGGAAGTGTGTGTGTTAGGGGGTGTTATGTGGTGGTACAAAGTAGTAAATGTGTAAAAATGTCATAAATATTTTCAAGTTATAATCATCTTTGTTTATGACATTCTTCCTGTCAATAGATATCTTCCTAAAATAATAGGAAATTAAATTCCACATAAAATGAAATGAAATTCAATATTATTTTAATTCATTGGGGATACCAAATTTAAACTGTTTGAGTAGTATTTTCTTATTTATATATTTTGAAAGTGATTTTTTTCTGTTAGATCAAGTATATGACAACATTTATTATAATTCAAATAGTTTCATTTGGGAAGCTCTTGATTTCAAATAAAATGTTGAAGGCTTCACATCTATAATGAGACACATAAAAATCAATGAAACCACTTTCAACACAATTAAGATACGTTCTACAACAATTTAGTATTTTTATGTTTATGATAGTAATAAATGTGTACTGAATACTTGAAAGGTTGTAAAAGTGGAAAGAAGAAAAATATCCATTTAAATTTTTATAGCTATTAATATATTTTAGGCATTTTCTAAGTAGATACCCTGTCTTCCATCCTTCTGATTATTATATTATATATACAAGGTGAATTTTTTGTTTTTCAAGGGATAGAATATAACATTTTTTTAACAGAATTTTTGCTCGGTAAGAAGTCATTCATGAAAATAGTGCTCATTTTCAATATGAGCATATTTAGTAACATGGGCCTTGTAACATAGAGTGAGAAAGGATAGTGGTTAAGTAGATGTGGTTATAGATCCCAGCTTAAGTTCAAAGCCTTTTTTTTTTTTTTTTTTTTAATTTAGGGGAGAAGTTGGGATGACAATTTTCATTTCAGCTTTTTTTCCAAGAGCAAAGAGAATGATTTTGGCAGCTGGGCCTGTGATATACTGCCAATCACCAGGGGCAATGACTGGCAATTAACTTCGAAAAAAAAAAAATCTCATAGCTTTGACTGATAGGAAAGGAACAGGCTACTTTTCAGTTTATAAATATTTGCCTTATTATTAGCATGGCAGACACAAAACAAATATTACAAGAAAGCGCTACTTCTGCTAGGTAGTGTTCATTTGGTAGCGTGGTGAACTGACATGGTCGGTGTATAGATCAGTGATTTTCCCAGTAGACCTCCCCCATCTCTTTCAATGCTGGCTGCTTTCAGGGTCTTTGTACCTACAACCGACGCAAGCATCGAGCTAGACACTCACACTTGTTCCTAACTGTGATCCAGAGAGGAGCCACAAGCTCTACCATATATTCCCCTCCCAGGAAGTCCAGCCTCCCTAGAGAAAACTGGCCTTGGAAGGTGTGGCCCTCAAGTCTCAGGGCACAGACAGCTTCATGCAGATGCAATAAGTGATGCATGTGAAGGCCCTGACCTCGGGTTATTTATCTAGCTCTGGCCCCTGACTCCCTCTCCTGGAAGCGGGAACGCTGGCTACGTGAAGAATAAGCATAGCGCCACCATCTCAAAAGAGGAAACCCCCAGTGGGCACAAAGCAGGGCTTTGGATAAAAGATGGCAGCTGCAGAGCTGGAATGGTAGCTGGTTGCCATAGTTACCAAGGCTCTGATTCAGCCACCGTATGCCACCTGGTGTTTCCAGCATGGAAAAGCAAGTCTGGAGTGGCCTGCATTGGAGCCAGTGTCCTGCTTATGGCTATCCTGGCCCTGGCCCCGCAGCAGCGATTTTGTATGGTTTTGCCTGGTACTAAGAGGCTGGGGGGCTGCATAGACTTCTAACTTAAAGTCGGGGGTTCCGCTGGGAAAAAGAACACAGGCTTTGTCTCTATTCTTCCTTTCTTCTTTCTCTGTCTCTCTGGCCTCCCTCCCTCCCTTCCCTCTCTTTCCTCCCTTCCCTATTCTTCCCCTCTCTTACCGCCCAGCCTTTCTTTCTGATCTAATCCACTCATGGAAACGTGGCTTTTGCTCAGACTTCTAAGCCTTCTGCTGGGGGCAGAGTTTCTTAGCAGAGTTTGTGTGAAATTCTGAGTTCAAGCTCCAGTAGTGAAAATGAAAAAGAATCAATCAGGTTTAAAATGAATACATAAATAGAAAAGAATGTCTTTCTTCTTTTCAGATCTGATTGAGTCATATGATATCTCAATAGCAACAAATTAACAATGCTGGCTAAAATAACTGCAGAACATTAGACTATATCAATTCACAGCTGCCCATAATCCCTATCTATCTATCTATCTATTTATCTATCTATCTATCTATTTATTTTTAGTTCTGAGGACTGAATCCTCAGCTTCTCACATGGTGACAAGTGCTCTATCACTGATCTCCTTCTCAAAACGCTCTATGCCAAGCAACAGCGATAGGACTTAGGACTGTACTTTAACAATGATTTGTGTCTACAGGGGCTGGAGAGATGACAGCAGTTAAATGTGTTTGCTTGAAAACTGGACCTAAATCTTACTCATATACCAATAATATATAGAGTCCGAGATCTCTGTCTATCTACCTAACTATGTATGATACAATCTTCTAAATTTCTAAGTGGAAATAAATCTGTTGTACATGTATACTGCCCATGCTGCTCTACAACGGAAGGTAGGTATTGGGCACTGGTTTTGAGCACCCTGGAAAGGTAGGTTTACAGTTGTTGGAAGTGCTCATTACACAGTAGAATCTAAATATGCAGTGTGCCCCATGATGATAGTGTCATATAATAGCTGGAGTCCTAATAGTTGTGACAAATAAGGAATGTTATGAGTAAATGTTACCATTGGCATACAGGAGGTAGTGCTTTGCCAAGGTTACATTTGGCATGCAGGATGTGGTACCTTACAAATGTTACCTTTGGTATGCAGAATACCAGAGATAACCACTAGGCAGTTTTTCTCTCTTCGCTTTTGTAACTAGGCTCATGACTGTTGTCATGTAGACTTGTTTAGCAATTTGTCCTTATAACCCCTGGCTAGATGTAACTGGGGGCTGCACTCTTGAATTCCCAGCTCAAAGTGTAGTCCTGGCCAGAAATAAATGCCTCTAAATTTAAATTTGATTGGTATCATATTCGTGTCAGACTGGTGAATCTCTGAGCAACCTCAGACCCATTACAATAGTAAGTGCTAGGGACCTTGTGGAAAATGGAATGTAAAGGGACACAACAGACCTGATTAAACATCCTGACAGATAAAGGAGAAGTTTCAGGAATTGTTATCACAGGCCTTATTGCAAAATGCAGGTGTTTTCTGTTATCTAAGGAATGGGATGATTCCTCTGTGCAATGTACCATGGCCTTCCTGTAACTCTGTTTCTAAATACCTTCATGATTATATAGCATAGAATATTTCTTGTCTCATTTCCACCTAACTTTATATTTGAACTTCCATTCTGTTTTTACAATGAACATCTTGTGGTTTTCTCCTGTGAAAGCTGACACTCCCAGCAGTTCTAGGCTGCATCCCTGAGATCCCGACCTCAGGGATGCAGACCTGATGCAGATCCGAGAATTCCTTGGAGCTGTAGGGTGTTGTAGAATTTGGACACCAAGGTTTGCTGAATTAGCCAAACTTCTATAGGAGGCCACGGGAGGACCAAAATAAATAAATAAATAAATAAATTGGATTAAAATGAGAAGCAAACATTCCAAAAACTAAAGTCAGCTCTGACATCAGCCCCTGCCCTGGCACTTCCGGACTTAACCAAACCCTTCCACTTGTACATGGAAAAAAACAAACAAACAAACAAAAAACAGGATAGCCAGGGTTGTCCTGACTCAAAGAGTGGGGCCATGGCATGTCCCATTAGCCGCTGCTTGGCCCCCTGGTCTCTGGCTATTGCAGCTGCTGCTGTTCTGTCAGAGGACACTGACAAACTAACCTAGGGCCAGACTTTTGCAAACACAGTCCCACATTGATAGAAACTCTTTTTAAAGAACCCCGCAGCCCGATGGCTCTCCACGTCTCACATAACCCGCCATCAGGCCTTGCTCTTAGAGCAACCAAGGATACAGTTTCGCCAAACCGAGGCTTTGAACGCAGCCTCCCCGCTGCCAGAAGCCGATGAGGCATCAACCCCTCCGCATGACTGCCCAGAGATGCCCTCCGCCTTCCGTGGACTCTGCCTGGACCTGACAGATGTGGCTTGGCCGGACCCTGACCTGGTGGTGTATTCTGATGGCAGCAGCATTGTCATGGATGGAATCAGGTATGCAGGGGTGGCTGTGATGACTTTGGAAGAAACCCTGTGGGCTGAGGCCCTACCTCGGGGTACATTAGCTCAGAAAGCTGAACTGATAGCACTGACCAAGGCTCTGATACTGGGAAAAGACAAGACAGTAAATATCCACCCAGACAGCCGTTATGTCTTTGCCACGGCACATGTACATGGGGCCATCTACTTGGAGTGAGGGCTATTAACAGCAGAAGGGTAAGACATTAAAAATAAAAAAAAATAAATTTGGACTTATTGGCTGCCATTTGGGTGCCTGCTAAAGCAGCCATAATCCACTGTCTGGGTCATCAGAAAGGGGAGACCACAGAAGCAAGAGGGCACAGACCAGCAGACCTAGCAGCAAAGAGTGCTGCATCTCAGCATCTGTCAGATTGTCTGGTCACCCTCCCGGCACCCACTCTTCCTGAGCGACCAACGGACATGGAACAGAACCTGCAGCTCCCCTCTCATCTGATAAAGGAGCAGACCCCACAGAGATGGTATCAACTGGAGAATGGATGACTCTTGTTGCCCCAAGCCCTAGGGTGGAGACTGGCTAAGCAACTACATGAAGGAACTCAGGAAGCAACAAGCTAACCGAGCTCATAAGGAAAGAGTTTGTCTTTCCAGAAATGGACTCAACCATCAAGGACATCAACACCTGCTATCAGGCCTGCCAACAGACAAATGCCTCCTCTGGTAAGGTACCACCAATAGAGGCAAGAGAGTGGGGAACAGGGCCAGGTAGATAATGGGATGTTGAATTCACAGAGGTAGAGTTAGGTCAGTATGGATATAAACATTTACTTGTTGATACCTTTTTAGGGTGGGAGGAAAGTTTCCCCACAAAGACTGAGACAGCCCAAATAGTATTTAAAAAAACATTGGTAGAGAAATAATTCCCTGTTATGAGTTGCCCCTCAAGATAGGATCAGATAATGGGCCTGCCTTTATGTCAAAAGTCACTAATCACTAAAAAATTGACTAAGACACTGGGAATTTATTGAAAATTACATTGAGCCTATCATTCCCAAAGTTCAGGACAGGTAGAAAGGATAAGTTGGACCTTGAAGGAGACTTTAACTAAACTAACCCTAGAGACTGGTGAAGGATGGGTGGGACTCCTTCCCTTCACCCTGTTAAGGGCCAGGTGTACCTTTTATGTAAAAGAAATGACCCCATTTAAAATTATGTATAGAACCCCCCCCCACTCCATCCTGCCCTGGATGGGTCTGAACAGATAATTGACTTTACTAAAGAAAGTTTTCTTCTGTTCTATACCAGTCTTACAAAGAGTCCAGGAGTCCATTGTTCCGGCAGCCCATCCCCTTCAGCCACGTGACAGAGTTTGGATCAAGAGACACTGTATTGGGACTTTGGAAGGCCAACAACCAGGTCAGCCTAACAACTCCAATGGCTGTAAAATTGGAGGGGACAAAATAGAAGAGGATTAGACTTTTTATGAAACAAGGGGGCCTATGTATGGCTTTAGGTAAAATTTGTTGCTCATATGCCAATCAGTCAGGAATGATCCAAGATACACTGGCTTTAGTTAGAAAAAAACCTCAAAGCAAGAGAACTTCCGAGACAAGCCACTAATAATTGGTTCCAGTCTATGTTTAGTTGGTCTCCATGGCTAACTTCCCTTATCTCTTCTATTGCTGGCCCCCTGATATTATTGCTTAGTCCTTACTATAGGATCCTGCGTTATTAGTGCTCAAAGTAGATATATAAAAAATAAAACAAGGGCTGGAGTGATGGCTTAGCGGTTAAGCGCTTGCCTGTGAAGCCTAAGGACCCTGGTTCGAGGCTCGGTTCCCCAGGTCCCATGTTAGCCAGATGCACAAGGGGGCACACGCGTCTGGAGTTCGTTTGCAGAGGCTGGAAGCCCTGGCGAGCCCATTCTCTCTCTCCCTCTATCTGTCTTTCTCTCTGTGTCTGTTGCTCTCAAATAAATAAATAAAATTTTTTAAAAAAAATATAATAAAATAAATAAAATAAAACAAGATGGGCATGGTGGCGCACACCTTTAGTTCCAGCACTTGGGAGGCAGAGGTAGGAGGAGGGAGGCAGATGTAGGAGGATCTCTGTGAGTTCGAGGCCACTCTGAGATTACATAGTGAGTTCCAGGTCAGCCTCAGCTAAAGTGAGACCCTACCTCAAAAAAATAAGTAAAAATAAATAAATAAAACAAGTTCGGTTAAACTTATGGTATTGTGGATGCAATACACCCATTAGATAAAAACACCCTAGCTGCTGTTCTTCCTAAGTCAAGGATTTGACTTACTGTCATATCAGAGGGGGAAATGAAAAAATGGAATATAAAGGGACACAATAGACCCGGTTAAACATACTCCTGTGCAGCCCTTGCCTTTAGGCACACATTATGGAGGCTACCACCCAAGCTGATCTTCCTGACAGATAAAAGGAGAAGTTTCAGGAATCATTATTACAGGCCTTATTGCAAAATGCAGGTGTTTTCTGTTATCTAAGGAATGGGATGACCCCTCTGTGCAATGTACCATGACCTTCCTGTACCTCTCTGTTTCTAAATACCTTCATGATTACATAGCACAGAATGTTTTTTGCCTCAGTTCTACCTAACTTTGTATTTTAACTTCCATCCTATTTTTACAGTGAACATCTTGTGATTTTCTCCAATGAAAGCTGACACTCCCAGCAGTCTGAGGCGCATCCTGAGATCCAGACCTCTGGGATGCAGACCTGGTACACCAGCCTCTTTCTTTTTTTCTTTTTCTTTTCTATTTTTTTTTTAACCCAATAAAACTGTCTCACATTCCATGAGTCAATGGTCTTACTTGTGTGACACCAGACCCCACAACACTTACGTTTGCTTTTTACACTTACAATAAGGACGTCAGTGCTAGCAATTCAACATTGAAATAAAGAGCTCAGAATTATAAAAGCAGGAAAAAAAAGAAGACTGTTATTCTTCACACTTATTCTTGCATTGTGTCAGCAAATTGTATTCAATTAATTTGTTTCCAGCAATCTCTATAACTTTCTCCTCCTCTCCCTTCTTATCCCAATTATTATTATGACTAATTTTGTTTATTTATTTGCAAGCAGAGAGAGACTGATTGATAGAGAGCCTGGGTTGCTAGGGCCTTGTCAGAGACCTTGACCTGACCGCCCTAGGACAAAAGAAGAGCTAACAGCTTTCATATGACCTCTCCCCGAGGGCAGACAACAGCTCCGGGAAAAGGTCACAAGACTTTCCATTCCAAGATGATCCAGAAAGATTATGGCCAGGTGGCCCTACCTCCTTGTACCCCCTCCCCCCTTTTCCCCTCCTTATTGCCCTACCTGCTGGTTGATTATAAAAGAGCTAAAAAATCCGACATTAAACGAGACCTTGACAAAACCTCCGCTTGGTCTCCTTCTTCCTTCCCGCCCGTTCTTTTCAGGTTGCAGGTCGGGGGCCGGGCCTCTTGCCACTGCAAATGAACTTCAGATGCATCTGGCTTTATGTGGGTTCTGTGGAATCAAACTGGGGTCGTTCAGCTTTGCAGCAAAGTGCCTTACCCACCGAGTCATCTCTCCAGCCCTATTATTATTTTAAGATGATGGTCTTACTATATTGCCCAAATTTGTCCCATTCCGGTAGGTCAAGTGTTCCTCCCACTTCTGCTTCCTGAGTAGCTGGAAAGAGTGCTGGCAAGCTGAATGCTCCTTCTTCTTAAGTTTAGTGCTTGTCAAAACAGCTTCATTGTGCCAAGTCATTGACTCACAAAAAGTAAATACTATAAATTTTAATTCATCAAATGCATATCGGTTTAAGATAGCTTATATTTTTCTGATATTTGGAAGTCTCAATACAATTCTTTTTCTTTTCTTTTCTTTTTTTTTTTCTTTACAAAATGGGATTTGTTGCTAATAAGTCAAAATGACTAGTTCTGATAATGCCAGGGCCACAGTCAAGTCCAGTTGGTCCCTAGCTGATGATGGTTTGATTTAGGACCCTTTCAGCTATGATGATATAAGAGCAATATGAATTCAGTCAAAACCATATGCCAAATTTGCATAGTGATCTTTTTCTTGGGCGAGCAATAATATTCTCATGCCGTGCTTACAGCAGCAGTGAGCTCCAGATCCAACAGCGACATGAACCCCAGAGGAAACAACCAAGACACCACAGAGTGCTGTGTCTGGTAGGCTGTGGTGTTTGGTAGGTGGGTAGGTATTAGATGCCCTTTCAATTTAAGATGTTGTATTAGTCAGACTTTTTGTGGCTGTAGTAAAAACCTGGGATAAACGATTTAAAAGGACAAGGTTTTATTTTGGCTCATAGTTTCCGCCCATGGCCAGCAGGGACCATTGTTGCTCACCTCATGGTAGGCCAGGAAGCGGAGTGAGGCAAGAGAAGAGAACTGGACCCCTCTGGCCACAGCATGCTCCCACTGAATTGGTTCTTTTGAGACCCTACCTCCCAATAATGGCATCATATTATGGATCTATCAAGGGATTAACTATTAATTAGGAAGATCAGAGACCTCAGGAGATGATCACCTATATTTCCAGGCCTCCAACACATGAACCTTCAGGGTACATTTCAGGTTGAAGTTCTAACAGATCGGGAAGGTGAGCTGACTCATAAATGAAGGAAAGTACTTGTGAAGAAAAGGATGATGTCCCAGAGGAAATGTCAGGAGCAAAACACTTCACACTGAGGGACTGCCATAGACACTTCATGACACTGAAAGCCCAAGGGATAAGATGCTGGAACCTGATCTAGACTTAGAAAGAGTATGACATTTCTCTAGGATCTTTGCTCTGCATTAGAAATTACTTGCGATGGAGACAAAAAGCGTTTCAGATCACTCTTTTCTCTTTACAAAGAAACAAAATAATTTTCCATATATTGAAAACTTTTAATAACAGCATGCTAAATATTCATTGTGCTTTTTCTATTTCTGTGCACAGTTATTTTCAAAAGAAAGAGATTATTCAGTGTTTGACAAAAAATGATTATAATTTTCCCTATGGTTTTCTTTTGTGGTCTCATGCTACCATGCAAAGGGATGCTTGCTTGTAGTCAATGTGGCTTACTGCTACTAATTTATGTACATTCATCTTGTTTAAAACAATTTAATAACATCAGGGTATGGTAGTACATGCCTGTACTCCCAGGACTTGGGGAGGCTGAGGCAGGAGAACTGTTAAGTTTAAGGCTTGCCTGGGCAACAAAGTGCGTTCAAAACCAGGCTGGGAAGCTTAGCAAGATCTAGTCTCAAAATAAGAAATAGAAAAAGAGCTGGGGCTATAATTCAGTAGTAAATGTATATGTGTGTGTATTAAATACCTATGTATTGCATACATATTAAATACCTACATATGAAATCAATAGGATCATACTCCAAATTTGCACTTAAAAATTATTTGAGAGAAAGAAACAGAGAGTGGGTATGGGTATACCCCAGAATCCCTCTGCTAAAATGAGCACTGGGGAACTGAACCCAGGCCATCAAGCTTTGCAAGCAAGTGCCTTTAACCACCAAGCCATCTCTCCAGCCCCAAATTTGCATTTTTGTCTTTTTGTGGGCTAGCAATAATTTTATAAAATATTTCTTGCAAAAAAAATCTTTCTATGTTTATAGTAGCAGCTAGCCAGAGTTGCATTAGCTGTATGATCCCAAAGTGGGGAGGGTCTACATATATATATGCATACATACACAGTATAGATGATGTGAATATATATATATATATATATGCATATATATGGCTGAGTGGTAGAATATTTGCCTAATATGTGCAAGGTGGTGAGTTTAATGTTCAATACTGAAAAAAACCACAAAATTATATATCTCTATCATCTCTCTTTCTCTCTCTTTTTGTGCTGGTATCACAGGTATGCGCCACCAAGTCTGCTTCATGTGGTGCTAGGGATTAAACCCAGAGCTTTTGCATGCTAGGCAAATACTCTACCAACTGAGCTACATCCCTAGCTCCCCCTGTTCCGATGTTTAAACAATTCTGTAAACATTTAGCTTCCCAGTGTGTGTAAGCTAAAATAATATGTAGTTTTATTTCATGCTTACTCTAGAAGTAAGACAACCACTTCTGATTTTCTGAATTGAAAATTCAAGATATCCACATAAAAATTATATATAAAAATTAATTTAAGACACACTCCTTTAATTCCAGCATTTAGGAGGCAGAGATAGGAGGATCAACATGAGTTTGAGGCCAACCTAGGACTACAGAGTAAGTGGCAGGTCAGCCTGGGATAGAGCAAGACGGTACCTCAGGGGAAAAAATTATCTCTAAGGGCTGGAGGTATAACTCAGTAGTGGAGTGCCTGCTTTGTATGATCAAGACCCTAAGTTTGATCCCTAGAACAGAAATTTCTTGATTGTAGAATAATAGAATGATCTCTAGATGCAAATTAAATAGTAGGAAATCAATAGGTTTTCTTTATTTTGAAATATTTTATTTATTTGTTTAGTTGAGAAAGAGAGAGACAGAGAAAGATGAGCACAATAGGGCCTCCAGGTGTTATAAAAGAACACCAGTGTGCACTGGCTTTATGTGGGTACCGGGAAATCGAATCTAGGCCATCAGGCTTTGCAAGTAATTGCCTTTAACTGCTGAGCCATCTCTTCAGCCCAGCTTGTTTTTTTATAATACTGGCCTCTCACCTAAAAATAGAAATGAAAAGCTGGGCATGGTGGCACATGCCTTGAATCTTAGCATGTGGAAAGCTGAGGCAGGAAGATCACCATGAATTCCGAGGCCAGCCTGGTCTGCAGAGTAAGTTCTGGGTCAGTCTGGGCTGCAGTGCTTCAAAAAGACAAAAAAAAAAAAAAAAAGGAGGGCAACTTACTGGATGTGACTTTTCAGATACTGTAAAACAAACCTTTTTTTGTAGAAATGTTTAAGTGGTGCTGGGTGGGGTGGCACACACCTCTAATCCAGCACTCAGGAGGCAGAGGTCGGAGGATCACTGTGAGTTCAAGGCCAGCCTAAGATTACATAGTAAATTCTAAGTCAGCCTGGGCTAGAGTGAGATCCTACCTCAAATGAATAAATAAATAAATAAATAAATAATATTTAAGTGGCTAGGCACCGAGAGTAGCAGAAATCCTGCCAAACGTTATAGCTCTTGGAGTTGAAGTCTTGACTGCAGTGGAACTCCTTCTCAGACCCTTATTTTGCGGAGAGGGATGTTGGTACTTTCAGGTAGCAACATTTGTTAGCATAAATACTTCAGTCCAACGTTGCAAGGTTGTGTTCCCCCTCCACTTTCACCTTGTGTCATTTCTCTCATTCTTTTATTTTTTCACTTTGAAAAATCATATTGCGAGTGTATGTACTATTAACCGGCCAGTACATACCATGTACAGTGACATCTGCGCCACTGCACCCTTGCGAAAATGTCATTGCACCTCTTGTGTATCTCAAGCAAAAGACGATGTCCTTCTGCGACGTTGTATTCTAAATTGTTATATCATATCTTTCTGAAACCATTCTGCATTCAGTAGTTTTTATGCTTTTAACCATAATTTCTGGATTCAAATTTGTATGTAAATCTTAAAAAAAAATAACCAGAAGAAAAAGAAAAGAAAGACATTAAGCTCATGCCTATAATCTTAGCACTTGAAAGGCTGTGATAGGAGGGTCTCTATGAATTGGAGTCCTGCTTGGGCTACAGAGGAAAAGCCTCCCATCTCAAAAAACCACACACACACACACACTGACAATTGAAAAAGTTATAATACCAACAAATTTGTGAATTACCCAAAAACAAAGTAAGAAAACTACAGTTTTTTTGGACATAAAGAAGAGTGGAGGGTTGGAGAAGTGGCTTAGTGGTTAAGTGCTTGCCTGTGAAGCCTAAGGACCCTGGTTTGAGGCTCAATTCCCCAGGACCCACGTTAGCCAGATGCACAAGGGGGCGCACGTGTCTGGAGTTTGTTCACAGTGGCTGGAGGCCCTGGAGCGCCTATTCTCTCTCTCTTGCTGTCTCTTTCTCATTCAGTCTGCCGTTCCCAAATAAATAAATAAAAATAAACACAAAAATTAAAAAACAAGAGCTGAACGCAGAGACATCCCATGCTTCTGGGCAAGGCTATCAGTGTTTCTCAAAATAACATTTACATTTTATGCAACTCCAGATAGAATCTGAATGATGTATGAAAGGAGCTTGAAAAATTCTTATTTTAATTTGAAGGGGGAAAGGAAATATGATTCTTTTTTGAAGAAGAATAGAGAGGAAAGACCTAGCAAATACTAAAATATATCATAAAGTAACAGTAATAAGCAGTTTTCATAGAAAAATGTTTCAAAATTATCGGAGGAATAAAATCTTATCCAGAATAGACCATGGACACAAAGGAGTGAGATGTGCAGTAAAGGGGGCATTTGAAACTGGTGAGGAACGAACAGATCCTTGAATGAAGGACATGGAAACACTGGGTTTTCACTTAAAAAATAAGAAGCTACAGCTGTGTTGTACGGCATCTACAAACATGTCTTTTGATAAATTAAAGATCTAACTGTAAAAATGAAGAAGCAAATCAACTAGAAATAATCTGAAATAATACAGAGAACATACATAATTTTCAAATAGAGTCAGAAAGATTGTCTAAATGATGGGCTAGAGGGATGGCTTAGTGGTTAAGGCACTTGCCTGCAAAGCCTAAGGACCCACATAAACCTGATGCACAAGGTAGCTCATGTGTCTGGGGTTTGTTTGCAGTAGCTAGAGGTCCTGACATGCCCATTCTTTCTTTCTCTTTCTCTCTCTCTTCTGCTTTCTGTCAAATAAATAAATGAATAAAACATTTTAATATTTTATTTTTGTTCATTTATTTGACAGAGAAAGAGGGAGAGAATGCGCACACCAGGGCCTCCAGCCATTGCAAATGAACTCCAGACACGTGCACCCCCCTGTGCATCTGGCTAACATGGGTCCTGGGGAATTGAACCTGGGTCCTTTGGCTTTTCAGGCAAACACCTTAATTGCTAAGCCATCCCTCCAGCCCAACTAAAATATTTTAAATTAAAAGATTGTCTAAAGGACTATTTGGACTGAATTTATTTATTTTATACATTTCTTAGTTGAAAGCCATGAACACAGCAGACTGAGTTAATCATGAGTTAATTTATGGCACTTAATTATCATTTATATTGTGAGGTGCTTGGCTTTTTTTAAAAGATTTTCTTTTATTTATTTATTAGAGACAGAGAGAGAGAGAGAGAAAATGGGAACACCAGGGCCTCTAGCCATTGCAAACGAACTCCAGACGCATGAGCCACCATGTGCATCTGGCTTACATGGGACCTGGAGGATCGAACCTGGGTCCTTAGGCTTCATAGGCATGTGCCTTAACTGCTATGCCACCTCTCTAGCCCAAGGTTCTTGTTTTTACATGTGTATTTATAAAGAAAAGTTTACAGGTTCTATTAGATTATAGATAGAACTTAAGGGAAGGAAGACAGCTCAACACCAAGATAGGGCATGAGCTAGATTCCCAGAAATAATGGTTATGTGTGTGTGTGTATGTATATATATATATATATATTGGAGAGAGAGAGTGAGGGAGAGAGAGAGAGAGAGAGAGAGAATTGGCAGCCAGGGCCTCTACCACTGCAATCAAACTCCAGATGCTTGCACTGCCTAGTGAGCATGTGTGACCCTGCACTTGCCTCACTTTTGTGTGTCTGGCTTATGTGGACTCTGGAGAGTTGCCTCTCGGGGCCTCCTTGCATGGACTTTGACCCACCACACATTGCCTGGCCTTGACAGCTTTCTGCAAGTATGGAGCCACACTCCATGACTCTCAATTTCGTATGTTTCTTGTCTGCAAAAACCATGTGGATGCTGCTGTCAGATCCTCTGTCAGCTTGAGATGTCATCTGGACACCTTGAGCCACAGTCTCTTCAGCCTGTGTGTGCCTTCCAGCATGACTCTGGGAAAACAGTGTCCCAGGCACTTCTGTTAGACAAGGGAACCCCTTCCGTTTTGGCTCTCTTCTTTCAAATGAGTTTGAATTCTTACAAAATGGAGCCCCAGATGTGCAGTCTTGACTTCAGAGAATCTTTCTGTCCCAGCGCTGTGTGCAAAGTGTCTTATTAATACTGCTGATCTTCTGAACAATTACAGCTGCTTTCTCTGTACCGGTCTTATTTGCAACTTTAAACTCCCTTTTATCTCCACACTTGTTTTTCTTATCTTATTGCTTTCTCTCACTGTAGACCTGAATCAGATCTGAGAGCAATAAACACAACATAGCCTGAACCCTATCCAGTCATGAGATTAAATAAGACATTTTTCCACCAGACAAGTTAGTCCATTACCTCTGACTTACTCAGTGCTCAGGATATGAGCAGGATGCAGCCAGATTTTTTTCCATAAAATATCATTCGCTTTTTTTTTTTTTTGCTCGGTTCCCAGTAGAGTCCTTGTTTACCTCTGAAACCTTATGACTCAGGCCTCTACTATGTCCATTTCTCTCAGCTTTCCTGTGTTACAAATCCCTACTGTGACTCAGTAAGTGCTGCTTAGGCATTCTAAGGCACTGTGGTGGTTTGAATGTGAAATGTCCCATATCCTCATGTGGTTTGAATGTTTGGTTCCCAGCTGGTGGAAGTTTTGGAGGGGGAGCTTGTTGGAGGAGGGGTGTTAGTGGGGCTGGGGAACTTAAGGTTTTTAGTCTAGCTCACTGGATGTGTTCATTGTTAGCTCACACAGACAGTTCTCTTCTTACTGCTAAGACAAGATGTGATGCCCTGGCTGCCAAATGTATAATAGGGGCCGGAGAGATGGCTTCGCGGTTAAGGTGCTTGTCAGCAAAGCCAAAGGACCCAGATTCAATTCGCCAGTACCCACGCAAAGCTGGATACACAAGATGATGCATGTGTCTGGAGTTCATTTGTAGTGGCTAGAGGCCCTGGCATGCTCTTTCTCTCTCTCTTTCTATCTGCCTCTCTCTCTCAAATAAATAAATACATAAAATATTAAAAATACATATAATGGTAGTATAACCAGGCAACTTTTAGCTTCACAAGATCCAGATTCTTGAAAAGGCTAAGAAAAGTGATGCTTTATAAAGCCCACAGGATACTTTGTAGATTCTCCCACTGATTTGCTCATCATCTATTCTTTTGGTCTCACTGTAGCCCAGGCTGACCTGGAATTCACTAGTAGTCTCAGGGTGGCCTTGAACTCATGGCAATCCTCCTACCTCTGCCTCCCGAGTGCTGGGATTAAAGGGGTGAACCACCATGCCCGGCTTCATCACCTGTTCTTAGAGTTTCTGTATTGTGGAGGAGAGAGGTTAACAACAGCTGTTTGTAGACTTGGTGGAGGCAGTTCGAATTGCTTCCTTTCTTGATATTCTAATATTGTCTGCAAGCATATGTCTTTTTCTAATATAAGTAGAATAAACTAATTTCATTATGTGTACCTTAATCTTAGATGGCTTCAATTATTGCCACACTTCATGGTATTTCTTTCTGCTTTTTCAAAACATAAATTAAAGTCCTAGCAGGAAATGTCCCCAAATTCCTCACTGGATTGTCCTCTCCAGTTTACACAAGGTGTGCAGTGCAGGGAGGGTGCTCCCCCATTCTCCATGGTTAAAGGCCACACACTGTCACCGTAATGGTGGCTCCTGCTTGTTTATTGATCATTTTTCTGGATAACTGACCTATTGATAAGAATGGGATATTGAACCCCTCCTCAGTATATTGAATTAAAGACAAATCAAATGAATTCAGTTCATCTGTAGAAGTGCCTGACCAGATTCCACAGTCCAGTCTCTTCTGAGATTGAAGGTAATTTCTTACCCTCCACAGTGACAGAAAATAAACTTTTCAATACCAAAATGGAGGGATGGAAGCATATTTTTTAAAATTAGTTTTCTGTTATCACTTCTGTAAGACTTTCCCCTCATAGTGACAATACATTTCATAAATTAAAAAAAATATTTTTTCTATTTATTACAAGACTTCCCTCCCATAGAGATAGTATATTTAAAAAAAATTTTTTTTTTGGTATGTATTTATTTGAGGGCAACAGACAGAGAAAGAGATAGAGAGATAGAGAGAAAAAAGAGAGAATGGGTGCACCAGGGCCTGCAGCCACTGCAAACGAACTCCAGATGTGTGCATCCCTTTGTGCATCCAGCTAATGTGGGTCCTGGGGAATCGAGCCTTGAACCAGCGTCCTTAGGCTTTGCAGGCAAGCGCTTAACCACTAAGCCATCTCTTCAACCCTAGTGATAGTATATTTAAAGCATAGGAGAAAAATCTTTAGAGGTCTTAGAGTTACTTTTCAATTTGTTAGTTTATTTTTAATAATATTTTATTTTTGTTTATTTACTTAGAAGAGAAAGAGGGGGGACAAAGAAGGGGCATGCCAGGGCTTCTAGCCACTGCAAACAAACTCCAAACTCCAGATGCATATGCCACCATGTGCATCTGGCTTACATGAGTGTTGGGGAATTGAACCTGGGTCCTTAGACTTCACAGGCAAGAGCTTTAACTGTTAAGCCATCTCTCCAGCTCCTTTTCCATTTACTTTAACATTTGATATATTAACCATGTTTCTAATTAATAATTGGAGTAAGGAATTATTAAAATGTAAGATATCTAGGACTGGGAATGTAGCTCAGTGGTAGCGTACTTGCTTAGCATGCAGCAGGTCCTGGGTACAAGTTATAAAAAACCTTACGACTTGGTTTATTTATTTTCCTAAATGTATGCTTACCTAAAAGTTTATCTTTATTTTTTAAAAAAGGAGCTTTTGGTTGGGCATGTTGGTGCATGCCTTTAACCCCAGCACTTGGAAGGCTGAGGTAGGAGGGTCACTGACAGTTTGAGGCTAGCCTGAGACTACATAGAGAATGCCAGGTCAGCGAGACACCACCTCAAAAAAAAAAAAAAAAAAAAAAAAAAAAAGCAAGGAATTTTTCCAACTCTTGTGCAGGCTGGACAAGTAGTGGTGACAGGGTACCAGACACCAGGACGGAAACAGAGTGTCGGCATACATCTGGAACTGCAAGGGAAATCATTACTGAGGTCGAAGTAATTTTATAATTTCATTCTGATTATGACATCCTCATCTCTCTCTTTTCCAATTTTCATATTACTACAAATAATAATCATCGCCTAGCTTTAATCTCTTGTATAAATCCACATCAAAAAAAAAAAAAAAACAGGCCTATGATTGCCACACGATGTAGACAGCTCCACGTTGCGCGGGAATAAGCATGCAAGCCAGGCACGGTTTAGGGAGAAAGGGATTGATTTCAAGCTTACACAGCCAGGAGGAAGTTTCATCAATGGCAGAAGAAACGGCTTCCACACATCCAAGTAGAGAGAAGCCTTTCTGCGAGCGGAATGCCCACAGCAGCGCACACAGCAAGAAGCGGAGCGCGCCAGCCCCCAGCGAGCAGGACTCCAGGCCGAGCTCAAACGCTTCTCTGGGCTGGAAGTCAGATCCGCCCCCTGGTGATACCTTCCCCAGACAGGCAGCTAGAGATCTAAGTGACAAGCTTTAATAAAACACCTCAGGGCTGGAGAGATGGCTTAGCGGTTAAGCACTTGCCTGTGAAGTCCAAGGACTCCGGTTGGAGGCTCGATGCCCCAGAGCACACATAAGCCAGATGCACAAGGGGGCGCTGGCGTCTGGAGTTCGTTTGCAGTGGCTGGAGGCTCTAGCACACCCATTCTCTCTCTCTCTCTCTTTCCCTCTCTAATAAATAAAAACAAACAAAATTTAAAAAAAATAAAGCACCTGAGTCTATGGGGAGACATGCATTCAAACTGCCATATCCTGTTCCTCCCCTGTTGCTAGTGAGCTGCTTGAAACCCTGTAGCGACTTTATACCCATCAGAACCAGATAAGAAACTGCTTCATTGCAGAGAGGGATGTGAATGTGGAGTGGCCTTGAACCCTACAAGCAGGCTACCGCTGTTGTTTAGGGAGGTAGATGTGCTGTGCCCACCAAGTTGCCCTCTAGTGGCATATCTATGGCCACAGGTTTGTGCTGCCCTTACTTCAGAGAAGCTTCTCTTTGCAGTTGGTAGTGACGACCGGGGAGACTCGAAGGGCATCAAAGGGCTGAGAGTAAGTGACCGTTAAGGGCTCAGCCCTAAGATGAGGCCTCTCTGCCATGTCCTCCAAGGCTCAGGGAACATTCCAGGAGAGGGGGGGTGGAAGGAGTGGGAACCAGAGGATGGGGAGGAGCGCTGTGGAATTCTGTCTTCCAGACATGAAAGGGGCTGTTGCAATCACGACTTCACAGCGGCCTAGACAAGGCTTGCACAATATTGGGCCCCCATCAACATTTTGTCATTGGTGGAAGAGGAGGGAAGAAAAAGAAAGAAAGAGCATCAAAGCAGAAGAACTAGTTGTAAAGAAGAAAGGGGAGGGAGAGAAGAGATAAGAGAAGGTAACGGGAGGGGTTTTGTGATCAAAATACACTATGTACGTATATAAAAATTCTCAATTACAAAAAAAAGTTTTTAAAAAAGAAGTGCCCTTGAAGCAGCTCCTTAGAAATCTTGGGCATTTATATTTCAGAAGGATCCAGGGCCTGGCGAGAGATGGCTCAGCAGTTAAAGACAATTGCTTGCAGAGCCTGCTGGCCATGGTTCGATTCCCTAGTACCTTCATAATGCCAGATGCACAAAGTGGATGTGGAGTTTGTATTCAGAAGCAAGGGCTGCCGGTATGGCCATTCTATCTCAGATGTATCGTGGATGCATGCAGGGCCACCTTTATAACGGCAATTATTTCATATCGTGGGTGAAAACTCAACTTCAGGGACCTCTCCCAGTATTTACATACTCAGGAGGCATTTCAGTGGTCTCCTATGAGGTTGGAATGCAGCCTCCGGGTCACAGAGCCCAGGAAGGCAGGTGGAAAGCGATGGGTTGGTCCCCAGCTTCAGCCCTGCCTGATGAGCACCGTGGCAGGCAGGACAGTCCTTTCCATGTCACCTTCCTTTGTGAAAAGCTCCTGGATTTTGCTTGTGACCGGGGGCTTTGCTGTTTTCTGGTTTTACTGCTTGGCTTCCTTGTTGCCTGAGGCCGCGTTAAACATCGCCCTGCTGTGATCATTCTTGCAGCAGTTGATGTAAAAGCTACCTGCCGCTCCTGTTTTCGCAACTCTCCACAGGTGATCTGTGTCTAAAATATCCTTTCAGAGCTGAGAAGGCAGGTGCACTTGGCAACGAAAAGAGATGACTAGTTTTTTAAGTATTTATTTAGTTTTGTTTATTTTTATTCATTTATTTGAGAGCGACAGAGAGAGAGAGAGAATGGGCGCGCCAGGGCCTCCAGCCACTGCAAATGAACTCCAGACGCGTGCGCCCCCTTGTGCATCTGGCTAACGTGGGTCCTGGGGAACCGAGCCTCGAACCGGGGTCCTTAGGCCTCACAGGCCAGCGCTTAGCCATTAAGCCATCTCTCCAGCCCGACTATTTTTTTTTTTAATTATTGAGAATGTTTATACATGAATGTATTGTAATTTTTATAACTTTTTATTAACAATTTAAAATATTTTATTTATTATTTATTTGCCAGCAGAATGGGAGAGAGAAAGAGAGAGAGACAGAGACAGAGTGGGTGCACCAGGGCCTCTTGCCACTGCAAACGAACTCCAGATGCATGTGCCACTTTATGTGGGTACTAAGGAATTGAACTCTGGCCACCAGACTTTGTAAGCAAGTACCTTTAAGCACTGAGCAATCTCTCTAGCCATTTTTCTATTATTTTTATGGCCTTTTAATTTTTCTAAGCTCAAGCCTTTTTTGAAAATCCCCTTTCACGACTCTTCCCCAGGTCCATGCTCAGCTTCCACATGGGCGCTCAGACCACATAGGTGTCTCCAGCCTCATTCCTTGCTGTGCGGACTCCCCCTCACTTCCCTGACTCCCCTGAATATAAACTATCCTTCTCAGTCTATTTATTTCAAGTCTTTGTTAAAACACATAAAAACCCAGCATATGGAGTTTAAGGACTTTCTCTGAACCCCCAAGATCCCATTACAATATAATTTTTTTCACTTATTATTTGCAAGAAAAGAGAGACAGAATGGGCACACCAGGGGCTCCTGCAATGCACACAAACTCCAGAGACATGCACTACTTTGTACACCTGAATTTACATGGGTACTGAGGAAACAGATCCAGGCCATCAGGCTCTGCAAGCAAGCACTTTAACCACTGAGTCATCTCTCAAAGACCCCCGTAATGGAGATTCTGATGGAGTTGTCTTTCCCCACTCTGCATATGCTCAAACTAGATTTGGGATCTTAGAATCCTTAACTACTAGCATGGTAATTGACTAAGCCTTTCTGTACTGAGCTGAGGGAAAAACAACTTCATCGCCTCATTCCCACTATTACCTGTTGACTAAAAGTCTCACTTTCCCCAGAATCCAGCAGAGGCTTTGGCCAGCTAGCCCAGGGAAGTCTCCAGTCAATTCTCCTCTCCCACATCCCATGCAGTGCAATACAGTCGTCCCCCCCCCCCCCCCCCCGCTTCCTTTCATCCTCCCTGTTGCAGCCAGGTTCGCACTGCTGGCAGAAATCACCCAACCAAGAGCAGCTTTTGGGAAAAAGGGGTTTGTTTTGGCTTACAGACTCGAGGGGAAGCTCCATGAAGGCAGGAGAAAATGATGGCATGAGCAGAGGGTGGACATCACCCCCTTGCCAACACCAGGTGGACAACAGCAATAGGAGAGTATGCCAAACACTAGCATGGGCAAACTGGCTATAATACCCATAAGCCCGCCCCCAACAATACACTCCCTCCAGGAGGCATTAATTCCCAAATCTCCATCAGCTGAGAACGTAGCATTCAGAACACCTTAGTTTATGGGGACACCTGGATCAAACCACCACACTCCCCAAGGGCTTACAAAACTCTGTCGCTTTCTATCAGGTCGTTTGGAGTCCTCTTTCCTCTCACTCTGAACCCTGCGCTCTCTCGCTGGTATTAAATAAAATCTTTTTATCTATTTTTCTCAGAGTCCTCTATTGTGACCCCCAAACCTGACATTAGTACTAAGTCGTTGAACTTCAGGTGGACTTGGGTGTCCCTTACCACGCAGTTAATAGAAAAATAAAAGATACTAGCTAAGTGCAGTGGTCTATGCCGGAAATCCCAGCACGAGGAAGACCGAGGCTGGAAGATTGCTATGAGTTTGAGAGAGCAAGGTAACAGAGTGACACTTGTTCTCAAAAAAAATTCATAAAATTAAATAATTGATAAAGATACAGAGGTTTCCCCAGGGAACTGTCTTTTTTTTTTTTTTTCTTGAGGCAGGGTCTCACCCTAGCCCAGGCTGACCTGGAATTCACTCTGTAGTCTCAGGGTGGCCTTTGAACTCACAGTGATCCTCCTGCCTGTGCCCCCCGAGTGCTGGGATTAAAGGCATGTGCCACCACGCCCCACAAGCTAATAGTCCTTGAGGAAGCCTGTTAAACAACCCCACCCCCACAGCACCAGAAGCACACACTCTAACTCCTTTCAACCATTTTCAAATGTTAGATGGTTTTTCTTAATACATAGTAGAGAAAACACACTTCTTCATGCCCTTGATGGGTCGTGGCAGAGGTAGAGCAATACCTTCAAGGTCATGTCTGGTACACATCTATAAAATTTGAGGTACGAAAGTATAGTCAAATCTTCCTAAATCACCCTAGAGCTCAGGAAGCAGTGATTGCTAAAAAAAAAAAAAAAAAAAAAATCTGAGCAATAGTAGAACATACAATAATTTTGCCTTATATTAAACTATTTGGAATTTATTTAATGTGGAATGGGAATGTGAAATGCTCCCATAGCCTCATGTGTTTTGAATACTTGGTCCCCAGCTGGTGGCAGTTTAGATGGTGGATCCTTGCTGGAGGAGGTGTGTTACTGGTGGGGGAGGGAGTCCGACCTTGAGGTGTTATGTTTCATTCATTTGCAAGCAGAGAGATACAGAAACACAGAGACAGGATGGACACATCAGGGTCTCCAGCCACTGTAAACAAAGGCCAGATGCATGTGATCTTTGTGCATCTGGCTATCATGGGTACTGGGGAATTGAACGCAGGTTGTTAGGCTTTGCAGCCAAGTGCCTTAACCACTGAGCCATTTCTCCAGCTCCAAATATTTTCCCAGAGAATAGCATTTAAAACATTAACGTTTGAATTATTGGTGATAACATAGCTAAATCAAAAAAATTAAGTGATAATTTCTCAGAAATATTTCTGTTCAGGTCATTGAATTTTATCTATTGATCTTAGAGAAACATAATTTTTGAAGCATTCCCTTGGTCAAATAAGTAAAATACACTTCTCTAACTGAATTGGAAATCAGTACAACTCTATTATGAGCTGTCAAAATATCATTCACAGTGAAATTACCAATATTTCCTGAACTTGTAACTTTGTCAAAATTCATATAACTGTCCAAATATACTCCTAAGGTCTTAATTTTATAAAGCATTATCTTCCAATATTTCCCAAAGCCTTTAAAATTAATTCTTTGAAATAACCGTCTTTGGGCTGTTTCATAATGCGGGGTTTCTGTGCGTGTGCGTTGCTCATTTCCAGCAACCTCAGTACTGGCTTCTTGGTCAGTGTGGGCAGGAGCGGTTACCCAAGAGCGCAATCATGAGCGATGTGGAAGCTCAGGCCTTTAAGGGGATAAGTCAGATCAGGAGTTCAAGTACAGTCATGGCTATAGAGTAAGTTAGTTTGAGGCTAGCCTGGATTACACGAGACCCTATCTTAAACCTTTCCCACTTTCCACCAAAGAAAAGGATGTAAGAGAGACTCAGGAGCTATCCATCTTTCAAGCTGGTTGGAAACTAAACAGACACAGAAATAAGTAATAACTGAATTATTATGGCTTTACTAACCACTGTGTATGTGTGTGAGAGACACTCTTTCCTGGGGATGGAGTCTATGGCCCTGTGCACAGTAGGTGTGCACCCCACCACTGAGCAACAGTCTCAGATTGCTCCATTGTGGGTTCAAATGTCTTCATTAAGACTTTTCTACACTTTGTTCTTGTTGTACTTAGAGGCAGCTACCACTTCTCCGTTGTTGGGCCTTGAAAGGCCCAGGAATGAGACCTAATGGCACTTCCTGAGCTTAGCTAAAGTGTGGCGACCTGTCTCTGGGCAGCTAGGACTCAGCAAGACGCCTAATGGCTTCTTGCCTGCCACCTGCGCGTGGGAGTTGGAATTATCATTTCAATAGTCACAGTTTACTATTGGCCCTTACCTCTCTGCCCCCTCCATCCTAAAATCCCCGCTTCGTCCTCAACATTATATAGGCAACTGCTTGTAACAATAAAGCGAGTTCCTGCTTCGACAAGACTCCCGACTCAGTGTGGTTTTTTTCTCCGGTGACTAGGAGAGATTCTGGGTCGCGTCCACCCTCTTCCTTAACCCCTTGGGAGGAACCAGCGGGCCTGGTCCCTCCTCAGCACCACCTGCCCGCCAGTGGAGCCCGGCACTCTGTGAGTCATGAAAGCGTGGATTTTATCTTGGCTGCACCTGATACAGCCAAGCACCCAGAGCCATGCCAGCTCCCCCAGGTGCTGTCCCGATAACTGATAAACAATGCAGGTGACCAACGAATGTACCAGATCCATGAGCTATTTGTTTTCATATGCTGCTTTTCAAGTAGTTTTCCCTCTAAAATTTAATGCTTTTTCCATCAACGACTTAGGGGACAGTGATCTAAAAATGTTAGCAAACTGTTTGCCAAAAAATTATTTAAACAGATTTAAATATTTTTTTTCTCCATTATAGCTTAGCCAAGGTCAGACTGCCAAAGAAGTTAGAGGCTAGAGAAATGGCTTAGCGGTTAAGGCCCTTGCCTGTGAAGCCTAAGGGCCCAGGTTTGATTCCCCAGTACCCATGTAAGCCAGGTGCACAGATGCATGCTTCTGGAGTTTGTTCACCGTGGCTGGATGCCCTGGCATTTCCATTCTCTATATATCTGCCTCTCTCTCTCAAAATGGGTACATATGAAATAAAATAACATAAAAATCTTTAAAAAAAAGTTAAACATGGAGAGTTCCCATCATGACTTCTTCTGAGGATAGTAAAATCTTCCTCATTTCCACCAGCTCAAGCTCCTGAATGAGAGAGACAGAGGGGGGGGGAGGGGGGAGAGGACGGCTGCAATCAGGTTCTCATTGTTGGCACAAATCACTCGATCAAGAGCAGTTTTGGGGACAAAAGAATTTATTTTGGTTTACAGACTTGGGGGGGGAAACTACCTGAAGGCAGGAGAAAACAATGGCATGAGCAGAGGGTGGACATCACCCCCTGGCCAATATCAGGTGGACAACAGCAACAGGAGAGTGTGCCAAACACTGGCAAGGGGACACTGGCTATAACACCCATAAGCCCGCCCCCAACAAGACACTCCCTCCAGGAGGCGGTAATCCCCAAACCTCCATCAGCTGGGGAGCTAGCATTCAGAACACCTGAGTTTATGGGGGACGCCTGAACCAGACCAGCACAAGGGCTCTGCTGAGGGGCTTGCATTGTCAGTATTCATCATGAAATGGGTATTCGGGATGGTCGATCCACCTGCCAAGACAGTTTGCCAAGAGGAAAACAATTCACTCCAAGGACGGCGCAGTTGCGTGTGTTACCAGCACCCTTTGACAACGTCACTGACCTCGCCTCTCCTGCTCATGCCGCCCTCCCTTCCTCTGTTTCTCCTCAAACCAGCACCCTCCCCACTGCTGCTCGGGTCAGCACTCTGGGTGCCAACGTGAACACGTGTAGCAGCAGGTCGCCAGGCTGGGCACCACTACGTTATTCCCAGAACGCAAGCAGGAGGTGAGCCTTGCCTCCCTGTGCCTGCATGCTGGATATCCTAGTCCCTGGGAGGATGACCTTGATGATGCTGCGTGATGAAGGTGAGGGAGTCCCTAAGTCTGGAGTGTGTGACCCTGCCACCCAGCTGCTTGCAAGTACCCAGGAGCTTTAAGATTTATAAGAACGGGGCTGGGGAGAGATGGCTTAGCAGTTAAAGGCATTGCTGGCAAAGCCTGCTGACAGACATTCAATTCCCAAGCCACCCACATAAACTAGAACAAAAAGTGGTGCAAGCATCCGGTGTTTGTTTGCAGTGGCAAAGGCACCAGAACACACACATGCATGCACATAAATAAAGTTAGAAAATTATAACAAAAAAGGGTCTCAAATGTCAAAGATCAGCTAAATACGAATCAGAAAATAGCCGGGCATGGTGGCACATGTCCTTAATCTCAGCACTCGGGAGGCAGAGGAAGGAAGATTGCTGTAAATTCAAGGCCACCCTGAGACTACATAGTTAATTCCAGGTCAGCCTGGGCCAGAGTGAGACCCTACATCAAAAACAAAAAACAAACAAAAAAATCAGAAAATAATTATAACCAGCACCCCTCCATGATACAGTGTTTCTTTTCTTTTCTTTCTTTCTTTCTTTTTTTTTTTTTTTTTTTGTTTTGTTTTGTTTTGAGGTAGGTCTCACTCTAGCCCAAGCTGACCTGAAATTCACTAAGTAGTCTCAGGGTGGCCTCGAACTCATGGTGATCCTCCTACCTCTGCCTCCCCAGTGCTGGGATTAAAGTTGTGTGCCACCATGCCCAGCTCCAGTGTTCATTTTTTTGAGGCAGGGTCTCACTCTAGCCCAGGCACTGACTCTGTAGTTCCAGGCTTGCCTCAAATTCACAGTGATCCTCCTATCTCAGCCTCCAGAGCACTGGGATTAAAGGTGTATATCACCATGCCTGGAAGATAGTGTTTTGGTTAGTGGGGCTTAATCTTTGTTTCACTTGGCTGATTTCCAGCTATTTTAAAGAAGGATTAGCCATTCCCCTTTCCTTTGGGACTATTAAGTTGAAATCACTGCTAAATATGTCAAGTATCATATCAAATAATACCACTGATAAACTGTCAGGAAAAAAAAAAAGAACAGGTGTTGGAGAGATGGCTTAGTGGTTGAGGCACTTGCCTGCAAAGCCTAAGGATGCAGGTTCGATTCCCCAGTGCCCGTTTAAAGCCAGATGCACAAGGTGGCACTTGTGCCTGGAGTTCCTCTGCAGTGGCTAGAGGTCTTGACACTCCCATTCTATCTATCTGCCCCCCCTTAAATAAATAAATCTTTAAAAATCTACATGGTAGACTGATGACATCTAATTCTTTATTCTTAATCTAATAATATTATTCAGTAGAAATTATCAATGTTTGATATCCACTTATTAACCTGTCATTTAGTTTTTAGCAAGGCATTTGTGTATTTGTGTTTTATCTTTTGTTTTGAGGCCTGGGTGGTACCTCTTAATGTCAAGCTTTTTTTTTTTTTCCTTCCAGAAAATCCACATAGGGAAGCTGACTTATTACAGTAATCCAGAAATCATTATCCGTCCAGCCAGAACACTTTCTGGCTCATAAGAAATAATAAGATGATAAGATTAATGTTTAAGAGGAAGGGAGGAGGGTACTTAATAGGTTGGTATTGTATATACGTAAGTAGAATGATTGAGAGGGGGAGGGGATATGATGGAGAATGGAATTTCAAAGGGGAAAGTGTGTGGGGGAAGGGTATTACCATGGGATATTTTTTATAATCATGTTAATAAAAATTTTTTTAAAAATTGTGAAAAGAAAAAAACCAAAACAACAAAACAAGATTAATGTTTAACTACATGCATCATTCTTCTTCATGTGTGTATGTGTGTGCGGTTTGCATGCATGCTTGTATGTGTGCGGTGCACATGTGTGTGCGGTTTGCATGCATGCTTGTATGTGTGGGGTGCACATGTGTGTATGTGTGTGCGGTTTGCATGCATGCTTGTATGTGTGGGGTGCACATGTGTGTGCACAGGCACCTGGAGGCCAGAGGACAGCCTCAGGTGCTGTTTCTCAGGTATGGCGTCCACTTCTTTTTGAGACCGGGTCTCTCTTTGGTCTGGAACTCACCAATTAGTCTAGACTAACTGGCAGTGAACCCCAGGGATCCACCTGTCTCTGTCTTTTCAGCACTGAAATTAGAGGTGTGCACTCAAATGCCTTGTTTTCTCACTGGGAATCAAACCCAGGTCCTCATGCTTGTGAGAGCATCACTTTATCAACTAAGCTATCCTCACCTCCAGTCCTAGATGGACAATCTTTTTGTCTTGTTTTGATTTTCGAGGTAGGGTCTCACTCTAGTCCAGGCTGACCTGGAATTCACTACACAGTCTCAGAGTGGCCTTGAACTCACAGCGATCCTCCTACTTCTGCTTCCCAAATGCTGGGATTAAAGGCATGTGCCACCATGCCCTGCCTATATGGACAATCTTAATGAGAATTTCTTAAGTCCTTTCTCCCTTCCTTCCTTCCTTCCTTTCTTTCTTCCATCCTTCCTTCCTTCCTTCCTTACTGCCTTCCTTCCTTCCTTCCTTCCTTCCTTCCTTCCTTCCTTCCTTCCTTCCTTTCTTTCTTTAATTCACTTGTTCTCTTTGTTTTTATTTTAGAGAGAGTGAGAAAGAGAGAGAGAGAATTGGTGTGCCAGGGCCTCAGCCACTACAATCGAACTCCAGATGCTTGTGCCACCTAGCGGGCATGTGTGAATTTGTGCTTGCCTCACATCTGTGCATCTGGCTAATGTGATATCAGGAGAGTTGAACATGTGTCCTTAGGTTTTGCAGGCAAGTGCCTTAACCTCTAAGCCATCTCTCCAGCCGCCTAAATCCTTTCTTAAAGAGAAGACTACATAAAGGTGACTTTTGGTGTGATGTAAAAAACTGGAAAGTGATTAAGAATAAAAAGTGTGTGGGGGGCTGGAGAGATGGCTTAGCGGTTAAGCGCTTGCCTGTGAAGCCTAAGGACCCCTGTTCGAGGCTCAGTTCCCCAGGTCCCACGTTAGCCAGATGCACAAGGGGGCGCACGCGTCTGGAGTTCGTTTGCAGAGGCTGGAAGCCCTGGCATGCCCATTCTCTCTCTCTTCCTCTATCTGTCTTTCTCTCTGTGTCTGTCGTTCTCAAATAAATAAATTTAAAAAAAATTAAAATAAAATATTTTAAAAAAGTGTGTGTGTGCATACATAAATACGTTTTAATATATGTATATAAAATGTGATTTTTATTTTAAATACTTGCAATTTATAGAGGAAAATGGGCTACTTCAACTGGTTGGATGAATTTGGCAACACCTTGACAGACTGAGAATTTCTGTGTGCAGTCAGTTCATCAGAGTTCTAGATCTTATGGGCAAGAATGCATTTTTGAAACACTAGTATCTTGGCTCATAACCTGGAGCTTTATTTTATTATTATTACTATTATTATTTTAGTTTTTTGAGGTAGGGTTTCACTCTAGCTCAGGCTGACCTGGAATTCATTATATAGTCTCAGGGTGGCTTTGAACTCACAGCCGTCCTCCTACCTCTGCCTCCCGAGTGTTGGGATTAAAGGCATATGCCACCACACCCAGCTTTTCTGGAACTTTTTATTTTTTTAAATATTTATTTATTTGTGTGTGTGTATATGCATGTGTGTGTGTGTGTGTGTGCACGCGCACATGTGCACTCTGGCGCCAGGGTCTTTCGCTGCTGTGAATGAATGCCTATCCACCTGTCTGTGGGTGGTTGGGGAATTGAACTCATGTCAGCAGGCTTTGCAAGCAAGTGCCTTTCACTGCTAAGCCATCTCTTCAGACCCTTGGAGCTCCTTCTGCTTCTACATGATCAGGCCTCTCACCCAGTTTAAAAAATAAATTTGTAGCTGGGCGTGGTGGCGCACGCCTTTAATCCCAGCACTCGGGAAGCAGAGGTTGGAGAATCACCGTGAGTTCAAGGCCACCCTGAGACTACAGAGTTAAGTCCAGGTCAGCCTGGACCAGAGTGAGACCCTACCTCCAAAAACCAAAAAAAATAAAAAATAAAAAAAAAATAAATTTGCTCTGACTTGTGTATTCTTTTGATTTTTTTAAATTAGGAACAAACATATCATTTCCAGATTGTTTTAACATGTGGACATGGTGAGTTCATTCTCTGGCTCCTTAACTTGCCATGCCTTTCACTAAGTCACAGGGCCTCCCAAATGGCCAGGCTCTTTCAAAGCACAGGGCTGCAGGAACCTCCCTCAGCCGTGTTCAACATTCAGAACAAGCTTTGTCCCCTTGACCTTGATGCACCTACGGAGTGGGCTCACCCTCCACAGACCCATTCCACACCGATTCTGCTCTTCATCCCCAAGGCTTACATGAGCATTTCCACGAAGCGGACATTTTTATTCAAGGCTGCGATGTCCTTCATTTCTTCTTCAGTGAGAGAAAAATCAAAGATCTGAGAACACGAGAGGAGAGACAGAGCATTGTTAGTGGCAGACGATGAGGCAAGCTGGAAGGAGAGGCCGTGGGGACCCTTCAAGGTGGATGTGTGTCTCTGTGGATGTCTGAGAAGAGCTGGGCTGTGCTGGGGGGCACCTACAGGTGTGGGCATTCTGCTCTCCCCTCTGGCTTGGAAGCAGTTCTGCTTGGGACCTCTCTTAAGAAATTCCAAATGCACTGAGCAGTGCGCATTTAGGAATTGTAAAGTTCTAAATGTGAAGAATTCTTACTTTTTTTTTTTAATTTTTAATTTATTTATTTGAGAGTGACAGACACAGAGAGAAAGACAGATAGAGGGAGAGAGAGAGAATGGGCGCGCCAGGGCTTCCAGCCTCTGCAAACAAACTCCAGACGCGTGCGCCCCCTTGTGCATCTGGCTAACGTGGGACCTGGGGAACCGAGCCTCGAACCGGGGTCCTTAGGCTTCACAGGCAAGTGCTTAACCGCTAAGCCATCTCTCCAGCCCTCTTACTTTTTTTTATTTCACATAAAATTCAGACTTTTTTTAAATTTTGGATTATTGACTTCATACTCCTTAAAATATTTCTTTGGGGGCTGGAGATGGCTTAGCGGTGAAGGCACATGCCTGCAAAGCCTAAGGACGCTGGTTTGATTCTCCAGGTCCCACGTAAGCCAGTTTCCTGTAAATTCATGAGGTCTTGAAGGTGGCCTGAAACCTCCAAGTTTGGATCTTCAGATCTCTTTTCAACAGCTGGGCATGACCATATGTCCCTGTAATTCCAGTTCTGCAAAGGGAAGCAGAGGCCAGGGAATCACCCTGGGGAAAAATAGCAAGCTCTGGTATCAGTAAGAGACACTAGCTCAAAATAAGAACCGCGGAAGAGGGCTAGAGAGATGGCTTAGTGGTTAAGGCGCTTGCCTGAAAAGCCTAAGGACCCAGGTCCAATTCCCCAGGACTCATGTAAGCCAGATGCACAAGGTAGCACATGTGTCTGGAGTTTGTTTGCAGTGGCTGGAGGCCCTGGCACGCCCATTCTCTCCCTCCCTATGCCTCTTCCTCTCTCTCAGTCAAATAAATAAATAAAAATAAAATATTTTTTTTAAAAAAAGAACCATGGAAGAAGGATGCAGCAGGCCATGATGTTCTGTTTTAGCCACGGCAGATGAGCACTCTTCACCTTCAGGTAAGGATATGTATGTGTGCACACACACATGTACACACACACACACACACACCACACACCACACACCACACTACATACATCCAAGTAAAAAAGAAAAAGAAAGAAAGCCAACGCAACACTGAATTGATGTTCTTCTGAAAGCCTGCATCCCTCATAGCTGCCCATCACGGTGAATGTCCCAAGGCAAGGGCATGGGTTACACTGCACGTGGCTGAGAACTCCAGCAGAGCAAAGACTGTGGGCTAAGTATTCAAGCTGGCATGTGAAAGTCCGTGGTGACCCTAACATGCGCTGCACCTACTTAGTCAGGATGGGCCTGCGAGATAACTGGGGAAGTGAACAGAGGGCAAGAAGAACAGAATCTCGTAGATGTGTATGCATATTATATACGTATATATGTATATAATTATATATATATAATTCATGTATGTATTTACTTATTTGAGAGGGAGAGGCAGAGGGGGCAGGGAGAGAGAGAGAATGGACGCGCCAGGGCCTCCAGCCACTGCAAATGAACTCCAGATGCGTGCGTCCCCTTGTGTACCTGGCTTCTGTGGATCCTGGAGAATCGAACTGGGATCCTTTGGTTTTGCAGGCTAATGCCTTACAAGCTAAGCCATCTCTCCAGACCCCAGAATCTCTTTTTAAAAGGGTTAGCTATAAATGGAAAGAGAGAAGTGGAAACAGCTGGAGAAGGACATGAGCCTCCACCGAGTTCTGCTTGTGAGACTGGAGGTGCCGCGGGTGGGTCTGCGGGAGGGATGCAGTGGACAGGCGTGACTCCTGATGCCCGAGAGACGGCAACATCGAACCCGGGGGTGTGAGGGTTAGTAGATGGAGGAGGCACAAGTTCGACACTTGATTTAGCCAAAAGGCTGAGAAGTGATACCAGTCACACTCTGAGAATGTTCTCTAGGAGCAACATAATAGCCAAAACCATCTTTCCATATTTCTTTTTTACTTAAACATATTTTTATTTATGTATTTGTGTGTGTGCACAAGAGCATACCTGGTTCTCTTGACACTGCAAGTTCTTTTTATATAACTTTTTTTATTAACAACTTCCATGATTATAAAAAATACCCCATGTCATTTTTTTTTTATTTGATAACGACAGACACCGAGAGAAAGGCAGAGAGAGAGATGCAAGAGAGAGAGACAGATAGAGAGAGAATGGGCGCACCAGGGCTTCCAGCCACTGCAAACGAACTCCAGACGCGTGCGCCCCCTTGTGCATCTGGCTAACGTAGGTCCTGGGGAATCGAGCCTCGAACTGGGGTCCTTAGGCTTCACAGGCAAGCGCTTAACCGCTAAGCCATCTCTGCAGTCCCCCCCTCCCCACTTTTTAAGGTAGGGTCTTACTGTAGCCCAGGCTGACCTGGAATTTACTATGTAGTCTCAGGGTGGCCCCGAACTCACAGCTATCCTTCTACCTTTGCCTCCTGAGTGCTGGGATTAAAGACGTGAGCCATCACGCCCAGCTATTACTGTAAGTGTTGTGTCTGGCTTCACATGGGTACTGGGGAATCAAACCCAGGTCATGAGGCTGTGTCAGTAAGCACCATTCCCCATTGAGCTGTCTCCCTAGTCCCATCTTCCCACGTCTGAAAGCAGTTCTCTTACCTGAAAGTTCTCTTGAATCCTTTCAGGATTAAAACTTTTTGGAATGACAACCACCCCTCGCTGGACGTTGAAGCGCAGAGCAATCTGAGCTGCCGTCTTACTGTACTTTTCCCCCAGTGCGTTTAGAAGCGTGTCCTTCAACAGAGGTGGACAAGACACATTCACCCTTAAAAGAAATCACAGGAACATCCTATTTAGAGGGAAGGATGAGAGGCGAGTACAGCAAACCCTGCTCCTGCTTCTCATTCATCCAGCCACCTATCAAGACATGGAGATGTGATCTGTAACCAGTTTCTCTGGATAGAAACAGTCATGGAAGGAAGAGCCACTGTTAGGGTGGGACAGTCAGGAGAGGCAACTTTCTGAAGCTGACTCTTCCTCAGGACTTACAACACACACACACACACACACACACACACACACACACACACGCACACACACACACCCCAAATAAGAAAAAAAATTTTTTTTTTAATTTCAGAACATGATCATAGCAACTTTTGGTCAAATATTACTTCAATGTTTATTGAGTGTTTTTGTTGTTGTTTGTTTGTTTGTTTTTTGAGGTAAGGTCTCACTCTCGCCCAGGCTGACCTGGAATTCACAATGTAGTCTCAGGGTGGCCTTGAACTCGCAGCGATCCTCCCACCTCTGCCTCCCGAGGGCTGGGGTTAGAGGTGTGCGCCACCATACCCGGCTTAAGTGTATCTTATATGTCAAGTGCAGACAAATAATTTCATACATTAAATGTAATCAACAATTAACATATCAGTGAGAAAGAGATTATTAACTTTAATTTGTTTACATGGCCATGACTTGAAAAGGTTGGTACTTGGTTAAAATCATACAGCATTACTTACCAGTACGGGTCTCTACTGGTTCCCAAAGGACTATATCCAACAATAACAATGTCATGTTGTTGGCAAAATTTCAAGAGTTTTGTCTGGGTGAAATATGGGTGGCACTCGACCTGTGTGGTTGCATTGGAGAGCAGGAAACCAAGTTAACACCTTGCAGTCAAATACAGTTTTGCTCAGTGCTTTAAAAAGTTATTCAGGACTGGAGGGATGGCTTAGTGGTTAAGGCATTTGCCTGCAAAGCCAAAGGACCCAGGTTTGATTCCCCAGGACCCACATTAGTCAGATGACCAAGGGGGTGCATGTGTCTGGAGTTCGTTTTCAGTGGCTAGAGGCCCTGGCACGCCCATTCTCTCTCTCTCCCTCTTTCTCTGCCAAATAAATAAAAAAATAAAAATATTTTAAAAAGTTATTCAGATCCTGAGGCATGGCCCCCAGCTGTCCCACGGGAACTGACTGAGGCCTTCATGACCCCACAGGGAATACAATAACCCTACTGAGGAGGGCCTCCAGTATAATGGGAGCTGGGGTGAGGGGTTAAAAAGAATAACCAGTAATAATTAACCCGAAATAAAAATTTTTGTCTAGCATTCAGAAACGTTATTCAGAGCTGGAGAGATGGCTCAGTTGTTAAAGGTGCTTGTTTACAAAGGTTGACAGTCTGGGTTCGATTCACCAACACCTGCTTAATGCCAGATGCACAAAGTGGCACATGCATATGGAGTTCATCTGCAGTGACAAGAGGTCCTGCCGCATCCATTCTCTCTCTTTCTCCTTGCAAATAAGTAATTTTTTTAAGAAGTCATTCATTAAAATCATCCTCCCCCCTTTTTAAAATTTTTATTTATTTATTTATTTTTTATTTTTTTATTTATTATTTTTTTTTGGTTTTTCGAGGTAGGGTCTCACTCTGGTCCAGGCTGACCTGGAATTAACTCTGTAGTCTCAGGGTGGCCTTGAACTCACGGCAATCCTACTACCTCTGCCTCCCGAGTGCTGGGATTAAAGGCGTGCGCCACCACGCCCGGCTTTTATTTATTTATTTGAGAGTGACAGACACAGAGAGAAAGACAGATAGAGGGAGAGAGAGAGAATGGGCGTGCCAGGGCTTCCAGCCTCTGCAAACGAACTCCAGACGCGTGCGCCCCCTGTGCGTCTGGCTAACGTGGGACCTGGGGAACCGAGCCTCGAACCGGGGTCCTTAGGCTTCACAGGCAAGCGCTTAACTGCTAAGCCATCTCTCCAGCCCCTCCTCCCCTTTTTTATAAGACAGTTTTACTATATTTCCCAGACTGTCTTCAGATTCACTACATAACCCAGGGTGACCTCCAACTCACAGTGATCCTCCTATCTCAACCCCTGGCGTATTGGATTAAAGATGTGTACCACACCTGGCTAAGGACATCTTTAGTCAAGGTTTTACAAAATATGAGTGACATAATTAATTTAAGCATTTCTCTTATTTTTCATTTTATGTTGTTTTCCTTTTGACATTAAAAACAACTTTGTGATAAACACATTTAGAAGACTACTTGGAAATCATAATACTTATTTATTTTTATTTTTTATTTTGAGAGAGACAAAGAAAGAGAGACAATGGATGTGCCAGGACCTTCAGCCTGCTGGGAACAAACTCCAGATGCATGTGCCCCTTTGTGTAAATGTGTGACATTGCATGCTTGAGTCACTGTGCATCTGGCTATGTGGGACCTGGAGGTTCGAACATGAGTTCTTAGGTTTTGCAGGCAAGTGCCTTAACTGCTAAGCTATCTCTCTAGTCCTTGTTTGTTGTTTTGCTTTGTTTTGTTTTAGGTGGGATCTCACTCTATCCAGGCTGACCTGGAATTCACTATGTAGTCTCAGGGTGGCCTCAGACTCATGGTGATCCTCCTACCTCTGCCTCCCAAGCACTGGGATTAAAGACATGTGCCACCACAACCAGTTTATAGTGCTTTTTTTTTTTTTAATTTTTTGGTTTTTCAAGGTAGGGTCTCACTCTAGTCCAGGCTGACCTGGAAGTCACTATGGAGTCTCAGAGTGGCCTCGAATTCACAACGATCCACCAACCTCTGCCTCCCAAGTGCTGGGACTAAAGGCGTGTGCCACCATGCCTGGCTTTATAATACTTTTTATAAGGACAGAATCCTAGAAATAGACGCCTGTGAATGTTTATGTGTGTGTGCATGTGTACATGTTCAAGAGTGCATACATGGACATATATGTGTGTTACGTGCATGCATTTGGAGGGCAGTGTTTTTATTTATTTATTTATTTGAGAGCCAGAGAGAGAGAAAAAGGCAGATAGAGAAAGACAGAAAATAGGCACACCAGGGCCTCCCGCCACTGCAAACGAACTCCAGACTCATGTGCTACCTTATGCATCTGGCTTATACAGGTACTGGGGAACTGAACCTGGGTCCTTAGGCTTTGCAGGCAAGTGTCTTAACTGCTAGACCATCTCTCCAGCCCTGTTTTTCTTTATTATACAGTGAATTTTTATTATATGCTTGCCTGTTTCTAAGAATTTGTCTTCCACTAATTTGCATGTTGATTTGTGCATCACACTTAACTATTTATTGATTGATTAATTTTTTTTTTGAGATAGGTTCTTGGTGTTGCCCAGGCTGATCTTGAATTTATGGACTCAAGAGAATCTCCTATCAATTTTCTGAGTCTGACATTATTTTAAATGCCCTGTTTTCATATTGGGCCAGTCCTATTTTCTCATTCCTTTTCTGCTTCAAATATACCTTTTTGGCTAAATTTGCCTGGATTTGAACTCTTAAAACAATATTTTAATTTCCTTTTGTTTTGTTCTTGGCTTCATATCCCAGGCTGGGCTGGCACTCACGATGGAGTCCAAGTCAGCCTTGAACTCACCATCTTCCTGCTTCAGTCTGCCCATGTGCGCCACCGTGCCTGACCTTTCCTGAGACAAGGTTTCCCTTGTAGTAATCTAGGCTGGCTAGAAACTTGCTGCATAGGTCAGGTTGGCCTTGAACTTATGATCCTCCTTGCCTCAGCCTCTCAAATGCTGGGGCTTGTTTCTTAAGAGACATAGATGGAGAGAGACGTTCAAAGACTAGCCCAGCCAAGCAGAGATGCCCACGGAGCAGACTCGAAGACCCGGGACAGCAGAGTCCAGGCTTCTCGAGCTGATCAGTTAAAGTGGTACCGGGTGCCCCTGCCCACCCAGCAGAAGCTGTTCTGTTCAGCCATACCTGGTTGCTGACTGGCTTATACTTGAGGCCTGGTTTGTTCAGGATGAGCTCCAGTTGCCTGCGGTTGAAATTAGAGACTCCGAGAGATTTCACCAAGCCAGCCTCTTTGCAAGCTTCTAGAGCCTACGGGGGGTGGGGGGTGGGGGGGGAGGGAAGGTCAACAGGTCACAAAAGAAGAGCCCACGGCAAGGAGTACCAGCTGCTGATGAGGCGTATTGTGAACGCTCCAAAAAGGAAAGTCTGGGTGTGTTCATAGGGCTTTCCGCGAGGGAAAAAACGAAAGAGCCTTGGGGAAGACAGGGCTCTACATCTGAATGAGTCTGGAGAATGTTATCCATTATAGCTTCCTCTTGTCTTTTCACAGTGTACACCGGAAGTATATGCATTTATGATGTGTGCATGAGTGTGGACGCACACGTGCTACAGCAAGCGTGTGGAAGTTGGATGTCAGCTTTGGACTGGTCCTCCATTCCGCTTGTTTGAGGCCGGGTCCCTGGGTGTTTGCAGGCTGGCTGCCCGGTGAGCCTCGGACCCGCCTGCGTCCAGCTCACACCTCTATGCAGGTGTGCTTGGGTGACAGAGACCTGTCACTAATTCCCATTCCTTATGTGTGTGTTGAGAATACAAATACGGGTCCTTTCTGCTTGCGAGTTTTAAGTTAAAACCATTTATCAAGTCACAATTGATGCACAACAAAGTGTATTTTAGGTGTGCATTTTGATAAATAGTAATGTAAGCATATGTCAGTAATATCATTAACACTATCAACTGTGAGTAATTCCAACAGAATTCCACTAAGTGATCACTACCCAGTTATAAAGGGAAGGAACAACAAAAGCCCCAATTTATATTGTATATTGTCAATTTCTCTCTTTTTTTGTTAGTTTTTCAAAGACAGAGGTTCACCTAGCCCAGGTTGGCTTTGAACTCACTACGTAGCCAAGGATGGCCTTGAACTCCCAAGCTTCCTGCTTCTACCTGTCCAGTGCTGGGATTGTCATTCCTGGTTTTGATGGTATAGGAGGTCAATCTCAAGGCCTTGTGCGTGCTTGGCAAGCATTCTACCTACTTGGGTGTATCCCCAGACCACGGTTGTCAACTTCTATCGTATGGCCAACCTCATTGTTCTCAGGCTAGCATCTCTGACTATGGAGTTAGGAAGACATTTGCACAATGAAGTCCTGCAAGCTGATAATTAAATACAGTGAATATATTTATGTATACTAATATTTTCAGCATACTATTGAAAAGATGATCCCTCCCTCATTAAATTGTCCTGGCCCTTCAGCTGAATATATATGCATGTATGTAAGTGTGTGTATATATATATATATATATATATATATATATATATATATATATATATATATATATTCAAATTTACAGCTATCCTTCTACTTCTTCCTTCCCAAGTGCTGGGATTAAAGATGTGCACCACCATGCCCTAGGTAGGGGAGAGAGGTGGGGAAGAGAAAATGGGTGCACTAGGGCCTCTAGCCACTCAAATGAACTACAGATGTCCTGTGTTATGTTGTACATCTGGCTTTACATGGGTACTGGGGAATTAAACTCAGGCCATTTGCTTTGCAGGCAAATGCCTTAACCGCTGAGCCATCTCTCCAGCACATGGCTAATAATTTCTTATGTCCTTTAATATAGTATGGGTGATTTGAATGGAGAGCCCTGGGGGTCAGCAAACCTCCTCAGCCTCTACTTCAGCCTCCCACCAACTCCACGGCTCAGATGCTCAGCCCCGCCCAGAAGACTGACCTCCCAGCCTTTGATGTTGGCAACGGGGATGGGTGGAATGGCCAGAACCCAGTTAGTGACATGTTTCCCAGCTCCTCACTGGTTCATAATTTCAACACTGCTGGGAGGTGATTCCTGAAGACATTTAAAAACCAGTTCTAAGCATCTGCTCATGGGAAATAGGTGATATTTGTCCCCAGGCGGTGGGAATGGAGAAGAGAATGCAGCCAGAAAGGCAGTCAGTCCTCTTACCTGGACTGCCCTCTCGGGGCCTGTCTGCCGCCCTCCACTCTAGAGCGGAGCTTCCCTACCCTCCCGTCAGCACATGGGCTCAAAATACCCTGCCTCTCATGAGCCTTGAACGCTTTTCTTATTTTTCTATACTTGTCCACCCTTGTGATTAAGGGGAAGGTTCCAGAAATGGAACCAGAATTGCTTTCAGCTTGTCATATATCATTTTGTTTTGAGTTTCTTTCTTTTAGACATCATGTTATTAACTTTTAAATTTCACATTTTAAAGTTGTGAGTTTATCTCATGTGTATATATGTATGTATCTATTTACATCTATCTATCTATCATCTATCTATCTATCTATCTATCTATCTATCTATCTATCTATCTATCATCTATCTATCTATCATCTATCTATTTATATTTGAAACAGTGTCTCATGTAGTCCAGACTGGCCTTGAACTCACTATGTGATGATTAAGGGTGAATTTAAATTTCTGACTCTTCTGCCTTTACCTTCAGAGCGCCAGGATTATAGATGGGCACCACCGTGAGTGGTTTATGCCTTGGTAGGGACTGATCCCCAAGGGCTTTGGGCATCCTAGGTAAGCACTTTACCAACCAAGTTGCCACAGCCATAGCTCTTCATTGACACTTTTTTTTTTTGAAGTAGAGTCTCACTCTAGCCCAGGCTGACCTGGAATTCACTCTGTAGTCTCAGGGTGGCCTCGAACTCACAGTGGTCCTCCTACCTCTGCCTCCCGAGTGCTGGGATGAAAGGCGTGCACCACCATGACACATTTTTAAGTACTTTTGCATTAGAACATATTTCCTGCGCTGTCTTTTTGCTTCTACTCATTTTCCCTTTGCTTGGAATTCCTTTTTTTTCAAAAAGAGAAAGGTAAGAATCATTCAGCACCCAGAAGTGGTGCCGAATATAAATGAATATATACACATATTTTTTTCATGGTTAGAAACATCTGCTTTGTTACCTGCCATTGAATAAAAAGGCTGCAGTTCTCTATAGATTTGGCAAAAGCAATAAGATCAAAGCTTAAAAATTTAGCCTTTTAAAATAAGAGGCCCACATGAACTTACCTCCCAGGTGGCACATAAATCTGATTTGTGATATAACCATTTGCCATTTTCATCTCTAGGATAGATTTCATTTCCAGGCTGTAAAAAAGCAGAACAGAGTGTAATATATTTTATTTGTATCTGAGAATTAAAATGATTTAAGTTGTCATCATACCAATACACCTTGGCCCTGAAATGCAAGTTTTCTTATTTGTATAATCACCTCAAAAAGATTGTATACGTGTATATATAATATTGTTATACATTATAACATGGTATATATATGTGTATATATATATATATGCATATATATATATAGTATATAACAATATTATATAATACATCACCCATTATGCTGTCCTACTATTTATAATATAATTGTATATGTATATAATATATCATCAGTATAATATACACTAATATATTATATAATATATACATATAATATATGGCCTATTACTTCCACAATCTTTTTCTTTTGTTTGTTTTTTGCTTTTCAAGGTAGGGTCTCACTCTAGCCTAGGCTGACCTGGAACCCATTATGAAGTCTCAGGGTGGCCTTGAACTCATAGTGCTCCTACCTCTGCCTCCCAAGTGCTGGGATTAGAGGCATGAGCCACCACGCCCAGCTCTTCCAGTATCTTGTCTGGTATTTATTTTGAGTTGGACTCCTTTTCCTGTCTTTATTGTTAGCTGATTGTTCATCAGCTGTGGAGTACTATCTTAAGAAAAGACTGATGGTGGACACTAAGGACTTCCATTCAGTCTCATTGATTCCACAGTCTATCCTGACCAGAGTCCAATGTGATAAACTTCCTACTTTCTGGAGAAGCCAAGGACACCAGCGACAGCGGCCGTGAGGAGAACTTCTTCAGCCAAGAACAAACCCTGCTGGCTGGGATGCTGGCGAGGTGGGAGGGACGTGCTTAGCACGGGGCTTCTCAGAAGGGACTGCCCTCTGAGGGACTCTCTTCTTTCCCTCTGTGGGTCTGTCATGAGTTCAGCCCTTAATTTTCTACCACGCTTGGTCTGAAGGTCAACCTCTTGAGTTTTCAGATAAGTTGTTCAGCTATACTTGACTATAGCATACTTTCAGACTTACTTTTTTTTTTTTTTTTTTTGGCTCTGCCTAAAACAGGATGGATATCTTTGAAAGATGACTCATTCTCAGAGGGGCACACGGAGATGATCGACTCTCATGACTTACAGAATGGTATTTAAATGCTCCAGAAATTCTCCAAAATAAAATTGTCCTAAATCGATTTCCTAGATGGACATCAGTGTGAGGAGACACCATCCTTTACTCTTGCCACAGGCCCTTGCTTCTTGGGAAAGGCCATTCCACTGTGGTGACACTGATTTGACTTACTTTGGTAAAGTACATCATTTCACCCCACTACTTTCAGTTCTACAGATTGATTCCCTCCCTCTCTCCCCCAGACCATTGGATCAAATGTTTCATTTGGAAGGTTTGGTTAATGAAATCCCCTTTCTTTTCCAGAAGTTTCTTTTGGCCATTCATCTTGTTCTTCAGACTCCTGAACCACATGCTTCCCCATCATTACTTCTAATCCTACCCAAGACATCCTTCTTCCTGTTTTACTTTCTCTGAACTGAGTCGAGTCCCAGATGCCTTACTGAGTATCCACTCTGCACCAGTGATTAGTCTACTCTGGGAACATTGTGGTTGACCAGAGAATCAAGATTCACTATTGGAAATTTTATTCTCGTGTTAATAGAATCAATGCAAAGGAAGTGAAGCAAGACAAGATCATGCTAAGTGATTATAAATGCTATAAATAAGATAACATAAAAGAATAAGGGCATCTGAAACCAAGCATCATGTGTCAGTCTTATGATTTGAGCACTCAGGAGGCTGTGGCAAGAGGATTACTAGACGGTTGAGGCCAGCCTAGTCTGCAGAGTTTCAGACCTGGACTATTGTACAGGATCTTGTCTTTAATGTTAAAAAAAGGTTGGAAAGATTGTTCAGTGGTTAAAGGAGCTTGCTTGCAACGTCTGAAAGCCTGGATTTAATTCCCTAGTACTTCTGCAAAGCCAGACACAGAACTTTCAATGGTAAGGGACCCTGGCGAGCCCATACACACACAGAGGTACATAATTTTTTTTTAAAGCTACTTGTTTGATAGAAAATGATTTGAACAGAATGATTTTTGATGGGATTTCTAGAGAGGGCCTCCTTAGAGTAGGAAACACAATCAGAATATGACCTGAGAAGATGACAGTAAAGGAAGAGAATCCACTTGGCACTTGGCACTTGACTCTGCAACAAGGGGAGATCATGAGAGAGTTTTAAGTAGAGACGTGACAGATTTAAGGTATGCTTTAGATACTATTTTATTTATTTAATTATTTGTGAGAGAAGTAGGGGCAAATAGAGAGAATGGGCACACCAGGGCCTCTAACCACTGCCAACGAACTCCAGTCGCATGCACTGCTTTGTGCATCTGTCTTACGTGGGTCCTGGAGACTTGAACCTGCATCCTTTGACTTTGCAGGCAAGTACCTTAACCACTAAGCCATCCTGACATCCTAGTCTTGGACTCCAGCCTCCAGGCATGTTAGTAATAGGTCTCTGTTGTTCAAGTCATCCAGGTGTGTGTGATGGGTGGGCGTGTTTCCTTCAGGACCCATGGAAAACTCATTCAGTGAGTCAAATGTAAGGCACATAAAACAGATAAGGCACCACAGCAGTAGTCAATTGCCTGTGGTCAATTACCTGATATTATGGTCTGAGTGTCTGTATCAACCCTTTCATCCAAAATTATATGGTAAGGGCTGGAGAGTTTGCTTAGTGGCTAAACGCTTGCCTATGAAGCCTAAGGACCCCGGTTCGAGGCTTGATTCCCTAGAACCCACGTTAGCCAGATGCACAGGGGGCGCATGCACCTGGAGTTCTGGCTGGAAGCCCTGGCGTGCCAATTCTCTATCTGCCTCTTTCTCTGTCTGTCTCAAATAAATAAATAAGTAAATAAACAAAAAGTTTACAAAATTATATGGTGAACCCCAATCACCAAGGTGATGGCTGCAGAAGGAGAGGCCTTTGGAAGGAGATTGGGTCAGGAGGAAACAAGACCAACACTCTCTTGTAAAAGGGACTTTAGCCAGGCATGGTGGTGCATGTCTTTAATCCCAGCACTTGGGAGGATCATTGTGAAACTACATAATGAATTCCAGATCAGCCTAGACTAGAGTGAAACCCTACCTCAACACTCCCCCTCACAAAAAAAGACAAAGAGACTTTAAATGTTTGTATTTATTTGAGAGATGAGCAGAAAGAGAAAGAGAGAAAGAGAGAGAGAATGGGCGCGCCAGGGCTTCCAGCCACTGCAAATGAACTCCAGATGTGTGTGCCCCTTGTGCATCTGGCTAACGTGGGTCCTGGAGAATCGAGCCTCGAACCAGGGTCCTTAGGCTTCACAAGGCAAGCGCTTAACCACTAAGCCATCTCTCCAGCCCAAATCCCTGCTTTTGAGTCAATGTTTATGGTAGCTTCGCGCATGGATTGCTGACTCCTTGCTCATTTACTCACCTATTGCTGTTTGTGCTGTTGATAAAAACCCCAGGGGGCTGGAATGAGCGGCCCAGAGCTCCGGGTTCCTTCCCAATCTCCCCGTTCCCTGGTCCTAGTACTCCATGCTGCGGGCTTGGGGCAGCCTGGACCCTGCAGAGGAGCTTCTGAAGCAGGCCCACGATTACACCTTCCTGACGGACCTGTCCCTGGGTACCCAACTTCCGGGCCCCCTGCTCTGGAGGGTGCAGTAATGAGACCCGAGGCGGGTAAACCACCCCTGGCATCTCAGCCAAGGCCCAGGATGACAATCAGTGCCAGGGAGAAGGAGACAGACGCTAAAGATACTCAGCACTCACCAAAGCAGAGAGCCAGAGGCTCCTGAGAGCCCATCATTGACGTAGACTTAAAACACACCCACCAAGGCTTGGGGAATTTTGGGGAAGGGGGGGTGGGAAGGTTGTAAGAGCAACACATTGGGATGACATAGCAAGGGGCACTGAATGCTTGTGACCACAACGCATAACCCACAACCCCATGGGGAATACCAGCAACCCCGCTGAGGAGGGTCCCCTGAAGAATGGGGGCAGGGACGATGGAAAAGATGGTACCAACACATGGCATGTCCATACAAAATATGTTCTTAATAATAATAATGAAAACCAGATGGGGCTGGGGAAATGGCTCAGCAGTTTAAAACACTGGCTTACAAAGCCTGTGGCCATGGCTCAATCTCCCAGCACCAATGTAAAGCCAGATGCACAAGGTGTTGCATGTATCTAGAGTGTGTCTGCTTGTCTGCAGTGGCAAAGGCCTTGGCACACACTCCTCCTCTGTCTCGCTTTCTCTCTTTCCTTACATATAAATAAATGGAGTGGGGACGCAAGATGAGTGCTGTCTCAGCTTGCACACACTATGTTTTCATTACCAGTAGCCAGCCCTTACTTGTTCCTGTTTTCTTAGAAGACACATTTAAGACAGCTGGAACCTGTTGTGTGTGTAATTGGGATGAGCTCAGAAATTCACACCCATCTGGACTAGAGTTTACCCAATAGCTGAAGAATTCACATTCTCCTTGACTAGAGTTTACCCAATAGCTGAAGAATTCACATTCTCCTGGACTAGAGTTTACCCAATAGCTGAAGAATTCACATTCTCCTGGACTAGAGTTTACCCAATAGCTGAAGAATTTATGTTCTCCTGGACTAGAGTTTACCCAATAGCTGAAGAATTTACATTTTCCTGGGCTAGAGTTTAGCCAATAGCTGAAGAATTCACATTTTCCTGGGCTGGAGTTTACCCAATAGCTGAAGAATTCACATTTTCCTGGGCTGGAGTTTACCCAATAGCTGAAGAATTCACATTCTCCTGGACTAGAGTTTACCCAATAGCTGAAGAATTCACATTCTCCTGGGCTGGAGTTTACCCAATAGCTGAAGAATTCACATTCTCCTGGACTAGAGTTTACCCAATCGCTGAAGAATTTATGTTCTCCTAGACTAGATTTTACTCAGTAGCTGAGGAATTTACACCCTGCCTAGGGCTTAACCAATAGCTGCGGAGGCATTGGTAGTCCTGTTTTATGGTTTAAGTGACTCTGAGAGGGGTCAGGGGTCCTTGTGATTTAGAGCATTGTTCTCTGTGGGACTTTGTTTCCTCTTGCACAGACTAAGAAAGAATGAAACAATTGTACAAAACTCATTTTGTCATAAATATATTCCCGTTTTTTTCTGCATGTTATCATTATATGAAACTCAGCCTTCCTTTGGTTATAACACCTTCCCCACAGCTCTCTTTGCCAAATATGATTTCTTCATTTTCTCGAAACAGTCTCCTTTCTCTTTCTTGTACTGTTATTATTCATGTTAATGACTCTCGTTCTGATGTTTAAGCTCTGTGACTTTCTTAACATGTCCATCCCAGACTTCTACTACAATCTCACTCTTTCTACTTCAACCTCCCTTGTATTTGAGTTTCCCATTTTCTCTTTCTTAAGAAAATAATTTATTGCTGGGCGTGGTGGTGCACGCCTTTAATCCTAGCACTCGGGAGGCAGAGGTAGGAGGATTGCTGTGAGTTGGAGGCCGCCTTGAGCTTACATAGTGAATTCCAGGTAACCCTGAGCTACAGCGAAACCCAACCTTGGAAAACCAATTTAAAAAAAGGAAATATATATATGCACAACGCACATATCTTGGGCATCTGCGTTTTGTGGGTCCTGGAGCTTCACATGCAAACACATTAACCATCTCTCCAGTGCCCATTTCCTCCTTTTACACACCTTCTGCAATAGCTTTATTCATTCCTCATGAACTCTGTTACACTATTTTCTTTTCCAGAGTTTAAAGAAGTTCCTTCCAATGAGGACTGGCTCATGTTGGCTATTTCCATGGTGTGTCCTCAAGCTGCCTCTCAGAGCGCTTTACTAATCCTTTTGCCCTGGTAAGCCTCTCTCTTTCCCTCCATTTCTGCTCCTGATTATGAGACAGTGTTGGGCGAACAATTCAGACCTCTAAACATTCCTGCTCTTGGCTCTGGTGCCTGTTGAATGGGTAAAGTGCTTGCTGAAGAAGCATGAGGATCTAAGTTTGGGTCTCCAGAGCCCAGACAAGACACTGTGTGTGGTTGGGTGTGCCCGTAATCTGGGCACTGGGAAGGCAGAGACAGGAGAATCCTGGAGGCTTTCTCTAGCAGGCTTATCTACTCGGGTCAGTGAGCTCTGCCACCATTGAGAAACCCTGTCCCCCAAACACAAAGTGGATAGCCATCAAACAACACACCCACCGCGGACCTCTGCAATCCACATGCACACTCACCCCCCCACACGGTGATATGCATGCACACACGCACACCACAAACACACCTGTACAAGTGTGCACGCACACACGCAAATCCTAACCAACCGAACAACAAAAATCAGAGATAAAATATTTTTAAAACCTTTTTCTTCTTGTTAAAAATCGTAAGATTTGGGGCCGGAGGGATGGCTTAGCGATTAAGGCATTTGCCTACAAAGCCAAAGGACCCCGGTTCTATTCACAGGACCCATGTTAGCCTGGTGTACAAGGTGGCGCAAGTGTCTGGTGTTCGCTAGCAATGCCTGGAGGCCGTGGTGCGCCCATTCTCTCTCCCTCTTTCTCTGTCAAATAAATCAATAAAAATAAAAAAATAGGGCTGGAGAGATGGCTTAGCGGTTAAGCGCTTGCCTGTGAAGCCTAAGGACCCCGGTTCGAGGCTCGGTTCCCCAGGTCCCACGTTAGCCAGATGCACAAGGGGGCGCACGTGTCTGGAGTTCGTTTGCAGGGGCTGGAAGCCCTGGCGCGCCCATTCTCTCCCTCTTCCTCTGTCTTTCTCTCTGTGTCTGTCGCTCTCAAATAAATAAATGAAAAAATGAACAAAAAAAATTAAAAAAAAAAAAGAAAATATTAAAAAAAAATAAAAATAAAATAAAAATAAAAAAATATATTTTAAAAAAAATTGTAAGATTTAAACAGAAAGTGATGTTTTAGCCTCCAATATTGATTTACCAAATATAGATCCAGTTGGGAGGGAAGGTCATTACACTGAGTCATTTCTCTTAAAAGTTTCACCATTCTCTCTCTCTCTCTCTCTCTCTCTCTCTCTCTCTCTCTCTCTGTTTGCAAACAAACAAATAAATATTTCTAAAACTCTTCCATTTGAACAAGTGTGAGCATTAACCCAGTGTGAGGGCTGAGGTTGTCATACCTGAGAGCTTGAAAACAAGAGAGAGAAATGCAATACGCAGGGCATGACTATTCTCAGGCTTAGGAGGTAGTGTGATTTAAAGGCAAAATTCCTTCCATAGCTCAGGCATTTGAACAAATCATCCCTGCTGGTTACGCTGTTTGGGAAGGCTGTGGAACATTTAGGAGGTGGAGTCTTGCCCGATGAGGTGGCTTACTGGGGAAAGACAGCCCTGGAGATTTTCATAGCCCTGCCCTACTTCCTGTTTGCTGTCTGTTTCCTGACAGGCAAACACGGTGGGAGGCACCAGCTTGCCACTGCCGTCCACATGCCTTCCCCATCACGATGGAATGTATACTCTTGGAACTGTAACCTGAAAGAAACCCCTTTCCTTCCTTACCTTACTTCTGGGCAAGTATTGGTCACAATAATGAAAAAAATACAGGATGGGCTGGAGAGATGGCTTAGCGGTTAAGCGCTCGCCTGTGAAGCCTAAGGACCCCGGTTCGAGGCTCGGTTCCCCAGGTCCCACGTTAGCCAGATGCACAAGGGGGCGCACGCGTCTGGAGTTCGTTTGCAGAGGCTGGAAGCCCTGGCGCGCCCATTCTCTCTCTCCCTCTATCTGTCTTTCTCTCTGTGTCTTTTGCTCTCAAATAAAAAAATAAATAAATAAAATAAAAATTGAGTTGATGCTTCCTGATGACCTGCTTTTTAAAAAAAAAAAAAATACAGGAGGCCAAGGTGGAAGGGGCACCAGAGTGTAGGGTGATGAAAATAGGCCTGGCATTACAGAAACCAGGGGCTGGTCCTCGTTTGGATGGATTTAATTTATTTTGTTTATTTTTATTTATTTATTTGAGAGCAACAGAGAGAGAAATAGAGAAAGAATGGGCGCGCCAGGGACTCCAGCGACTGCAAATGAACTCCAGACCTGTGGGCCCCCTTGTGCGTCTGGCTAATGTGGGTGGAACCTGGGCCCTTAGGCTTCACAGGCAAACACTTAACTGCTAAGCCATCTCTCCAGCCCTGGATGGATTTTAAACAAGAATAAAAGCAGGTCATCCTGGGCTAGAGTGAGACCCTACTTCGAAATACCAAAAAAAAAAAAAAAGAGAGAGAGAAAGAAAATTTAGAGGGTATGTCAGAACAAAGTATAAATTCTGAGAAATCTATTCTCAACATGTACATTCTGTTCTCACCTATTCTTCTCTGGGTTTGTCCCCTCTGTCTTCCTTCCTAGAAGAATGAAAGTCTTTATCAAAGAAAAAATTCTCATGGTCTGTTGCAGGAGGAAACCTAGAGGGAAACGAGATCCGATAGACAGTTCAGTAGCATTTGTAGCACTCTGCTGATTAAATTAAACAAGGAAAGAAAGTCAGCTAATTCCACATAATTCTTTTGTGGCACTGAACATTTCTTATATCTCGAAGCAGTAAATGTGGCCGGGCGTGGTGGTGCACACCTTTAATCCCAGCACTCGGGAGGCAGAGGTAGGACGGTCACTGTGAGTTCGAGGCCACCCTGAGACTACATAGTGAATTCCAGGTCAGCCTGGGCTAGAGTGAGCCCTGACCTCAAAAAAAAAAAAAAAAAAAGCAGTAAAGTGTAAACTGATAGCTTCAGAGAAAGATAAATTGAGTAAAGTCCTTGTTAAATGATAAACACGCTTACTACAAAGGCAAACAAGCGAGTGGTAAGTAAACTGAAGCGCCAGATTTTAATCCTACTTTTGGTTGCCTCGGGCATGGACCCAAATGAAAAGATCCTTTCTAACAGAGATAGTTTCTAAGTGCCTGTTATAACAATTCTTTTTTAAAAAATATGTATTTATTTGCAAGCAGAGAAAGATAGAAGAGAGACAGACAGAGAGAATGGCACACTCAGGCCTCTAGCCGTTGCAAATGAACTCCAGGCATGTGTGCCATTTTGTGCACCCAGCTTTATGTGGGTACTGGAGAATTGAACCTGGGTAGTTAGGCTTTGCAGGCAAGTACCTTAACCACTGGTCCATCTCCCCGGTTCCTTAACAAGCCTTAAATCTTCAACAAAAGTTAATTTGTTAAGAAAACGCAGAATTGTAAACATGTTTTGCCTATATTTACAGTGATTAGATATTTAAAATACAATGTGTACATTTTCTGAGTTTCACATACAGCTTCTTGGATTTTCAATTTTATTTTATTATTTATTTATTTGAGAGAGAGAGAGACAGACACACACACACAGAGGCAGATAGAGAATGGGCATGCCAGGGCTTTCAGCTACTGCAAATGAATTCTAGATGCATGTGCCACCTTGTTCATCTGGCCTACATGGGTCCAGGGGAATTTGGTTTGCAGGCAAGCACTTTCATCGTAAGCCATCTCTCCAGCCTGGGGTTTTCATTTTGAATATTTTATGAGCTAACCAGTTAGTTAGAGCACGGTGCTAATAAAATATTTTATGAAGAAAAGGTATTTCTAAATTTTGTAAATGAAAATAAGACAGAAAGGAGCCAGCAAGTAAAAAGTAAGAGATGTGAAAGTGGTTAAGTATGGAATGTATTTTTTGTTAAAGAAGGAAAAAAGCAGGAAATGCTTTTAGATTAAAAAAAAAGGGATCTTGTAAGATAAAATATGATTTGTCCTAAGGTAAAGGATTGTTCCAAAATAGGAATAGACAGTTGAGGACAAAGGTAGAAGGTTAAATATGTCATGAGAAAGCTATAAGAGTTAAATCTTAAGAATAAGACGCCAGTGGGGCTTGAAAGATGACTCAGCAGTTAAGGTGCTACCCCATTAAAGCCATATGCACAAAGTGGACCATGTATCTGGAGTTTGTTTGCAGTAGCTGGAGGCCTTGGTGTGCCCATTCTGTCTGTCTGTCTCTTTTCTATCTTTCTCTGCTTGCAAATAAATTTAAAAAAAAAAATTTAACTAAGAGACAAGAGGATAACCAAATTGGTTATAATCAGAAGTGCTTAAAAATTCCCACGGTCAAAATTCAATACCTTGATATAAATTAATGACTGATTCTCTGCTTGCAAGAATAAGATTTTTTCAAATAATAATCTGTTCTTAGTAACATTAATTTTTTAAAAACTGGCTTAGAAAACAAGGGTTTTAATGTGTTGTACTTTTTAAGTTTTTTTTTTGTTGATGTTCATTTTTATTTATTTATTTGAGAGTGACAGAGAAAGAGGCAGAGAGAGAGAATGGGCACACCAGGGCCTCCAGCCACTGCAAACGAACTCCAGACATGTGCGCCCCTTGTGCATCTGGCTAACGTGGGTCCTGGGGAATCGAGCCTTGAACCGGGGTCCTTAGGCTTCACAGGCAAGCGCTTAACCACTAAGCCATCTCTCCAGTCCTATGTGTTGTACTTTTACTAAATTAATCATTTAAGACTGGTGATTATGTTTTATCTAAATGCTGAGTTTGTATGTTTTTCCAATGGGAGAAGGTTTTATTTGTTGGGTCACCTTAGCAGTAGGGATAATTCTACTTCAGAGAATGACTCCTGCCTGAGGCATTCCTGCTAAATGGCATAATAACCACAAAACTTATTTTAATGACCAAATATTTAAATCTATAAAATTTCATTGTGTCTGTCACATTTCAATCCTCTAGATTGGTGATAAAATAAATGGTACTGGTTGTGAGAACTTACTGAAGCTTTTGGCTTCCTTAGTCTAAGACACTTCTACTATTCTTTCTAAATCCAGATCTATTCCTTTTGAAAATACCCATTACCTCCTTATAAAACAAGTACTGGGCATCCTATAAAAACTGAATTAAAAATATGAGTCACTTTTCATAAAGAAAGACATGATTGCACAACTTTTCCACGGTGAACTCCTAGGATTTGAAGAAACCAGGTGATTTCACCAATTAGAAAGATAAAAGAAAGGGCTGGAGAGATGGCTTTGCAGTTAAGATGCTTGCATGTGAAACCTAAGAACTCAGGTTCGAATCTCCAGGTCCCATGTAGCCAGATGCAAGCACGCAATGTTGCACATATGTAACAAGGGGCTGCCACAACAGGCATTTATTCACAGTGGCTGAGGCCCTTGTGTGCCCATTTTCCCTCTCTCTCTCTTTCTCTTCCTCTAAAAAAAAAAAAGATTTAAAACATGGGACTGGTGAGATTGCTCAGTGGTTAAAGGCATTTGCTTATAAACCCTGATGGCCCAATTTCAATTCCCAAGTACCCACGTAGGGCCAGATGTACAGAGTGGCACATGCTTCTGGAGTCCCTTTACCATATCGTTAGGTCCTGGTATGCCCATACTCCCTCCCTTTCCCCCCCGCTACCTCTCTCTCTCTCTCTCTGCTTCTTTCTCTCTGTCTCAAATAAATAAAAATATTTTTTAAGACATCATATCAAGGAATGCTATAGAAGACTCCTGTAAGCCTAGAGGGAAAGGTCCCCACCACGTACTTATAACCACCCCTTGTAGTGCAAAACTTCAGTAGAGAATCTTTGGGATTTGTCTTCCTTTTCTCAAGCTTGTGTGAACATCTGAGAAAAGGCTACATGATACCTCTCTTAATACACTGATAATTGATTACCTCCAATAACTGAACTCAAAAAGCCCTTTGATATCCTTTCTACTAACTCTCACTTCTTATATTTAAATCCTTTAATATTTAGATATTTTGAAAACCCGCTGAGATATTTATCATTTGGCTTGGCTTATTCCTAAGTATTAGAAATGATGAAATGATGCTAATCTTGGCTGCAGAAAGCTACAAGTGAGGGAGCTGTTATGTCCTTTCATTAATTATGTTTTCATTATGACTCCTCCCTTCCATGAGCCAGGTCTTCAAGTTTAAAAAGACACACACACACACACACACACGCGCGCGCGCGCGCGCGCATCAAGTAGGAGAAGCAATGTGAGTTGATAAGTAAATACTGACTTTGACCACAAAATAAAAATAAAAGGATTCAAATGTTTTTCACTACCTTTCTAAAAAAACTATGTCATTCAGATATGATTTGCATTAAAAAAATTCCAATTTTTGCCAGGCGTGGTGGTGCATGCTTTTAATATCAGCAGTTGGGAGGCAGAGGTAGGAGGATTGTTGTGAGTTCGAGGCCACCCTGAGACTACATAGTGAACTCCAGGTCAGCCTGGACTAGAGTGAGACCCTACCTCGAAAAAAAAATTCCATGTTTTAAATTGACAGAGACATTTTAAATCTTCCAAAAGAAACTGCATTTGGGAGAGGGGGGAGATTTCTATCTTAAATCCAAACTCTTACAGCCAAAAACAAACCAACTTCTTTCTACTAAGGGAAAAAGAAAAAATATTAACAATACTCAACCAATTGAATTACTATGTTTCTACTGATATTAAAAATGTTAAGGAGCCAGGTGTGGTGGCACATGCCTTTAATCCCAGCATTTGGGAGGCAGGTGGGTGGGAGAATCGTAGTGAGTTCAAGGCCAGTTTGGGGTTACAGAGCCAGTTTCAGGCCAGCTGGGGCTATAGTGAAACTCTATCTTAAAACAAACAAAAAAGTTAAGGTACAATAAATTAAGGACTCTAAAAAGTCCTATGAAATACTTAGTCTTCTGACTACCTTAAAATAACTTCTATCAATTGAGAAGGTTCAAGGAATGTGTGGAAATTTGAATAGATGGCCTCCAATGTATTCAGTGGGTTTTTTTATTTTTATTTTTATTCATTTATTTGAGAGTGGCAGAGAGAGAGAGAGAGAGAGAGAATGGGTGTACCAGGGCCTCCAGCCACTGCAAATGAACTCCAGACGCATGTGCCCTCTTGGGTATCTGGCTTACGTGTGTCCTAGGGAATCGAGCCTTGAACTGGGGTCCTTAGGCTTCACAGGCAAGAGCTTAACCACTAAGCCATCTCTCCAGCCCCATATTCAGTGTTTTATTACAGTTTGTAATTTAGATCTGCAGCTAACTGGCTGGAGGAAGTGGAATTTAGGGTCCAGCCCTTAGGTGTAGTGGTGGATTTGAGATATCAATCCAAAGATCTACGAAGTGCCTATTCTGCCTGGGGTTCCTGAACTGTGCTGTGTGGTGTGGCTTTTGGCTTGTGGCTTTTCTCTCTGTGTCTGGACCTATGAAAGGAGGCCCAGCTTCTTCTGCCATTATGGAACTTACCCTGGATCTGTAAACGTCAATAAATCCCTTCCTTCCATAACTGTGCCTGGTCTGGAAGTTCCTCTGTGACCTAAAGCTGTCTACTGCAGAAGGATTGTATTTAAACTTGAGGAATAGGTAATATCCAGACACTCTGATGCTGGCTCCAAAAATCTGACTATTCATTCTTTCAGCTCTCTCCTGTTGGAAGGTGAGCATGTTTTATTTGTACCTATTCTGCATCAAATTGTAGGAGCACATTTCTATGACTGGGCAGGAAGGCTGGTATGACTAGGTACTGTGCAACTACAATGTAGATCACAGTTAGAAGACCACTTGTTAGTTTAATGGAAAGCGCTAAACTATTGTTAAAATGGGTGTAATAGGGCTGGAGAGATGGCTCAACTGCAAAGACTAATGACCCAGGTTCGATTCCCCAGTACCCACATAAAGTCAGATGCACAGTGGCACATGCATCTGGAGTTCATTTGCAGAGGCTAGAGGCATGCCCATTCTATCTCTCTGTCTCTCTTCTCTCTATTTCTCTCTGCTTACAAGTAAATTTAAAAATATATATTTAAATAAAATGGTTGTAACAGAAGATGAACTGAGTTAATGAACTTGAGCCCAAGTCTATTAACATTATTTTTCTAGGCATTTGTCAGACAAGGTCCATATTCTCTGACATATGCTAACAAACACCATAGCACCCTATGGTTTTACATAATGAGCAAACTTTATGCATGTATTGATTTGCTCTGGGATGCAGAGATCTAAGCTTTGGGCCTTTGAACTTAGGGGAGCAAACACTCTAACATCCTATAGTGCTATGTGCATGCAGAATAGAGGTCTCAGTTTTAAGCCTCCAAACTCACCTTAAATGCCATGGGTATTTCAACGATGTAAAGATCCACATAATCCAGTTTGAGGGTCTTGAGCGTCTTCTCGAGGGTTGGGCGGACCATCTCAGGGACATGACTTGTAGCCCACAGCTGAGAAAAAGGTCAAGGGGAGAGTGAGCTACTGTCAATTTCTACATTCAGGCAGCAATTTATCCAGTGCAAAACATTCATACACATTCATCCACTCCTTTCACTTCATGAAAATATTATACTGCAGTGTGTTCTGAGCATAGGAAGAAACTGTTGGCCCCAGTGGATGCCTTTATCCAAACGCAGGAAAAGAAATTCGAGAACTACCTGACCACAGAAAAAAGAATGTTGAGGACAGAGTCCCCTGTCCTGCGCTAATTGCCTCAGCCATTCTCAGTACTTCCCTCTGCTCCATGGAGGAACCAGGAGTGCACAGCTAAGCTGGAGGCTGTGAGGCAGCCCGGCGTTTCACTTCCCTGGCATTCTGATCAAGTGAGCTTCAAACGAACCAAGACAATGGTCATGTGCGGGGTGACGATGGGACCTTCTTGTGAGGGTGATACAGAACGCTGGTGGAATTTGAAATTCTTGCCTATATTGAATTCCCCCTTCACTGCTCTTCCTTCCCATCCTGTCTGCCCCATGCTCGAGGGCGTTGCTGCCCTTGCTATGAAGGGCTTCCTCCTCCTGTGCGGTGTTTTCACAATGGAAAGAAAGGTGAAGGAGTGATGCTTCATCTGAGTGGGCCCTTCCTTCAGGATGGGAAACACTGTGGGGGCGGTGATGGCTTTCAGAACCGTTACAGAAAAAATACTGCATTAATTTTGCCCCAAGATTGTTTTTTTTAAATTGTATGTGTTTACTTGCAAGCAGAGAGATGAAAGAGAGAACAAGAGTGAGAAAGAGAGAGAGAATGGGTTCGAGGCTCGATTCCCCAGGACCCACGTTAGCCAGATGCACACGGAGGCGCACACATCTGGAATTCGTCTGCAGTGGCTGGAAGCCCTGGCGCACCCATTCTCTCTCTCTCTCTGCCTCTTTCTCTGTCTGTCTCTCTCAAATAAGTAAATAAAAAAATAAATAAAAACCAAAACAAAATTTAAAAAAATGGGGGGGGTCTTTGAGTTTTTATATGTGCCCTACTTATCATAAGACATGAAATTGGTGGGTTTCTTTTTTCCATGTTTTGTTGTTACCTTAAAAGCTCAGAAAAACAGGACGTGATGGTACAAACCTGTAATACCGGCTACTTGGTAAGCTGAGGCAGGAGGATAGGAAGTTCAAGGCCTGGCTCTGAGAAGACAGCTTAGTGAGCATAAGCATGAGGACCCGAGTTTGAGTGCCGTGTCAAAGCCGATAGCCTCAGCGCTCCGAGGCAGAGGCAGGAGGCTCCCTGGTGCTCCCTGGTCCTAAACGAAAACTGGTGTGCTCCAGGCTGGGCAAGGAAATGTGGTAGATGGTGAAGAGAATCCAATGTCCTCTTCTGGCCTCCAGACATGTGCACGGAGTGTGCACATCTGTTCATATATGTGTATCACATACACACGTACCCCCCCCCCACATATACATCAAAGGAAAGAAGGAAGGAAGGAAATGAGGGAGGAAAGAGATGAAGAAAGATATTAGTTGCAGGGTTTCCTGGACTACAGAGTGAGTTCAAAGCCGTCCCGGGCAACTTAGCAAACTACAGTCAAGGACTGGAGATGCAGTCTGGCTGGCCTGCGTGTCCTGCCGGGAGGTCAGCCCAGAGAAGAAAACGTGCAATGGGAGCAACCGTAGAAAAATGTGCTTTGGTCATCACCACAGGCTTCTTTGGTTCGATTGCTGCCTCTCCATCCAAGTGGAAATTCTGTTTCCTATTTTAATTCGTGTGAGCGTGTGAGCATACATGCACACGCTCAAGATTGAACCAAGGGCCTGACCCACACGAGGCACACTCTGACTTACAGCCCAGGCCTTTTGGTTTGTTTACTTTTCTGGTTTGAGACAGGGTATCGCTGTCTGTCCTTGAGCTCTGTCTGCAGACCAGGCAGGCATTATTGAACGTGTGTTCTTCCTGCCTCAGCCTCAGTAGCTGGGATTATAGGCCTGTACCACCAGGCCCAGCTTAATCTACTTTCATTCAACAGACACATGGAATATTAGCTTTGTGCCGGGTACTAAGTACTTTGCAAATGTTACATAGCAGTTTATGAGATGTTGTCGACTCCTATCCCTACTTTCCAGAGAGGGACACTGAGGTTCAGATAAACTAAGTAACTTTGGCTGGTAGTTAACAGATCTGGACCATATAGCTAATAGTTGTCTATGTTATTTTTCAATATGTGAGGGCAAGATATTCTGACCCAGGCAACATAGTAGCAAAGCCTGTTCCCAAAAGCCACTTCCCCACCACCCCACAATGTCCCGGGCACTCGCTCACAATGTGTGTGTCTGTTGAGCCTGGGGCCCACAATGGTGGGCTGAGACAGACCGTTTCTTGGGCTCAAGGTTTCATTTAATGCCTGGAAAGACCAGTGCAATCCAAAGCCAGAAAGGGGAATTCAGAATGCCAGAAGAGACAGGCAGGATCCAAAGCAGAATAAAAAGAGGAAAGCTGGAGAACGCTGCAAAAGGGGAGGCAAGAAGTGCATCGGGCTCTCAGGAGGGAGGAGGGAAGTGCACCATGAAGGGAGGTGTGTCCAGAACCTGTGACTGGAGCCCATGTGCTGTGGGGAGGGCTCTCCTTTTCTGGGTCTGGATTTTATAGCACCTAGTAAGGTTCTGTGTAGTGCCTGCAGAAAACTGCCTCCAAGGAAGTAAGGTTTGTACTTCCACACATCCACCCAGGGCCACACGTAGTGAAGGAGGTCTCATTCCTCGTGAAAACCTACAGGTAGTGACTTGAAGGAGGTCTCATCTCATGAAAACCTACAGGTAGTGACTTGAAGGAGGTCTCATTCCTCGTGAAAACCTACAGGTAGTGACTTGATGGAGGTCTTATTCCTCATGAAAACCTACAGGTAGCGACTTGAAGGAGGTCTCATTCCTCATGAAAACCTACAGGTAGTGACTTGATGGAGGTCTCATTCCTCGTGAAAACCTACAGGTAGTGACTTGAAGGAGGTCTCATTCCTCGTGAAAACCCTACAGGTAGTGACTTGGAGGAGGTCTCATTCCTTGTGAAAACCCTACACGTAGTGATTTGGAGGAGGTCTCATTGCTTGTGAAAACCCTATAGTTAATGACTTGCAGGAGGACTCATTCCTCATGAAAGCCCTGCATCAGGAAGGCTTAGTCAGTTTTCTTAATTGTACACTAAAGGCTTTCCTTCTGGAAGGGAGTGGGCAGGAGAGGCAGCTTTCTTGAAATCTAGCAGTGTCCATTCTACTGACTCTTTTTGTTGTTGTTGTTGTTGTTTATTTGTTTTTTGGAAGTAGGATCTGGCTCTAGCCCAGGCTGACCTGGAATTTTCTATGTAGTCTCAGGGTGGCCTCAAACTCACCATGATCCTCCTTCCTCTGTCTCCTGAGTGTGGGATTAAAGGTGTGCACCACCATGCCCGATATCCATTCGACTGTTGATGGGCCTATGGTTTGAGCTATCGTAATCAGTGGTGCTCTGTACAGCCACACACATGATGCTAGTCACAGAGGACAAAGGTCCCTAGTGTATGCATCAGGGGAGGAGTTGTTAGGGTGAAACATGTGGGGCTGGAGAGATGGCCCAGTGGTTAAAAATGCTGGCTTGTAAACCCTGATGACCCAGGTTTGATTCACCAGTACCCACATAAGGCAAGATATACAAGGTGGTACATGGGTCTGGAGTTCATTGCAGCTGCATGAGGCCCTCACTCACTCTTGCTTTCACTCTCTCCCTCTTTCTCTCCTGGCCAATAAGTAATCCATTAAAAATATCAAAAAAGAAAAAAAAATATGCATGTTTTCAACTTCTTATGGATGAAGTTTGGGAACATACTAAGTGAAAGAAACTGGAAAAAAAAAATCACAAATAAAGCTGGGTATGGTGGTACACTCTTTTAATCCCAGCACTCGGGAGGCAGAGGTAGTAGGATTACCATGAGTATGAGACCACCCTGAGACTACCGAGTGAATTCCAGGTCAGCCTGGGCTCAAGTAAGACCCTACCTCGAAAGACTAAAAAAAAAAAAAAAAAAAAAAAAGGACACAAATTATATAATACCATGAAATAGAAATAAATGTAGGAACTGTCTACATTAGTAAAACTGCCAAGACATGGCAATAAATGGGTGCCAGTCATGGGGCTAGAGCGAGAGATAGGAAGTGACTGATGAAAGCGGGGTTTCTTTGTGGAGAGGTCAAAGTGTTTAGCCATCAGGTTGGATGATGGCTACACAATTTAAAGCCTGACTTAAAGTTGTAGGTGAATTATACTTCAGTTTATGTAGACAAGTAGTCACACACCAAATAATAAGGCTGCTTTAAAATACATAGAGAGAGGCTGGAGGATGGCTTAGCAATTAAGACATGTGTCTGCAAAGCCAAAGGACCCAGGTTCGATTCCCCAGGACCCATGTTAGACCAATGCACAATGGGGTGCATGCGTCTGGAGTTCATTTGCAGTGGCTAGATGCCCGGGTGCACCTGTTCTCTCTCTCTCTCTCTCTAATAATAAATACATTTCAAACATGATTTTATATGTGTGTATGTATGTATGTATGTATCTATCTGTCTTTATATATACGATATATATAGATATATATATAGACAGAGAGAGAGAGAGAGAGAATGGGTGTTCCAGGGCCTTTAGTCACTGCTAACGAACTCCAGGTGCACACACCACTTGGTGCATCTGGCTTTACATGGATACTGGGGAAATGAAGTAGGGTTGTTAGACTTTGTAGGCAAGCACCTTAACTGCTGAGCCATCTCTCCAGCTCAAAAAGGCTCCCTTTAAATTTTTTTTTCTTTTATTTATTTTCAAGGAGAAAGAGAGAAAGAATGGGCATGCCAGGGCCTCCTGCTACCTCCAACACACTCCAAGTGCGTGCACCACATTGTGCATTTGATTTTGTGTGGGTGCTTGGGAATCGAACCTGGGCACACAGGCTTTGCAAGCAGCAGAAGAATAATTTTTCAAGAGAACATAGGCAAGTGCTATGTGACAAGAATGCATACACTTCCCACTAGGCAACTAGGGGACCCCTTCTGAGAGTGTGACGAGGAGGCTGATATTGGCTAGACAGCTGAGGGCAACAAGGACCCCAAAGTGAACAGATAGTTTTTTTCATGACTAGAAGTAGGAAGTGCCTTTGGGCTGTGAGAAGGGATGTTTTATTTCCTTATCTCTTTTCCGCAAAACCCTGATTGGAGGATGTGAATAAGATTACTAGGGGCAGAACATATGGCATGGAATGTGGTTTCGCTTTATCTCTTCTTCCCTGAAGGAGTTCTATTTCCCCGAGCAGTCTGACAGAAAGATGTCAGATGTGGATACAGTTAGAAAATGCTTAGACACCTGACATGGGAACTGGAGTGACCAACCTAGGCCCCGCCCAGTAAATTCTCACGAAGACCCCAATCTGAGGCCCCGAGTGCGCTTTCTCATTTCCGGGACCCCGTCTCCTGCCTGACAGAAGGAACTCTGTCTTCTCTCTTTCTCTTTTTTTTTTTTTAAATTTTTTTTTAATTTATTTGAGAGCGACAGACACAGAGAGAAAGACAGATAGAGGGAGAGAGAGAGAATGGGCGCGCCAGGGCTTCCAGCCTCTGCAAACGAACTCCAGATGCATGCACCCCCTTGTGCATCTGGCTAACGTGGGACCTGGGGAACCGAGCCTCGAACCGGGGTCCTTAGGCTTCACAGGCGAGCGCTTAACCGCTAAGCCATCTCTCCAGCCCTTCTCTCTTTCTCTTAAGCGACATAATAAACTCTTTCTAAACCTCACCTCTGTATCTGTGGATTTCATTCTTCCAAATCCATAAGAGAAGAACCTGGAGGCCACTGATCGTGACTGCCTAGCACCCTAATTCCTGCGAATGCCCAACAAAGAGCCAGGAATGGCTTCATCACTCTCAAAGGGGCCCCAAATTTCCACGGCACTATCACCAGTCTTTTTCTGCTTCGTTAGATTTGGCTTTGTCCACGTTAAGTTGTCTGAAACCAATGTCCACATGTGAAGAAAGAGCCCTGCCCCAACCTTTAGAGAGCTAATTAGTCTCTGATTTCTTGGTGAGACCGAGAATCTGGTTATAAAAGGTGAGAGAGGCCTTCTCCTCTTGGTGAACCTTGCATTCTTTAAGAGAGAGAAGTGGCTGCGTTGACATGAGGAGGTGGAGGATAAAAGTGAAGCCTTACCTTCCCGCAGTAGAAAATATCCTCCCTCTTCACCTTCCCTTCTGCTATCTTCTCTCTGATGGCCTCTCCAACTTCATGCTCATTGAAGTAGATGTACGCTCCATCAATGTGTCTGTACCCTGAATCGATGGCCAACTTCACGGATTCCAGACAGGTCCCCTTGGGGGTCTGATGTGATGAGGAGGATGAGTTTGGGGAGAAGAGAAGTGCGCGCTCAGTCATCACGGGAAAGAACATTTCACATGTACATCATCATTAAAAAGAAAATTTGACGTGGGCATTGTTTCATAGCTAACGTGACAGCTCCCAGTTCCACACTGCTATGATTGAAAGACTGAAGACAGGAGAAACTCATCTCCCAGAAGCCTCCCTCCTTCAGCACTCCATCTCTCCACCCCAGGTCGCCCTCCACTTAGTAGCTTCAAAGATGGGATTCAATCAGCATTACCAGGCATAGGATTCAAAGAATAAGGGCTAGACTTAAATTTACACAGGCTCATATCCACGCTCTGACCATTACAACCTTGGTGTAATGTTTTGAATCTTTCTATGACTCAGTTTTCTTATCTAGTAATGGGGTTAACTAGCATTGATTGTGTAATATGAGAATTAAATGAGAAAACGCATGTAGTGTAAGGCACTTACAGAGCTCCTGGCACATAGGTAAATATTCGGAACATTTTTAGCTATTATTCAATCCATATGTATCTCCATACCTTATGATGCACACATGCATTCCCTTTCACAAAGCCATCCACGAGTTGGCTAAGCATTAGTTTGACATGCATTAAATACTGGAGCCTCCCCTGAGACTCTAGAGCTGAACAAGTCATGTTCTCCTCCCTAAGGGACTTCCCAGTCCAGCAAGGAGACTGCAATGCAGTGACTATGGCAGGGCAAGTGTGTTACTGCAGAGCCAAGAACAGGGGGCGACTTGAACATGTGGGAATGGAGGCACAGTGACTGGGTGCTGAGTCCTATGAGAGGAGATAGCCTTCGATCTGAGTGTTAAAGTTTAGCAGAAGCTAGGCAAATAAGCAAGTCCAAAGAAAGGGTGACCCAGGTAGAGGCAGCAAGTTCACAGGTGTGGGGACAGGAGAGTTGATGTGAACCATGGATCATGTTTCACAAGTAGGGAGAAGTGGAAGAGCAGTGGCTGAGGCTGCTGGTCGGCCAAGTTAGATCAAAGCTCTGATTGCAGGGTGAGAAATGTGGACTTAATCATTGATAGGGAGCAGAAGTATGACATGATCAGATAAAGGTTGAATGGTCCCAGTCAAGATGATTGATTGGAAGGGAACAAAGCTGACAGAACAGCCCAGTGATTATTGATAAGCCTAACCCAAGGTAGTGACAATGGTGATGCAAAGAAAGGTGAGGACCGGGGGCTTATCTTGTTTTGAAATTTTTGTCGTGTTTGGGATTGAATTCAGGGCTTCATTCATGCCAAGAGGTCCTCTATCACGGAGTCATGCCCCCAGCTCAGGAAATTGCTCTCTAGAGACAAATCAGCAAGGACTTAGCAGCCACTTGGACATAATGTGGGAGAGCTGAGGGGAGGAAGGCTTGAAGACACATGCTCCGATTTGGGGCACGGGTAGGAGCAAGTGTCACTTGCTAGGAGCAGCATTCCTAGAGCAAGGGGAGATGGTGAGCAGATCCTGTATTGTTGACTTGGAGGTGCTGTGAAAGGTCGAATTTTGAATCAAATTGTACATTAGCATTACCCAAGGAGCTTGCTAAATGCAGATTCTTGGGCTGTGCCCTGAGAAATCCAGATTCAGTGGGTTCAAGATGTGGACTTAGAAGATGTATTTTGCAATATATGTCCCAGGTGGTTCTGATGTAGTTGGTCTGTAGCTCTATGAGGGAGGCAGGGCAAACAGAGTGTGGGTTTGAAGGTGTCTTTGAAGGTGTGTGCCTGGAACGATGACCATGCATGAAGCAGTAGTCATGCAAAGAGGGAAAATAGTCAAAGATGCAGACACATGTAACTCATCAAAGGACGATTTTCTTTTGTACTACCAAAAACCATGGGTGTGGGATTGTAAGGCAAAAGTTAATTACTCTTGGGACTGGCTGTTTGTTTCTGCTCCTCTGCCCTCTATTCTCTTTACTATCATCAGGGTTATCTCTCAAAAACAAAGATCTAGGGCTAGAGAGAGATGGCTAGCAGTTAAGGTGTTTGCCTACAAGACCCGAAGACTCGGGTTTAAACTAGATGCACAAGGTAGCTCATGCTTCTGGAGTTCTTTGCAGTGGCCAGAGGCCCTGGTATGCCCATTCTCTCTCTCTCTTTTTTTCTCTATCTCCCATAAATAAAAAAGTATATAAAAAAATTGAAAACAAACACCTAGCCAGGTGTAGTAGCATACACCTTTAATCCCAGCACTTGGGAGGCTATGAGTTTGAGGCCAGCCTAAGACTACATAGTGAATTCCAGGTAAGCCACAGTCACAGCTAGACCCTACCTCAAACAAACAAACAAACAAACTATACAGCAATAAGAAAAAATAACACAAAGAAATTTGAGGAAAAATGGTTGAACCTGGAACAGATCATTCTCAGTGAACTTACCCAATCACAGAAAAAAAATCGACACACAGTCTCACTCATCTACAACACCTAAACTGAATCTACCCAAGATACCTTACATGCCCAGCAAGCACCTCATGGACTAGACACTAGGATGGATGGGGAGGGAGGGGAAGGCATCGAAGGGGTGGGAAACACTAATCTAGACCCAAACGGCAATGGTACCATAAAATTCTACTTCCTTAAAGGCAGACCAAATGGCTGAGCCTTCACTAGACCCTTAAAGGAAACACCTGAACCACAAGACACTGGAGAGGGTAGGATCAAGTCTTACCTAAATCTTCTACATCTTCCCTCTCCCCCTCCTCCCCCTTCTCTCTCCTCTCTAACTCTTGTATATTAGTTATTTTTTTCCTCATTTTCTTAGTGGGCACTGACCTGTAACCCCCACTACCAGCATGGGGCTATCATCTACAATGAGCTTTTGATCAGAGAAACCTACAAGGTTTCCTAAAAGAATGACAGACTTCTGTCAGAGTACTTGACAACCCACCAAAGGTCAGTGGTAAGACCCTATTGCTGAAGACTCCATACGCAGCTGACACATAAAATGGAATGACATGGGAGAGAGTCGGTCCCCAGACAGTCAGCGTGTCTAGTGCCAGAAGGTGCTACATGGGCGACTGGGGGAAAATGACCAATATATGTCCAAGCAACTCATGGTCTAACCTACTTAGCAGCAAAAAACCTGTTGTGATGCCCACACAAGTGCAATAGTGGCACACAGCCATGGTGGGGAACCAACTGCTCTTGATTTGGCTAACTGATCCCCTCAGTGGTATGGGACCCATAGCTGGAGCTGGGAAACAAGTCAGAACCATATCCAAACCTAAGCCCACTCTCCAATATCAAGCTATCATCAATCATGGGGTATAAGAGGGCCTACACCTATTAAACTCTCTATCAAAAAAGTGTTATCTCAGTTTTCCAGGTGCTAACTTACTCTCCGTTGGAGAATCTACTTCTCTTTTTCAGATAGATGCAGATCTTAAGGAGAGAGCTGCCCCATCATACCTCAAAAGGGGCCTGACTGAAACTAAGGAAAATTGGCGAAACAAGCAAGGGTGCTGTTTTCCTGATGAACCGGATACCAGCACAAAGGGGAAGGAGATCAACGCAGAGAAAAATCAACTCCTACCAAATCAGAGAGCCAGAGCCTCAGAGGCCCCCAATACCTCATCACTGAAGCAGACCAAAAATGAACCCAACATGGCTCAGGGAAATTTTGCAGAAGAGGGGGCGGAAAGAATGTCAGAGTCACATGTTGGGTCATGATATGCAGAGACATTTATCATACCAATAACCGTGGGCTAACTCCACAATGCACGACCCATTTACATCAACAAGGAGAGTCCAATGGGAGGGGGTAGGTCATGGATGAGCCTAATCAATGGTACCAAACTGCCTGTATTTGCTGAAAAGAAAACTAATAAATTAAATTTTAAAAAAAGAAGATATTTACCTTATAGAGTTCTTAATAAATCTAAATGTGTTGGCTTATAAAAAAATTAAAAATTAAAAAATATATAAACAAACAAACAAACAAACAAACAAAACCCCACCGATCCAGAGTTGCTATATCTCAGTTCTCTCACATGGCACTTTCCTTTGTTCTATGAGTAAAAAATCCTTCATGAAATTATTAACACATTGAAACATGGAATTTGGGGTAACCTAAATCTGTGTTTCCCTGACCATGGTTACTCACGTTTGGCCCCAGGATAAACTATCTCTTAATTCTCTTTGAGGCGAGAGCTGTGTCTTTTGCATCAATACCACCGTCATCTCCATGGTTGGCTCGATCTTGCAGTCACTATAGCTCACCATTCCCTGCACAGATCATGCATCTTTGTCTTCTGAGTCCTTCCCTTCTTTATACAATGTCCTGCCTCAGCTCTGACGGGATGCCTGGCTAAGTAGTATTCAGCTTTGTAGAGCCCACTACTTTATGATCCCTCAGTTTTCCATAGCATTTCTACATATATTTCATGGTTTGGATCTTAAATATCGCCCAAAGAACTCATGTGCTAAAGGCCTGGACACCAGATCATGGTGCAATTGAGAAGTTGTGCAGTCTCCAGGAAATAGGGCCTAACTAGAGGGTGCTCAGTGACTGTGGGCTTAGAATTGAGAAGGTTGTTGACTCTCTCACACCTTTTTCACTTTCTAGTTCTTTTTGTTTTGTTCGTTTTTCGAGGTAGGGTCTCACCTTAGCCTGGGCTGACCTGGAATTCACCATGGAGTCTCAGGGTGGCCTCGAACTCACAGCGATCCTCCTACCTCTGCCTCCGGAGTGCTGGGACTAAAGGCATGTGCCACCACGCCTGGCTCACTTTCTACTTCTGAGCCACCATAAAGCGGCTAGTTTAGCTCCATGCCTCAGTATTCTGTGTGGCCCCAGGATCAAAGGAATGAGGTCAAGCAACCATGGACCCAAACCTCTGAAGCTATAAGCCAGGATAAAACACCTCTCCTTGTAAAGTGATTTTCCTAAGTATTTTGTCACCATGATAGAAAAGCTGATGAAAGTGATGCATCACTGTTTAGTCTAGCAATCGACATTAAATGTTGAACAATTCTTAGAAGAATTGTCTTTCTTCCTCTTCTTCTTCTTATTGTTTTATCAGAGAAAGAAAGAGAATTGACATGCCAGGGCTACCAGCCACTGGACTTGAACTCCAGACGTGTCCGTCGTCTTGTGTGCACGTGCAACCTTGTGCACTTGCATCACCTTGTGTGTCTGGCTTACATGGGACCTGGAGAGTGAAACATGAGTCTCCTTGGGTTTCACAGGCAAAGCCTTAACTGCTAAACCATCTCTTTTGAGGGAGGTGGGCAGGGGAAATAGAGTTAGGGTGACTGGACACCTGAAGGTAAAAGGGACAGGGAAATTTGCACTTCCTAGAAATCAAAGATCTGTTATCTTTATCTCTTGCCTAGAACTGTTTGTCCACAGTCAGGAGCCCTCCTGGGAAGGAGGTCTTTCATAGGATTTAAGCATTATGGTTGGTCAAGTTTAGCCCCCAGAACTTGGTGCCAGGGCTAGCCTCTTCCTGGGATAGCCCCTAGCCCTAACCAATCAGATGTCCCTCTGGTTCACCCCAGCCAGAAGACAGCCCACCACCACACGGTATAACTGCCTTTGCAAGGGGAGGGCAGGCTCTCGGATCACTTGGGAACTTCCAGCTGTGGGTGAGGTTTTCCCTCAGCTGGGCCTGGGCTGCCTCTTCCTAGACCCAGCCAGGAGGGGCCCAGCCCTTACCTTCCTCATGGGCTCTTTATCTCCTCCAGCTCCCCACACGGCAGGAGCTCCTTGAACTTTCCTTTCTCTTTTCTTTCCACGCTTTTTCCCCCTGATCCGCATCTGGCCACATGGACTCCTGAGCTATACGTGGTCCACATGGGCTTTTGGGCTCCATGGGCTGTATTCTCTTCTCCCCCCTTTATCTCCCCTCACCTCCCAGCCCTTCCCTGTCTGCACTCTTTTGTAAAATCTGAATAAAATGTGGTATTTTAAAAATCATTCTCTTGAATCTGGAAATGCCAATTCTTTGGTTAGTTTACAGATATGAACTCAGGGCTTGGGGTTGCAGGAAGCACCCCAGAACCTCAATTTCTTTTCCCATTACATCTCCAGCCCAAAGCCCAGAATTGTTTTGCTGTGTAAATTTTTTTGGGGGGGCGAGGGGGAGTTGGAGGTAGGGATTCACTGCAGCTCAGGCTAACTTGGAATTCACTATGCAGTCTCAGGGTGGCCTCGAACTCTTGGCAATCCTTCTACCTCTGCCTTCCAAGTGCTGGGATTAAAGGTGTGTGCCACCATGCCTGGCTCTGTGTAAAAATTTTACTGAATGTTTTTTTCTAAGTGCATTTCAATCTTTAAGGCCACTTTCATTGTTGTTGTTTGCCAAGGTAGGGTCTCATTTTAGAACAGGTTGACCTGGAACTCACTCTGTAGCCCCAAACTAGCCTTAAACTCACTGCAATCCTTCTATCTCAGTCTCCCCAGTGCTGAGATTAAAGGTGTGTGTTACTTTAAAGTCTTCTCTTTTCTGTTTTCAGATATTGCACACAGTTCTAAGCTAACAGAAACCCCACACCCACTGCCATACAGCTGTTACTGAGTCTGCAGCTTCTGTTAGAGGTGAAATGTCTAAAAAGCAGAGACATATTTCTCTTCAAGAAATATAGGCCAGTGCTGAGTGCATGACAGATTTCACTAAAACTTCTTAAGTGGAAACCTTTTTTTATGAGCCAGGCGTGGTGGCACATGCCTTTAATCCCAGCACTTGGGAGGCAGAGGTAGGAGGATCACTGTGAGTTCAAGGCCACCCTGAGACTAAATAGTGAATTCCAGGTCAGCTTGGGTTAGAGTGAGATGCTACCTTGGAAAACCAAAAAAAAAAAAAAAAAAAAACCTTTTTCTGCTAACCCTATAAACTAACAAATTTCATGTGCCTAAGCTCATTCTAGTCATTAATATGTAGCTGAATTTCAGGAAGAAAGAAAAAACAATACTCTTATTCTCTAAAACTACTTTTTAAATCCATGAACTGGTATACTTTAACCTGTGGCTTGATATCCATCAGGTAAGCAGTAGGTACTGACTTCTGCTTTCATTATTACAAAAAATAAATCAATGAGACACAGAAAATAAATAACAGATTGTGACTTAAGGGAGTATCTAGAACCCACACACACTTACCACTGCAGGGTTGGAGTAGGTGCCAAGTCCAATAACTGGAATGCTGTTTCCATCATTTAGAGGTATACGGTGGTTCGCAGCACTGAGATTCATCCTGGAGAAAGACTGAGAAGTTTTGGCTGTCTATGAGTGATTCTGAGCAACACTGAGAGAGGCTATTTAAAGATGTTTCCTCGGGCCTATCTGATCAGGAGCAGGGGGCGGGAAGAGAGATGAACAAATCTATTTCTCAATATGTGTTTTTTTTTTTTTTTTTCTCCCAACAGGTTGCCCTTGAAATCTGAACCATGGTTGTCCTTTTAACTTCATCAGTGGCCTGAATATAGCATAGCCCATTAATAGATCGTGCTTGGTTTTCTTGCAAAGAAGAAAAGTAACCACTCTGGCTTCTGTCAGGATGGTTTTGTTGACAAATAGAAGCTGCCTTAAATTTTTATACAGGAATTGTCAGAGAAAGTGTGTGGGAAGGGTTACTTTCTGGTCTCTTCTTATAAGAATACTAATCCCATCATGAAGATCCAACTCTTATAACTTTATTTAACCTAATTATCTCCCATAAACACCATCTACAAATATGGAAAGTCTAGCTTATCTGTGAGGGAATACGTTCCAAGGTCCAAAGTAGATGCTAGAAGCTGTACGATGTTCTCTATGCATAGATTCGTATGACAAATGCTTGTCTTTTCACTTAAAGGAAGCATTTTACAGCTTCTCAAATTACCAGCATGCTGGAGCCATAATAAATAACAGTAAGACTTCCTTGAACATGAGTACTTTGATACCACAGCAGTCAGTCTGATACCTGAGGCAGTTACTAAGTGACTAATGGGTATGCGTTAGCCTGTCATTATTATAACAACAAAAAAGGCGTAAATTAATTTTGAAGGAGGAGAAGTTTGTTTTGGTTTACAGACTTAAAGGTTTGGATCCAAAGTCTCTGGCTCTGCTTCTTTGAACCTGTGACAGTCCGACAGTCCGGCGCTAAGAGAACGTGCAATGTTTTGATCACCTCAAGGTGGTCAGGAAGCAAAAAGACAGACAGGAATTTTTAAAAATTATTTTTACTTATTTATTTGACAGACAGGATTTTCTTTTTTTTTTAAAAAAAAAATTATTTTTATTTATTTATTTGATAGAGAAAGAGGGAGAAAGACAGAGAATGAATGGGCGCGCCAGGGCCTCCAGCCACTGCAAATGAACTCCAGACGCGTGCGCCCCCTTGTGTATCTGGCTAACGTGGGTCCTGGGGAATCGAACCTGGGTTCTTTGGCTTTGCAGGCAAACGTCTTAACCACTAAACCATCCCTCCAGCCCCAGACCGGATTTTCTTTAAGTAATCTCCACCTCTAAAAAGTTCCACTATGGGGAAAACACAATGGTTCTAAAAGAGATTACTAGGACAATAATGTACTAGGACAATAATGAGGTGGCAGTGGATCAAAACAAGACTGGAACCCAGAAGGCCAACCTGCAACCCTATAGCTCCATGTCTGGCACAGGTAGCATGTCGTGAGCTAAAGGAGATTGGAGAGCGGTGGCCCTGTGGCCTTGCTAGTGATGGGACACACAGCCGCTCTCTCTCTCGGGCCGGCTCTCGAGGCTCCCTGCAGCTTTCTTTGCCAGGCAGTCCTTGTTTCTGACACCTCAAAGTCCCAGAAGTCTCTGTTGTGACTTTAGCGTCACTCATTAGTTCAGGCACCCATCCCCTTCTCAGGGGCTCCTTGGAGGGACTCGAGCCCTGCCACATACTGCCTGGTCTCCTGGACTTCCTTTGAAATATAAATGGCAGTGTTTGGGAGTCCATAAGTCTTCCATTTCTCACGTCTCTTTTACATTACACATGACTGTTACTAACATGAGCTATTCCTGGGCTTGCCTGAACCAAGGCTGAGGCATCTTCTGAGTACCTTGGTAGCTGATGGTGGGGGAATGGATTCCTGGGAAGCAATTTCTTGGGTAGCCTTTTGGAGCAGGGTGCTCTGGGACTCTTTTCCTAAATGAACGTTGTTGAAAACAGCGTACATATTTATTGGTTGATTGGTGTCATTTTTGGGTACATGTATGTGTGTGGTATAAGTGTGTGGACACATGGTATTTGTGAATTCATGAGTGTGCATGTGGAGGCCAGAGGTCAAGGTCCTGTGTCTTCCTCATCTGCTTTTCACCTTCATTTGTTGAGTGACAGGATCTCTCACTGAATGTGGAGCTCAAGGATTTTGCTAGACTAGCCAGCCACCAAGCCTCAAGGAACCAATCTCTGCCTCCTCGGTGCTGGGATTACAGGTCACTGTCACCCTGCCCAGCATTTATGTAGGTGTTCAGGATCCCAACTTAGGTCTTTGTGCTCAAAAGAGAAGTGTTTCATCATTTATATCTGTTTTCTCTGAAGAGAATCTTGGAATGTGTTAATTTTGCCCTTATTTTTAACATTCTCTAGATATAGAATTCTTTTTTTTTTTTTTTTTTTTTTTTTGGTTTTCTGAGGTAGGATCTCATGCTAGCTCAGGCTGACCTGGAATTCACTATGTAATCTCAGGATGGCTTCGAACTCTCAGCGATGCTCCTCCTACCTCTGCCTCCCAAGTGCTGGGATTAAAGATGTGTGCCCGTAAAATGGAATGGCATGGCTAGAAGCTGGAAGAGAGTCAGTCCCCAGAGAGTCAGCACGTCTAAGTGCCAAAAGTTGCTACATGGGCAACTGGGGGAAAATGACCAATATCTGTGCAAGCATCTAACCTACTTAGCAGCAAATAACCTGTTGTGATGCCCACACAAGTGCAATAGTGGCACAAAGCCATGGTAGGGAACCAACTGCTCTTGATTTGGCTAACTGATCCCCTCAGTGGTACGGGACCCATAGCTGGAGCTGGGAAACAAGTCAGAACCATATCCAAGCATAAACCCACTCTCCATTATCAAGCTACCATAAGTCATGGGCTATAAGAGGGCCTACACCTATTAAATTCTCTATAAAAAATTAAGGGTTATCTCATTTGTCCTGGTGCTAACTTATTCTCTGTTGGAGAATCTGCTTCTCTTTTTCAGATAGATGTAGATCCTAAGGAGAGAGCTGCCCCATCATACCTCAAAAGGGCCCCAGCTGAAACTAAGGAAAATTGGTGAAACAAGCAAGGGTGCTGTTTTTCTGATGAACCAGATACCAGCACAAGGGTGAAGGAGATCAACACAGAGAAAAATCAACTCCTACCAAATCAGAGATCCAGAGCCCCAGAGGCCCCCAACACCTCATCACGGAAGCAGACCAAAAATGAACCCAACATGGCTCAGCGAAATTTTGCAGAAGAGGGGGTGGAAAGTATGTCAGAGCCAAATGTTGGGTTATGATATGCAGAGACATTTATCCTACCCATAACTGAGGACTAACTCCACAATGCATGACCCATATACCTCAACAAGGAGGGGCCAAGGGAAGGGGGTAGGTCACAGATGAGCCTAATAATGGTACCAAACTGCCTGTATTTTCTGAATACAAAACTAATCAATAGAAAGAAAGAAAGAAAGAAAGAAAGAAAGAAAGAGAGAGAGAGAGAGAGAGAGAGAGAGAGAGAGAGAGAGAAAGAAAGAAAGAAAGAAAGAAAGAAAGACGTGTGCCACCACACCTGGCTAGAATTCTTTTTGGACAAGTTTTCCTTTCAGTTCTCTGACTGTTAGGTTGGGATGGACTCCCAAGATGGAGTCACTAAAGACAGCAGAATGGTGACAGAGGCATAAGTAAGTGGATTATCTATATTCCTCAAGAAACCACTATGCCTTCCTTCCCTAACAATGCCCCCAGGTCATGGTTTCTGCCCCCTTATCTCACAAATCACCTGGTATCACACCCTAGCTATCTTAAATGGATAATGTAATGATCTCCCCTAAAGGAATTTTTTTTTTTTTTATTCAACTTAACAAATGAGTTCCCTTCCTCACCTTCTTCCAGCTGAAAAGCCCTATGAAGCCCATCACCTGAAAACTCAGGCTGGCTGTGCTCCTCTCTTGTGAGTCAGCCCTGGCAGCTAATGCTTTTCCTGAATACAAGCTTTCATCTTTGCCTCAGAATGGTTTGAGTGGTCTTGGTCACTCCCAAACCTTACACTAACCACGTTACCCTATTGCTTTCTCATCTCCATACTTCCTGAAGAAAAGCTGACGGCTAATCTTATAGCATATTTCTTAGAAGTGATGTTACCTCTCTCTTTCTGCTTTCTAGATTGTCTTTGTATCTTTTGGTTTTGAAAGTTTGTCTGCGTTGTGTCTCTGGATCTCTTTGGGTTGGTCCTTCCTGTAGTGTATTGGGCTTCATGATGTACAGTCATAATTTTTATCCAATTTACAAGTATTTTTTCATTTTTATTTTTTTCCTTCTCTCTAGGAAGTACTATTATATGTATATTGGAATGCTTGTTGATGCTCAACAGGTTTATTAGGCTTAGTCATTTTTTTTCTGGTATAGTGAGTTTTAAATCTCAGTTATTGTTCTTCATATCCAGAACCCCAATTAGGATCAATGTGTGGTATACATTTTTATATTTATTTGTGAACAGAGAGATTGAAAAAGACACAGCATGAGTGCGCCAGAGCCTCTTGCCACTGCAAATGAACTCCAGATACATGTGCCACTGTGTGAATCTGGCTTTATAGAGGTATTGCAGAATCAAGCCTGGCCAACAGGCTTTGCAAGAAAGTGCCTTTAAATGTTGAGCCGTCTCCTCAGGCCCAAATATGTTATATCTTTGTGTGTATATGATATATGTGACTTGGTGCATGTGGGAGGTCAGAGGGCAACTTTGGGTGTTGTCCTTACTATCCACCTTGTTTGGGCAAGACACTCTTGTTAATCATCGCTGTAAACCCCAGGCTGGCTGGCCCGCAAGCTTTCAGGACCCTCCTGTCTCCACCTCCCATTCCACTGTAGAAAGGCTGGGATTATAGACACAACAAGGAATGTTGTCTATTTAGTCTTACAGTCCCAAGGGGAAGCTCCACGGTAGCAGAAGTATGGTACAAATAGAAGCTGGACATCATCTCTGCTGCTGTAGGTGGGACACCACAGCATGACATTGAGCCAAGCTAACACTGACAAGCTAGGTCTAAGAAAGCATCAAAGTCCACCCCAGCAGCACACCTCCTCCAGCAAGGCTCCACCTCCCCAAACTGCCATCATCTGGGGATCACACATTCAGAACACGTGCGTTTATGGGGGAATATATGATTCAAACCACCACAGTTATATTCTTAGCCCTCCTTGAAGCTTTCCAGTTTTACATGGGGTTGAGTAATGTTACTGATCATTGGCTGAGGCACATTCATAATAGAACTTTAAAGTTATTGCCAGTCAGTATAACATCTCGGCCCTGATGTCTCTGGTTTATTTTTCACTTCACACAAACTTAGGCTTTCTTCGTGATTCCCTTATGATTTGGACTTAGAGTATATTGAGGCCTTTTTGGATATTATATTGTGGGATTCTTAGCATGGCTTAAATACTGAATAATGTAGACATTCTCTTTCAGAAGGCATTAACCTGGCAATGTCTAGGTCACAAGATCCCACTGGTTTTTACACACTATGGTTCCTCTATATATTCAGTTCTCAGATTTTGAGATAATCTTTCTGTCTTCCCTGCATGCTGCCTGATAGGCCAGTCTGAGACAAAAACAGTGGTTATTTTTTTTAGTGATTTCTCAAAAACTTTATCATGATGAACAGGATGGGATCCAAGCATAGTCAGATTGGGAATAATCCCAGGGTACTCCATAAGCAACTTGGGTTCACTCTCCCTCACTGAGATGAGTTGCATTCTAGTGCCTTCCTACACTTGTTTTGGCTCTTCTTCTAGACAGCTTAATCCTTGGTCCCTCTGTTCAACCCTGTACTTCCACACATGCGTCAGGGTCCGGGTCTGCATGCTGAGGGGCCAGGGAGAGTGATAGCAGAGATAGAATGGGGGCCTTTCTGAAGTTGTGACCCCCGATAGCCCCTGTTACTTCTGCCTACCACAATATCAGCCATGCAACTGCTTGGGGACAATGGCACAGAGGAATGGAGAGGGAAAAAGTGGGGGCCTTTCAGGCTTTCTGAGGATTTCTGGCCAGAGCAAAGGGACTTATTGCAATTGTCCACACCCTGCTAGCCAATTTCTAGTTAGTTGGGGTAAACTGAGAGAACCCAGTGGTACATCTTGGGCTTTTCGTTTTCAGAGTCCTGAAGTAACTTTGTTATAAATTATTCCATGATTTAGAGAGATAATTAACAGAAGAGTTGGGGCATAATATTCTTACTCTATTTCACCTGGTACTAAAATTTGCACAGTTCCTTAAATAAATTTTTTTCAAGGTAGGATCTATTTTTTTTTTTTTTCCAGGTAGAGTCTTGTTGTAGCCCAGGCTGACCTGGAATTCACTCTGTAGTCTCAGCTTGGCCTCAAACTCACAGAAATCCTCCTACCTCTGTCTGAGTGTTGGGATTAAAGGCATGTGCCACCATCCAGCTTAAATTAATTTGTTTTTGTTTGCTTTTTGAGGTTGGGTCTCACTCTAGCCCAGGCTGACCTGGAACTCACTCTGTATTCTCAGGGTGGCTTTGAACTCACGGTGATCCTCCTACCTCTGCCTCCCAAGTGCTGGGATTAAAGGTGTGTGCCACCAATAAAATAAAATACTTTTAAAACATCCAAACACTGGACCAAACCAAAACAACTAAATATCAAATTATGCAAAATTTCAATTAAATTCTCTTAAAAAAACAAAGGTAATGAGCATTATCAAGCAGAATTTCCCAATTATTTTGCTGAAATTTATTACTGCCTCTGATCTGGAAGTGGTTTATACATCTTAACTAGAAAAGTGGACCTCCTCGCTATGTGGTAGGGATATAGGTGTGTGTGTAAGTTGCATATATGTGTATATAAATAGCAATGCTGTGTGTATATATATCACAGAAAATGGCAAATGCTGCAAATTGGGGCTCTGCTGTAGCTGTCGCTTAATGTTTGACACTGACCAACACACTTGTGGAATCGCTTAGAGAATTGATCTTGTCAACGTGTTGCTTAAGGGCGCAGAGTCCTCGGTTCGGCGTCTGTCTACCCGGCTGGCGTTGGGGTATCAGCATGTGGATGAGTGCTGGTACGTTGTGGTGGTCTCTAGCTGCTGGGTGGGGGGCTGGGGGGGCTATAGGAGGGAACTGCTTATCCATCAATGAGTAGGCATAGGTTAGGGTCTGGAAGATGCTTCAGTTAAGCCTTCCCACTTGGGTTCCCCCTTTGTGCCGTATTTGTGGGTGAGTAGTCATCACACAAATATATGTACGCCAATTCTAGTGCTTCTCCAGCATGGTTAGGGCCAGGTAATAAGAAATTAGCCCGTAACCAGAGCTGCATGGAGGAATCACTCAGTGTACCTAAAAAAAAAAAAAATCAATGTCTGGAACTGCTTCTGAACTCTGAAGACAGCAGACGGGAGAGTTACCAATACTGACGAACCAGGCTTACTGGGCAGGACCTAATGATTGTCTAAATATTTTGCTGATGTGGAGGCAAAGTCCTTATTTTTTTAATAAAAAGAAGAAAGGGCGGGGCGTGGTGGCGCACGCCTTTAATCCCAGCACTTGGGAGGCAGAGGTAGGAGGACTGCCATGAGTTCAAGGCAACCCTGAGACAACAGAGTTCATTCCAGGTCAGCCTGGACCAGAGTGAGACCCTACCTGAAAAACCAAAGAAAAAAAAGAAGAAGAAAAAAGGAAGATTGAAGGTTAAGTAACAGGGATATTGGTGTTCTGGTGCTTCCTAGAACCCCAAGCCCTGAGTTAATATCTGTAAACTAACCAAAGAATTGGCAATTCCAGATTCAAGAGAATGATTTTTAAAATATTACATTTTAGGGCTGGAGAGGTGGCTTAGCGGTTAAGTGCTTGCCTATGAAGTCTAAGGACCCTGGTTCGAGGCTCTATTCCCCAGGACCCATGTTAGCCAGATGCACAAGGGGGCTCATGCATCTGGAGTTCGTTTGCAGTGGCTGGAAACCCTGGCACGCCCATTCTCTCTCCCTATCTGTCTCTTTTTCTCTCTCTGTCTGTCACTCTCAAATAAATAAATAAAAATAAACAAAAAAGTTTTAATATACATTTTAGAGCTGGGCACAGTAGTGCACGTCTTTAATCCCAGCACTTGGGAGGCAGAGGTAGGAGAATTGCCCTGAGTTCAAGGCCAACCTGAGACTTCATAGCGAATTCCAGGTCAGCCTGGGCTACAGTGAGACCCTACCTCAAAAAACAACAACAACAACAAAAAAAAAAAAATCACATTTTATTCAGATTTTACAAAGGAGTGTGGAAAGGGGAAGGCTGGAAGGTAAGGGGAGATAAAGTGGGGAGAAGAGAAGTACCCCATGTCGAGCCCAGAAGCCCATGTGATCAGGTAGGGATCAAGGGAAAGAAGCATGGAAAGAAAAGAGAAAATAAAGTTCAAGGAGCTCCTGCCGTGTGGGGAGCTGGAGGAGATAAAGAGCCCATGAGGAAGGTAAGGGCTGGGGCCCTCCAGGCTGGGTCTAGACCAAGCCAGCCCAGGCCCAGCTGAGGGAAAAACTCACCCACAGCTGGAAATTCCCAAGTGATCAGAAAGCAAGAGCCACTGCCCCCTCCTTGCAAAGGTATTTATAACCTTAGGGTGAGGGCTGTCTTTTGGCCCAGGTGAACCACAGGATCAACTGGTTGGTTGGGGTTAGGGTCTGTCTCAGAAGAGATTAGCTCTGGCACTGAATTCTGGGAGCTAAATTTAGGAAAGATCTTGCTCCCAGGAGGGGTCCTTACTGTGGACAAACAGTTCTAGGAGAGTGACAAGAAGTCAGATCTTTGATTTCTAGCAACTTCCCTGCCCTTTGTCGATGCTGTATAGTTTTCTGAAGATGAAAAGGAAAATGGAGTCTCGAGACAAAGCTTTTAAAGTCTTTTCATGACAGTATGACAAAAAAAAGTTTCAATCTACTTTAAAATTAAGTTAATAATTACAAAAAGTTTACTAGAAAGTACTGATTGGGCCAATGTTTGCTTTTTTTTTTTTTCATGTTCATTAGTAGATGCAGTTAAAAAGTAGCTATCTAGGGTTGCAGAAATGATTTAGCAGTTAAGATGTTTGCCTGCAAAGCCATAGAACCCAGGTTCAAGTCCCCAGATCCATAAGCTGGTGCATGTGTCTCGAGTTCATTTGCAGAGGCTGGGGGCCCTTGTGTGCCCATTCTCTCTCTATCTACAGTCCTCTCCTTTTTCTCTCTCTCTCTCAAAAAATAAATAAATAAAAATTTTAAAGTAGAGTAGCTCTCTAAAGTAACTTTTTTTTTTTTCTTTTGAGACAGAAACTCATTGCAGACTAGATTTCAACCCCTATGAATGTAGTCAGAGATGACCTTGAACTTCGGATCCTCCTGCTTCCACAAAAATTCTGCAGCTACAGGGGTGCATGCCACCCCCAGTTTAGGTGGTGCTGAGGGTCATACCTAGGACTTTGTGCATGGTAGGTAAACACTATACATCAAGTGAGCTTGTGCCCAACCCTAATATGACATAACTGAAAGGCTCATTTGTCATGAGCAAATGGACATGCAGCCTGCTCTCAGTCAAGTTCAATGTTTAGTCCAAAGGTTCGTTCCTGATTCCGTTTGACGACTGAGAGAATTCTTAAGACTGTTTGAACACCTATGATCACTTCCTTACAGGTAAGAAGCAAATCAGCAATAGGAGGAGAGGGAGATATACCGGAAGGGTCCAGCGATATTGGGTCCAGACTTCTTCACCCCTCCCATCAGTGGGTGGCCCTGGATCAACTACTTAGTGTTCAGGTATGGAAGCACAGCTGATATGTTCAAATATCTTGGTACCAAGAAGCCCAAAGCCCATACCAAGTGACTATGTCACGGACTGGGCTGGCTGATCTCATTAGCATGTCTCAGTTACTACGTGGCCAGCCAGATGTGCAACCAGATGCACATTATAGATCCAACAGTACTGTCTAGTTAATAACACGTTTCCATGAAAAAAGCCGTAAACACATACATTACAAAATACATTTCTGTGATGCCTAGTGGTTTTTGCAAGAAGTTCAGTGAAGGGCTGGAGAGATGGCTTAGTGGTTAAGCGTTTGCCTGTGAAGCCTAAGGACCCTGGTTCGAGGCTCGATTCCCCAGGACCCACGTTACCCAGATGCACAAGGGGCGCACGTGCCTGGAGTTCGTTTGCATTGGCTGGAGGCCCTGGTGCGCCCATTCTCTCTCTCTCTCTCTCTGCCTCTTTCTCTCTCTGTCTGTTGCTCTCAAGTAAATAAAAATAAATGAAAAAAATTTTAAAAAAATAAATAATAAAAAAAAGAAGTTCAGTGATATCTCCTGTAGTCACACAAAGAACCTGAAAAGTTGTTCCAACTTGGGACATTGGGAAGAACTTACCACACTCCAGCAGGTCTTGTAGACAGCCAGGCAGCCAGGCTGGCACTGAGGTCAGAGAAGGGGCAGCCCACACTCAAGGTTTTCAGAGTATATTTGCTCACACAGCACACCCTTTTGTCTCGGGGTCAAACCACCAAGATGTGTGTAAGAAATCTCAGTGTATGCCAGAAATAGAAGCCGCATGTCGCAGGAATGGAAACCACATGTCCCGGCCCAGTCCTGGTAGCTTTTTTCGCCGGGTTAAGCCCAAGTGACACTCACCTGGTTAAGCCCGTTGCATCATATTTGTGAAGAACAGGTCCTGACAGTCTGGGAGTTGCCGGCGAGCCTCGCCCTTTATTGAAAAGAGTGGAACTGCAGAGACCAGAGTGGGACTGTTTGTATGCTTCTGACCTTGTGCAGAAAAACAGTCTGCAGCTACCTCACTCCTACATTGTCTGACCTTGTCTCCCCATTCCCATGTTTTGTTTCTTTCTTTCTTTTTCTTCTATATTTGATCAAGGAAATTGTTGCCAAAGCTTTTCTGAGTGTGTATAAAATGAACCAATGCTGGTTAGACAGTGCTGCAGCGTCTCCATCAGGGCCTGAAGACCACCCAATCCAGCTTTTACTCTATTATTTATGCTCTTCATTCTTTCTTTCTAATCCTTGAGTCACCCCAACAGGTCAAAGCCACACTATTCATGGCAAAATCTGTATTGGGATCTCCCAGATACTTGTGTTACCTCTATCTTGTTCAGTTATTGCTAATCTTCATCCTAACTCACACACCATGCATACCTCCTGTTTTTTTTTTTTTTCATTTATTTTTTGTTCATTTTTTATTTATTTATTTGAGAGTGACAGACACAGAGAGAAAGACAGATAGAGGGAGAGAGAGAGAATGGGCGCACCAGGGCTTCCAGCCTCTGCAAACGAACTCCAGACGCGTGCGCCCCCTTGTGCATCTGGCTAACGTGGGACCTGGGGAACTGAGCCTCGAACCGGGGTCCTTAGGCTTCACAGGCGAGTGCTTAACCGCTAAGCCATCTCTCCAGCCCTCATACCTCCTGTTCTAAGTAACCCAAATCCTAGCATGCTCCACACCAGCCTTGCTCCTTTACCCACCAGAATTGAAGTCAAAGGACCATTATCACTTATTTGTTACTATGATGTTCACATAGCCGCCATATCCACCAGCTTAGGTCATTCCTGCTAACAGTAATGTAGAGGTTACATTTGGCATATTGAGTTCCTACCCTAAAGACACAACATCTGACCTACACGTTCAGTAGTGCAGCTAATAATCAGGAAGTGCAAGCAATGAAATAACCCTGTGAAAATCCCAGTGGAGTAATATAAGAAGTATAAATATTCAAGTATAAGCAATTGGGACATAAATTTTCCAAAAAATAAAAATCCTCCTGAAAACACATTCCAAAAGACCAAAAATCACACGGTCAGATTCATTGCATCAAGTACCTCACTCCTGGTACCATTTTTTCTGTAACAGTTTGTTCCTTGTTTCTGGGGAAAAAAAATACCCAGCCCAAAGCAGCTAATGGAAAGAAAGGATTTACTTCAGGCTTATATTTTCTAGGGGAAGCTTCAAATTGGTGAAGGGAGTTGGCTCAGTTCATCATGTAATGGGGTGCTTGGGGTCCAGGAAAGTTCTTGAACCCCAAATCCTAGGTTCATTTTTAATTTTTGTTCATTTTTATTTATTTACTTGATAATGACAGAGAGAGAGAGAGAAAGAGGCAAAGAGAGAGAGAGAGAGAGAGAGAGAGAGAATGGGCATGCCAGGGCTTCCAGCCACTGCAAATGGAACTCCAGACACGTGTGCCCTCTTGTGCATCTGGCTGACATGGGTCCTGGGGAATCAAGCCTTGAACCAGGGTCCTTGGGCTTCACAGGCAATCACTTAACCACTAAGCCATCTCTTCAGCCCTCATTTCTAATTTTAATCAAAGAATTGAATGAAAAGAAGACTGGGAAGGATAATTATTAAATTATTATATTTATTGAGGGAAGTACAGAGCCCAAGAAAGGCACCTGCATGGCTAGAGATCCCACATGGAAGGTCTAGAAAAATGTGGGAAGAATAGAGAGTAAAAAGTTCAAGGGGCTACTACCATGTAAGGAGCTGCAGAGGGTAAAGGAGCCCATGTGGAGAGTAAGGGTGAAGGGGTGCTCTCCCGGCTGGGCCTGGGCCTGGGCCAAGTCAATCCAGGCCCAGGCAAAAGAAAAACTCACCCACAGGTAGAAGTTTCCAGGTGTTCAGAGAGCCTGCCCTCCCCTTGCAAAGGTGTTTATAACCTTATAGTGGTTCACCGTCTTCTAGCTGAGGTGAACCAGAGATACAGCTGGTTGATTAGGGCTAGGGGCTGTCTCAGGAAGAGGCTAGCCCTGATACCAAGTTCCAGGGGCTGAACTTGACCAACCACAATGTTTAAATCCTATGAGAGACCTCCCTCCCAAGAGGCTTGCCAGTTGTTTGCAGACAAACAGGTCTAGGGGTCTCTCTATCTGTATCTTTTTCTCTCCCTCTCTCTCAACTTTTTTTCTTAAGTCCCTTTAAATTTGGGCCAAACATGGTGGTGCACACCTTCAATCCCAGCACTCGGGAGGCAGAGGTAGAAGGATCACAGAGAATGCGAGGCCACCCTGAGACTACATAGTTAATTCCAGGTCAACCTGAGATAGAGATAGAGTGAGACACCCCCCCCCCCAAAAAAAAAAAAAAAACAGGTCTAGGGAACTAGGCAACAGATAAGAAGTCGCTTATCTTTGATTTCTAGCAAGCGCATACTTTTCTGCCTTTTTTTCCCCACTTTCAAGGGTCCAGTCACCCTAACTGTACCCACCTTCCCCTCAATCACACATCCATAGCAGAAAGGATGTAGCAAAACCACAGTAGGTTTGCAGTTCTCAATCCCAAGGCCTGTCCCCAGAAACACACCTCCTACAGCAAGGCTCCATCTTTCCAACCTTCATCAGCTGGGTTTCTAGCAGAAAGCTCAACCCCAAACATCTGAAGCTATGGGACGATTTACATTCAAACCAACACAGTGTACAGGACACTCATTAAGCCAAGTGAGACCCCTGCAGAGAATCACAAGGCACCTGCCAGCAATCAGCAAGGATCGGGCTTCAGCTTGAAAAGCACTTCTCTTTGCTCTCCCCTGCCTGAGCAAGAGCACTGGGCACTCCTGGGAAGGGGTACTCCCTCCCACACCAGCCCTGCAATAGACAACAGTCACAGCTGAGCAGCTCCAGACAGCATCCCACAACCTCTCCTACCCAATGATGGCAGGACACCCAGAGAATAATAAAAAAAAAAAAAAACAGTTCTAAACAAAGTGTGGTGTCTCAGGCCCTTAACCCCATCACTGGGGAAGCTGAGATCTTTTTGATCTTTTTTTTTTTAATTTTTGTTTTTATTTTTATTTATTTATTTGAGAGTGATAGACAGACAGAGAGAGAGAGAGAGAGAGAGAGAGAGAGAGAGAGAGAGAGAATAGGCATGCCAGGGCTTCCAGCCACTGCAAATGAACTCCAGATGCGTGTGCCCCCTTGTGCATCTGGCTAATGTGGGCCCTGGGGAATGGAGCCTTGAACCGGGGTCCTTAGGCTTCACAGACAAGCACTTAACCACTAAGCCATCTCTCCAGCCCAAAGCTGAGATCTTTGTGAGTTCAAAGCTTATGGGCTGCAGTGAGTTCCAGGTCAGCCAGTGGGGTCTTCTAGTTCTGGGGAAAACCCACCTCAAAACAAGGCACTAAAATTAAGAAATAGCAAATATGGGGCTGGAGAGATGACTTAGCGGTTAAGCCCTTGCCTGTGAGGCCTGAGGACCCCGGTTTGAGGCTTGATTCCCCAGGACCCACGTTAGCCAGATGCATAAGGGGGCACATGCATCTGTGCCCCAGCCAGCGGGGAGTTGAACAAGGACTCGAGGAGAAGCTAACCTGGGTGAAAAGAGGCAAACAGACACAAGAAGGAGACCAAGCTAGGTATTTGTCAAGGTCTCGAGAGTTTATTTTTACATGTAGGTTTATATAGGGTTGTAGGGGGAAGGGGACGTGGTCAGGGCAAAGATCACAGAGTTACTGGTTAAACCGCAATGCCTTTGTTTCTTCGTCAGCTACCGGCAGGATGGGGGAGTGTTCAGCCAGGTGTACGATCCCATTGTTTCTGGTAGTTGAGTATTAGGTGAGGAAGTAGAAACTTAACTTGCTATATGGCAGTCTCTGTTAACATGGCCAAGGTTTGGTTCATAGCTCCCAACACATCTGGAGTTCTTTTGCAGTGGCTGGAGGCCCTGGTGCACCTATTCTCTCTCTCTCTCTCTCTCTATCTGCCTTTCTCTCTGTGTCTGTTGCTCTCAAATAAATTAAAAATAAACAAAATTTTTTAAAATGAAATATCAAAAATGTCAAAAGTTATCCCTAACACACACATTATTTTATTTTTTTGGTTTTTTGAGGTAGGGTCTCACTCTAGCCCAGGCTGACCTGGAATTCACTATGGAGTCTCAGGGTGGCCTCGAACTCACGGCAATCCTCCTACCTCTACCTCCCAAGTGCTGGGATTAAAGGCGTGCGCCACCACACCGGCACACATTATTTTAAAAAGACAAATATACTACACCTCCCCTCCTCCCACCCAGCATCCAGATCAGCTGCTCTGAGGGCTGACAGCATAACCAGATGGAATGAACCCTTGGTGTCCCCAAAACGGAACTGACTCTACAACTTAACGTGAGATAGAGACTCACCCCAAAAGGTAACTGGGTTGGTTTACACTGGGGCAATACACACCCCAAAAGTATATAGGTTTGGACTGGAAGTAATTATTGCAATCTTTGCCAGGCTCATTTTATTAACTACCAGCATAAAAGAAATGATGTGTCCTGTAATCTTGATACTCTTCCATCCGATAGAAACATACATGTGGCTTTTCAACAATCAATGGGCAATGGAAGAAATAAAAAAGAAAGGAAGGAAGAAAGAAAGAAAGAAGGAAGGAAGGAAGGAAGGAAAGAAGGAAGGAAGAAAGAAAGAAAGAAGAAAGGAAGGAAGGAAGGAAGGAAGGAAGGAAGGAAGGAAGGAAGAAAGAAAGAAAAAAATAAAGAAAGAGAGAGAGAGAGAGAAAGAAAAGAGAAATAAATCCCAGGAAGGGGAAAAACTTAAAACTCAGTCCCCCGAGTTTTAAAACAGAAATACTGACTTGTTAGGTCTGACGTAAGTTTAGCATATTTGTCTTTTTAAAATAACTTGCATGATAGGACTAACTTTTGACATTTTTGATATTACTAAATCTTAGTGCTTTGTTTTGAGGTGGGTTCTCCCCAGAACTAGGAGACCCCACTGGCTGACCTGGAATTCACTGCAGCCCTGTTAGCTTGAGATTTTATTTTTTCCACGTAGGTTTATATAGGGTTGAGATCCTCGGCCTCCCCAGTGATGGGGTTGAGGGAATGAAACAGCCCAGCTTGCTTAGAACTTTTTTTTTCAAATCTCTGCTCATGTATTTATTTTAATTACATGCAGGTTTTGTTTGTGTTTGTATATTGCTCAATTGCATTTTAGCTTTGTTCTACTTCTTTTTTTTCTACCCAGTCTATTTTTGGGATCTTTGTACTACGCTTTCCACACACAGCTTGTATAATTTTCCTCTCTCTTTTTTTTTAATTATTTATTTATTTATTTGAGAGTGACAGACGCAGAGAGAAAGACAGATAGAGGGAGAGGGAGAGAATGGGCGCGCCAGGGCTTCCAGCCTCTGCAACCAAACTCCAGACGTGTGCGCCCCCTTGTGCATCTGGCTAACGTGGGACCTGGGGAACCGAGCCTCGAACCGGGGTCCTTAGGCTTCACAGGCAAGCGCTTAACTGCTAAGGCATCTCTCCAGCCCCTTTCCTCTCTTTTTAATCTTTTCTTCCACATTCTCTTCTCATCCCCTCCTCTTTATTCTCCATATCTTAAACTTCGACAGCCTCAACAACCTCTAAAGTTTCTGGAACCTGGCTGTGACCCAATTTCTTTCTCTTCCTCTCAGTTCTAAGTACCCAAAACCTTAGCATGTTCGACACCAGCCTTTCTCTTTTACCCACCAGAAAGTATTAAAGTCACATGATCATTGTTGTTGATTGGCTATTATGAAATGTACATAGCAGGCATATCTACCAGCTTAGATTTCTCCTGCTGTTTTTTTTTTTTTTTTTTTTTTTTAGCTCCTATCCTGAAGTTATTAGCACTACAGTCTAATCAACTAAGTGCCACCCTGCACATTCAGCTCCACGTGGGCATGGGGAACTGTCCCAGGGCCCAGCCTCACAGGCAAGCTCCACAACCAATAAGCCATCTCCCTAGCCCTCCCCCACCCCCACTGCTTGGTTTAAATCTTGCACTGATTCAATCGTTTCTTGTTAGACCTTCTTTTACAATGGGAATATTTACTCCGTGCATTATGTGTATGTAAATTGTATTTTGATTTTACATGCTCATAGTTAAGAGAATTTGAACTTAAAAAAAAAAAAAAAAAACTTCTTGGAGGAATACATCCCTGATACTGAAAACTTAAAACAGGGGTAGTCATGAGTCCTAGGGGTGTAACATCTGCTGCTGTCTGGCTAAATGTATATACTGTGCTCATCAAACTGCCCAGTAAGCACTTCTTTTAATGTTCATACCCTTATATTAATGCTACTCTCACTTTGGGTAGAGAATCTTCTCTTTGCAGATAGCAATGACCTTGGGATGACTCAGAAGGCAGCATGGTGCTGGAAAGAAGTGACAGGAGTGCTCAGCACTGCAGTATCTCTATCACACCTTCCAAGGCTCAGGGTCTAATGCAGAAGAGGTGGCGGAAAGAATGTAAGAGCCAAAGGAAGGGTAGGACTCCTTATAATGTGCTCCTCCAGACACAAAATGGCCTGGATATCCATGACCTCACAGTGCCTGACACTACCTACACAAGACCATCCTAATAGTAGGAAAAGATGATGACATTCAAATAGAAGAGAGACTGATTGAGATGGGGAGGGGATATGATGGAGAATGGAATTTCAAAGGGGAAAGTGGGGGGAGGGAGGGTATTACCATGAGATATTTTTTATAATCATGGAAGTTGTTAAAGTAAAATTGGAAAAGGAAAAAATAAACAAAAACTTCTTGGAACATGCTTTTAATTCTAGCACTTGGGAGGCAGAGGTAGGAGGATTACTGTAGGTTTAGAGGCCACCCTGAGATTACATAGTGAATTCCAAGTCAGCCTGGGCTAGAGTGAGACCTTACTTCAAAAAAACAAACAAAACATATTAAAAAACAAAAACAAAAATCTTCAGGGGTATGTTGGTACACTTCTTTAGTCCCAGCACTCAGGAGGCAGAGGTTAGAGAATCTCTGTGAGTTCAAGGCCAGCCTGAGACTACATAGTGAATTCCAGGTTATCCTGAAATAGAGCGAAACTTTACCTTGAAAAAAAAAAAGCGTCTTATTGACAACTTTTATACATATAGACAATATACCATGGTCATAGTCCTCTCTCGCAACCCTCCTTTTTCCCTTCCCAAATGCCCAAATTAGGATTTTTGAACAGTGTTGGGATTGTTAAAAAATTATGGGGACTGGGCTGGTGGTTAAGACATTTGCTTGCAAAGCCTAAGGACCCAGTTTGATTCCATAGAAACTACATAAGCCAGATGCACATGGTGGTGTCCATATGTTAAGTTCATTTGTAGTGGCTGGAGGCCCTGGCGTGTCCATTCTCTCTCTCTCTCTCTCTCATAAGTAAATGAGAATTAAATTTTTGAAATTATGGGTTTTTGGGGGGCTGGAGAGATGGCTTAGCAGTTAAGGTGATTGCCTGCGAAGCTTAAGGACCCATGTTCAACTCTCCAGATCCCTCATAAGCCAGACCCCCAAAGGTGAGGCAAGCACAAAGTCACACATGCCCACTAGGAGGCATAAGCATCTGGAGTTTTATTGCAGTGGCTGAGGCCCTGGCTTGTCTCCCTCTATCTTTAAATTTTTTTTTAATTAAATTTTAAAAATTATGGGGACTTTTAAAATTTGACTGAATGCATTTCACACCATGACTCCATGACTTGGTCATAGGTTTGTAGGGGTCAGAGGCAGAATCTGGTCATTTGAATTATCTGTCCCACATAAACTGATGTGTTTTGAATCCTTCATCCCCAGCTGATAGAAAATTGGGAGGTGGGGCCTTTATGGAGGAGGTGTGTTGCTGGGATAGATTTGGGGGTGTTATAGCCCTACCTCCCCCTTGCTGGAGCCCAGGTCATTGTCTTGCTGCTTCCTGTGAGCAACTATGACAAGGAGTGATGTCCAGCCTCTGCTCTGCCAATTCTTTTCCTACCTTCATGAAGCTTCCCCTCAAGACCATAAGCCAAAATAAGCCCTTTCCTCACATCAGCCGCTTTCGTTCAGGTGTTTTGTCCCAGCAAGGGCGAAGTAGCTCCCACCGTGTTTAATGCCGAGTCTTCCCAACAGCACGGAATTTGGATCAGCCTAAATACTTTCACTGGGGAATAGATGATGAATACGTGGTACATAATTATAGTGGGATTCTATTCAGCCACAAACAAACTTGAGGTGATGAAATCTGCTGGGAAATGGATGGAATTGAAAAAGAGTACATGAAGTGAGCTAACTCATGCACAGAAAGACAAACACCACGTGCTGTCTCTCATAAGCAGAAAACCCTTGCTTAGAACCTTTATATGTGTGCAGTATTATGGAAGAAAGTATGTAGAGCGATCAGGTGTGGTGGTTTGAGACAGGTGTCCCCTAAACTTAGGGATTATTATTGGGAGCAGGCGTATGGGTCTTGTAGCCAGTTTCCCCTTGCCAGCGTGTAGCACATTCTCCTGTTTCTGTTGTCTACCCTCTGCTCATGCCATCATTTCCCCCTGCCATCGTGGGGCTTCCCCTCTAGTCTCTAAGCCTTTTCTCTGAGGCTGCTTCCAGGAAGGATTGCGGGAAGGAGGAAGTCCTTCCTTCTGAATGAGCCTTTCCCCCAGAGTGGGCAGCCCTCCCCCTCCCCCCCCCCCCAAGGAAGCACTGGGAGAAAAGAGCTCCTTTCTCCCACCTGGCTGCCAGTGCTGCGTAGTGGCACGGGCATCTTTCCTGTTCGGCTACCCACCATTGGTCTCAGAACCAAGTTTCCTCAGCTTTCCTGCATGGAGCAAAGGCCCGCAGGTCTCCAGAAAGCCTTCAGGCGGGCAGTGCTGGCTCTGGACTGCGGAGGCATCCGCCCACGTGGGCTGAGCACCTACCAGGTTCCTTGACCCTTGGGCCTGCAGACTGCTCTTGTTGGACTGTCGTAAGCCAGCCCAATAAATCCCCCTTTGAATACAACTCATTCTATTGGCTCAGTCCCTCTACAGAACCCTGACTAATACAACCATTGACTGCTATCACACACCTGGCTGCACAGGCCTATAATCCCAGAAGCTTGGGAGGATTGCAAATTCAAGGCCCACACGGACAATTTAGTAAAAACCTGTCTCAAAATAAAAAGTGATTTTTTTTTTTTGTTTGTTTCCAGAAATGGCTTTGAGTAATAGAGTTCTGCACCACAAGGGTTTGATCTGCAACAACAACAACAAAAATAAAACCCAAACACACACACACACACATACTTTGCTCTCAGAGTTGTACTTATTGGGACTGACTTGTAGCTCAGGTGGCAAAATGCTCCATTAGCATGTGCAAAGCCCTGGGCTCAATACCTAGCACCCCATAAATAGTGTGGTGGTACACACCTATAATCTCAGTACTTGGGAGGTGAAGGCAGGAGGATCAGAAGTTCAAGGGCATCCTATGCTACAGAGTGAGTTTGAAGCCAGCCTGGGCTACATGAGACCCTGTCTCAAAAAAAGAAAAACATCAAACAACTCCCCCATACTTAGCCAGCTAGCTACAGCAAGAAGGATCCTACATGTCCTAAGAAACATGGTGGAAGGGTGAGGGAAGGTCTGGACAGGTGAGTGTGTGCACAGGATTCTTGGAGAATGTGGGCTTATGTGAAAGTGACTATTGAGAATATTCCAGAAATGGAAGTTTGCTCTGGATAGAACACTGTTCAAATGTGAGAGCAAATCAGGAATTTAATATCATCAGTACCACCTATAAACTGAGTGTGGTCACACACACCTTTAGTTCCAGACTCAGGAGACTGAGCTGGGAGGGAGGATTGTTATGTTTCAGACCAGCCTGGGGCTACAGAATAAGTTCCAAGTCAGCCTAGACTAGAGTGAGACCTACCTCAAAAAAACAAAACAAAACAAAACAAAACAAAACAAAAATAAAGAAAGAAAGAAGGAAAAAGAAAAAGGAAAAGGAAAGAAAGAAAAGAAAACAACAACTACAAAGAAATAACCAGGGCTGGAGAGATGGCTTAGCAGTTAAGGTGTTTGCCTGTGAAGCCTAAGGACCCAGGTTTGATTCTTCAGGTCCCACGTAAGCCAGATGCACATGGTGGCATATGCATCTGGAGTTCATTTGCAGAGGCTAGAAGCCCTGGAGAACCTGTTCTCTCTCTTTAATAAATAAATAAAAATAAATCTTAAAAAAAAGAAAACGAAGAAATTGGGCTGGAGAGATGGCTTAGTGGTTAAGCACTTGCCTGTGAAGCCTAAGGACCCTGGTTCGAGGCTCGATTCCCCAGGACCCACATTAGCCAGATGCACAAGGGGGCGCACACGTCTGGAGTTCATTTGCAATGCCTGGAGGCCCTGGCATGCCCATTCTCTCTCTCTCTCTCTCTCTCTCTCTCTCTACCTGCCTCTTTCTCTCACTGTCTGTCACTCTCAAGTAAATAAATAAAAATAAATAAAATAAAAAAGAAGAAATAGAGCTGGGTGTAGTGACACATTCCTTTAATCCCAGCACTCAGGAGGCAGAGCTAGGAGTATTACCATGAGTTTGAGGCCACCCTGAGACTCCATAGTGAATTCCAGGTCAGCCTGTGCCAGAGTGAGACCCTACCTCAAAATAATAATAATAATAATAATAATAATAATAATAAAAGAAAAAGAAAAAGAAAAAAGAAAGAATGACCAACTGTGAAGTAAGAGAAATGGGAAGGACTGAGATTATCGCTGGAGAAGTCGTCACTGATGAACATCTGGAGGAGAATGTGGCATGTGTGCATGTGTATGTGTGAGAGGATTCTCATATCCATACAGCCCAGAACACAGAAATTCCCTCAAACTCTTCTGTCATCCATGAAAGTACCTGAGGACTCATGAGATCCTTTAGAAACAGACCTGAAATCAGTGAAACAGGGCTCCCATGGGTGCCCCCTAAGGGGCTTAGGGAGATCAAGAAATCCTAAGACAGCCCAGTTCCTTAAGAATCTGGAAGATGGGCTGGAGAGATGGCTTAGTGGTTAAGCACTTGCCTGTGAAGCTTAAGGACCCCGGTTCAAGGCTTGATTCCCCAGGACCCACGTAAGCCAGATGCACAAGGGGGCTCATGCATCTGGAGTTCGTCTGCAGAGGCTAGAAGCCCTGGCGTGCCCACTCTCCTCTCTCTCTCTGTGCCTCTTTCTCTCTCTCTGTCTGTTGCTCTCAAATAAATAAATAAAAATAAAAAAAATTTTTTTTTAAAAAAAGAACCTGGAAGATGCCCAGGATAAACTTCTGTCCTGAGACCAGCATGGTGGTGCACGCCTTTAATCCCAGCACTCGGGAGGCAGAGGTAAGAGGATTGCCATGAGTTCGAGGCCACTCTGAAACTACATAGTGAATTCTAGGTCAGTGTGAGCTAGAGTGAGACCCTACCTTGAAACACAAAAATCAAAAACTTTTGTCCTTTTTAAGAACAGAAACTATTTTATCAAAAAAGGCTCTGGAGGGGATGGGGAACTGCAGAGGTTATCAGTGGTTAAAGGTTCTTGCTTACAAAGCCTGTCAGCCAAGGTTCAATTCCCCAGTACCTACGTAAAGCCAGATTCACAAAGGGGTACATGCTTCTGGAGTTCAGTTTCAGTTTCAAGAAGCAGCCCTGGCATGCCCTTGACTCTCTTTCCCTCTCTCCCTCTTTTTCTCTTTTTCTCCCTCTCTCCCTCTCCTTCTCTCTTTCCCCTTGCAAATAAATAATTTTTAAGTCTCTGGGGAAAAATAGAAAGGAAGAACAGAGCCAATTCTTCTAATGATAGAATGGATCTAGGGGCAGCTGTTCTCAGAAGTGTGAGTTATTTTTGATTCTTAACGGGAGCAACAAAGAGGGCCCTCTAGTGGTGAAGTTAAGAAAGGCATCCTGGCTTGTGCTCATGTCCTACAGAAACATTAGGTCGTCAAATTACTCTGTCTAAAAATACAGGGAAACAAGTTTAAAAAAATAAGGTGACCAATAGGAGAGGACCACTACTTCATAGTGAATTCCAGGTCAGCCTGGGCTACAGTGAAACACTACCTTGAAAAATAAATAAAACCAAACCAAAACAAAAAAAACTCATATAAAGCTGTTAAAAGGGAAACAGGAAAAGATGGAAGTGAATAGCATGCTAGCATATGTAAAAGTAACCAGAAAAATGATGAAGTCGCCAAGTGTTTGAAAAAGTGAACTAATATTACGAAATGTACCAAAAGGAAATTTAAATCACAATAGATTTTGTCAAAGAACATAAAGAAAGAAATGAAGGTAAAAATTCAAGGCCTTGAATAACAGGATGATTAAAAGAAAGGAGCTACCAAGGGCTAGAGGGATGGCTTAGCGGTTAAGGTGTTTTCCTGCAAAGCCAAAGGACCCAGGTTTGATTCCCCAGGACCCACATTAGACATATGTACAAGGGGGCGCCCACATCTGGAGTTTGTTTGCAGTGGCTGGATGCCCTGACACACCCATTTTTTTTCTCTCTCTCTCTTTCTGTCAAATAAATAAATAAGTGAAAGGAGGTAACAGAACTCATAAAATATTATAAAAGGTAATTTCTGAAACAAATATGATAGTCATTAAAAATATACAAAAAGACTGAGCAGGACATCTTACAATGCTAAACAGTACCATTTATAATGTCGACATAATATTTATATTGATAACAAAAACACCAAGATTTAGAAAGTAAAAATTGCACTTAAAAGGAAAAAATAGAAGAACACATATATAAACAGTAGAAGACTTTAACATGTCACTCAGTCCAAGATTTTTTTTTTAAAGAAATCACGACCATGGAAAATATAGAAGTTGCATTTTCAGGCATTTCCTTTTAAAAGAGTAACCGGTTTCATTTTCTTGTTAGATGTTCCAAAGATGCCAATTCAGTGAGGATGCATGCTGTGTGATACCCCCTGTGTGACAGAAAGGTGTCGTTCAGTCAATCTAAAGTTAATAAAACAATGGCACCATGGGACAAGAGGTCATATTGGCCACAGTGTGTGTGTGTGTGTGTGTGTGTGTGTGTGTGTGTGTTTTGAGAGCAACCACTGCAATTGCATGCAGACGCTTGCGCCACCTAGTGGGCATGTGCGACCATGAGGTTGCCTCAATTTGTGGGTCCTGCTTACTGGGATCTCCAGAGAGTTGAACCTTAGACTTTGCAGGCAAGCGCATTAACCACTAAGCCATCTCGCCAGCCCTGTCTTGGTATTTATGTGCCCTTTTCAAATCAAGTAATATGAAGTGATAATGAGCCCATCCAGAGACTTTGGGGCCCTTTGGGGAGATGAATAAAATGCAGTCACAAAGACTTTCCCTATAAACTTTACTTGATATGACAATATTACAGATGATGCATCATTACATGTGAGCAGTATATGACGATTCATTTATGTGTCTTTATGTCCCTTGGAGAGTGAGCTCTTTGAGTAAGGCACCATATCTGGGTCTGTAATCTCAGTGCATGGCTAGAGGCTGAAAGAAAAGTTTAGTCTGGATCACGAAGCCAAGAATACTGAAGTTGGAATAAGCTTTGTAAAAACCCACAATATTGATAGAATAAACACAGTGTTAGTATCTTAATTGTTATTTTTTTTTTTCTTAGAGAAAGGGGGAGAATTGTTGTGCCAGGAGGGCCTCAGCCACTGTAATCAAACCTAGTGGGCATGTGCAACCTTGTGCTTGCCTCATTTTCTTTCTTTCCTTTTTTTTTCTTTCGAGGTAGGGTCTCATTCTAGCTCAGGCTGACCTGGAATTCACTATGTAATCTCAGGGTGGCCTTGAACTCACAGCGATCCTCCTACCTCTGCCTCCCAAGTGCTGGGATTAAAGGCGGCGCCACCATGCCCCGCCTTTGCCTCACATTTTTGTGTCTGGCTTAAGTGATCAAACATGGATCCTTAGGCTTTGCAGGCAAGTGCCTTAACCTGTAAGCAATCTCTCCAGCCCTAATTGTTATTCTCACCATTATTAGTCTCCCAAATTGTTATTGATGGTTGTCCACTTCTGGTCGCAGCATTCAGTTTTAAATGAGTAATTCCAGGGGCTCATAATTAGTTTTGGATATGTACTGGCTCCTAGGAAGAGTCTACCCAATACCGACCAAGGGTATGCTTGGTGGAATGTATTCTCTGCCAACCAGACAGAAGGACATGAGCAGAGCTGATTTCTCCTTCCACCCTTTGAACTCCTGTCAGCTACTCTCATTTGCTGAATCAGTTCTTGATGCTTTTAAGATAATTACAAATTACTTTATCAGACATTTTGAAATGATTTATGCCCCAAAAATGTATTTCACTCTCATGGACCATTATTGCCAGGGAATGAAAATTCCCAGTACCCTTTAAGTGTTCTCTAAAATAATGGAAAGCTAAGGGATGTTACCAAAGAGCTCCAACCTCCCTAAAAGACCATCATTATGGACCTACATAAGGCAAGTGGAGAAAGGGACACCTTTATTTCCTTTTTTAAAATATTTTGTTTGGGCTGGAGAGATGGCTTAGCGGTTAAGCACTTGCCTGTGAAGCCTAAGGACCCCGGTTCGAGGCTCGGTTCCCCAGGTCCTACGTTAGCCAGATGCACAAGGGGGCGCACGCGTCTGGAGTTCGTTTGCAGAGGCTGGAAGCCCTGGCGCGCCCATTCTCTCTCTCTCTCTCTATCTGTCTTTCTCTCTGTGTCTGTCGCTCTCAAATAAAAAAATAAATAAATAAAAATAAAATATTTTGTTTATTTGTTAGATAGGAAGGGGAAGAGGCAGATAGAGTGGGTGCACCAGGACCTCCAGCCACTGAAAACGAACTCCAGATGCATGCACCACCTTGTGCGTCTGGCTTATGTGGGTCCTGGTGAATTGAACCTAGGTGAGTGCCTAAACTACTAAGCATCTCTCCAGCCCAAAAGGATACTTTTAGTATGAAAATGTGAGGGAGAGTGCAGTACCATGCTCATAACAGGGCTGAGGATACCTGGAAAAGATGATTCTGCTCTTGGGCCCTCTTGGATTAGATGACGCTTTTCTTCCATCACTCAACAAACCCGTGCTGGGAAGATCAGGTGTAACTGTTGTCATTTAGGGCACAGAGTTTTGGCTACTTTTTACTTACTGGGCTAATCCTTTTCTGAGTACAATTCAGAAAACATAAAGAAATTATTATATTTTTAATATTTTTCTTCATTCTGGACATATTTATACATGTATATGATGCATTTTGATATTAATCCCAATTTATCTCTCTCTCTCTTTCTTTCTCTCTTAAGGAAAGGTCTCACTCTAGCCCAGGCTAACCTAGAATTCTCTGTAGCCCCAGGCTGATGGCAGACTCAGTGACCCTCCTACTTCAGCTTCCTGAGTGCTGGGTACAAAGGTGTGCCCCAAGCCCCTGCTCCTGGCTTCCAAACCCCATCTCTTAGCCCCTCATCTGTAATTTCTTTTTTTCTGTTTTTTGTTGTGTCTTTCTCCGGGGAAGACAGGCTTCACAAGAAGTTTGGTGATGTTCCTTCCTTGTCTGATTTATGGATAGTTTAGGAAGTAAATGATGTGAGTTCTTCCTTAAAGATCTGGTAAAATTCATCTTGGCCTGGATGTTTTTAGTTGGGAGTTTTTTTTTTGTTTTTGTTTTTTTTTTTTTTTTAGCTGCTTTGATCTCACTGCTTGTTACAGGTCTTCTGAAATGTTTTGTCCCATATTGGCTTATGTATCTAGAAATTCATCCATTTCTTTTAGATTTTTAAATTTAGTAGAGTATATGTGTGGTAGTTTGAACAGATGGCACTCAATATATTCAGTTTTTTATTTGTAGTTTGCATCTGCAGCCACCTGGCTGGAGGCAGTGTCACTGGGTGATCTTAAAGTGTGGTGGTGGGTTTGAGATTTCAATCTAAAGATTGCAAAGTGTGCCTAGTGGGAGTTCCTGAAGTGTGCTGCACTGGGTGGATTTTGGCTTTGGGCTTGGGATTCTCTCTCTGCTGGTCCAGTGACAGCAGCCCAGCTCCTTCTGCCATTATGGAACTTCCTCTGGACCTGTAACTTCAATAAATCCCTTCCTCCATAACTGTGCCTGGTCTGGAAATTATCACAGCAAACCTGAACTGTCTGATACGATATGTTTTTAAGGTATGTCCTTATGACTTTTTGAATTTCATTGGTATCTTTTGTAATAGCTCCCTTTTCATCTCTAATTTTATTAATTTGGGTCTTCATTTTCTCTTGGTTATTTTTGCTAAGTCCTTGTCAATCTTGTTTATCCTTTCCATGAGCCAACTCAATTTTTCATTGATGCTTTACATTGTTTCATGTCAGTGTTGTTTCTATTTCATTAATTTTTACCTTGATCTTGATTGTTTAATTTCATTTATTGATTTTTGGTTTGGCTTGTTCATTTTCCAAATCCCTAAGGTTTATTATGAAGTTATTTGTTTGAGATCTTTCTGATTTCTCTTTAAAAATATTTTCATTTTGAGAGGACAGGCAGATATACATAGGGAGAATGGACACACCAGGGCCTCAAGCCACTTTAAATGAACTTCAGTCACATGTGCTGCTTTCGAAATGTTTTCTTTGGTCTGTATATTTAGTATTGTAAGTATAATATGATAAGGGGAAGTTCTTTTCTGGTCTTGTCTGTTTGGTGATCTAAATGCCTCCAGTATCTGTTTTGGCAGTTCCTTCCCTAATTTTGGGAATTTTCTTCTATGATTTTGTTGAAAATACTTACTATGGCATTTGCTTAAATTTTTTCTCTGTCTTCTATACCCAGAATTCTAAGATTTGACTTCTTAATAGTGTCATGACTGTATTGAAAGCCCTTCTCATTAAAAGTCATTTTTGTTTATTTATATTTCTCCTTGTTGGAATGTTTTAGATCCTCTACCTTGTCTTCAAGCTTGATACTCTATTCTCGCATTGATTCATTCTATTGGCAAGGTTTTCTATGAAGTTTTCTTGTTTGACTAATTCTGGGTTGTTTTTTTTTTTTTATTTCCAGTAGTTCAGATTTATTTTTATTTAGTATTTTAATTTTCTTTCTTATATCTTGTATCAACCTGCATATTCTGTTCAGTTGATTTCCTGTGGCCTCTAGAGAATCCTTTAGCGATTATTTTTCTCATTTTATTTCTTTGAACATACAGAGAATCATTCTTTTGAGTGTTTTTTCTGGCATTTCATCTAATTCACTCTTGCTGTAAGATATTACTGTGGAATTCATAATTTTTGGAGGAGTGATACATGTTGACTTAGCTTTTTGTGCTTTTTTATATTACTGTGTTGGGATTTGCACATCTTCTTTTATTGCTTGGATTTTCTCTTTGTTTTATCAGCTGTATTCTTAGACATCCAGTGCAAAAGTTACATCCTCATTCTGGGAGCTAAAGGTGCCTGGTATGGTCTCTATGTTACTCCCAGAAAAGAATAATAACAATCATAGTGACCAAAGCTGGTGGATAGTCTGTTATGTAAATATCACAGTAGTGAATTAACAACAATGGTCCTGTTAATTTCAATTAATTATTGGCTGGTAAATGAGCAAAGATGGTTTGGGGTATACTAGGATTTTGGTTACTTACAAATGGGAGGAAAGAATAGTGGATTAGATGGGGGATAGTGTTAACTTTGAAAAAATGGAAGTGGCCAAAATATCTGAGAAAGGTAGGATACTGTTAGGCTTCACAGATGTTAAAAATATGGAAGATTGAGCCAGGCGTGGTGGTGCACGCCTTTAATCCCAGCACTTGGAAAGCGGAAGTAGGTGGATCGTTGTGAGTTTGAGGCCACCCTGAGACTACATAGTGAGTTCCAAGTCAGCCTGGTCTACAGTGACATCCTATCTCGAAAAATCCACAACCAAATAAAAAATGTGGAAGATTATAGTTATAGAATACAATGAGGTTGGGCTAAGGAGAGAATATGAAGAAGGGGTTAGAAAGGGAAGGAAAGCATATTAGTTGTCTGTGCCAAGAGTATTTGCCGGGGTCCAGCCCTGGCTTGAAGGAGGGTTCCCAAAGAGAGGTGTGAAAGGGAGGGGCGAAATAACGACTCGAAGTCAAGTTCTGGTGCAAGCTGACAGGCTAATGCTGACAGCAGCTGAGTTTTTCCATCTTTCTCTCTCTGCCTCCTTCTCTGTTTCTATTTTTTTCTTTTTCGATTTTTTTGTTTTCTGTTTCTATGCTTCCATGTTTCTCTGCTTCTCTGCTGCCACAGCTCTTAGCCTCAGTCTTTTATTTTCTGATCGTGTCATGCAAAAACGAACTTCAAGAAAGGTACAATTTTACAGAATTTATAGAAACATTTTGTTATTTCTTTTCATCAAACAATCTCATAATTACTCACCTCAAGTAAAGTCGTCAGGCCCCTATAATTATCAACTGTTTTCACACTTTCCCCATGTATGCACGGTCAAGCACTTGTGATTTCCTGAACTTCTTCTTTCAATTACTCTATTAAAGGTGAGAGGCAAAACAACCACAAATGGGGCTTCCCATCGTTAATCACTGATCCAGTAGAACCATTTATCCTTTAATCATTTACTTTGAATTTTCTTTTTCACGTCCCTCCAATACTTAGACTTTGGTCCCTCCGACTGAACTGCTTTTGACTTTAGTTGTTTTTCTGTAAGGATTCTTGGTAAAGAGTCATAGTTTATTGCAATTGCCACCATTTAGAAAAATTAGTCATAGAACAATTTTTACATTGTTCCAGGAGGTTCATTGTTTCCTCCTAAGTGTACTGTACTCCATGCCTGACTTTCTTTAAGGCCTTTAAGGAAAACAATAATCTCTGACCCATTTTCTTGTTTTTCCAATTCTATGCCAGAGCCTCTTTCAAATACATTGACCAACACTTTGCCAACACCAATTTTTACTGGAAAAGTAAAGTTAGAGATTGGGACACCAAGTGAAAGACAGAGAAAGACAAACATTGTACAGAAAACCACAGATATCTATAGCATAGAGAGCCAAAGATTTTTCTATAGAGGGGCCGCATTGGACTTCAAGGAAGAGACAGCTGGGCTGGAACTGTGTCAAGTAGCTCTTCAGCGCTCGATTCCTCATGACCCTGAAATGGCATGCTTGCCATTTCTGGCAAGTATTAAAGAGATCAAAACAATAGCCTGAATGCAGAAAAAGAACACTCCTGAAACCCAACTGAGCAATACAAACAGAAACAGAACCAGCACGGGGAAAAAAGATATGCATGGCTGGAGATTAAGAAAAGAGGCACCGGGCTGAGGAGATGCCTCAGTAGCTAAAGGCACCTGCTTTTGCAATACCTCCTGGTCTGTGTTCAATTCCCAGCACTCATGTAAAGCTGCATGCAAAATGGTGCGTGTGTCTGTGATCCTAGTGAGCCTATGACAATAGGAAGCAGAGCCAGAAGAATGCCAAGCTCTGGGGCCAGCCTCCTTTGCAGAACTGAAAGACTCAAAGAAAGTGTAGCACAGGAGCTGGAGAGATGGCTTAGTGGTTAAGGCATTTGCCTGCAAAGCCTAAGGACCCAGGTTCTATTCCCCAGAGCCCACATAAGCCAGATGCACATGGTGGCACATGCATCTAGAGTTTGTTTGCAGTGGCTGGAGTCCCAGGCATGCCCATTCTCTCTCTCTCCCTCTGCCTTTCTGTCTCTCAAATAAACAAATAAAAATAAAATATATTTAAAAAAAGAAAGTGTAGCACAGACAACTCCTCTGACTTCCACATGGGCACTTTGGCTCATAAGTGCCCACACACACACATACCTACATGCACACACACATATTCAAATAAATGAAATAAAAATATTTTAAATGTTTATTTATTTGCAAAGTGTTGTCATCAGATTCACATTGCTGGCAGGAAACACCTAACAAACAGCAGTTTGTGTTAGTAAAGGGTTTACTTTGGCTTACAGACTCAAGGGGAAGCTCCATGATGGTAGGGGGAAACGATGGCATGAGCAGAGGGTGGACATCACCTCCTGGCCAACATCAGATGGACAACAGTAACAGGAAAGTGTGCTGAACACTGGCAAGAGGAAGCAGCAACAACATCTATAAGCTAGCCCCCAACAATACACTGCCTCCAGGAGGGTTTAATTCCCAAATTGCCATCAGCTGGGAACCTAAGCATTTACAACACTTAAGTTTAGGGGGGACACCTGAATCAAACCACCACATTCCGCCCCTGGCCCCCATAAACTGATAACTCCATACATGATGTAAAATAGAATACATTCAGTCCAGCTTTAAAAGTCCCCACAGTTTTTAATCAATCCCAATGATGTTCAAATATTCTCTTAGTCCAAGGTCTTTTAACTGAGCTGCAATACAAACAAACAAATAAAATCCAACAAAAACACACAACAACAAAAATTTCCACAAAAAAAAAAACCCACAATGGCACAGAATTAACATTCACACTGCCAAAGATGGCATTGGGCAAAGCAAAGAAATATTCAACCAATACAAGATTTGAACAGGGCAGACATCAAACTCTGTGGCTCCAAGTCCAACAACTCCAGCCATTGACAAGTTCCCAAATCTGATAGATCTAACTAGTGACAAGTCTCCAGAGTTCCAATTCCACCCCTTCAGCTAGGCTACTCACAGTCCCTGAAAACTTCATCTGGTGCCAGCAGCTCTCCTTGGCATCCATCCCATAGCCTGGCATCTCCATTTGGTCTTCACTGCAACCGACGGTTCACCCTCATGGCTCCATCGGGCTCCACACAGGTAATCCAACAAACCTGCTTTACACTGCTGATGGACGTTTCTAAAATACAAAACCATGTTCCAATTTCAATGACCCTCTCTTTCCTGCATTTGTTATATTCCATGATACCAGGTGGACTACCAACTTGTTAATCCAGGGGGGAATAAAGCAGACTTTGAATAACAGGATACTCCTTCAGCATTCAGCCTCTTCAAAAGGGTCTACATTCTTCCTGTTGTCCCAATGTAGGTCAGCTGGCCCAATCTCAAAGGCTGTAATCTCCCATACAATTGTAGCAGGCATTTTGGCCCAAAGATTTCATTGCTGTGCCATATCCCTTTGCTCAGACCAGTCCATTTCCATGCAATGTGACACTGCACAAGTTCTCAGGACACAAGAGTTCTCAGGCACAACAGCAAGCTTCTCACACAAACTGCCTGTATCTCAGTCCAGGCAAAGCTCTTTCTCACCTTCACAAGCCAAACCTCACAATCCATAGTTCTTACTGCATTCAGGTCTTTCAACTCTAAGCAGAAGCAGTCCATCAAGCTGTACTTATAGCACGGCAAGGCATCTCTTAGGCCAACATCTCAAATCCTTCCACATTCCTCTTGCAAATCAGCTCCCAAAGGCCAAAAGCCACCATAGTCAGGTTTCCAGCAGCAACTAACCCCACTTCTAAGTAACAACTTTACTGTTGCAGTCAGGTTGCTGGCAGAAAACACCAAACCAAAAGCAACTTGTGGGAGCAAAGGGCTTATTTTGGCATACAGACTTGAGGGGAAGCTCCATCATGGCAGGGAAAAACAATGGCCTGAGCAGAGGGTGGACATCACCTCCTGGCCAACGTCAGATGGACAATAGCTACAGGACAGTGTGCCAAATCCTGGCAAGAAGAAGCTGGTTATAACGCCTACAAGCCTATCCCAAACAAGATATGCCCCCAGCAGGCTCCAATTCCAAAACTGTCATCAGTCTAGAAAATCTCCTACACACATATGCAGAGATTGATCTCCTAAGTGAGTATAAATCCTGTCAAGTTAACCATCAGTATTAGCCATCACACCTGACCAAAGCTGAATATCTAAAACAATAAGCAAGTAAAGAACAAGAATTTAGTTGTTCCCACTTAGTGATAATATGAATGGCTTATGCAGAAAATCCCAGGAAAGTGGAGCTCCAGTGATGCAGTTGGCTAGAGTGTGGGACTTATATAAAAATCCCAGGAAATGTACAACATAATTGCTAAAGCTAATATGTAAATTTGAGAAGGTTATAGGATTAAAAGTTAACATGTAAAAATCAAACAATTACAGAATGAAATATTCAAAACTTCTGTTCAGGTTATCACTCCAAGACAAAAATACCTAGGATGAAATCTGATTAAAAAGGCATCTGGGAACACCGTACCCAAAGCTACTCAACACTGTGTGAGACATGGAAGATATGAAAATGGAGAGAATCCTGTTTGTATTCCGCAAACTCAACACCTTTTTCAGTTTGAGTTTGGCAATTTCCCTCTGATTGGTCTACAGATAATACAATAGACATATTTCGCATGTGCTTGCGTAGTATGTGGGGATGTAGTGGGCGTGGCATATGCACATGTGTGTGCAGATGTGCACTCCCTGTGGGGAGGCCAGAGGATGTCGTCTTCTGTAAGTTAGCCATATATTTCCTTGAGAGGAAGTCACTCTTTGAACCCGGATCTTCAGTTTTCTGGAGCCTCGGTGATTCTCTGGTTTCTGGTCCCCACAGAACTGGGTTCCCAGCTGCTTAGGTGGATGCCAGGAAATCACACTCAGACGGTCACAGGCAGTCATGGCTAGTGTGGCAAGTGCTCTCAGCCAGTGAGCCTTGTTCCCAGCTGGATATAACTGTATTTTATCCCAGTAGACAATTTTTGGTGTGTGTGGGGGAATTGACAAGCTAATTCTAAAATTCATGTAGAATTGTAGGATTTACACTACTTATTTCAACATCGAATCTAAGGCTATATTCATCAAAACTGTTCAGAAACTACACATTAGTGGAAACATAAGGAGCCCTAGAATTGACCCAAACATGCATAGTCAATTCGTGATTGACACAAGTAATTCAGGAGGGATTGAGTGAATGCACACGTAGATAAAGATGAATAATGGGGCTGCAGAAATCGCTCAGCAGCTAAGTGTACTTCCTGTGACCACGAGGGCCTGAGGAAGCCTAAAAGACTGCTCCAGTCCCATCACCAGAACCCACCAGGAGGCATGGCCGAGCGTATCTGTACCTCCTGTCCTGTGGGATGCAGAGACCCAAGAATCTTGGGAGCTAGCGAAAAAAAAAAAAAAAAAAAGAAAGAAAGCAAGTTCTGGGATCAATAGGAGACTCTGGCTCAAATAAACATGGTGGAAGAGCAATGGAGCAGGACACCCCATGTTCTGCTCCTCTGGTCACCACAGGAGAATGCATGGGGTGCTACCTGATCACATGCACATACATATACATGCATACACCCCCACTCCCCCACACAAATAGTAAGAAAAATGCTGTGTCAGCTTGACATTGCTGGGATGAACATCCAAACCAGACACAGTCTGTAGGAGGAAGAGTTGATCTTAGCTTACAGATCCAAGGGGAAGTTCAGTCGATGGCTGAAGAAGCCGTCTTCCAATCACCACCAAACAGCCAGCGCCACAAGCAAGCACAAATGGGCAGCAAACAGTAGGAGGCCAGGCAGAGCTCAGTCTGCTCTGAATACCTTTGGGCTTGGAATTTAGATCTTCCCCTAAACATACCTTAGGGTTAGACCCTAGGATTTGCCTACAGTGACACCTCTTCCAGCCAGGCCACTGGAAATCCAAGTTACAAGTTTTAATCAGACACCCGAGTTGATTGGGAGACATGCATCCAAATTTCCACAAAGAACACTGGCTCTTATACCACATCATTCACAAAAACTGAGTTGACATGAGTGGTAGACATATATGTTCATACCTAAACTTATTTAGCTTGTTTAACTTCTAGAAGAAAACAGATTCACATATTTTGAAACTTTGGCCAGACAAAGGATTCTTAAAACATAAAAAGTAAGAAATAAAAAAAAAACTTAATTTATTTTCATGAAAATGTAAAAGATACCATTTGAAAGGCATCATTAAGAAAATTAAAAGGCAGACCAGGCATGGTGGCACATATCTTGTAATTTCAGCACTTAGAGGGTTGAAGAAGATATTAAGGAAATATTCAGGAAATAATGCTTCTGTTTTGAACATGTACAAACTTTTTTGTACTCCCTAGATAATAAAATATAGTATCTATTTGTGTAGCACTTCCATTATATTGGGAATTGTGCATGATCTAAGCTTAAAGACGTATGCATACTCTAGATTTGAAGAATTCAGGAAGTTTACATAGGTTATGCGGACATCCTGTGTTATTGCATATCTATTCTAAGTGGTTTGGGCACTCAGACTTGGTGTCATTGGGGAGGTCTGGAAGTAATCTCTACTGCTACTGAGGGAGATTGTACCACCTCAGATCTGCTTCCTAGGGAATCTTTCTGCAGATAGCTATTTGACAAGGACTCATGCAGTATATAGGAAGGCCTGTAACTCAGGAATAAGGATAAATATTTCAGAGTTGGGAAAAAAAATGGCTCAATGGGTAACATGCTTATTGTACAAGCATGGGTGTCTGAGTTCAGAGCCCCAGCACCCACATAAAATGCTGGGTGTGGTGTCATGTATTAATAGTTCGGGGGAGATGGAAGACCCCCAGGGCTTGCTAACTAGTTTAGCCAAGTTGTTGAGTCTATGGCTCAGTAAGAGACCCTGTCTCAAAACATTAATAAAGGGCCGGAGAGACAGCTTAGTAGTTAAGGTGCTTGCCTGCAGGGCTTAATGACCCGGGTTTGGTTCCCCAGTATCCACCTAAAGCCAGATGCACAAGGTGGTACATGCGTCTGGAGTTCGTGTGCAGTGGCTAGAGGCCCTAGCACATCCATTCTCTCTCTCTTTCTACTTGCTTCTCTCTGTGTATGTCTATTTGCCTCTTTCTCTCTATCACTCTCTCAAATAAATAAATGAAATATGAAAAAATATATAGAAAAAGAAGCAATGGGCTGGAGAGATGGCTTAGCAGTGCTTGCCTGCAAAGCCTCTAAGGACCCAGGTTTGATTCCCCAGTATCCACGTAAGCCAGAAGCACAAGGTGGTGCATGCGTCTGGAGTTTGTTTGCAGTGGCTGCAGGCCCTGGTGCATCCATTCTCTCTCTCTCTCTCTCCTTGCACATTAACAAATTTATATATATATATATATATATATATATATATATATATATATATATACACATATATATTTTAAAGGCTGGGCATGGTGGTGGGTCTGGAGTTCGTTTGCAGAGGCTGGAAGCCCTGGTGCACCCATTATTCTCTCTCTCTCTCTCTCTCTCTCTGCCTCTTTCTCTGTCTGTAGCTCTCAAATAAATAAATAAAACAAACAAACAAACAAAAAAAGAAATACATGAGAAGGTGTGCATCAGCATCAATCAACAGATAAATACAAATTACAACCAGCCAAGCACACCTGTCAGAGTAAATACAGCTAAATACTGTCAACAGCAGGGGCTCGTAAAAATGGACAGTAAGTCATACATGTCACTGATGAGAGTCAAAAACGGAAACAAGCACTTTGGAAAGCTGAGTCTCTTTTTTTTAAATAAACTTTTTAAAAAAATTTATTTATTTGAGAGAGAGAGAGATAATGGGCGTGACAGGGCCTCCAGCCACTGCAGATGCACTCCAGACTCATGTGCCCCCTTGTGCATCTGGCTAATGTGGGTCCTGGGGAACCGGGGTCCTCAGGCTTCACAGGGAAGCGCTTAACCACTAAGCCATCTCTCTAGCCCAGAAAGCCGAGTCTCTAATAAAACTAAACATGCACATCCCACACCTAGGTAGATACGCCCAAGAGAAGTATATGCTTTATCTCCACAAAACAGCTTACACAAGAGTGCTGATGGAAGCTTAAAAGTTTGGCAGCTTTATGCTGGAAACAACTCACAATGCTCCCTGGAAGTGAATGGATGAAAAGTAGTGTGCACAGGCCAAGGGCCTAGGATAGACCAAAGCACAGATGTACTGATCACCCTCACAGATTCTGTAGCTGAGAATTTGAAGCCGGGCGTGGTGGCGCACGCCTTTAATCCCAGCACCTGGGAGGCAGAGGTAGGAGGATCACTGTGAGTTCGAGGCCACCCTGAGACCACATAGTGAATTCCAGGTCAGCCTGTGCTAGAGTGAGACCCTACCTCGAAAAACCAAAGAGAGAGAGAGAGAGAGAGAGGGCGGGGAGGGAGAATTTATTTGTTTGTGTGTAAAAACTTGTCTGTAACTGAAAAATCAGTGTTCTGTATGTTTCTGTGGTCACGGGTAGATGGACATGCATGGATCTGTGAGAATTCTATTACATAATGTGCATGTGCCCAGTGAGACCATCCAAGGCTGTATTCTGTCTTCTTGCTCTAGCTCATATGTTATGAATGTGTTATTTTCATCATCTATTTAATGATACATTTCTCACTTTTTTTTTTTTGTTATTGGGGATTTTACTGTTTAAAATGGCGCCAAGTGCAGTTCTGAAAAACTATGTAGTGTTGTTGCAAGAAGGCTGTGCTATGCCTTGGGTGAAAGTATACTAAATGTGGTCTCTTGAGCTGGAGAGATGGCTTAGCTGCTAATGCACTTGCATGGAAAGCCAAAGGACCCAGGTTCAATACCCCAGTACCCACATAAAGCCAGATGCACAAGGTAGTGCATGCATCTGGAGTTCACTTGCAGTGACGAGAGGCCCTGGCACACTCATTGTCTCTCTCCGTTTTTCTCTCCCAAGTAAACAAATTTTAAAAAAGGCCTCTTTAAACAAAAACATATGTAAACTTATTATGATTCTGTTTGCTTATATGTATTGATTAGTTGGTACATGTTACACACACACACACACACACACACTTATCTGCTGTTTGTTTCTATATATTGATCAGTTGATGAAACATGTCACCAGAGGCTGACAGGAACGAACCTAACCACCATTTCCCCAGGAGCACCGGTTCAGTACTGGCTAGCTCTGCCTTGATGGCGATTTCATAGCCCACAGCTGCTGTGAGTAATGAGAATCAACTGTGTAAGCAAACACCGACACATGTCACCCATGCTGCGGGCCACACAGAAATTTGCACCAGGGATTCAAGAACAGGTTGATTCTTACAAGGAACAGCGCTGATCGCTGGGGGAGTGTTGACTGGAACGTAGTGTAGGACATTTTTGTTTGTTTATGGGAATGTTTTGCATCTTGATCTGGGAGTTGGTCATTAAGATAGAAGGTTTCCTTTAAGATAGAATTGGTCTCCTTAGCTCTTACTATTTGGGGTTTGCCAGATGCGTTGTTCTTCTGTAACCATGGGGTGGCAGTGTTGCAGAAACGATCAAAATTTGGGCTGCAATTGGGAGTTCAGTGCTCTGTAGAACACTCCTTTACTGGTTGTGTCCGCTCTCCTCCCTTGAAGGAATCTCTGCTCTCCAGCACCTTCTCTTGCCACACTGAACAACACTCTCAGGTGAGAACGCTACATTGTTCCGAGGCAGCCCACAGCACACACGACATGTCCCTGAGACCTGCCTATCACTTCCCTGGTCTCGCCCACCATTTCTCTTCCCTGTCTCACGTCTGTCCCACATCTGACACTCCAGCTCCATCTCCTGAGCACCAGATGCCTCCCTCTGTCCAATCCCACAACCTGGGCATGTCTCTACAGCCATATCAGATAACCGATGCTTCCAGAAGTAACAAACCTGAAAATGGAGGCAATGCTTATCCATAGGGGAAAAGGGTTTCTTTCTTCCAGTTATACACTAGCAAGAAGGCAATAAATAGAGCTATACTGAAAGCCTTGTGAAACTTTAAAGATCTGTTGTTAAATAAGGAAAGTAACACTAAAAGAAGTACAAGGAATAAAATAATAGCCAGACCCTGTTTTTGTGTATGATTTATTTAATTTTATTGGTCATTTGTGTGTGTGTGTGTGTGTGTAAGTGTATAGCCATGGCACACATGGGGAAGTCAGAGGACAGCCCTCTCCTTCCACATTTTTTTTTTTTTTTGAGGTAGGGTCTCACTGCAGCCCAGGCTGACCTGGAACTCACTATGCAGTCTCAGGCTGGCCTCGAACTCACAGCAATCCTCCTACCTCTGCCTCCCGAGTGCTGGGATTAAAGGCGTGCACCTCCACGCCTGGCTCTTCCACCTTTGTTTAAAACAGGGTCTCTCTTGCCACTCTCACTTTTGAGCTTCCACATTCTCCCAGCTCCACTTCCCATTGTTACGGGCACATTGGGGTGATTGCATATGATTGCTGAGCATTGAAAGGAGTTTCCCAGACTGCTGACAGTTTACTTGGGATGGGGAGGGAGCCCAGTGATAAACAGGGAAAACAGGACTTCACTGTAAGGCTTCACACTAACAACATGTACAACATTTTCATTTTGGGTTACGTATCATATGTAGAGCATGTGCATGCGTGTACAGACATATGCATGTCTATGCCATATCTCTGGATATACAAATCTATCCTTTCTTGTACAGTTTCTGTGTTTTATATTATGCCTACACTCTGGCCACATCAAAACTATAAAAGTATACTTTTGTCTTTAGTTTCTACGTACGAATTTATTTTACTTAACATTCATATGCTTAGCCAATCCAACATACGTTGTAAGGTAGAAGGTTAATATAACTGTTTTTCTTATTTTCTTTCTTTTAAAAATATTTTATTTATTTATTTAAGAGAGAGAAAATGGACACACCATGACCTCTAGCCACTGCAAATGAACTCCAGACACATGTGCTACTCTGTGCATTTGGCTTATCTGGTACTGGGAAATCATACCTGGGTCCCTAGGCTTAATAGGCAAGTGCCTTAACCATGAAGCCATCTCTCCAGCCTCTCTCACTCTTTCTCTTTCTTGCCCTCCCTGCCCTCCTTCCTCTCTCCCCCCTCCCCTCCCTTTCTTTCTTTCTTTCTTTTTATATTTATTTATTTATTTATTTTTGAGACAGGATCTCACCATGTACCCAGTGGCCCAGGCTGATTTTGAACCTGGCAGTTCTCATGCCCCAGTCTTCCCAATGCTAGTATCACAGATGTATGGTACCCTAGTGGCACATGACTGTAATGGCAGTGTGTGGAGGCCGAAGTTCAAGGACAGCCTCTGCTGTGTAGTAAGTTTCAGAGCAGCCTGGATATATGAGACCCTGTCTCAAAATGAAGTGAAAAAAATTTAAATATTTTCTTTATTTATTTGAGAGAGACAGAGATAGAGAGAGATAGAGAGAATTGACCCACCAGGGCCTCAGCCACTGCTATTGAACTCCAGACGCTTGTGCCACCTGGTGGGCATGTGCGACCTTGCTCTTGCCTCCCCTTTGTGCATCTGGCTAATGTGGGGTCTGGAGGGTCGGACGTGGGTCCATAGGCTTTGTAGGCAGGCGCCTTAATTGCTTAGCCATCTCCCCAGCCCCAAATTATTTATAAATAATTAGCAAATTTACTCAGATTTTTAAAGACTCCATAGCACAGTAGCAGCCTCTATCCCAGTGGCAAGTTACTATGTGTGGCAATTCAGAATGTAACTGTGAAGCTCAGAGGCACCGGGAGGGTATTGGCCAAGAGCTCCAGAGGATACACAGCACAAGTTGGGGGGGGGGGGAGGACAATGCCATGTGCCTGCTGATACTCCTATCCGCCGCTCCCTTTGTTGTTCTGGTAACTTCCACCTTCTGATCTTGCCAAGATAAGAAGATCTGCCTCTTGTGTTTTCCAGATTTTGTTAGATTCTTCAAAGGGCGGCCTGTTCTCTAGGACTCCACAGTCCTGATCTCTGCTTGAGGCAAAGTGGTTCCACCCAGCAGCCCTGAGAGGCTGTTATCTGTCCACCAGTAAACTCCATGAGACATAAATTCCTTCTGCTCTTCCCAGCTCACAGGGCACACTTCAGAAGTTGGCGGCAGGTCCTTTGATTCCATTCTGAGGAGCTGGAGGAGCTGCATTTCAATCTTTACCTACCTAGACCTCATCACCATTGACATGAGTTCCTAGCCAAGGGCCTCCTCCCCCCCCTTTATTTTTTGATCATTTTACTGTCCTCAAACATATGTATTTGATTCTTTTTTTTTTAATTTTTTTTTGTTCATTTTTTATTTATTTATTTGAGAGTGACAGACACAGAGAGAAAGACAGATAGAGGGAGAGAGATAGAATGGGCGGGCCAGGGCTTCCAGCCTCTGCAAACGAACTCCAGACGCGTGCGCCCCCTTGTGCATCTGGCTAACGTGGGACCTGGGGAACCGAGCCTCGAACCGGGGTCCTTAGGCTTCACAGGCAAGCGCTTAACCGCTAAGCCATCTCTCCAGCCCTGTATTTGATTCTTGAATAAAAACATGATAGATGTAAAACAAAGTTCATGTTTGCTCTATCCTATTGCTGAGTCCCCATTGCCATGGCCATGATTTTTTCCAGGCTTCTGAGGTCTACCGTGTATCTCAGACTTCCTAGGGAGAGGTTGTAGGTTCTCCCCGACAGCATGTCTTTCAAGAATAACTGCATGCTATTTCTTATGCTGGTTTTCATAACATAAAACAAAGTTATGTGTTATGATGATTATGCTTTCGTAATTAGTGGAATTCCAAAAGCGGGAATGTTTAATATTGAAGACTGTCGGATGCCCAATGTGGCGGCACATAACTGTACCTACTCAGGTGGCTGAGGCAGGAAGAGAGAAATCCAGGGATTTCTGGTCAGTCTGGACAACTTCACAAGACCCTATTTTAATGAAACAAAACAAAACAAAACAATTAAAACAAGAAGAATGAAAAGAGGAAGAGCCAAGCATTCTAAAGAAAAGGGTTAAAAGAAAAGAAATTCTCTAAAGATGGTAGAAAGTAAGAGGAGCAGACAGACATATACCTAGAATTCATTACAAACTTTCTGAGCTGGGCGTGGTGGCGCACACCTATAATCCCTGCAATGGGGAGGCGGACGTAGGAGGATCGCCATGAGTTCAAGGCCAGCCTAGGAGTACAGAGTGAGTTCCAGGTCAGCTTGTGCTAGAGTGAGACCCTACCTCAAAAACAACAACAAACCCCTGTAGCCCCCCCCCACCCCAAATAAAACAGTGTTCTGGAATGAGACATGGTTTGCTACAGGAAAGGTCTGTTACACTAAAAGGACAAAAGGAATCAAAAATGCAAAGCTGATTGTGCGATCACAAAGGGTTTGAATCTGGAAGATAAGGGGCTGTTCTTGGAGCACTGGGTGTTGCCGAGTTGAACCCTTGACTGAACACGAACAAAGGAAAAAGAAGAGGAAAGTGGCCTACACCCTACAGAGCAATGACAAGGACGTTAAAACCTAGTATAAGGAGGCACGTTCTCTTTCTCTTGGCTATAACGATGTTCTCATAGAATCAAAGAAATACACTTCAGGTCTGCAAAATGGCCAAGAAAGGGACGTTCTTGCCCTTAGTGCTTTGGGGTGAGTAATGTTAAAGGCATCTTGGTTGAAGTATGCCCCCCAAAGAGGTTAAAGTTCTAACTTCCCAGTTCCTCAGCATGGACTTTATTTAGAAATAGACTCACTGCATGTGGCATTAGATAAGAGAAACTCACCCTACAGAGGAGAGAGAGGTACACCGCAAAGAGGTTGCCACGTGAAGACCCGGGCACGTGGGGGGAGGAGGATGCACACGACGCTGGAGGCGGGATGGAGCCCAGGCACACCGCTGGCATTAACAGGAGACCAGGGAAGACCTGCCCAGCCTGTCAGGAGGCGTTTGGTCCAGCTCATTCTCTGACTCTGAACGTGTGGTTGCAAGCCGTCTACTGTGCCGTACTTTCTAGCGGCAGTCCCAGGACACCTGCTTTTGCCTGTCCCCCACCCTACCCCCCAACCCTTCCCCTTCCCGTGAGACAAATTTTTATCAGACTCACCCCTGCCCCACAGGTTCACTTGGGAAGATCAGTCCTTTGAGGGTGGCTTCCTGTACCCGAGTTGGGATTTGGCTCCAAGGATGCTTTTCCTTTGCCTCATTATTTTGTATAGTATTTTCATCTTGGTTTAGGTTGGCCTTGTTTTCTTTCTGTGTCTCTGAGTAACGAAGGTAACAGGTTTGCCAATGAACACTCTCCACGTCAGGACTGGCTGGAGTGAATCCCCTTGGAAGATGCCAGCAGAGGAAGAAACGCCCACACGTTTCTGACCATCATCATTTTCAGTTTCCTTGGCCGCTGTGGTACTGACTGCCCCCACTGCAGAAACGCTTGAGAAATGCCAGACCGGAATGTATCTTCTTGCTGTTGGGGCTTTCATATCTGAAATGAAGATGGTCTCGCTTGTTTTTCTCCCCTGAGCATTGATCTAGAAAAAGTAAATGATGACAATCCAGAACCTTATTTCATTCTTAAAAAATATTTATTTTTTTGAGAGACAGAGGAAAGAGAGTGTGCATATAGGTGCACCAGGGCCTCTTGCCACTGCACATGAACTCCAGACACATGGGCCACCTTATGTGGCTGGCTTTACATGGGTCCTAAGGAACTGAACCTGAACCAACAAACTCTGCAAGCAAGTGCCTTTAACAACTGCGGCATCTCTCTAGCCTCAGAACCTTATTTATTTATTTATTTATTTTTGTTTGCTTGTTGGCTAGTCACAGAGCATACGGATGAGTGGAGCTGGTTTTTATCAAGGGCACTTGATAAATCTCCACATCATGAAAGTGGAATCCACCTTCAAAACCAGCTCCACTCATCCGTACGCTCTGTGACTAGCCAACAAACAAACAAAAACAAGCTATTACATTAGTCTATCCTTAAATACTGGTTAAATATCTGGGGAACTCCAGACATTTGAAGAACATATTTCTAAGTAGAAAACTTTCTTAATGAAAGAAATAGGGTTCTGACTTGTCTTAATAATTTAGAGGAAGGTTGAGAAAACATAGAGAGAAAAACTATGAGTAGGTTGGCACAGGGAGAGATTATACATAATATCATGGGGGGAAAATCAGAAAAATATCTTACTGGCTCATGTATCTGATTTTAGTTTTGGCTAAGTATGACTTCTAGTCACGCAGGTGCTATTTACCTATGGATAACAGATACTAGAGAAGGAAGCTGGACACAAGACTCAACTGCATTGCCAAATCCTGAGAATGAGGGGCAAAGAGAAAGACTTTAATACTCAAGATGCAAAACAGGAAGATGGATGGTGAGAAGTCTCAACAGGAAAGCCCTGTATAAAACAAAGGTGGCTGAAGAAACTCACCTTGGGAAATTGTGATGCTGCTGGTTTTGGGGTACAGATGCACTTAACCAAGCCATGCAGGGTGCCAAGAACCATGTTATGTTACCTTTTAAAAAATTTCTTTATTAACATTTTCCATGATTATAAAAAAAAAATCCCATGGTAATACCCTCCCCCCCCCTTTCCCCTTTGAAATTCCATTCTCCATCATATTACCTCCCCATCTCAATCATTGTATGTTACCTTTTTTAAAAATAATATTTTAGGGCTGGAGAGATGGCTTAGTGGTTAAGCGCTTGCCTGTGAAGCCTAAAGACCCCAGTTCAAGGCTCGATTCCCCAGGACTCACGTTAGCCAGATACACAATGGGGTGCATGTGTCTGGAGTTCCTTCGCAGTGGCTGGAGGCCCTGGCGCGCCCATTCTCTCTCTCTCTATCTGCCTCTTTCTCTCTCTGTCTGTTGCTCTCAAATTAAAAAAAAAATATTTTATTTTTATTTATTCATTTGAAAGAGGCAGAGAGGGGGATGAATGGGCATGCTAAGGCCTCCAGCTGCTGGAAACGAACTCCAGAATCATGCACCACCTTGTGCATCTGGCTTACATGGGTCCTGGGGAATCGAACCCGGGTCCCTTGGCTTTGCAGGCAAGTCTCTTAACTACTATGCAATCTCTCCAGCCCTACGTTACCTATTTTTACAAAAGAAAGTCTCATATTTGTCACCTCAAAGAACCTGGGGCCAGTAATCTGAGCATGGCTCAGCCGGGTATTGTGGCTCAGGGTCTCTCAGAGGTGATGGTCACAGTACTGGCTGGAACTATAGTCACCTGAAGGCTCACCTAGGGAAGGGCCCACTTCCATGGTTGTTAGCACACTCACTTGCTCATGGTTGCTCCTTATTGGCTGGTGGCTGGACACATCCCTCACTTCTTCTCTACTTTGTTCCTTCCATGATGCAGCTTACAACATGGCCAGCTGGCATTCCTCAGAGCAGACTAGCAAGAGAGGAAGAAATGTGTCAGAAATCAGAACGTTTGTCATGTCTCCTCACTTTTGTCCTTATTCAAGAAGAGGGTTGTATCCAAGAGTACAGGCCCCAGGAGTGAGGGGGATCACTGAAGGCCATCTTAGAAGCTGCTTACCTCCAAGGGGCATAACCAGAAACAGACTTTCCCAAGGTATGTTTGACAGAGAAACGTTTGTGCTCCTGTACTAAGGAGAGTGTACATATTTCTAACCTTGTGTTGAATGCTATGTGAAAACAAATAGACCTTTAAATGTGGAAAGGGTGATTAATGGAAAGGATGTACTGACAGAGGCTAACAGGTGGAAAGAAGAACCAAGGGTCTAAGAGAAAACTGAGGCTGTTTTCAGTCAGGAAGGTGTGTGTTCACAGTTTCCACTGAAGCACTAAGACCCCAGGCCAGACAGAATAGTTCACATGAAAAAACAGCTGCTTGGGCTAGAGAGATAGCTTAGTGGTTGAGGTACTTGCCTGCGAAGCCTAAGGGACCCAGGTTCAATTCCCAATGTAAGCCAGATGCACAAGGTGGCACATTCCTCCGGAGCTCCTTTGCAGTGGCTACAGACCCTGACGCCCCCATTCTCTTCCCCATTCAAATAATAATAATAAAAAAAACCCTGCTGCTTAAAGACAACCTGACGTTCCCAGACATTTGACTGTCCCCAACACGATTGTCTTTCAAAGGGACAAAGCAATACCTGCCACCAGAATGTACCATTGAAAGAAGCATCTGGGGCCCCAAAGCCTTCTTCACACCAAAGATGGGCAGAAGCTAGCCAACTGAGGCCTTGCTCCTTAAAAGGAGCAATCAGAAAGGAGAAAGGGGAAAAAAAAAATCACAAAGCTGGGAGAAAATTCCCTTCCAGAAGGCCTCTCTCCTCTAATCCAGGTAGGCTCCCTGTGAGGCGTCTCTTCCGGCCAGCCACGGAATACCTGCTTTTCTTGAAGCTCATTTCATTCAGACAGCCCTCAACTATCACACACCCAGAAAGAATTTCCCCAACCAGTACCTGAAATAGCAACCCTCTGCCCAATCTCTTATCCTGCTTTGATTTTTCTTCATAGTAATTACCACTTTGCAGAACTTATATTACATTTATTTATTTATTTCCTGTTTATTGCCTGACTCCTTCACTAAAATAAAAACTTGGAGGCAGGCATGCATCATGCCTTTAATCCCCGCACTTGAGACGCGGTGGCAGGGAGATCATGAGTTTAAGGCCAGCCTCAGCCGCAGAGAGAGTTGGGACACTCAGCCTGGGCTACATGAAACCCTGAACAAAAACAGAACACAAAACAAAAGCAGTAAAAACATGAAGCCCTTTGGCTCACTGTTCTAGAATTTGCAAAGTACGTTATCGGTTCTTAGTGCCCATTAAGTGAATTTAAAAAATAATAATAATCTCTTAAACATAAAAAAAAAAAACCATGTAAAAGACAAGCAAGGACAGTTCGTTAGAACTGTGATAACACAAATTCATGCGCACCTGGTACTAGTCACTTGGAAATAGCTGTGCACAGCACTTAAATAGGCACGGTTTCTGAAAGTTCTGCCAGAAGCAACTGTACTTTCGTGCAGACAGACGCGAGCTAAAAACCGGGGCTCCTCTGGGCAGGGCCCGAGCTCCCCCGCCCTCTCCCGCCCTCTCTTATTAAATGTATTCTTGTCTCTATTTGATTTGCTGTCCCGCCCGGATCCCCCCCGTCTCATTGGTCTACGCCGCAGTCCATCACTTCCAGGCCCGGGCACCCCATTGGTCCGCGGGCGCGCCGGGGCAGGAGGTGTTCCCCAGTGACGTCTGGGGTGCTGCCCTCCCACATTCCGGCGTCTGGGAGGAGACTTCCCGCGGCTCTGCCCCGGCCGGGGCGGGACATGACTAAGAGCTAGACTTCCGATTGGCTCTAGCTAGGCGATCCTGGCATCCGATTGGCCAGCGTCTTGGGAGGAGGTTTGGTCGCCTCTGAGTCTCGGGGAGCGGCGGCTGGGCAGCTCCGGGGAGGGTTAAAAAAGTTTCTCTGGAGCAGTAGTGGGAAGTGGGCTCGCGGCGGGCGAGGGTTTTTGTTTTGTCTCGTTCGTTTTCTCCGCACGCGAGCTGGTCTCTCCTCTCCGTGTTGGATGCACGTGCCGACTTAATCGCTGCAGCCTCCGATCGGAGCCCCAGCGCGGCTGGCCCTCATCCTCAGCCCCCCGGGGAGGGTGGTTGCTCTGGATCTCCGACTTCACGGGGCGGGAGCGGTGTCTCTCTGGGGCTCCAGCCCGAGTGCATAAGACACCTCGCACACCCACCCGCGCGCGCGCGCACGCCCGCACGCACGCACACCCACACCCACACCCACGCGCGGACACAGGCGGCCCCGCCGGCTCCCCGCCAGCCCGAGCATCCCGGCCATGGAGGTGCTGGAGAGCGGGGAGCAGGGCGTCCTGCAGTGGGACCGCAAGCTGAGCGAGCTGTCAGAGCCCGGGGACACCGACGCCCTCATGTACCACACGGTGAGGACTCCGGGGCCCGCGCGGGCGGGGGGTGGGTGGGGTGGGGGCCTGGAAGGTGGGGAGCGGGGTGGGGTGGTGTCACCCGAGGAACAGCTGGGGGAAACCGGGGGACGGGGGCAGGAGAGGCGGTCTCTGCGAGAGAGAGAGAGAGAGAGAGAGAGAGAGAGAGAGAGAGAGAGAGAGACAGACAGACAGACAGACAGACAGACAGACAGACAGAGACAGGCAGACAGACAGACAGACACAGACAGACAAACAGAGAGGGCATGGCCGGGTTTAGGGATAACAGTAGTGTTTCTATCCGAGCAGGTGAAGGGGCCCGGTTGGGGCTTTAAAAAACTTTTTTTTTTTTTAAAAAGAATTTATTTATTTGAGAGAGACAGAGAGAATGGGCACGCCAGGGCATCCAGCCTCTGCAAACAGACTCCAGGTGCTCGTGTGCATCTGGCTTTTCGTGGGTCCCGGGGAATCAAACCCGGGTCCTTCTGCTTTGCAGGCAAGCAAGCGCCTTAACCGCTAAGCAAATCCCTTCAGCCCGCTTTTAAACTTTCTTAAGGGGATGACACTTGTGGTTTCTATGACAATTCGTATGATTTTTCCTGCCGGTCGCACCGTTTCCTCTTGCTAACGGTACAGTATCGCCGGAGCGTTGCGTGTGTGTGTGTGTGTGTGTGTGTGTGTGTGTGTGTGTGTGTGTCTTTAGAGAATACCTCCGACTAAGCTAGTCGTGGTGATTTTTGTGGGAAGGGTTTTAAGAAACTGGACTAGCTAATGTAGCCCTTTCTTTCCATCTCCATCATACCGTCTCCCTCTCCTTTTGCGTCTCTTCACATTCCTATTTATATCTTTTTTTTTTTTTTAAAAATGCTTATGCGTTGTAAAGCCTTCCACGCATTGGGAGGAAGGCCGCTTTATTTGTCTGCCTAAACTATATAGCCAAGAAGTCGGCTTGCTTCCTCCCTATTCAGAGGAAAGAGCAGGGGAGGAGTAGGAAAATCTGAGGCAGCTGCATATTTCAGGAAGACTTTGGGGGGCGGGGAGGGTGGTGGGACAGCTCATCAGTTCCTTGTATCCCTAGGTGCCTCTGAGACCTGTTAGGAGATCCAGCTGTCAGGGTATGAGCATGGCATTTTAAGTTGTCACTTGCGGGTTTTGTTTTTTTTTAAAATATTAAATCTGCAAAGGGAAGCTTTGTTTCTGATAGCCAGCCCTGATAGTAGGACTTTGTTCAAGATCTACTAAAAGTTCTAGCAATGAGAGAGAGGAAGGGAAGGAAGGAGGGAGGGAGAGGAGGAGAGCATCGCTAACGAGGAAAGGAGACAGTGGGCCGCTTTCCCTTCTCTGTGCTGTTAATGGGGTCAGCACCAGGATATTTGAAACTTGCGAAACAGGGCCCTGCAGGCTCCACCTCTTCGGCATTTGCCGCTGGCTGACTGAGAAAAGGTCTGGGGCCTCCCTGCTGATCCCCACTGAAGCATTTGTGGTGCCCAACACCGCAAATAGGTGGCAGGGTGGGTTTGGGTGGGGAGGGGAGGGCTGACATTTGCATGGTTGCGAGGGATGTTGCCGGGTAAAAGCCAGATGTTGAGCTAGAGCCCAGCTATCTGTTGATCGGGCCTTTGCTCACCACCGAGCCCGGAATCCGTCTGTCCCAAGGAGGCCATGTGGACTGTCTTTGGATCAGCAGCCCAAATGTGCTTCCTGCCCTCTAGGAAGAACCTGGAGCTTGCAGGGCCCACAGATGTCTAATGATTATTGGGGGGGGGGGGCTCTAGATGTTTCCACTGGTAGGTGCTCCATCTCAGCCCTGTGTGGAGCACAGCTCTTCTCTTTCTTAAACATAATGATGTCAGTGTCACCCAGTAGCTTCAGGGCCACAGATTGGGGGCTTTCATCCCGTGGAAAGGATTATGCGTGGAACCCACACGGCTAGGCAGGGACTAAGCATTGTAAGAGCACAGGCTGGCCCTGAGGTGCTACCTGGGATGGGCATGGACTCCAGGAGACAGAACTTGACCTCGCTCTAGAACCTTTATGTGCAGGTTCAAGGGTAGACACCTTGCCTTCCTTTTCATAGTAACAGCTCAGATTTTCTGTGTCATTGTGGTAGACCAAGTAATGGGGGATTATTTTTCCGCTAATCCTCTCTCTAAAATGGCTATTGTGTTCTTCAGACAGGTGTCTCACTTCTGAACAGCTCCCTCATAAAATGCCACTCCTCATTGTTACAAGTCATTAATAAGTGTATGTGAACGTATGTATGTATGTATGTGTATATGTATATGAATTAATGCTGAGAGAGGCATAGACAATTGGATGATATACCTTTAACCCGAGGGGGCCTGGTAGTGATTTCAAAATAAGTACCTCTCCCATCTTTTTTTTTCTTGAACTCTGCTGGGTACAGAGCTCTGTTTTTTAATAGTTGATTTTTATTTACTTGTTTACTGGTGAGCGAGAGAGAGAATGAGAATGGGCTCAATGGGGCCTCTAGACACCGCAAATGAACTTCAGACTCATGTACCACCACGTCTTATGTGGGCACTGGGAAATCGAACCTGTGTTCTTAGGTTTCTCAGGCAAGCACTTTAACCATGAAGCCATCTCTTCAGCTCTAGAGCCATTTGTTCATGATGGGTGCTGGCCTGGCCTCCAGCTCAATCTGCCTATGGACGAAATGATGGTCTGATTTTTTTTTTTTTTTTTTGGTTTATCGAGGTAGGGTCTCATTCTGGTCCAGGCTGACCTGGAATTAACTCTGTCATCTCAGGGTGGCCTTGAACTCACGGCAATCCTCCTACCTCTGCCTCCTGAGTGCTGGGATTACAGGCGTGCACCACCATGCCTGGCCTGATGGTCTGATTTTATTATGCCTTCAGTGATACTTATTAAATATCTTCAGCGTATCAAGCATTATTCTAAGCACTTGGAGCACATCCATGAACAAAAGCACACCCAGATTTCAGACCCTGTGCAGGTTACATTGTGTGTGTGAGTGTGTGCAAATGCATGGGAAAAACAATCAGGGATGAACGTAACAGAGAATGTTAGACATGTCAAGTGCTGTGGAAAGAGAAAAAGTGGAACGTGGGCAGAGGCTGAAGGGAAGAGGAAGGGCAGGGTGTGCTGTGGAAAGGAGGGTCAGGTCAGCCTGTCCTGAGGGGCTTGAGTGGGACTGTCAGCTCAGCAGGAGGAAAAGGCCAGGCCAAGGCTGGCCCTCAGAAGATGCCCTCCCTGCCCCACCACCTGGCACAAATACCATCTTCTGCTCTAGAGTCCCCTGCTTGGGGAGTCATTTTCCTTGTAAACTCAGGTTACTTCCAAGGTGCCAGTGACCATTTCTGGAATGACCCAGTGACATATTCCAAGTTGGGTGCGTTAGGCTTTGTTATATGAGGAGAGGAGAACCTGGGAGCCAGTTGGCCGGGAACGGGGAGTTAATAAAGTGTAAGTAGCCGGGCGTGGTGGTGCCCGCCTTTAATCCCAGCACTTGGGAGGCAGAGGTAGGAGGATCCCTGTGAGTTCGAGGCCACCCTGAGACTACATAGTGAATTCCAGGTCAGTCTGAGCTAGAGTCAGACCCTACCTCACAACAAACAAAAAAACAAGTGTAAGTAAGAGATGGTGATAGTTATAGTCTATCCCAACAGAGTGGGCCTTCTGCCTGTCCTGCTCCTGTTCTCCTGTTAACCCTATAGGCGCCACCCTTAGATGGATGCAGTACTTTTTAAAAATGTTTTAGTTTTATTTACTTATTTGAGAATGAAAACAAGGCAGGGGAAGAGAGAGGGAGAGAAAGAATGGGCCTACCAGGGCCTTCAGCCACTGCAAACGAACTCCAGATGCATGCGCCTCCTTGTGAATCTGGATTACGTGGGTCTTGAGGAATTGAACTGAGGTCCTTCGGCTTTACAGGCACACGCCTTAACTGCTAAGCCATCTCTCCAGCCCCTTGCAGTGCTGTTACCATCTTAAAATTCTTAATCATTTTTGGATAGGGACCCCACATCTTCATTTTGTGTGGGTTCCCACAAATGAATGTCACAGCTTCTGCTGAAAGGCATCATGTATAGTGCTTTACCAAAATTATGCCATTTTTCCTCTTCTTGACCCAGTGGAGGATACCTTTAATTTTTTTTTTATTTTAAAAAATATTTTATTTGGCCTGGAGAGATGGCTTAGCGGTTAAGCACTTACCTGTGAAGCCTAAGGACCCCGGTTTGAGGCTTGATTCCCCAGGACCCAGGTTAGCCAGATGCACAAGGAGATGCATGCATCTGGAGTTCGTTTGCAGTGGCTGGAGGCCCTGGCACGCCCATTCTCTCTGTCTCTCTATCTGCCTCTTTCTGTCTCTGTTGCTCTCAAACAAATAAGTAAAAATTAACAAAAATATTTAATAAAAATATTTTATTTATGTGCAAGAGAGGGAGGGAGGGAGAGAGAATGAGAATGAGCAAGGGCATGTCAGGGTGTCTTCCACTGCAAATGAACTCCAGACGCATGTGCCACTTTGTGCATTTGGTTTTATGTGGGTACTGGGGAACTGAACCCAGACCATCAGACTTTGCAAACAAGTGCCTTTAACCACTGAGAAATATCTCCAGTCCCCATGATTCCAAATTTTTGATTTTTTATTTGCACGTGCATGCACGCGTGTTTGTGTATGTGTGTATGTGTGTAATGTAGTGTGTATGAGCACGCCAGGGTCTCTTGCTGCTTCAAACAAGCGTCTGTCTAACTTTTTGTGGGTGGCTGGAGAATTGAGCCTCGGGTAGAAAGCTTTGAAAGCAAGTGCTTCTCAGCGCTGAGCCACCTTCCCAGCCTCAAGCTCATTTTTACTATTTTCTGACAGTCTCATTTTACATATAAGAAAGAGGAGGTTTGATTTGTTTACGTACATTGCCTCAGGTACCACAGCCAGTTAGCAATCCAGTCAGGATTCAAACCCAGATGTACCTGGCTCCAAAGCTGGCGTTCTCATCTATCATGCTATAGGCCGAAGAATGCTGATGTGAGGAGAAGGCTGTGCCTAAGAAGTAGAGAGAAAATGATAGGTTTACAGAAACTGCTGAGCCCCAGAGCAGCTAATGTTTCACTGGGGCAGACAATGGCAGCCACCAAGTCTGTTTTGCTTATCACATTCATTGTGCTAAGTCGGGATCTGGTTGTCCATGAGCCTGATTGTTAATGCTCCTTTTTTTTTTAACAAACTTGTCACATAATATATTTCAGAAATAGAGAATGTTCAAGCTGCCTCAGGATGGAATTTTATAATGTCTCTCAGATGCTTCCTGTGAGCTGTCAGGAGCGATGCTTTTCTCATTTGATGAGGTACAAAGACTTCTTGGTCCAGAAGGCCCAAGGCTTAGAGAAGACAGGTTGAAAGTCTACAAAACAGCAAAACACATGGAGAAGACAGATACAGACTTGCATTGCTAAAGCTATGGGCTTTTTCTTGAGGTCTAAGAACGTTTTCAGGATGAGGGTGCAGCTCATGGGACCCCGGTTTCTCGCATAGCACTGAAAACAAAGGGGCCTCTCAGATGCTGGAATAACATTTTACTTTTAACTCAGTGACTAGTTCTTGCTTCCAGACAGGAGCGAAGGTAAAAGAGAACGTGGCTGAGCTGGGTGTGGTGACGCACGCCTTTAATCCCAGCTCTCAGGAGGCAGAGGGAGGGGGATCACTGTGAGTTTGAGAATACTCTGAGATGACATAGTGAATTCCTTGTCAGCCTGGGCTAGAGCGAAACTCTACCTGGACAAACCAAAGAAAAAAAGAAAAAAGAAAAGATGGCTGATCTAAAAGTGAGGAGTTGTCTCTCAGGGTTGGATATCAGTGAAGACACCTTCCTTAACCCCCTCTGCAGACATGCCTGGGTGTTGGACATTCCTAATGTTCATGCTGTTACTATAAGATTGCGCACAAATTACATTGTAGGGGATTCTCTGTGGGCTTTTGCAATTTAAAGAGCAAAATAATCTGTAACTTTTATTATAGACACACTGTGTTCTGGAGGGATGGTCAAAAAATGGGTAACTTGAGCCGGGTGTGGTGGCACACGCCTTTAATCCCAGCAGTTGGGAGGCAGAGGTACGAGGATCGCCGTGAGTTTGAGGCCACCCTGAGCCTACATAGTGCATGATTTCCAGGTCAGCCTGGACTAGAATGAAACCCTACCTCGGAAAATCCAGGAAAAAAAAGGGGGGTAACTCATTGTTTCCTGTAAAGGCATTTAGAGTTCTGGGATCAGGAGAGAGAAGACAGCCTAGCAACACCCCATAGCATTTGGTACCATTCAAATTTTCACCTCCCAGATGTGCTTAGGAAGTGCTTGGTGTGGTATTGCACACCTGTAACCCTAGCACTTGAGAGGGTAAGGTAGGAACACCGTGGGTTCAAAGTTGACCTGGCTACTGAGCAGGTTCCGGGTTAGCCTGGGCTACATAGTGAGCCTTTAAAAACAAAATAAAGGGCTGGAGAGATGGCTTAGCGGTTAAGCGCTTGCCTGTGAAGCCTAAGGACCCCGGTTCGAGGCTCGGTTCCCCAGGTCCCACGTTAGCCAGATGCACAAGGGGGCGCACGCGTCTGGAGTTCGTTTGCAGAGGCTGGAAGCCCTGGCGCGCCCATTCTCTCTCTCCCTCTATCTGTCTTTCTCTCTGTGTCTGTCGCTCTCAAATAAATAAATAAATAAATAAATAAATAAATAAATAAAAATTTAAAAACAAAATAAAATAAACAGAAAAAATGGTTGTGGAGATAGCTCAGTGGATAAAGTGTTTGCCGTGCAAGCCTGGGTACCCGAGCTTGGAACCCTTGAACCCAGATAAAGCCAGATTGAGAGACTATGAATGTCTGATATCCCAGCGTGCCGATGGCAAGATGGGAGATGGAGTTAGGAGAATCTTCTGGAAGCTAGTGGGCCAGCCAGTTTGGCCAACACAGTGGTGAGCAACAAGTGACCCTCCCTCAAGTAAGCTGGAGTTAATGATCAGTACCCAGGGTTGCCCTCTAACCTCCACATACATTCTATAAAATGCACATGCTGGCTCTTTCTCTCTCTCTCACACACACACATAATCACATAATTCAGGAGAAAAAAAAAATCACAATTTTAAAACTCAAGGGATTAGGGGTAAAGTGGACTTGTCGAAACCTAGACTAGAAGTAAATAGTGAATTTCACCTGAGTGTCCTTAGGGGCAAAGGAGACGTCAGAGCTGCCTTCAGATGCACTGTCGCCCACATGGCTGCAGACCTGGCATGAAGGCTTCAGGACTGGCACTGCTGCATGGTAGAAAAGGGTTCAGTCCCAGGGTGAAGGGAGACAGTGGATTTGGAAATGATGAACCTTGTGATCTCGGTCACTTTCCCTCTTTCCTATCTATATATTTCTTTTTTAAAAAATATTTTAGTTTTATCTATTTATTTGAGAGAGGGGAAGAATGGGCACGCCAGGGCTTCCAGCCACTGCGAACGAACTCCAGATGCACGTTCCACCTTGTTCATCTGGCTTACGTGGGTCCTGGTGAATCGAACCGAGGTCCTTTGGCTTTGTAAGCAAGTGCCTTAACTGCTAAGCCATCCCCCCCCCCCCAGCCCAACTCCTTTATATTTGTGAAATTCCATCTGAAAAATGAAGATTCCCTCAGTTTCTGTAGTGAGTATTGCTCATTTAGAATGGGAAGCATAGGAAATGGCCTTTGTCAAGGTGACTACAGAAGTTCTGCTTAGCTTTCAGTGGAGACTCCAGGCAAAGCCAGTTTTCTGTAAAATCGTGTGGAGGTTAACACAGTTCAAACTGGATATCTGGCCTGGAGTTCCTGAAGTGCAACGGCTGGTCCCAGGCAGTGGTAGGCAGGGAGTTAAAGGCGCGTCGAGTCCGCTGGTGTCCCCAAGGATAGCATCTGGCTTCCTCATTTCACTCGCGCCGACTTGGCTCATCTCACAGGGCTGCTGCTTCCTGCCTGCAGAGCCCAGAAACCGACCCAGTTCCAAGGGGATATTGAAGGTTTGGCTTTGATGTTCCCACAGATGGAGGGCTTGGCTCCTCATTGGCTGAGAGACCAGCGCTTTGGGTCACCTGACCTCAGCCAGCTGAACTAGCCCCGAGTTCTAGCAGAAGCCAAACTGTGAATAAGAGTTGGGCTTCAAGGCCCTGGTTTGACCTTTTTACGCCTTTGTGCCCTTGCCTTCCCTTTCTCCAGCTCCAAGTGCTCACTGCGATGCTCTTTTTTTTTTTTTTTTCCAACTGGTCCTCTTGAGATTTTGCCATCAGAAAAGATTTGATACACTTACACTACAAGTTTTAATATATCAGGAAGGCTTGCTTAAGGGGTTAACCCTGTGGACATGTACTGCTTTGTTATTCCATACACAATTTTTATATCTTGTTTTTATTGATATTTTTTATATTTACATAATGGATTTTAATCATAATCCCCTGCCTGCGCTGTCTCTTGCTTGTTACCCCTTCCCCACATCCCTTTCAATGAACATTTTTCTCCCTCTTTTTTTTTTATCCTTCTTTATTTTTTCGAGGTAGGGTATTACTCTAGCCCAGGCTGACCTAGAATGCACTGTGTAAACTCAGGGTGGCCTTGAATTCACCACGATCCTCCTGCCTCTACCTCCCAAGTGCTGGGATTAAAGGTGTGTGCCATCACACCCGGCTTTTTCTTTTCTTTTTTTTTTTTAATATATTTTATTTTTATTTATTTGTCAGAGAATTTGAGAGAGAGAGAGAGAGAGAGAGAGAGAGAGAGAGAGAGAGAGAAAGAGAATGGGCGCGACAGGGCCTCCAGCCATTGCGAACGAACTCCAGACGCATGTGCCCCAATGTGCATCTGGCTGACATGGGTTCTGGGGAATCGAACCTGGGTCCTCTGGTTTTGCAGGCAAGCGCCTTAACTGCTAAGCCATCCCAACAGCCCACACCCGGCTTTTTCTAATTTTTATTTATTTATTTGCAAGGAGAGGGGCGGGGGAGGAGGGGAGAGACAGGGAGAATGGGCATGCCATGGTCTATAGCCACTGCAGACAAACTCCAGACACATGTGCCCCTTGTGCATCTGGTTTATGTGGGTCCTGGGGAATTGAACCTGGGTCCTTAGGCTTCACAGGCATACACCTTAACCACTAGGCCATCTCTCCAGCCCACGAGTATCTTTGGTCCATTCTTTTTCCATTTCTCAAATTGTTTCCATGGTGGTAACATGAGTTGGGAAAAGGCAGGCAAAAGTAATGTCCTGAAAGTTTGGAGGACAGAACAGAGTTTTATGTTTGCCCTCCCTCCCAAAAGATCTCTTGAATTATAATTTTTTTGGGGAAATGATCTCTGCTGTGACATTGTCTTGGAGGAGAAATGAGGCTCTGCAGCTAGATTAATGACTGGCATGCATCACAATGGGAGCAGCTACAGGGTCAGCTGATTTAGATTGCTTAGTTATTACCTTACGTTGCAAAAGCATCCTTATTTGGATGATTCGCTAGCTCCTGGTTGTCCCCATGGGCCTTAGTTTCTCTGTCCTTGCTAGAGGCATGGAGACTTAGGAGTTGGAAGTGTCACATTCAGAGAGGAAGAAGAGAAATTGTTTCTTGCTTGTGTCCCTTTTTGAGGGATGGGGGAACTTTTCTTAGTAGTCCACCAGCTGATTTAGAAGTTTAATGGTAAAGATTGGGTCATATGAAAATTTCTTTTTAAAAATTATTATTTTGGGGCTGGAGAGATGGCTTAGTGGTTAAGTGCTTGCCTGGGAAGCCTAAGGACCCAGGTTCGAGGCTCAATTCCTCTGGACCTACGTTAGCCAGATGCACAAGGGGCACATGCATCTGGAGTTTGTTTGCAGTGGCTGGAGGCCCTGGTGTGCCCATTCTCTCTCCCTCCCTCTCTCTCTCTGCCTCTTTCTCTGTCACTCTCAAATAAATAAATAAAAATTAAAAAAAATTATATTCTATTTCTTTATTTGAGAGAGAGAGAGAGGGAGAGAGGGAGAGAGAGAAAGTGGCAGGTAGATAGAGAGAGAATGGATGCACTAGGGCCTCTATGTGCTAACATATGCATCTGGTTTATGCAGATTCTGGGGAGTCAAACCTGGGTCCTTAGGCTTTGTAGGCAAGTACTTTAACCATTAAGCCATCTTTCCAGCCTTTACAAAGTTTTATTTATTTATTTTTATTGTGTGCGTGGGTGGGTTTGTGTGCATATGGGTGTGTGTGCCATGGCACATATGTGGATGTCAGGGGACATCAGGGTGTCTGCGCTCCCTTTGTTTGAGACAGGGTCTCTTGTCACCGTAAATGAATATTAGACTAGCTGGTCCATGATCACTGTCCTAGGCATGTTTGGATCACAGAGCAAGTGCCACATTGTATCCCACTTTTTTTTTTTTAATATTTTATTTTTATTTATTTGAAAGAGAAAGAGGGAGAGAGAGGGAGGGAGAGAGACGGAGAGAGAATGGTCACTTCAGGGCCTCCATCCACTACAAATGAAGTCCAGTTGTGAGCGCCCCCTTGTGCATCTGTCTAACGGTGGGTCCTGGGGTCCTTTGACTTCTCAGGTAAATGCCTTAACTGCTAAGCCATCCCTCCAGCCCTGTATCCCACTTTGTGTGAGTATTGGGGAATTGAACTCAGGCTGGTAGACTTAAAAAGCAAGCATCTTTAACCACTGAGCCATTTCCTCAGGGGACAAACGTTGACTTATTTATCTATTGAAGCATGGCCTTATTCTAGACCAGATTTACTTTGAACTCATTCTGTAGTCCAGGATGGCCTTGAACTAAGAGATTCTCCTACCTCAGCCTCCAGACTGCTGGGGTTATAAAGGCATGCACAACCACACCCAGCTTCTCATGTGAACACTTCTAAATGAGGAAGTGGAAAAGTGTGTGGGATTGATGGTCATGGCTTAGATGAAGAATTTAGGGATGAAAGAGACATCAGAAACTCGGACCAACTGTAGTAAGATGAATTGACATTTTTGTTCCCCCATAGTCAAAAAGTATGTTTGATTAACAAGGATAAGCCTCTTTTGCCTCAAAGGTGGGCTAGTCACTAGAAAGTTTTTGTTTTTTTTTCTCAAGGTAGGATCTTGTCTGGCCCAGGCTGACCTGGAATTCACTATGGAGTCTCAGGGTGGCCTCGAACTCATGGCGATCCTCCCATCTCTGCCTCCCGAGCACTGGGATTAAAGGTGTGCACCACCATGCTCTGCTTACTAGAAAGTATTTTAACACCCACAATAATTAGCCCTTAGAAGAAAAAAAAAAATGATACCCCTTGCAACATTCTAAGGGTGGTTTTCAGCTGTGCTAGCATTACCCAAGTGGAGGAGGACTGGAGTGTCAGGACGGGCCTGTGAGCTGCATGTGAGGTGCGTCCGAGGGCTGAGGAGCCTATATTCTCATTCACTGACATTCACTGAGTACATTATCTGGGCTCGGCATCAGGGTCAAATACCACGGCCGCAAGTAGCTAGTAATCTTGCTTTCCATGCAAGACGAGCATGATTTGTTTTGAGGTCCACGGCAAGCCTAAAGCTGAATACCCCCCCTTTAAAAAAAGATTTATTTTTATTTATTTATTAGAGACAAGTGTGGGGGGGGATATATGGGTGCTTCAGGGCCTCTAGCTACTGCAAACGAACTCCAGACACATTTGCCACCATGTGCATCTGGCTTATGTGGGACTTGGAGAATTGAACCTGGGTCCTTTGGCTTCGCAGGCATGTGCCTTGACCGCTAAGCCATCCCTCCAGCCCTGAATGCCCCTTTCAAAGGAGCTATTTCCCACTCTCATAAGGCTGTTCCAACACTGAGGAGGCTGACTGTGCATAGCCTCACTTGCCTGCTGCAGCCAGGCCGGGCTCTAACTTGAAGCAGATGGCCCTGGGCCTTTGCTGGGTGTTTGGTTCTGTTGAGGCCTGTGGCTGGAGGGCATCGGAGTTGTCAGTGGAATGCTGAGCTGAATAAGGGGTACTCTCTATGCTCCGTGTCCCCGGGAAAGGAAATGAGACTCACCATCTTTTTTGTTGTTGTTGTTGTTTTTTGTTTTTTCGAGGAAGGGTCTCACACTAGCTCAGGCTGACCTGGAATTCTCTATGTGCTGTCAGGATGGCCTCGAACTCTTGGCAATCCTCCTACCCTGCCTCCCGCGTGCTGTGATTAAAGGCGTGCGCCACCACGCCCGGCTGAGATTCACTGTTTTTGAGCTTATTCCTCCTCCTTGACCACTACACAGTTTCTGGCCCTTCCAAATAAAGTTCCAAATGGAAATGGAACCAGCCTAGATGTCCCTCAACAGATGAGTGGATAATGAAGATGTGGTACATTTATACAATGGAGTTCTACTCAGCGGTAAAGAAAAATGAAGTTATGAAATTTGCAGAAAAATGGATGGACCTGGAAAGTATTATACTAAGTCAGGTAACCCAGGCCCAGAAAGCCAAGCGCCACATGTTCTCTCATATGTGGATCCTAGCCACAGATGACTGGGCTTCTGCGTGAGAATGAAAATACTTAGTAGCCGAGGCCAGTAAGTTGAAAAGGAGACATAAAGGGTGGAGAAAGGAAGGGAGGAGGATACTTAATAGGTTGATATTGCATATATGTAATTACAATGATTGTAATGGGGAGGTAATATGATGGAGAATGGAATTTCAAACGGGAAAGTGTGGGGGTGGGGAGGGAGGGAATTACCATGGGATATATTTTATAATCATGGAAAATGTTAATAAAAATTAAAAAAATAAAAAAAAAAGAAAGAAAGAAAAAAAAATAAAGTTCCAAATGGCCTTGCCTTTTTTTCCACAAGTGCAGGAAGCTCAGAGATTATGATAGGTTCTTGATATGGAATCATTCTGAAAAAATTGGAAGCCTTTGATCCCAGCACTCAGGAAGCTGAGGTAGGAGGATTGCTGTGAGTTCGAGGCCAGCCTGGGCTACAGAGTGAGTTCCAGGTCATCCTGGGCTAGGGTGAGACCCTATCTCAAAAGGCTAAATAAATAAATAAAAAGTGCATAAACTTGGTGGCATTGATGACTTCTGTTAATATATTTTTATAAACTGGATTTTTGTGCCTTGTCACATTTACTGTCCTTCTGCCTTGGCCTCTTGAGTTTTCCAATTCCAGGTGTGTGACATCACACTTGACCTGGATCTCTCTTTTGCTGTGGCTCCCGAGGCGCTCTGAGCAGCTGAGTTTCCTCTCTGTCCGTGGCTTCCTTGCTGCCCGTGCAGCGTTTGAGCGTTTGTTCCTCGGCTTTCTTCTCTGCCTGCAGTCCCCACCTCTCCCGTCGCCCTCAGTGTTGATATTGAAGGAGAGGAGATCTTTGGAGTATGACCTAAGATCCTGCTGGGTCCCCCGTAGCAGCATGACCGCTGTGGCTGGGGAACACTTGGGTCTGCTCTAGAACTTGCTGGGAAGACTTTGATCCCTGCTATCACTGCAGCCTGTTTATCTCGGGGGATGTTCGGTGACTCAGAAGTCCCACGGTGTAAACCCAGGATGAACTGACTCGCGGGTCATTGCTGGGACACAACTGCTGCTGGATTCAGCGTCACCCACCACATGCGGCCTGTGTTTTGTCTGGACTTCTGCTTACACTTTGGCTGGGGAAACGCTTGGCAGAGGTTGCGGGTGGCATAGACCTTAGATCCGTCCCCTCCGTGTCTCCGGGTCATAGTCACCCTATGTTACATTGTCTGATTTTGAATTGCTCTCCTCTGGTATAGTCTTATTTATCTAAAGTTTCCTGACGTTGTTAAAGAACTTCGATTTTAAAATATATATATTTTTAAAAGTTTTATTTTTTTGGTTTTTCGACATAGGGTCTCACTCTAGCCCAGGCTGATCTGGAATTCACTATGGAGTCTCAGGGTGGCTTCGAACTCACGGCGATCCTCCTACCTCTGCCTCCTGAGTGCTGGGATTAAAGGCGTGCGCCACCACGTCCAGCTCCTTCTTTCCTTCCTTCCTTCCTTCCTTCCTTCCTTCCTTCCTTCCTTCCTTCCTTCCTTCCTTCCTTCCTTCCTTCCTTCTTTCTTTTTATAAAAGAGAGACCGAATGAGAGAGAGAGAGAGAGAGAGAGAAGGAATGGGAGTACCAGGGCCTCTAGTCACTGCAAATGTACTCCCGATGCCTGCACCACTTTGTACATCTGGCTTTATATGGGTAAATGGAACCCGGGGCATCAGGCTTTGCACACAAGTGCCTATAACCACTGAGTCATCTCTGTAGCCCTAATTTTTTTTTCCTAAAGAATTCAAAGGAGTTACCACGGAGTGTTCAAATCTCCATGCCCACTTGCCAGAAGTATCTGTCCTAGATAGATCTTAGGAGAGGTTTTTTGGCGGGGACTTAAGCATTCTGATGTGTAAACTTACCATCGTAGGACAAGTTACTTCATATTGCCCCAGAGTGAGTCAGTTTATCCAACTGGAAACCTCTGCACTTGTATTAAATGGGCCAAAGTACTCTTTGTAGTTCATGTCATAGGCTCTTACCACTAGCCTCCCATCTTTTTTTTTTTTTTTTCCCCAATAAGTTCTCCATAGCTTAAGCTAGCCTGAACTCACTATATAGCCCACAGTGGCCTCCTGAGTATTGGAATTATAGGCATGAGACCATACTGGGCTAAAGCCTCTCATCTTTAACATTATTTTATATGACAACTTAACAATACATTTTTAACAGTATCTGCTGCACACTTTAATTAAAATGGCTAGGCTATTTGAACTAATAACAACATGTAATATTTATTTTTAAAATTTTATCTTATTTATTTATTTGAGAGAGAGAGAGAGAGAGGGAGAAAGGCAGAGAAATGGAGAGAGAATGGGCACGCCAGGGTCATCAGCCACTGCAGACGAACTTCAGACACATGCACCATTTTGTGCATCTGGTTTATGTCGGTCCTGGGGAATTGAACCTGGATCCTTTGGCTTTGCAGGCAAGCGTCTTAACTGCTAAGCCATCTCTCCAGCCCTACAACAACATTCAATTAAGGATGTATACTTAATTTAGACAATGTTGTCAGGTATGGGGTGTGTGTGTGTGTATGTGTACGCGTGACGTAGTGTCTCCCTATACAGGTCAGACTGGCCTCAAACTTAGGTTCTTTCTGCCTCAGTCACCTGAGTGCTAGGATTGCATGAATATGTTACTACACCTGCCTGACTTTGTATTTTGTAACATAAAATCCACCTTCTGACTTAAAAACCTTGTGTAAGCCTAGATAAAATAAAGAGTGGAAAAACAGCAAGGTAGGAAATATTTTTCTTTTCACATTGTGGGTGGGGGCGGGGGAAGCCTTTTCAGACTTCTTGGCAAATAAAACAAGGTCTGGGGCAAAACAATCCAGTTTCCTAGTTGTCTGAGTGGAAAATCCTGGTTCTTGGCATTTCATATCTTGAAATGTCTGAGTAGTTTTTGTGTGAAGGGAAATTCCTTTTGGCTGAGAGAGAGCTTGCAGATTCAAGCTGATAGGGAGATGTTTTCAGACAACTTGGAGGGAACGGGGTTTGTGCTGAAAGTGCTAAGTGCCGTCTCACTGGCCAGTTACACCAAAGCCACCAACCAGAGCCTTTTAGAGGTTCAACCCTGGACTCCCTCCTTCCTCACTTCCTGACTGTGCATCCTGGGGAAGCTTGCTCCCCAACTGGCCCTTCCTCTAGTTTCAGGACCGCTTTGCTAAGCCTGCGCCCGCTGTAGGTAGGCGGATATCTACTCCTGACCACGTTGCTCTCAGTCCGGCGGGGAAGGAGGGCGGGCAGTCAAGTAGTCTTCAGATTACAGGGCATCAAATACCTGGCATAGGGCTGGAGAGACGGCTTAGCGGTTAAGCGCTTGCCTGTGAAGCCTAAGGACCCTGGTTCGAGGCTCAATTCTCCAGGACCCATGTTAGCCAGATGCATGCGTCTGGAGTTCATTGGCAGTGGCTGGAGGCCCTGGCACATCCATTCTCTCTCTCTTTCTCTCTCTGCCTCTTTCTCTCTTGGTCTTTTGCTCTCAAATAAATAAATTAAATAAACAAGCAAAAATACCTGGAACATGTTTTGTAAGTAGAGCTGTGTTCAAGGGATTTCTGCAGCACAGAGGATGCTGGACAAACAATGAGAGGCTGAGATCGGGGGAGCGCTTCACAGCGCACGTGGGCATTAACATACAAACAAGGACTCGGGTTGGTGTGCACACAGTAAAAATGCGTGAAGAGCAATGGTTGACTCTGCGGGCCCCAACTAGCTTTTCATATAGGGACCTCATAGGGGCCTCAGTTTTGAGATATTTGTGCTTTAGCCTGTCAAGGGCTGGAAGTTATAGGTACAGACCACCACGACGGCTAGTGTCCTAAGTATCTTTACATAGTTTGAGCAAAGGTGCTCCTTGGGGAATGATGGGAGATAATCCAAGGTCATGATAAGTTTGCACATTCTTTTGCAAGCATAGTGTGAGAGGCTTTAAAAAATATATATATACATACATACATACATACATACATACATACATACATACATATATAGGGGGGGGAGAGACAGAGAAAGAGGTGGGGGAGAGAGAGAAAATGGGCTCACCAGGGCCTCTAGCCACTGCAAATGAACTCCAGATGCATGCACCCCCTTGTGCATCTGGCTAACATGGGCCCTGGGGGATCGAACCTAGGTCCTTCGGCTTTGCAGGCAAACGCCTTAACCACCAAGACATCTTCTCCAGCCCAAGAGACGCTTTTAATAAGAGAAATGCAGAAGCAGAAATGTAGCGTGGAAAGGAAGCGTTTGGAGAGTTGGAGAGACATCACAGGGCAGAATCGATGGTAGCGAGATGATCCGCTGGCTACCAGTGACATTACGGCAAGACACCGTGAGGCCGGAAGCCCCAGGGAAGCGCTGTGAATGCAGGAAGATTAACAGCTGGACTTGGAGACTTGGTGGCTGGGGGTGCTTAGGGGAGGAGGTGGGGTACGGGAGATGCCCTGCTCTGAGTTGGCCAGGCTGGTGCCTTTGATCTAGACATGTTTGAGAGTGAATGAGTCGTGGTGGGGAAGACAATGAGTTCAGTTTCAGACGTGGTAACTGATGTATTTGCGGGACATATCATGCGTGATGTCCACAAAGGCCTTTGGGAACTTGGGTCTGGAGTTCCGGGGAGAAACTTGAGATGTAGCTGTGTGGGTGCTGTGACTGGTCAAAGCGGAGCCACAAGTCCCTACGTAATAGCACAGACAAGCCCAGGCCAGGGGAAGGGGTGGCAGGGAAAGGGTGAGGCCACAGGGGCCCAGAAGAGGAATGGGCAAGTAGGGCTCAGAAAGAATGGGAGAGAAGGTGAGGAAACTTCTATCCCAGGACCCCACAGAGGGGAGCTATGCCGAGAGTGGGCAGGATAAGGACGGTCGTGCGGGCTTGTCAGTGTGACAGGCACTCTGAGGATGGACTGTGTGGCTCTATTTACATCCCTGCAGTCAGGGACTTTCTGGCAGTAGCACCTGTGGCCAAGGCATGCGGCACTGTGTCCAGGCAGGAGAACTGTGTCCGGGAGAGAGTCGAGGCTGCGGAAAACACTGGGACCAAATGGACCAGGTTTGTGTCTCACACACAACACTGCCGCAATTCCTAAAAAGGTTACTGCTGGTCCTGTTAGTAGCCTTGGCAATGTCCTTGGCGCCTCTGTGGTTTTTTGAGGGTCCTTTCTTCATTCTTCTGTCCTGATTGAGTCCATCTGTCCTTGGATGTCCTTCTAGTTAGCAGGGACTTTGTGATTTTTTTTTTTTTTTTTGGTTTTTCAAGGTAGGGTCTCACTCTAGCCCAGGCTGACCTGGAATTCACTATGGAGTCTCAGGGTGGCCTCGAACTCATGGCGATCCTCCTACCTCTGCCTCCCAAGTGCTGGGATTAAAGGCGTGCGCCACCACATCCGGCTGACTTGGTGATTTGTTCATGTGTCATATGTGGTTTCTAGGCTCTGGGGTATGTGAAACAGTGGTCCCAGACTTGTACCTATGAGTGCTGAAATTTGCCAGAAAAGGATCCATTTTCCTTCTTTACTTATCAGTCTTCCATTGAGAAAGTGTTAGGTGGATCTACCCATGACAAAAATGAGTTTAATCACAGAGCTGTCAACAATGCTCACGTGGTAGGAAAATAGAGAAAGCCAGGTGAGATGGCACATGCTTGCCACCTCAGAATTTAGGGGCTAGAGGCAAGAGGATCAAGGCCAGTTTCAGGTCATAGGGAGTTGGAGGCCAGACTGGGTTATCTGAGACCACGTCACAAGACAAAAACAAAACAAGGTAAAACAAAAGAAAGAAAAATAGAAGAAGAAGGGAAAAAAAAAAACCCAAAGCAATTGGTTCCAGTTTTATATGAAATAATAGGAGGGCCAGATGGCTTTGTACTCAGAACAACCTGTAGGAGGAACGAAAATAAATGACTGGCTTCAGAGGAAATATGGCTCCAAGCAGTCAGGGCCTATGGAGAGGTCACGGCTGGCCTCATGCCTGCTCCTTGCCAGCCCCTGCCTGCTTTTCTCCTCGCTTTCAGCGTCACTGGATCCCCAGATGTTCCTTTCCTGGCCCTGGGCCTCCAGGCACATGAGGACTGGGGACAAGAGGAAAAGTTATTCCTGACCTGAGATCAGGCCTCACAGGGACTGAAGACGGAGGTGTTTGGAGAGGAAAGTCCTGCTTCCAGACAGCCCAGAGTTTCTGGAATGGACCCTGTGAGGAACTGGAATTAGCCCCATTGTCTTAATCTAGTCCACGAGGGTTGAGTTAGTTTCTGAGGTCTAACAAGCCAAGACAAAGAGATCCTGTATCACATTCATACTTTTAAAAATATTTTTAGGGCTGGAGAGATGTGTATGTCTGTCTGTCTGTCTGTCTGTCTGTCTCTCTCTCTCTCTCTCTCTCTCTGTGTGTGTGTGTGTGTGTGTGTGTGTGTGTGTGTATGCGTGTGCATGGTCTGTTTTTCTTTCATCTTGACAAACTCATATTTAGACACTCAGATGCTGACCTATAGATTCCTGCAGAAAGCTATTGAAGAGTTAAAAATGTTTTCCTTTTCCTTTCCACACACAGATGACTTACTCACTAGACATTGTCTTTTACAAAGGGACTGGACCTCACGGGGAAATACTTTTTTTTGGTCTTTCGAGGTCGGGTCTCACTCTAGCCAAGGCTGACCTGGAATTCACTATGTAGTCTCGGGGTGGCATTGAATTCACGGTGATCCTCCTACCTCTGCCTCCTGAGTGCTGAGATTAAAAGCGTGTGCTACCACACCCAGCCCAATTAGACTCTTTATTTCTATCATGGTGTCATCTGTGGTAGTCTGAGTAAGCTATCCCCCTGGAAACGCATGCGTTCTGAATGCTTGGTCCCCAACTGATGGCAGTTTGGGAATTGGAGCCTTGCTGGAGGGAGCGTGTTATTGAGAGCGGGCTTATGGGTGTCATAGCCAGCTTCCCTTTGCCAGTGTTTGGCACACTCTCCTGTTGCTGTTGTCCACCTGATGTTGTTCAGGAGGAGATGTCCAGCCTCAGCTCATGCCACATTTTTCTCTGCCACCATGAAGCTTCCCCTTGAGTTTATAAGTAAAAATAAACCTTTCCTCCCATCAGCTGCTTTTGGTCAGGTGTTTTGTTCCAACAACAAGAAGGTTACAGCCACGTCACTGTTTTGTTTTTCTCCTGTTACACAGGTCTTACGTAGGTGGTGTCAGCCACCGTGAGGTCATCAATATCAAGGCCACTTTATGTCGGGAAGACAGCATCGTGCGCAGTCCTCCCTTTCCTTTGGCTTTATGTTCCTTCCACCTCCTCCTCCACAACGGTCCCCGAGCCTTGGAGGATGTGATAGAGGCGGGTGTTTGGTGGTGGGGGTGGGGGGGGGTGCTTCAGGGTCTCTTGCGGCTGCAAACGAATGCTGGGTGTTTGTGTCACTATTTGCATCTGACTTTGTGTGGGCGCTGGGGAATCAAACCTGACCCAGCCGGCTTTTCAAATCAGAGCCTTTGACCAACGAGCCATCTCCCCAGCCCGTGCCTGGCATTTTACACAGTTACTCGGTACCGAACTCAGGTCCTCCTGCAGGCACTTCACCAACTGTTGCAGACAGCGCCGCGTTGCTGGGATGAACATCCACACCTGTCACAGCTTAGGGGGTTTATTTCAAGCCTACGGATCCAGGGGAAGGTCCGTCAGCAGCGCAAGAAGCTGCTTCCATGCACCGGAGCAGAGAGGAAAACCAGCCCCCGCCAGTGAACATCAGGAGCAGCCAACACAAACCCAGCAGCAGGGACCCAGGCAGAGCTCAGATCTTTCTGCACACCTTTGGGCTGGAAGTCAGACCCACCTCCAAACATACCTTAGGGCTGGACCCCAAGATCTTCCCACAGTGACACCTCCTCTAGCCAGGTGGCTGTAGACCCAAGGTGTAATAAGCTTCAGTAAAACACCTGAGTCTTGGGGCTGGAGAGATGGCTTAGCGGTTAAGGCATTTGCCTGCAAAGCCAAAGGATCCCGGTTCGATTCTCCAGGACCCACGTAAGCCAGATGCACAAGGGGAAGCAAGCATCTGGAATTTGTTTGCAGTGGCTGGAGGCCCTGGTGTACCCATTCTCTCTCCCCCTCTCTCTCGCAAACAAATAAAATAAAAATATTTTTAAAAAAAACCACCTGAGTCTATGGGGGACATACATTCAAACTACATACCGGCTGAGCCTGCTTTCCACCCATCCTCTGTGTTTCCCCTCCAGTAGTTTCAGACAGGTATAAGAACAAAACTGTTGCTGAATTCTGAACTTGAGGGGGAAAAATGAGTAAGGACTCTAGGACCCAGGCATTCTGGTTTAGTTGTTAAAAGACTTTTAAGGAATGAAGAAGCCGAGAGAGCGTTTCTTTGGCTCCCCTTGAAACCGTGCCATGACTTGGTGACTGAATGCACACTTCAGTTTTTCAGGCACCCGCTTCTGGGGAACTGAAATTCTTTGTGAGTTTTGTTGGGGGAGGTAGATGGCAGGTGTTAGCATTCTTCATGTTACAAGAGGGGACAAGAAGGGGATGGCTGTTTCATATGTCTGCCATCCCCTGAAACAACAGTCTATTACTGGACACTGAAATCACCAGCTTTCTTTTTCTAATGTAAATAGCTTTTCTGGACAACTGTGTTATAGTCAGGAAGGTATTAACGTGAAATGAGAGGAGTGGGAACTGTAAATATGTCATGGAGTGGTCCAGGTGGTGCTGCTGCTGATGACAAATCCATCTTGCGACTTTGCTGCTGTCCTCATGGGCTTCCCGGCAGGGTGGCTCTGCAGAGCCATTGAGAAACCGTGGTGAAGGTATGGAAGTCGTACACGGCCAACTCTGGCGTGGACTACATCCGGCCTTGGGCTGTACACCGAATTGTGGTAGTGTGTGTATGCAATCTCAGAACTCAGGAGGCAGAGGCAGGAGAATCGCTGCAAGTTTGAAGGCAGCTAAGGTTACATGGCAAGATCCTATCTCAAAGGGAAGAGAGAGAGGGAGAAAAGTTCATTGAGTTCATGTCCCAAGACATCAGCCCTGCCTTCTAAGCATGTCTCTATACCATCCCTTTCTTTTAATATTAGTTATTTATTTGAGAGAGAGAGAAAGAGGCAGAGGGAGAGAAAGACAGGGGGGGAAGGTGGGAGGGAGGGAGAATGGGCATGCCAGGGACTGCAGCCACTGCAAATGAATTCCAGACACATGTGCCCCCTTGTGCATCCGGCTCATGTGGGTCCTGGAGAATTGAACCGGGATCCTTTGGCTTTGCAGGCAAATGCCTTCTCTCCAGCCCCCAAGTGATTGATTTTTATTTTGAATGAAAATATTGCTGATCATGGGATGGACTATGAAAGGGAATGTGACCTTAGCTGCACAGGCTAACATGTCTTCGCAAGTTAATTGACAGTTCTCCATAGAGTTGCATTACAGAAAAAAAAATTGTCATTTGGAGACTTTTGATGTCTCTGGTCTTTCATGAAATGCAGACACTTTTCATGAACAAGTTGGTTCTTTGGTATTTGCCAACAGAAAGAACAATCAGAGTGGCAGGATTTTCTTTTCCTCTTTGCCCTTTGGAGAAACTCAACTGAGCCAGTTTGCTGGTAGAAAAACTAAAGTTTATCACAGTAAAAACAAGATCAGAAGTATAAAAAAAAAAATCACTAGCATATATGCCTCTTGACTTGGCTTGAAAACACAATAATTTCAACATGTAAGAGTCAACTTATGCTTTGAACCAAAATGTCTGGAGCTAGACCCTCCAGGACTGCTGTAAATAATTGGCCAATGTCAATGGGGCTCAGAATTTTCCCTCCCGTTCATTCTGCCTCCTCGAGTGCGTGGACATTTTGTCCTTGTGGCTGCAAGCTGGTGCTTGGCTTCCAGCCTAGCATCCTTCTCTCGGTCAGAAGGCAGTGGAGGATAAAGCAGGGAGGCCTGGACTGGACAAGCCCAGAAGTTTCCTTCAAGGCCTCCCACAGTCATCCTTGTTGGATGTTTCCTACCTGAAACAGAATTATCCTGTCTTATAGTCAGAGGGAAGACAAGATGGATTTGTGTGGTGGAGCTGCAGTGTGCTCTGTACCACAGAGTAAGGTTCCTGTTACACAGTCCTTGGTTTGGGAAGAACCTGTGTGCCAGCCGGGCACAGCCCCCTCACCCCGCTGACAAGGGAATGACTCCTTTATCTTCTGCTTCTGATCGGTGGGCTCACGTCCTCGGTGGTACTTTTCTATTTATTTTTAATTTTATTTTCCTTATTTATTAGAGTGAGAGAGAGAGAGAGGGGTATGCCAGGGCCTCCAGCCACTGCAAACGAACTCACATTGCATGCGCCACCATGTGCATCTGGCTTACGTGGGACCTGGAGAATCGAACCTTGGTCCTTGGGCTTCGCAGGCAAGCGCCTTAACCGCTAAGCCATCTCTCCAGCCCTCGGTGGTACTTTCTGCAGCCCTGCTTGGGTGATCATGTGTGGATTTGTAAACTGTGGCTGGAATGTGTGTGCACCGTGAGGTCCCTGCCGCCGGGGAGAAGAGTGGCGGGGAACAGGCGCCGTGTGTATGGGAATCAAAACTCCCCATTATACTTTCTCAGGAAAAGCAGCCAGCCAACGGTAATTACAGGGCTGCCTCTGGGGGCAGGCGCTGGCATCTAGCCTTCTGGAATGATCACAAAAGCCTGGGCGACTCGGCCCTGCCCCTGAGGAGTGCAAACTTTAAGGGCCCTCGGTGACAGTCACAGAGGAGCCACCACAAAGGTGCATGGGGACAAGGAAGAAAGAACGTAGCATTCCGAGTTAGCCAGGCCAGGAAGGGGACAAGGGCAGTTGGCTTTTAAGAAGGACTACTGTGTGGTAGGGGCAGTGATGTGATAGTAAGCTTTGCGGGATACAGTGGGATAGCCGGAAGCTTGGTGCGTTTCCCCCAGAAGAGCAGCCCGAGACACCAGGGCCAAGGAAAGGCCAAACTAGCCAGGTTGGTCTGGGCATAGAGAGGTCGCCACAGCCTTCATTGCATCTCCTTTGACATTCAAGTCATTCCTCTGTTAGCTTCCTCCTCTGCAGCACAGCCTGGTGCCCTGACATTTCTTTTCCTCCTGTGCTGCTTCTGTTTGGGATTTCTGCTCAAGGGGTCCAGTCCATCTTCTTTTTTTTTTTTTTTTAAATATTTTTTGTTCATTTTTTGTTTATTTATTTGAGAGTGACAGACAGAGAGAAAGACAGATAGAGGGAGAGAGAGAGAGTGGGCGCGCCAGGGCTTCCAGACTCTGCAAACGAACTCCAGACGCGTGCGCCCCCTTGTGCATCTGGCTAACGTGGGACCTGGGGAACCGAGCCTCGAACTGGGGTTCTTAGGCTTCATAGGCAAGTGCTTAACCGCTAAGCCATCTCTCCAGCCCCATCTCCTTCTTTATGTCCAGAGCTTCCCACACTGCTAATCCGTGCTTACACCCATTTTGAATTTTAAGAATATTTTAATTATTTGAGGGCTGGAGAGATGGTTTAGTGGTTAAGCGTTTCTCTCTGTTGCTCTCAAATAAATATATAAAGATAAAACAAAAAAATTAAAAAAACATATGTTATTTATTTGAGAGAGAGAAATGGGTGCATCAGGGCCTCCAGCCACTGCAAATGAACTCCAGATGTATGTGCCACCATGTGCATCTGGCTTACGTGGGTCCTGGGGAACTGAACCTGGGTCCTTAGGCTTGGCAGGCAAGTGCCTTAACCGCTAAGCCATCTCTCCAGCCCATATTTGGAATTTTCTTTGGCATTATGTTGTATGCTTCCTTTAAAGCTTAAGTCCTTGTACAATCTGCAGCCCTGCAGGAATGTACTTAGAGAGCAGACTTCAGAGAATCTGGCCTTCGCAGGGGCTGGGGCCCTTGGGAACCCCCAGTGCAGTGTGCCCAGCCCACGGGAGGTCTTTGTCACTGTCGTGCCTATCTTTCCTGGGCGGCTTTGTCTCTTCTTTCTGCCTGTGGCTTTTCCTCTGTGTACCGTACACTCCTCTTTCTCTCTCCCTTCTTCTCTGGGCTCTTGCCCGGCTGCTGTTCTTAGCAGTCCTGTGAATTGCAGGCATTTGGAAACGGTTCTTAGATTCTCCCGCTTCATTGCAAAGTCTTGGGGGGGGGGTGTCACAGCATTCTGGAGCGTAACCCCCCCCCCCCCCACTGCAGAAGTGTGTATGTAAGAGTCCCTTGATGAGATTTCTCTCTGGCAAGTGGAAACTGAAACCTCTGGACTAGCTGGGGTCAAAGGAGAAAATGCGTGTGGAGACCAGGGGCCTGGCCAGAGCAGAGTAGGAGCCGGGAGGAAAGGAGCTGATCCGTCTTCGTGGAAGACTTTGCTGGTTGAAAACTTGTTTTTAGTCTGCTTAGTTGAAACAGTGAGCCCATGGCCTCGACGAGTTTTCAGCCTAAGCAAAGAACTCCCCGTTGTTTATATTTAGGAGCCTGCCTGCCTTTGCAAGTCAGAGAAATCTGAAGCGAGGTTGCTATTTACAGGTGCCAGTGCGGCTTCGGGTGAGCCCTGGGCACCAGCTACTCTTGCCTCCCTCTCTTTTCTTTCCTTTTGTATTTGTCCAGGCTAAGGGGTACATCTACCAGTGTGGGAGCTTCTCCACTGGTCCTCTGGGTCATCTCCTTGGCTAATTCTGATCCCACTGGAAGTATGAAGCTGCTGCCGGGCCATCTCCGCTGTCTACAGCCATGGTTCTTACTCTTGGCCACATAGTATGTTCACTTAGAAGCTTAGAAGGTACTGATGTTTGTGTCCCAGCCCCAGATTCTTGTTCATGGGTCTTGGAAATGAGGCCTAGACAGCAGGAATTTAAAAGCCTTTCCTAGGGCTGGAGACATTGCTTAGCAGTTATGGCTCTTGTCTGCAAAGCCAAAGGTTCAATTCCCCAGGACCCCTGTAAGCCAGATCCACAAGAGGATGTATGCATCTGGAGTTCATTTGTAGTGGCTGCAGGCCCTGGTGCATCCGTTCTCTCTCTGTCTCTCTCCCTCTGGCTTCTTTCTCTGTGTCTCTCTGAACTAACTAACTAAAATAAAATATTAAAAACAGAAGTCTTTCCTAGTAATTCCAAAATGAAACCATGATTGAGAACTGCCTGGCTTGGAGCATTTCTCTGGGCTGGTTCTCAGGTGGGAGACATCAACTGCACGTTGGAGTTTTATCGTTCATGCAGGATCTCAGAACGTCCTTCAGGCTTTCTGCAGCCGAACTGGTAGGGCAGCAGATGATCTCGATGGCCCCTGTGCATGTTAAGGTTGAAGAACCGCTGGCTGAGCCTCCTGAGGGACCTGCTTCTCTCCTCCCAGCCAGCATGGAAGGCTTCCTGGACCCTCAGCCCTGCAGCAGAGCCCAACCAGCTGATTCAGTTCCCAGGATCCCACCTTGGGGATCGATCAGTTCTGCACATCTGGATTGGACTCTCTCCATTCCTGACTAATTCCTTGGCCACTTGCCCACTCAAAAGTCTCCCAGCATGTGGCAGGGCAGGGATCTGACCGGTATTCAGATTTTGTTGTCGGCATCTAGCAGGACTGTACTTTTATTTTTTTAAATTATTTATTTATTTTGGCAGAGAGCAAGAATGAGAGAGAGACAGATGGGGGGGGGGGAGGTAGAGAATTGGTGCGCTAGGGCCTCAGCCACTAAAATCCAACTCCAGATGCTTGCACCACCTGGTGGGCATGTGTGGCCTTGCACTTGCCTCGCCTTTGTGCGTCTGGCTTACGTGGGATCCAGAGAGTCGAACATGGGTCCTTAGGCTTCACAGGCAAACGCCTTAATCACTAAGCTGTTTATCTGGCCCAGGACTGTACTTTTTTTGATAGTTTGACCTGATGGTCTAACCTCATCATGCATGGCTCAGTCAGCCTACTAAGAGCTTGCCCTGTTGTGACCTGGGAAGTTGGAAGGCAGGTTAACTCAGGCTAAAAGAAAAGTCTCGTGAGAGGCAATGGCCAGTGCATGGGAGAGCTGCGAACCATGCTCAGCCATGACAGGTGGAGGCTCTGGCCCTTCTTGTTCCCTCCCGCTTACTTATTACAGACATCCCTCACGACCGTAGCTCTTTGCTGGCTGAGCTCCGCCTTGACCCTACCCACCCCCCACCCCCAAGCACGGTACTCCAGGCAGACATGACTGGTTATTTAGATTTTGCACTTGAGATACAGCTGTTCTGGTCTGTCCATTCCTAGAGAAGCATCCTTTAAACCTCACATTGTGACCCTTGAGTTTTTGCTATTTGGTTTTTAAAGATATTTTTATGTATGTATGTATTATGAGAGGGAAAGAGAGAGAGAGGGAAGGAGGGAGGGAGGAAGGGAGGGAGGGAGAGAACGGGCATGTCAGGGCCTCCATCCACTGCAAACAAACTCCAGACGCATGAACCACCTTGTGCATCTGACTTACATGGGTCCTGGGGAATCAAACCTGGGTCCTTTGGCTTTGTAGGCCTTAACTGCTAAGCCATCTTTCTGGCCCAAGTTCTTGCTTTTTAAAAGTTGCCCTCCCAATGTGCTGCCCACAAATGAAAGCAGAAGCCATGAAGATGTCCTAGAGGCCACTCAGAGGTGAACCAGGGCTCCCTGACAATCCACCACATTCACCCAATGCTCTTACCCTCAGCTGAGCCCAGCTGAGGTAGGCCTGGCTAGAAACTGTAGTTTCTCTGTGTTTCATAAAAAGACAGTTATCTGTGCTGCTGCTTGTGAAAGATGCTGGTGTTAGAGCCAGAACTGACACCAGGACATTTTATTTGCTTCTTTCCTTTTCAAGCTTTTATTTTTCTGTGTAACCCTTTTTAGAATGACCATGCTACCCAACTTTGGTATTAGATTTTTCTGTAAAGCACTTTAAGATTACAGAAAGGTGGCGCAAACTTAGGAATTTTCATCTTTTGGTGGTTTGTTTGTCTTGGTCTCATTTGTTTTGTTTATAACATGAAATGATGAAAATGACTTTGATTTCACAAAGTTGGTGCGGATGGAAAGTGTGATTACTTACTTCTGTGGCATCCCTTCTGAGAAGGTTAAACAGTATTTCTCAACTGTCAGGTAGTGTGAAGCCCAAATTATAAGGCTGCCTTGGAAGATGCTTTTACATGTGTTCACAAATAAATGGAAATATATCTGTTGTTGTGCATGATAATTATCTACCTTCTACCCATTATAATCTATCTATCTTTTATTACCTTTACCATGAAATGTCCAGGCCTTCCTGAAAACTGCTCCTAACTATTTGGCTAGATTCCCAGTGACTCATAGGATGATTCTTTTTCCAAGTTACAGTGTTGCATCTTTTTCTGAGCCCTCATGAATATTACCTGGGGGCACAATTTTGTCTGTGACCACTGTGTCGTTAGCATCACAGTTTCCTGTGTGTGTGTTCCAGGTCTCTGAAAAGATGTCACGGAGAGGTGTCTGCTGCTGCCTTAGGCTCCTAAGCGTGTTGTATTGGGATCTTCTGGTATATGTATTAAAAAAAAAAACCTAAGCGGGCTCCATCGCTCTTCCTGCTTCTCCCGTTGGCTGCGTTTTGGGCAGCCCTGAAACCTTGCTTCCATGTAGTTCTCCTTGTGGGTGGAAGGCACTCACAGGGGTGGAGGAAAGTGTCAGGGAGGGCGGGATTGAGGCAGGAAGGCCATGTCCAAGGGTGGATGCTCAGGGAGTGGGTATGAACCAGATTATCTGGCATAAAGGGAAGTGTCCCTCACAGCTCCATCCTCAGGTTCCCAGATCCAAAAGGATGGCTTAGTGGTTAAGGCGTTTGCCTGCAAAGCCAAAGGAACCAGGTTCGATTCCCCAGGACCCATGTTAGCCAGATACACAAAGAGGCACACACGTCTGGAGTTCGTTTGCAGTGGTTGGAGGCCCTGGCGTGCCCATTCTCTTTCTCTCTGTCTTTGGCCAATAAATTAGTAAATAAAATAAAATATTTCTAAAAAATTTAAAAAAAATACAAGAAGAAAAACAAAGAAGAAAAAAAGTACAAGGGCCTAAATCTTATTCAAAATGGAATCCAAATTTCTGGAAGTGATGCATAAAAGTGATTTTGTTTTTAACCTTGTCCTCAGTGTCTTACTCTGTAGCCCAGGCTGGCCTGAAATTTACTATGTAGCTCAGGCTGTCCTAGAGCTCAAAGGAATCCTGCTCTTTAGCCTCCCAAGTGCTGGGATCACAGCTATGGCCCCCCATGCCCAGCTTGGCTACGTATTTATGCCACCAGCTGCAGTTTACCGTGTAATGCGTTTTAAATTAACGTTCAGTGGTGGATGGAGGATTAGTGAGAGGCGAGGACAGTGAAGTGTTACTGGCAGCCCTTAGGTGTTCGTGAGAACATTCTCTCAACCCAGTGGCCGTTTACATTTTTCCCCTGGGAATGTGGTGGGGGTGGGGCACGCCTGTGCAGTACAGCCGTGTTGGAAGAGCACTGGAATGAAGGATAACATGGCGAGCGACTACTGCTGGGAGCTGTTTTGGGCAGGAAATCGGGGGGCTGGTGACCCCCAAAGCTTGAGCGCTGAGGTGAGTGGAAGGAGACCCCATCAGCCCTGTGGGGAAAGGATGTTGGGACATCAGGACAGCAGGTCTGAGCTCATGCCTGGTGGTGGGGTGGCCTTACAGTGAGAAATGCACCCAAGAAGTTCTCTGTTAGGAAGTGGGGGAAAACACACTCTTGGCCGAGCACACCGCCCCGTTGAACCCGAAGCTCGCTCCCTCCGTCCGAGCGCCATGGATTCACGCATTGGCATGGAGGCAACGGATGTTTTGGGAGATGCTGACTCCTTCATCGGAGATGCTGCCTGAGGCACATCTGGATCTCACATGTAGGAGCAGAAGCAAGGAGGAGGAGGAGCCACCACCGAGGGCCACCTGGCCCTGGCCGCCCACTCTGCGACCCTCCCAGTGGCCCAAGTTGAATTGCTTGTTTAGTTTACACAGCCGGGCTGAGAAGGAACCGCTTTTAAATCCAACAGATGAATATGGCTTAAAGCTGTTGTCCTAGGAGGAAAATCAAAGTTATCTTACACAACACTCGATGGCGTCGTTCTTGCTGTCAGTGTGGCATGGAGACTTGAGGAGAGGGGCAGTGCCCTAAGGAGAAATGTGTCCTGTACCTCCCCACAGCCAGGGTCCTTACCCCCCTGAGTGGTGCAGGCAGTATCTCCTTCCCAGCTTTCTGGCTCCCCCAGCTTTATTTGCATAAAGTGCAGAAGCAAAGACCCTTCTGTCCCTGCCTGGGAGGCTGGTGGAACAAGTGACAATGGCCCTTTAAGGGATGGAGATGGGGCCAGAGACTTGGAGATGTGAGGTTACAGTGTGTCAGCCAGCCTACTGCAGAGGCGTAAGTATGGGGCTCACTTGTGGATTCTGGGAAAGCAGTCTCCTGTTGCCAGTGAGAAATTCGAAGCCCCCTTTCCTGGAGCCTCCTGAGAGCTTGCAGGGAACCCAGACAGACTGTTTTAGTCAGCTTTTTTTTGAACTCTGCTGTGGATTAAACTCTTGCTGAGTTCATACAAAGGATGGCCTTGTGGTGCCTGGCCTGGGACTTTTTATCAGTGTCCCTATCTGTAAAACATCGAGAAATCTTAGTCAGGGCCCTTTCAGCTGATGGGGTAACTTTATTTATTTATATTTCTGTCCTTTACAGTTTAGAAAACTCATGATCTTCTTTGCGTCTTGCAACCTTCTAGAAGGTCTGAGTGTCCCAGCGGCAACATGTCGTCTCTTCTCACTGTCACTTTTCCGTATCGCTTCAGTGATCATCTATCTGATTGATAACAGGCACCTCATTACCTCTTTAGCCTGGGTCTCTCTACAGGACCTGATTGTCCACTTGCCAGCTTGGGTCTGCACTGGGCTGTCCCAAGCTTCCTCAGCAAAGTCTCTCCAAGCCTGGATTTGTGATGCTTCTCCCTCTCAGGCACTGTTGTGTGGTCCTGTGTCCACCGACTGTGTGGTCATCTTTCTGCTTGCTCCGGCCAGCGCCTCACATTCATCCACGAGGTCATCTCTCTCTCAACGTCTCAATCCAGTTGGCCACTCAGTCCAGTGGAGGAATTCTTCTTGAACTTGACTCCATCCATTTCTCTCCATCTCCTTGGTCAAAGTGACATCTATTTTCTTTTAAACATTTTCCTTTAATTCAGTAAAGGGTACAGCTACAGATTTTTATTTCCAATTGCAAGCTTCGAGTAAGGCAATATAAACAGCAGTGGAGGTCTGACATTTCTAATCTATTTTTTTAAATTTATTGTGTAAATTCTTTACTAAATCTTACCTGCACTTATGCCGTAGTTACATTCAAACTACTAAGACAAAACACCTGATGAAAAGCAGCTGATAGGAGGTAAGAATTCTTTTGGCTTACAGTCTTGAGGGGAAGCTTCATGATGGCAGGGGAAAGCAGGGTGTGAGCAGAGGCTGGACACCATCTCAGCCACCACAGTGGGAAACAGCAACAGGAGAGTGAGCCTCACTCTGGCAAGGGGGAGCTTGCTAACCCCCTGAGGCCTGCTCCTATCAACACTTTTCTGCAAGCAAAACTCCACCTCCCAAATTTCCACCACCTGGGAATCAAGCATTCAAAACACATGAGCTGATGGGGGACATGTGATTCAAACCACCACATTCTGCCTCTGGCTACTATAAGCTCACAGGCATCCATGGTATAAAATGCAATGTATTCACTCCAACCTTTAAAAGTTCCCATGTTTTTTCAACCCCAATACTGTTCAAACATCCTCATAGTCCAAGGTCTCTTAATCATGAGTCTGTAAAACCAAAAACATAATGGCACAGAATTAAATTCACATCTCAAGAAATGGCACTAGGCACAGCAAGGAAAGATTGAACTAAGATCTAAAACAAGTAGGGCAAATATCAAATCCTACAACATTGTGTCCATCTGGGAGCCACAACAAAGTGTGGTGTTCTGACTCCACTCTTCCAGCTTGCATGGGCACAGCCCAGGGAAAACTCCATCCTCAACCAGTAGCTTTTCTAGTCCCATAGTCCTGGCATCTTGAAAAGTCCTGGGGTTTCCACCGCAATCCACAGTTCATCCTCATGGCTCCACCAGGTCTCCACACAAGGACTCTGGCAACCATGCCTCATATTGTCCAGCATCCAGCGCCAGCCGGAGAACCCGGGCGCGCGGCGGCACGTTCAAAGCGACCGGGAGGACCCTCGGCTCCTCAGGCCCCGCGCGCGCTGGGCGCTGCCGTCTTGACGGACGGCGGTGACATCTATTTTCGTGTGTGCGTGTGCACGCGTATACAGATGCACATGTGTGTGTGCATGCAGAGGCCATAGATCCTCCTTGGGTGTCATTCTTTGGGCACCATCCTCCTTTTGTGATGGCCATTTTCTGCCAGGACTACTGGAGTAGCCTGTGAGGAATGTTCCTCACGTATGTTCTGTCCTCTCTCTCCTCCCTCTGTCTCTCAGATTTAGAAGGGATCTTCTTGGGCTGGAGAGAGAGCTTAGTGGTTAAGACACTTACTTGCCTATGAAGCCTAAGGACCTAGGCTCAAGTCCCCAGAACCCATGTAAGATGTACATGGTGGCACATGCGTCTGGAATTTGTTTTCAGTGGCTAAAGTCTCTGGCATGCCCATTCTCTCTCTCTCTAATAAAGAAATAAAAGTAGCCGGGCGTGGTGGCACACACCTTTAATCCCCAGCACTCGGGAGGGAGGCAGAGAGGTAGGAGGATTGCCATGAGTTCAAGGCCACCCTGAAACTACGTAGTGAATTCCAGGTCAGCCTGGGTTATAGCAAGACCCTACCTCAAAGACCACCCCCCCCCAAAAAAAAAGTAAAAGAAAAAGAAATAAAAAAATATTTTATTTTTAAAAATATTAAAAAATTTTTTTTGCTTATTTTTATTTTTTTCGCTTATTTTTATGTATTTATTTGAGAGCAATAGACAGAGAAAGAAAGAGGCAGATAGACATAGAGAGAGAATGGGCACACCAGGGCCACCAGCCACTGCAGATGAATTCTGACACGTGCACCCCCTTGTGCATCTGGCTAACGTGGGTCCTGGGGAATGGAGCCTCGAACCAGGGTCCTTAGGCTTCACAGGCAAGCGCTTAACTGCTAAGCCATCTTTCCAGCCCCCAAAATATATTTTAAAACAGAAGGAATCTTCTCAAAATGTAGGTCTGGTTATGTCACTGTCATTCCTGAATTGCTTTTATATGGCGGTTATGATTTAAACATAGTGGTCAAGGCCTGCAGCTGCCTCTCTGTACTTTGACCTTTGCATTACTCTTTCTTGGTCAACTCTGCTTCAACCATGAAAGCCTCTTCCTCTCGCTCTCTCTCTTTTTTTTTTTTTTTTTTTTTTTTTTGGTTTTTCGAGATAGGATCTCACTCTAGCCCAGGCTGATCTGGACTAACTTACTCCGTAGTCTCAGGCTGACCTTGAACTCACTGCAATCCTCCTACCTCTGCCTCCCAAGTGCTGGGATTAAAGGGGTGTGCCACCCAGCCCACCTGTCCTCCCATCATTTTTAAAAAGATTTATTTTTATTTATTTAATTATTTATTTAGATTTTTGTTTGTTTGTTTTCTCAATTTTTATTAACATTTTCCATGATTATAAAAAGTATCCCATGGTAATACCCTCCCTCCCCTCCCCCACGTTGCCCTTTGAAATTCCATTCTCCATCATATCCCCCTCCCCACCTCAATCAGTCTCTCTTTTATTTTGATGTCATGGTCTTTTCCTCCTCTTATGCTGGTCTTGTGTAGGTAGTGTCAGGCGCTGTGAGGTCATGGATATCCAGGCCATTTTATATCTGGAGGAGCACATTGTACGGAGTCCTACCCTTCCTTTGGCTCTTACATTTTTTTCCACCACCTCTTCCGCAATAGACCCTGAGCCTTGGAAGGTGTGATCGAGATGTTACTCAGTACTTCAGTCACTTCTTTCCAGCACTATGATACCTTCTGAGTCATCCCAAAGTCACTGCCATCTGAAAAGAGAAGATTCTCTACCCAAAGTGAGAGTAGCATTAATATAAGGGTATAAATATTAAGAGAAGTGCTTACTGGGCAGTTTGATAAGCATAGTATATACATTTTTCCAGACATCAGCAGATTTTACACCCCTAGGGCTCATGGCTAACCCTGTTTTAAGTTTTCAGTATCAGGGATGTGTTTCCCCCCTATTTTTATTTATTTATGAGTGAGAGAGAGAGAATGGGATTGCCAGGACATCTGGCCACTGCAAACGAACTCCAGACCCATGCGCTATCATGTGCATCTGGCTTACATAGGACCTGGAGAGTCGAACCTGGGTCCTTGTGCTGTGCAGAAGTGCACTAACCACTAAGCCATCTCTCCAGCCCTCCTCCCATTTGTCAACGTTCTTTGTTCTTTGAATGTGTTCCTTCTTGCCAAAGGTCCTTTGCACACTCCGTTCCTGGCCGGCCACTCTTCTTCCTTTGCACTGTTAATTGATACTTGTCCCTTACATCCAGCTCAGGCCAGAAGCAAGCGTTCCCCACTCTCAGAAGCTGCCTTTACTTCAAAAGAAGTAAACTACACGTTGGATGTCTGGCTCCCTGCTTTGATGATCTGACTGACTTCTTCTCTCCCATTACAGCCAGTTCCACCAGTGCAGGGCTTTCTGCTTGTTTTCGTCTCCACTGTCCCCCAGCGCCCAGCTGTCTCAGCAATGGTTATGTTTGCCTGGTTACCTATTTTGTTCTTTTAAATTTGTTTTGGCTTTTGTTTTGAATTAATAATAATTTCAGATGGTGTAAAGGTCAGAATATTCACTGGAAGCTTCCAGTGGCTTTCTGAGACTACCCCAGAAGTCCAGGGTCAGATAAGGCAGTGTGGTAAGGCAGCCTACAACGGGGAAGGTGACCTAGGGGATGGGATGGCACTGCGTAAGGTCACGAGCTGTGGGTGCACTAATGTGGGACACACACACACACACATACACACACACACACACACACACACACACTTATGCCATGACAGGGGCCCCCTTATATCCCACATAGCAACTTATATACATCCCCATTAAAAATATTTTTGTTTATTTGTTTATCTGAGAGAGAGAGAGAAAGAGGCAGAGAGAGAGAGAGAGAGAGAGAGAGAGAAAGAGAGAGAGAGAATGGGCGAACCAGAGCCTCTAGCCACTGCAAACAAACTCCAGAGGCACGCGTCACCTTGTCTATCTGGCTTACGTGGCTCCTGGGGAATCGAACGTGGGTCCATCTCTCCAGCACCCCCCACGCCTTTTGTTAAACATGACACAAACTTGTAGAATAAATAGGCAAAGTTAAGCTCTGTGTAGATTTGATTATTTTCTAACTTGTGTTTAGCTCTCCAAACTCACGCTGACTTAATTTAGGGACTAGGTTCATATTGATGTTGGAAACTTCCAGGTTGTTTTTTATTTTTTTGAAGTGTGGGGCATCTCACACTTAGGCGCACAGTTCTGAAGTCACGGAATAGGTAGGGGTGTGTGTGTGTGTGTGTGTGTGTGAGATGTTAGCCATCCTTCTGTAACCTGGAGGAAGGGCTGGGGAAGAAAGCCCTTCTCAGAACAAGGCGCATGCTGTTGGTTCCAGACATTCTTTCTTGCTGGAAGATACAAAAGTGGTGTTTAACGGCCGCTGGCCCCTCGCCCACCCTCCAGCCCTGCGGAATGTGCTCTGTCTGGGCCCCGCTCCCAGCCAGCCAGGCCCTGACTGCCAGCTCTCTAGGCCCTTCTTGGCCTGTGCTTTTGCCACAAGGAGGAATCTGTTTTGAAGACTGGGTTTTCCAGCCCTGGCCCTGCCCCTCATTCCGTGAGCCGTCCTGCTTGCTAAGGGAGGCTGGCCCAGTGCTCCCCGTGAATGTGGAGGTGAGAAGCAGCCTATGCCAACCTTGCATTGGTTGGGGGGTAGCACCCTGTTTGCTCACTGAGGGACGTGATGTGTGGCTCCGCTCCCGTTCCTATGGCTTTTGGCACACGCTGTCTCTCTGAAATCGCTCCTCTATGTTTTATTTCAGAGGAAAGGGAAAAATAGTTTTCTCAAACAAAATAGCTTGCTCTTTGAGGTTCTGTTATTTAACTTGAGATTCTGTCATATTCTCTGGCCTTTCCTATATCAATTTTTTAAAAAATCAGCTTTTGTGAATGATCTCATCTGGCTGCCCTGACAGTCAGCCTTGTGTGTTGGATTTCATTTTGGGGCTTCAGTTTAGGGAAAAGGAGACTGAGGCTTGAGCCCGGTACGCCAGTGTGCCAGCGCGGGCAGCCTCCGTTCAGACTGGAAGCAGCTCCCCACCTCCAGGACCTGCGCTGTCACTGGGAGACGCTAACTGAGCAGATGACAGTGGCCTGGGCCCCAGAGAAGAGTCACGTCTTAGGTTGGGAATAATTTGTAACTTTTTTTCTTTTGAAAAATTTCAGCTCTAAGAGATGTTATAAAAATAGTGTGATGAAGACATATATAATTCAGTTAAATTCTCCAGTTACTAACATGTGTGTGTGTGTGTGTGTGTGTGTGTGTGTGTGTACACACACATATATATGCATGTACATATACATATATACATATTTGTGTTTTTGAAGTAGAGTCTTGCTGTAGTCCAGGTTGACCTGGAATTCATTATGTCATCTCAGGATAGCCTTGAACTCATGGTGATCCTCCCACCTCTGCCTACCAAATGCTGGGACTAAAGGCGTGCACCCCACACCTGGCTTTTCTTAAAAATACTTTATCTCAGAGAGAGAGAGAGAGGGAGGGAGAAACAGAAAGAGAGAGAGAGTATGGGTGTGTCAGGGCCTCCTGCCACTGCAAATAAACTCCAGATGTGTGTGCCACTTTGTGTATCTGGCTTTATGTAGGTACTGGGGAATTGAACCTGGGCTGACAGGCTTTGCAAGCAAGCGCCTTTAACTGCTGAGCTATCTTTTAAGCCCAGTATTTTGTTTTAAATATTAAACATTTTTTTGGCACCCTCCATGCATATACACAGTGTACCCGCATGAGTTTATTGTTTGTTTATTTATTTATGAGAGACAAAGAATAAAAGGGGGGCAGGGAGAGAATGGCCACACTAGGGTCTCTAGCCTCTGGAAATGAACTCCAGATGCATGTGCCACCTTGTACATCTGATTTACGTGGGTCCTGGTGAATTGAACTTGGGTCCTTTGGCTTTGCAGGCAAGTGTCTTAACCACTAAGCCATGTTTATTTATTTATTTATTTTAGAACAAGGTACATGCTATTGGCTCCAGACATGTGTATGTAGGGTTTTTCCTTGATGAGCCACTGAAAGCTATTGTGACATTATGATATCTCACCTCTAAATGCTTCACAGTTTCTTGGAAGCACAAAGACATTTCCCCCAAACAATCTTGATGAAAGTTATGGTACTTACATTTTACATTTGAACATGGCTATTACCTAATACATCCATGTTCCAAATGTCCTAAAGTTGTTCCCCAATGTCTTTTATAGGTGCACCCTTGCTTCAGTATATGAAGATCAAACACAGCCTTCATGAGTTATATATCTTGCTAGCAAGTTTGCTTTGGCTCAGCCAGAAGACCATGGATCATATTACTGTTCTGAACTCTATTTCCTCCTCTTTCTGGCCAAAAGGTGCCATTACTTGACATCTATTGCCTTTTTGTTTTTTTGCTTTTTGAGGTAGGGTCTCACTCTAGCTCAGGCGAACCTGGAGTTCACTATGTAACGTCAGGGTGGCCTCGAACTCATGGCAATCCTTCTACCTCTGCCTCTCAAGTGCTGGAATTAAAGGCGTGTGCCACCACACCCAGCTTTAAATGTATTTTTTAATTTATTTGCAAGCAGAGATTAACAGAGGGAGAGGGAGAGAGAGAATGGGCACACTAGGGCCTCTATCCACTGCAAATGAACTCCAGACACATGTGCCAGATATGTGTGTGTCTGGCTTTATGTGGGTGCTGGGGAATCAAATCCGGGTTGTTAGATTTTGCGGGCAAGTGCTTTAACTGCTGAGCCACTCTCCCACCGACACCACTTGTGTTATTGGGCATACATCTTCTTTTATCCACTCTCTTCTCCTCTAGTTTTCCTTCCTCATTTCCTCTGTAGCTATTTCCTCCCTCCTCTTTTTCTCTACCCTCCCATAGTGCTTATATACTTACGTGTGCTTGTGTGGATACAGCCCAAGAGAACACAAGGGGAGTTGCCTGAGTCCATGAGACATTTGCAGTGGAGGGTAGGAAGGGATGGTATAGAAATGGTATTGCACTGTATTGGGAAGAGGGTGGGCTTTACTACCAGTCAAACAGGTTAAAATAGCAATTCTTAACTGACTTGTTACTTTGGGAGATATTAAAAAAGTTACTTAACTCCTAAGTCTTTTTTTTAAGATTTATTTTTATTTATTTACTTATTAGAGACAGAGAGAGGGAAAGACAGAGCGTGAGAATGGGTGCGCCAGGGCCTCTAGCCACTGCAGATGAACTCCAGACACATACGCCACTGTGTGCATCTGGCTTATATGGAACGTGGAGAATCGAACCTGGGTCCATAGGCTTCGCAGGCATGTGCCTTAACCGCTAAGCCATCTCTTCAGCCCAGACTACTCAGTCTTATGTTCTTCACCTATCACCTTGCCATGTTATGTTGAATATTAGAGAAAATGCATCTCACCGCAAAGGTCCTGGCACACAGCCGGTGCTCAGTGACCCGGGGCTGTTAGGGACTCACATATGTCCCAACCAGTGTTTGGAGCATGGTGGCCAGGGGGCGTCCCAGGTGGGTGATGGCTAGAGGTCCATGCAGATGGCCAGCATGAGGCCGAACTTTTGGATGGAGTTTGGGGAAGGGCCTTGTGCTACTGAATGAGATGGAAACTTCTAAGGCAGGTGCTGGTGGCATTGGGAAGAGAAACTAAGATGCACAAGCGACCGACCGTCTCAGTGGGTTCAAGTGAGGGCGAGGGTGGTTGGTGGCTGAACCATCTGGGCCATCTCTTGTTTGAAGCTTCCACTAAGAAGCAGGAAGTAGCAGTGGGAGGGAGGCGATCCCATCAGTGAAGCCTGGCATTAGTTTCCTTTTAGATCTTCTGGTGGCACGGTGACCCATGCTTATACTCCAGGGGCCTTTCTCTTCCCCATCCTTGGCCTGGAGTTAGGCAGCAGCTGTCCCTGGGTGGGTGATAAATTGTGGAGACAGAGCACGAGCTTCTGAGCTGATCTGCTTCACGCACTCCTGCCTCACAAGCCAGCATGGTAATGTTCTCCAAAATGAGGGCCACCTCCTGGCCTACGTGTTTGCCTTCCTGCTGTGTCCCCTCATGATGGAGTTGAAAGAGGAGGAGAGAAGGGGTAAGAGAGAGAAGGGTGGGAGAGAGAGAGGGAGAGAATGATCCTAAGCTTTCTGGTCACCTGTGCAAGGGAGTGCACGTGAACTCAGACTATGTAGGAGCTTCATTTCTACCTCTAATTTTTCTCCTTAGGTTTTTCTAATTTTTCTTATTTCCTATCATAGAGACATTAAGCTGAGCCAAAAATATGTTGTTGCTTGTTTTCTGTCAGACCTCCAGATTGAACTTTTTATAACCTTAACATGAGGTCTTTTTCCTCTTCTTTTCAAAAGATTCCATTGTCCAAAGCTTTCCTCTTCTCCGCGAGCTATGACTAAAATCAACATATGCATCTTAAATCCACATTCACCACCATGCCTGCCCGCTGAACCCTAGTACACCAGGCTTATTTATGGAGAAGATGTGCTTTTTTTTTTTTTCTAAACTGCTTTCTTAAAGAGAAAACTACCATCTAAGCTTAAGGTGCAGCCAGCTGTAACCTTCTCACTTTCTGGAAGAATTTAATTTGTGTCTTCTTTCTCAGACGTATCTCGTACTTGGTTCTTGGTACTTCTCCTACGTCTTGTTTTCTTAAGTCTCTCTCTCTCTTTTTTTTTTTTTTTTCCCTTTGGAGACTGTGGACTCATCTCGTGTGCTTCACAGAGAAGCAGCAATGAGAGCTTGCAAGAAAGACACATTTTTGGGGGCTCCAACACAGATTTACTGAGTTAGAAACCCCAGGGGTAAGACATAGCATCTATGTGTTCAAATTTTTTTTTTTCTATTTTGTTTTCAAAGTAGGTCTTGTTCTAGCCCAGGCTTATCTGGAATTCACTATGTAGTCACAGGGTGGTCTTGAACTTACAGTGATCCTCCTACCTCTGCCTCCCGTGTGCTAGGATTAAAGACGTGCACCACCACGCCCGGTGTTTTGTTTTATTTTATTTTTATTTTTCAAGGTAGGGTTTTACTGTAGCCCAGGCTGACCTGGAATTCACTATGTAGTCTCAGGGTGGCCTCAAACTCATGGTGATCCTCTTACCTCTGCCTCCTGAGTACTGGGATTAAAGGCGTGCGCCACTGTGCCCAGCAGCGTCCATGTTTTGATGAACTCTTCTTGAGATTTTGATCCAGCTCAAAGGTTAAGATTTCCAATGCCAGACTGGATAGACTCCATGGATTTATCTCTCTCTTGCCTCTGCTCCCATCAATAATAGCATTTTATTTTGCTTCTTCTTAGATGTCAAGCCATTTTAATTGGAGTGAGACTTTGTGTGACTGGCTTATGTGGGATCTGGAGAGTTGAACATGGGTCCTTAGGCTTTAACCGCTAAGCCATCTCTCCAGCCCAAGACGGAGTTTTGAAGGTTGCAAAATCAAGGGGCTTTTATTATTAGTTTGATTTAATTATTCTGGAAGGAAATTGCCAAAATTAGCAAAAATCTATGTATTTCTATTTTTTATAGTTTGTTTATTGATATACTTTTGTTTTTGCTTTTCCATTCTGCAGTGAGTGTAAGTATATTTGTGTGCAGATGTGGGTCTGATAGGTGCTTGCTTGAAAGAGAAAGTAGACTAAATTTGCTGTTGGAAAATTTTCAGTTGTCTGAGAAAAGAGGAAAGAGTGGTCCTCAGAGTTTGGGGCCCAGTTCACTGTCGTGTCTTTTTGGTCTGTGGCGTGGCGGCAGTTGCATTCAGAGGGTCCTCATGTGGGCACTTTCCTTATCTGTCACATTTCCCCTTCCAGCTCATCTCTAACAGAACTAGACTGTAATTACTACTGGTGTGTGACTCTGTAAGTCAAAGGAAAAGACAAGACATTAAAGGATGGAGAGATGATTCAACAGTTAAAAGCTCTGGTTGGCAAAGGCTGACGGCCCAGGTTCGATTCCCCAGTGCCCACATGAAGCCAGATACACAAAGTGGCACACATACTTGGAGTTTGTTGGCTGTGGCAAAAGTCCCTGACAAACTACCTTTCCTGTCTCCCTTTCTCTTTCTCTCTTTGCTTGTAAATGAATAAATAACTCTTTTTTAAAAGAAAAGAAAAAGACAGACATTAAAGAATTTGAAAGCAGGTTTTCAAGATAGTTCAATATCTGGTTTCCTCTCACGGTACGTCTGTTCCCTTCCTGCCCCTCCTCGTGGGGGTTCCTGAGCACAAAGTCAGCCTCTTCATAAATGATGTGGTTTGGGGGGGCCGGGTGGCTTAAAATTCTTTCAGCTGTTAAGTCAGTAGCTGCTGGAACCTCCATCTCTGTGCTGAGTGCACAGAAAGGGAATCACACAGGAAGACATTCCCCCGTCCAAACACAGCATGGATTTGGACGATGCTGGGAGGCAGGCTCGCTGGTGGATTAAGTGAAGGGTTCTTTAACGTGGCAATTTTAAAGGGATAAGAGGGAGTATTTAGACTTTTTAGGGATTTATTTTTGCTGAAAACAAGATTGTGAAGAATTGGTCCTTTGATGTTGTTGATGCCATCATCATTTGTTCATTCTTACTGTTGACTTTGTTCTTGAACGGAGACATCGAGTTCTGCCCTGTGTGCCCTGGAAACCCCACACAGTGAGCACAGTCAGGTTTCAGAAGGAGTAGTATGCATTTGTAGTTTTGATTAATAAACATAAATCAACTTCCCAGCACAGTTCCTCCTTACCCCCTTGTCTACTTATTTAGGGAGGAGGACGCCAAGGGCCATTAGGGAGAAGTTAGGTGAACTGAATGATCAGAGATTCTAAAGTAGACAGGGTTCATGAAAAATGATGTTAGAAAAACATTGAAAGTCAGTCCATTAAAAAAAAAAATGGCCAACAAAGATGGCAGGGGTTCTGAATGGCAATGACCCTAGAGATTAACCTGGAAAACTTTCTGATCAGCTCAGAATTTCAAAGCAAAGCCTCCAGAAGGTAGAAGGACTGAGGTTTCCTGTAGGACAGCTGGGAAAGTAGCAGGGGTTGTTAGAAGCCAGCCTAGAGTCTGAAAGCCAGGGAGGAGGTCCCTGAAAACTGGCATGGTTAGTGCAGGATTGATTTATGAAAAGGTGAGAGCTTGCCATTAATAGCTGGAGAGGGCCCATAGGTAAACAGGGCCTTTGTGAAGAGCAAGAAAACAGGGTTTTGTAGGAGGTAGCCAACAGGGTGGAGATTCTGGCTTAGAGCTGTGCAGATGGGGTTTTTCAGAAGTGGCCTGTCTTTCTTACGGCATAAACATACACACTAAGCCTTTCATCTGGAGGCTGTATTCCGGGGATCAGTAAGGGAAACAAAGCAGGGAACCAGGATAGGGGAGATAAGGCAGGGAGGAGCCATCTTTATGAAGGCCCGCAGGATTTAAAGCTGAAAGAGGCTGCCTGGATATCAGATGTCCGACTCCATGTTCCAAATCTCCTGGCTGGTTAGGAAACTTGAGGATGTCTGTGAAGGTGGTGGGGGAGGGATTGGTTCTTGAGTAGATATTTGCCCAGTATCAGCTTCCTGTTGTATTTGGGGTCCTGGACTTATAGGGGTTACTCAAACAGGCAAAGGCCTGGTCTCAGGCACGTGTGGTAAGAGAAAAGGGAACAAACATAAAAATAAGCAGTTTCTCAGGAGGGAGTTGGCGTTACAAAGAGCGGTCAAGCAGGGTGGTGTAGGAAGGCCAGGCCGGGTGGTGGGGGCGGGGTGTGCATTCACAGATGGATGGGGAAACTAGATCCCATGGTGCAGAAGAGCTTAGGGCACTTTAAGAGGCCAGGTGAGGGCTTAGCACTTGCCTATGAAGCCTAAGGACCCAGGTTTGATTCCCCAGGACCCACATAAGCCAGATGCACAATGTGGCACATATGTCTGTACTTGGTTTGCAGTGGCTGGAGGCCCTGGCACATCCATTCTGTCTCTGTATCTGTTTCTCTTTCTCTAACTCTCAAAATAAGTAAAAAAGCAAATAAATAAAATATTTGAAAAGAGGCCAGGCAAACTAGGGACAGGATGAGCAAGGAAAGAGGAAGGGAGATGCCAAGGGTACTGGGACCTTGGTGCTGTGAGAAAGCCTAGGGGATAGGGGCAGATGTAGGAAGCCTGGGAGTCACCATCTTTTTTTTGTTTGTTTGTTTGTTTATTTACTTATTTGAGAGCAAAAGGCAGAGAAAGAGGCAGAGAGAGAGAGAGAGAGAGAGAGGGAGAGAGGGAGGGAGGGAGGGAGGGAGGGAGGGAGGGAGGGAAGGAGAGAGAATGGGCGCACCAGGGCCTCCAGCCACTGCAAATGAACTTCAGACGCATGCGCCCCCTTGTGCAAATGGCTAACGTGGGTCCTGGTTAGGCTTCACAGGCAAGCACTTCACCGCTAAGCCATCTCTCAGCCCAGGTGCCAGCAGTTGAGATTTTGAGCAGAGGAGGAAGAAGATCTTGGAAGAAACCCTCAGAGTCCTGTAGAACACTTGTCAAATATATAACGGGAACAGTCCCAAAGTCATCTCCATGGCCATCCAATGAAAGTCATGAGACCACGTTGAGGTCAGTGGGGTGAGGGCTTTATTTCATTTTCTTTGTTTTTTAAAGATGTATTTCTTTATTTGAGAGAGAAAAAGAGAGTAGCCGGGCGTGGTGGAGCATACATTTTCAATCCCAGAATTCGGGAGGCAGAGGCAGGAAGATTGCCAAGAATTGGAGGCCACCCAGAGACTAAATAGTGAATTCCAGGTCAGCCTGGGCTAGAGTGAGACCCTACCTCAGAACACAAAACAAAACAAAAAAAAAAATAAGAGAGACAGAGAGAAAGAGGAAGAGAGAGACACACACACAGAGATAGAGAATGGGCACCCTAGGACCTCTAGCCACCACCAACTCCAGACACATGTGCCACCTTGTGCATCTGGCTTGGGTGGGTACTGAGGAATCGAACCTGGGTCCTTAGTCTTTTCAGGCGAATGCCTTAACCGCTAAGCCATCTCTCCAGTTCAAGGGGCAATCGTCTTCACAGTTCAAGTTGCTCAGTACGGCTCTAAGCTTCTTTATGAGTCTTCAGGTGAAACACTTCTTAATTCCCTCACTGCTAGGTCCTGACTTTGGGCCTGATACGCGGGGTCTTTTGGCACAGAGGGGGAGCAGCAAGGTAAGATGGAGGCCTGGAGTTGATGGGCTTTAGGGTTCATATGGCTACAGAGGAGCACGGTGCTTCTGAGGAGAGGAGCCCTGTGGTTCAGAAAAGGTAAGAGTTGACCCTGGAGAGTGTGAGGAAGGGTGAGACTCTTGAGACCCGGGGAACTGCGAGCAGTTCTTGGGTGGCGTGGGCCTGTCAGGCAAGATGAGCCTGGGAGTTTCTGTGGACAGAATGTAGAGACCGATGGTTAAGGCCGTGGGCCAGAAGATGGTGAGGCGTCTCCCTGGGTGAGAGAAGAAGCTTCATGAGGCTGGGAGTGTAGCTCGGTGGTACAGTGTTTGTTTTGTTTATTTTTACTTATTTATTTGAGAGCGAAAGAGAGAGAGAAAGGGAGTGCTAGGGCCTCCAACCACTGCAAATGAACTCCAGATGCGTGCGCCCCCTTGTGCATCTGGCTAAAGTGGGTCCTGGGGAATCGAGCCTCGAACCGGGTCCTTAGCTTCACAGGCAAGCGCCTAACCGCTAAGCCATCTCTGCAGCCCCCGTGCTTGTTTTGCTTGCTTGATGCCCTTGGTTCGACTTCTAGCACTAACTCCATACAAATCGCCCTCCAAAAGCTTCAAGCGAGATTAGCATGTGCTTATAGTCACATCTGACTCGGGAGGCTGAGGCAGGAGGAATCTGACTCGGGAGGCTGAGGCAGGAGGATTGCTTTAGACGAGGCTTTTAGGGCCAGTCTGGCCAATACAGTAAGACATCCTAAAGGAAGGAAGAAAGGGCTTCTCTAGGAAGGGCTGGGTTGGCGGAGAGACCGAACCTCTAGATTTTATTCCCTTGAATATGGTATGGGAGCGACCGACCTCCGACCAGGCAGAGTGTCCCACTCAACACGTGCTATGGCTGGGGCAGAGGTCCGCTTTACCAACTGAACTGTCGTCCCAGTCCTGTTTATTTTTGTGTTGTTTTGAGACAGGGCCTTGCACTCTAGCTCAGGCTGGTCTTGAACTTGCAATAGTCCTTCTGCCACAGCCTTCTCAGTGCTGGGATGAATCCCAGTGTGAACGGCTATACCTTCTCTTTCCCCAGGTTGTTTTTTTTTTTAGTTATTTATTTATTTGAGAGAGAGGATGACAGAGAGGGAGAGAATGGGTGCGCCAGGGCTTCCAGCCACTGCAAACAAACTCCAGACGCGTGCGCCCCCTTGTGCATCTGGCTAACGTGGGTCCTGGGGAATCGAACCGGGATCCTTTGGCTTTGCAGGCAAATGCCTTAACCGCTAAGCCATCTATCTCTCCAGCCCCGTCTTTCCCTAGTTTTAATTTCTAGTCTGTGCCTACTTTTCCCCCAAACTGCTGCATAGGTAAGATACACTGACCTCCTCACAAGGACACAGAACTAATTAATGTAAATGGAGAAGAATGGGGACAAATGGATCATTTGAAAATCCTCATCTCTGTTTTTTAAGTTTGAGGAAGTGAACTTAATGCAGGAGATAAACGTTTAATTAACAATTTGAGTTAGTTTCTTACTAAAACAATAGATTTCCTTCCTAAGCCCTGTGAGTCGGCTCCTTAGGCTTCTCAGGCAAGCGCCTCAACTGCTAAGTCATCTCTCCAGTCCCCGTGGCTCTTTTTGAGTAAAAGAAGTATTCCACTGCTAAGGTTACATTTTCTGTTATGGAAGATCTGTTCACAAATGTCCACAACTGGTTAGTTGGATTGCAGATGGCTCCTTCTTGGTGCCCCTTCACTCATTCATATCTAGAGATGATCCAAGCATGCCATTTGTTTTCTTTTCTTTTCTTCCTTTTTTGTTTTGTTTTGTTTTTTTGAGGTAGGGCCGTACTGTGGCCCAGGCTGACCTGGAATTCACTATGTAGTCTCAGGCTGGCCTCAAACTCATGGCGATCCTCCTACCTCTGCCTCCCACGTGCTGGGATTAAAGGCGTGCGCCACCACGCCCAGCTTCCCAGCCAAGTCTTCTATTAGATATTTCCAGGCTAATACAATCAAGAATCCTGTTAACTATTTCTGTCTCTTCTCTCCCCTTCTTCCCTTTCCTTCTCTTCCCTCTCTTCTTTCTGTCTCATTTCTCTCTCTCTTCCTTTTCCTCTCTCTCCTCTCCCCTCCATCATTTTGAAATAGCTTTGGCCAGTCAGTAAAATCCTAATGCTTTTGGCACAATTGCAGATGAACAGTTACTTCTCTTTTTTGCCCTCTCTGCCCTGATTCATCTGTGTGTAACGTATGTTTTATAAGCTCAGCACTAATTCCTTGGAGGCAGTGTTATTATAAGACATTCATTAACTATGTAACCAGACAGATGGCGGTTTTAATTCTAGCTCTAGCGTGGTTGAACGTTATGACCCTGGCACATTAACCTGAGTCTCTGTTTACTACTGTATAAAATGGGTCTAATTGTATTTACACGGTGAGGTAGTTGTGAGAATTTACAATATAATTTGCACTATACTTTTTTTTTTTTTTTAACAGGGTGTTAAAAGTTCCTAGTAAAATACATCCATAAGTGGAGGTTGCTGCTATTACTGTTGTTTGGCTCATGGATTATAATGGGAATGTGAAATAATGTCAACTATAAAAAACGGGCCACGGGGGCGTAGAACAGTAGAAATCCAGGGAAGCGCATGAAAGCGACCTGTTCCTGAGGGACGTATTTTACCATCGAATTCTGCTGCACTTGTGAACCAGGAATAAACTTGCTTTCATACACTCTAGATAGCACATCCACTTTCCTCACGGGATGTCGAAGGGTGCATTTCAGGTTGGGAGATAGCCCCATCTGTAAAGTGTGTGCCTTGCAAGCATGAAGATCTGAGCCAGATACTCAGAGCCCACTTAGGAAAAGGCAGACGTGGTAGTACTGCGCGTTTGTAATCCCAGAGCTAGGGAAACCGAGACTGGGGCATGCCTGAGGCTTGCTGCTTAGCCAGTCTAGCCTGCTTGGTGACTTCCAGGCTAAACTCTGTCTCAAAAAAAAAAAGGTGTATCTGAGGGTGTCACCCAATGTTTTCCTCTGGCCTCTACGCTCATGCTCACACACAAGGAGGTGATTCATTTAGGATAATGTAATTTTCTCTTTATGACTGATTTCCATTTCATGTTAATTTCGAGTTGGTGCAATGTTTGAGAAATCACTGGTTTGGTTCCCTCTTAGAGGAATTACATGTCATGTTTTTTTTATTTCCTGAAGCTTTTTTTCTTTTGGTTTTTCAAGGTAAGGTCTTGACGTGGAATTCACTGTGTAGTCCCAGGGTGGCCTCAAACTCACTGTGATCTTCCTACCTCTGCCTTCCGAGTGCTGGGATTAAAGGCGGGCACCACCATACCCGGCTTGAAAAGTTTTTGAGGGTGGTGTCTGACTTCTTTTTGTTGTACAACAAATCATGATACAGCTCAGTGGTTTGAAATCACCAACTTAATTCAGCTGGTGATTCTGTGGTCCAGCAGCTTGGACTGGGCCCCAATGGGCCATTCTCCTCCTAGTCTCCAGGGGGCTCACATATCAGCAAGGTGTTGGTCAGCAGCCAGCTCTGCTTCTAGGGATGGCTGGATAGCATCTTGGGTGATGGAGGACGGGAGGAGAGAGCTGAGCCGTGGGCCTCTCCTCGTCCAGCAGACTAGCCCTGGCTTGTTCCAAGGACAGCTCAGGCTTCTGAGAGAAAGGTTGGAAGTACCAAGGACTTTGGGCTTCAGAAGCTTGGCATTATTACTTCCACCAGATTGTGGTGGCCAAAGCAACTCAAAAGGCTACCCTGAGTCAGCGAATGGAGAGCAGCTGCCACCTGTGCATGGCAAGAGCTGCAAAGAATTCAGGGCACTCTTGCAGTAGTTCTTCAAGGAGGATTCTGCGGCCTCATCAGCAAGTCAGTTCCAGACCTCTGAGTCCCTTGGAGTCCATGGGTGGTTTCTGTTTGTCATTTTTGTTTATAAATCTCTGTAGTTTCTTCTTCTTTACTTTGGTCTCTCTCTTTCTTTCTTTCTGTCTCTCATATTTTAAAGGTAGGGTCTCACTCTAGCCCAGACAGACTGGGAATTCACTTGGTAGTTTCAGGGTAGCCTCGAACTTACAGTGATCCTCCTACGTCTGCCTCCTGAGTGTTGGAATTAAAGGCATGCACCACCACACCTGGCTGCTCTTTTTGAGAGAGAGAGATAAAGAGAGAGTGAATTGGCATACAAAAGCCTCAGCCACTGCAGTAGAACTTCAGGTGCTTGCACCACCGAGTGGGCATGTATGACCTTGTGCTTGCCTCACCTTTGTGCATCTGGCTTATGTGGGATCTGGAGAGTTGAATATGGGTCCTTAGGCTTCGCAGGAAAGTGCCTGAACTGTTAAGCCATCTCTCCAACCCTAATCCCTCTTTTTGTTTTATGTCTCTCTCATGGATTGGATCTTCAATATTGCCCATTTGCTAAGGGCTTAGTGTTGCTCTTGAGAAGTGATGGAATGTTTCGGAGGTGGAGCCTAGTTTAAGGAAGTGCGCTTATTTGAGGCCATGCCCTGGAAGGAGACACTGAGGCTTCAGTCCTCACCTCCTGTGTTTCCTAGTTGCTGTGAAGTGAATGATTTTCTCTGCTTGTGTGTGTAGAGTATTCAAGTGACATGGTGTGTTTGGTATGTGTGATGTGTGATACATACACTACACATGTGTGTGCATGCAGATAGATGTGCATCTCATGTGTATGTCTTACTACCTTGTCACAGGACTGAAAGCAGCAGGTCCAATAAGCCATGGGCTGAGACTTCTGAAGTTGAGAACGAACATAAGTCTTTTTCATTCCGCATTGATTATTGTATTTTGTCATAGCAGCTGAAAGCTGACTGTCAGACTTGGAATTCTAAAGACTGAAAGGAAATGTTTGGGCTGCCCGTGGGGCGATGGCTTGTGCTTAAGAACACTTGCCACTCAAGGCTGGAGGTTGTGGGGGGCTGGGGAACACCAAAGCCAGGCATGGTCACACACATCTGTAACCCCAGCTCAGAGGAGGGACAGACGCTGGAGAATCACTGGAACATGCGAGGGAAAGACCCCATAAACGATGCGGGTGAGGGATTAGCGGGTGTTCGATATTCTCCTCTGTCCCCCACATACATGCCCATGGGGTGCATATCTGCACACAACGTGAAGTGTATGGACCATACCTTACACATCCCACACACGCCACATCACACGCGCACTCTACATGCACCAAGAAGAATAAAAAGGAAAAGTTCTCCTATCTCTTCCATTGCAGTGGGATGTCAAGTTTGTCAAGTTCTGAAACCAAAGAATTGCCCCTTGGCCCTGACAAGAGGTGTGTCCGTGCATCTGAGCAGCGGCCGGGCAGGACACAGGGCAGCGTCAGTCAGGTGACCTCCACGGAGGGGCCCAGGGGCCTCTTGCTCAGCAGCAACTTTCATGCAGAAGGTGTACCAGGAGGAAACTGGCCCATCCCCAGCTCCCCTGACCTCTTGGGGCATGTCTACGCAGCATTGCCACAGATAAGGGGGTTCTTCACATCCTGCTGCGTCAAGCTCTTTTCATCCATCAGACAATCTCAGGCCATCGCTGGGTTGGTTTGAAGTAGCTGAGGATTAATTTTCTGATCCTTTTGAGGGAAGAGACATTCTGATCATTTTCTCCAGACACTGGACTCTTAGGAACTTAGCGATTGCTCTTGGGCTCAAGTTTAACCGGAGTTATTTTCAATGTGAATCTTTTTTTTTTTTTTTTTTTTTTAAATTTTCGAGGTAGGGTCTCACTCTAGCCCAGGCTGACCTGGAATTCACTATGGAGTCTCAGGGTGGCCTCGAACTCACGGCGATCCTCCTGCCTCTGCCTCCCGAATGCTGGGATTGAAGGCGTGCGCCACCACGCCCGGCTCTCAATGAGAATCGTGACCTCAGAGTCCTAACTTACGTTGGGCCATTCAGTTTCTTCCTCAGAGTCTTGGTCTTCTCTTCTCGGGTCACACAGACTCTCTCAGTTGTCTTGTGGCCTGTCAACTCAACTCTGTTTCCACTGAAGCCTGACCCCAGGGCATTGCATGAGCTGGCAAGGCCATCTTTCCCTCAGAGACTGCAGAGGTTAGCCACCACGAGATGACTTGGACTTGGGGGGGGGGTAGGAAGTGACTGACTCAGTTTAATGGATCCTCAGGACTTCAGGGGTCCAGTGGTGCCAGACATGTTGTCCCCTCTTTCTGCAAGCAGGACCCCTTGTGCTGTTGTCATTGTCCCTTGAGGTCCAAACATTCCTCTACGTTAGGTGATAGCAAATGTGACTTAGAACTCATCTGAAGTGTTTTTGTTTCCTTTCCCATTAAACACCTTGGGAGAGGAAAGAGATAAATGCCACTGTATTTGCGACTTGTTTTCTGTACAGCCGTGTACTTAAAAAAATATGTGTATTGGGCTGGAGAGATGGCTTAGTGGTTAAGGCATTTGCCTGTGAAGCCAAAGGATGGCGGTTCGACTCTCCAGGACCCACATAAGCCAGATGCACAAGGGGGCGCATGCTACTGGAGTTTATTTGCAGTGGCTGGAGGCCTGGCGTGCCCATTCCTTTTCTCTCTCTTTCTCTCTCTCTCTCTGTGTCTACCTGCCTATTTCTGTCCCTCTCTCTCAAATAAATGAATAAAGTAATTTAAATATATATATATGTGTTTATTATTATGAGAGAGAGAGAGAGAATGCCAGGGCCTCTGGCCATTGCAAGCAAACTCTAGATGCCTGTGCCACTTTGTACCTTATAGGCGTGTTATTTGCAAAGAACTTAAGTAGGTAAAGAACTTAGGAAGCAGGTATTATTGGAAGTACCAACCTGTTGTTCATTTTCTTAGACTGAATGAAAATTATTCATCTTCCCCTGAGCTCAAGGGTTCATTATGAATTGAGGGGCTGATCTGATTGTTTAAATTGGAGAGTTTTTTTTTTTTTTTCTGGTGGTAAACAATCAGGACAAAGTAGAGATTTCAATTTGAAAGTTGACTCTGGAGTTGTCAATCAAGGCAGTCTGGTGCGTGATCATATGTGGCAGGGAATGGCAAGGCAAACAGGTCATGTTATTCAACCATTTATCATAAATTTATTTGGCTGCCACCAACCAAGAATAGGCATCGTAACACAAGGCTTCCCGGCGATAAAGGTTAGGAGTGACATAGCCAGTGGTCTAATACTTGGGACTTAGTTTCATCACAGGAAGCCTCACAGGACATTAAAGGCGTGTGCCACCACACCCCGATCCCTGAGTATTTTTGAATCTGTTATCTGCATTTGGCTATCAGGGCTTCAGTGAGGAGGTGACAGTACAAGAGACTAATCAGCGGTGCCATTGTCACACTCTCCTTATCCTGGGGCCACTTAGCAAATCCGGATGCCCTTGGCTTCCCTCCTTCAGGCCTGGGCTGCTTGTGTGTGAATGCCTCCTTTCCTCCCTGCCTGTTTGAAGGCTGCTTGCTCTGGGAGCATAGACAGTGGCGAAACATTTCCAGGGTTTGGTGACGGAGTGGCTCAGTGTGTGTGGAACAAAGACAAGGCTTGTGGGAGGGAGGGAGAGGTCAGGGGACCATTTGATCGCGTCCCTTTAAGAGTCTATTGGAATGGGATGCGGAAGGTCTGAGAATTTTGTCCCATGCTAAGTAAGAACCCAGGCTCCCAGTGGAGGGGCAGCATTGAAAGGGAATTCGAGAGCAGGGTCCCCTTGGAGCAGGGTTTCCTGTGTCTGGGTTCTGCAGCCCAGAGTGCCAAGTGACTGGTGACGTCTGTGCTGAGGCAACGTCTGCAGCCTTTTCCCTCCTCCTCTGTCGGCTGAGTGATTGTCCTGGGGTGTCTGGGACTGTGGGCTATCTGGGGGAGGGAAATCTGGGGCAAATTGGGGTGGTTGTTCCATTCCACTTTCCGACTTGCCTGCCTCTTTCTCCTTGCTTCCAGCCAAACGAGACCGAGAGCATTCCAGGCTCCTTTCTTTTTAAGAATCAACTTTACCCAGGAGGACCCTGGAAAGCTTGGTAAAAGAAAACAACCTTCTCTTTCTTTCTCTCTCTCTCTCTCTCTCTCTCTCTGTTTTGGTGGTGCTGATTGAACCCAGAGTTTTGCACAGTTAGGAAGTGATTTACCCCCAGACCAAATGATCCATTCTGTTTTATAGTGTGATTTTTGTTTTATGAGGCAGAGACTCAGGTAGCCCAGGATGGTATGAAACTCACTATGTAGCTGCGGGTGACCCTCCTGGGTACTGGGATTGTGGGTGTGAGCACCCCAGCTGCTTTATGTGGTAGAGGGAAAATGAACTCAGGGGCTTCTCCAGTGGTGTGGATGTAAGCAAAAGCTGCCTTTGGAGGGGGCTGCGGCCCCTAGAATGCTTCTGGCTGCTCCGTTACAAGGCTCTTCTGTGACTACAGAAAGCTGACGTCAGTACAGCTGGAGCTGGGAAGGGGGTGGTCCCCAGATGACACCGAACACGCCATCCCTTCCTTGCTTCCGCGTCTAATTTCTAGGGAGCTCTCGACTGTCCCCACCCTGGAAGGGCACGGGCATCTTAAGCAGTGAATTATGTCTCTAGGACTGGAGTCTTTTCACTTTTAGGAAGAACAGTGTACCGTCGGAGCAAAGTGTTAACACAGTACCAAAATCCTACACTGCTTTCCCCAACCACCATTAAGCACTCTGAGTCACTTTCCATTCTCATTTTGCTTATTCCTCCTTTGCAGGCAGAGCAGAACATCTGCACCTGAAGGTCAAAGGGCAGGACTCTGGCTGGGCAGCTAGAACAGAGAGCAGGCAGAGCTGGAGAGATGGCTCAGGTGGTTAAAGGCACTTGCTTGCAAAGCCTGACAAGCGAGGTTGGAGTCCCCAGTATCCATGTAAAGCCAGATGTGCAAAGTGGCACGTGTGTCTGTCATTCCTTTGCGGTGGCAGGAGGCCCTGGCATGCCCTTACCATCTCTCTCTTTCTCCTTGCAAATAAATAATTAAAAATTAAAATTAAGGGCTGGAGAGATGGCTTAGCGGTTAAGCGCTTGCCTGTGAAGCCTAAGGACCCTGGTTCGAGGCTCGGTTCCCCAGGTCCCACGTTAGCCAGATGCACAAGGGGGCGCACGCGTCTGGAGTTCGTTTGCAGAGGCTGGAAGCCCTGGCACGCCCATTCTCTCTCTCTCCCTCTATCTGTCTTTCTCTCTGTGTCTGTCGCTCTCAAATAAATAAATTAAAAAAAATAAAAAAAATAAAAATTAAATTTAAAAAAGAAGCAGAGTTGGAGAGATGGCTTAGCAGTTAAGGAGCTTTCCTGCAAAGCCAAAGGACCCACGTTCAGTTCCACAGGACCCATGTAAGCCAGATGCACAAGGTGGTGCACGTGTCTGGAGTTTGTTTGCAATGGCTGGAAGCCCTGGTTGCACCCATATTCATTTTCTCTCTCTGCCTCTTTCTCTCTCAAATAAATAAATAAATACATTTTTTAAAAAGCAGGCAGAAATCCAGGAGGGGCCTCTGGAGGGCCGATCCCTGTCTGAAAAGTGCTGGGATTCCTACCCGTATGATTCATCTGAGCAGTTCTGCTTATTCTTGGAGCCTGCAGTTCCCACCCCCGTGTGCTGTCTCCCCCTGACCGCCTTGCATGCCTCTGTGATATCACTGGCTGGTGTGAAAACCCTGGTGACATTACCCCCTCCGCATCCAGAGATCCTGTTTGTTTGATTACCTGTTTAAGAGTCTCTCCTTAGCTTGGTTATCGGTGCCAGCTGTTTACGAGCTAGTTTGCACCAAGTTGCCTAGGAACCACCATGAAAACAAGATTGTGTAAAGCATTTTTTCTATATTACAGCTGCTTTGTGATTAAGGCTTGGCATTAGAAATAGCCCAGTGTATATGCCTCACGGCCTTAAAATACACGGACGTGTAACCAGGACATTTCAACAGGGATGTGATGGTGGCCCCAAAGGAACATTCTGAGATGGTTGTCACCAACCCAAGTTTCCCTCCTCACAACCCCACATGGCCTTTTCTTCCAGGAGAGTCCGCCTTGGGGGATTGTTGACTCTTTCTAAAGAGCATTAACATAAACCAACAGCAGATCCCAGACACTGTTATTCATCCATCAATTCCTAGGAGCTCAGCCAGGCTGGAGAGGGTGTGCAGAGGAGTGGGAAGGCTGGCGCTGTAAGTTGGTCATGAAGAAGGAATGTGTTATGTGGAGTGGCCACTCACCAGTGAAGCGATAAGTAGGTTTTCAGCAAAATACCGCCAGGAGCTAACTGATCTCACTTGAAATCAGCCACAGTGACTTAGAGGGACAAACCCTCTGACCGTGAACTCTGCTCTTTCCCAGGAAACAAATCTGGATGAGCCATCAAGGAGTACACAGTTAAAAGGTCTTTTTTAAATCATTGAAGGAGTCCTAAACTCCCCGTGGAATGAAGTAGATGCATGAATGATTGTGGCTGGACTTGGGGTCGAAGGAGAAGAGAAGCCAGGAAACCTTAGAGCTGGCAAGTCAGCGAATACCCATGAACGTTTCTCATGTGGGGTGGTTGTCAGTGAGCAAGACAGGGGGCAGATAATAATGCCCAGAGCAGATAAACAAATAAGCTAATTGCGGATCATGGTGGGAGCAAATGGGAACAATGAGACAGGGTCTGTAACCCTAGTAAAGGCATTGGGTGCTGGCTTTCCTGATCCATCCTTCCTCCTGCCCTGGTAGGTGGGAGAATGAGAATCTGAGGATCCGGGAAGGATGTGTAATTAGCAGCAGGGACGTGGGAGAGGAGGCTGATTGTGCCTGAGAAGGTTAATATAAATACAAATACAAGGCAAGGTGCAGTGTGCTTAGCTGATAAATGAATTCCATGTTAGGGTGATCATTTCCCAGTTTCTCAGATGGTTTTAATTGCCTTTTGGGGATATGTCTAGCATGGTATTTATTAGTCATAGAAATGACAACTGAACTTTTAGATTTTTTTTTCTCACACACATTAGTGGATGTGACTCATTTTGCACTTAATTTAAATTTGGTTAATTGTTTAACTTTTGAAAGTATCTCCATAGCCCCGGCTGGTCTCAAGCTGACAGGTATGTCACCAAGGCTGGCCTCAAACTTACTGTGTAGCTCAGGTTGTCCTTGAACCCTTGATCCTCAACTCAGTGTTCTAAGTGCTGCCATAACAGACATGAGTCACCACACTTAGGTGACAAAATTTCATTTTTTTTAAAACTGTGACGATAACATTGGAAATACGAGAAAAGTGTCCTCTTTATTCTAACAACACATTACCTGTATATCTTCCAGTCTTTTTCTTGTATATGATTTTGTTCACGTGGATGAAGGGCGTTTAACCATACATCCTTAAACTTATCTTCCGTACTATAAATTTTAATGACTAATTGCAGTTGTTTCTTATTATTTGCAGTGACTATGTTCTGTGGTCATTGTGGACACTGACTTAGCTAATAGCAGACTAGGAAAACACAAGGTTAGATGCCTGTAAGGCTCTGATGACAATTTTCTTCTTTAATCAGTTGCTCAATTCATAACTTTGCTTGATGTGTGTTTATGTTTAGAGGCATCTTAGTTAATATACACTGTTGATTTACTAACCTTTAATTATGGCCAAGAGCACTACAACTTCCTTATCGCTGAGCTTATTTAGCCTGCAGATATTTTCTGTGAGGCACATCGCAATTCTCCTGCAGTAGGAATACACAGCAGCCTCTCACCGCTGTGCTTGGGGACCATTGCAAATAGCATAATCGCCAGCCACAAGCACAAAGATCTGGAAGTCACGACACTAAGCAGACCACGTAAAGCACACTGGCCCCAGTATGAGAGTGGAGCATGTCACCAGGTGACTCACTGTTGTTGTTTTTTTTTTGCCGCCTTTGCATATTTGCGATTACTGATTTTGAAGTTGCAGGTAAATTGCAGTGAGTGGATGGATTCACAGGTGTGGAGTCTCTTGGGTCATGAGGATTCTTATGGTGTCCCACTGACTGGCAGTGTGTGTTAAAGATCTTAAGTGGCTCACTGTGTACATGACTCTGGGATGTGTGTGGCCACATCTTGACAGAAGCCCTGGTGGGGAACAGCTAGGAAGGCTGCTTTAGGTGACAGATGGTCCCCCTGTCTTTGGGGGTGGTAATAAATGTCAGTAATACTACTTTTCATGTAAGGAGGGTATTCCCATGTGTGCTGTGGTCTAGCTGCCCACAGAACAATCACCTGAAATGATGGACAGGATTTTGCCCACCCCAGAAATCCAGGCAGTGAGTCTTGATCTTTTCTGTGACCAGTGCCTGCTTGGGAAAAGTAGATATCCTATTGAAAAACTGTGTCTTGTGCTGGAGAAGATGGCTTAGCAGTTAAGGCATTTGCTTGCAAACCCAAAGGACCCCAGTTATTCCCCAAGACCCATGTAAGCCAGATACACAAGGAGGTGCATGTGTCTGGAGTTCATTTGCAGTGGCTGGAGGCCCTGGTGCACCCATTTCTCTCTCTCTCTCTCTCTCTCTTTCTCACTCTCTACCTCTTTCTCTCTTTGTCAAGTAAATAAATAAATAAAATATATTTTTAAAAACTGTGTCTTGGGTGGGAGAGATGGCTTAGCAGTTAAGCGCTTGCCTGTGAAGCCTAAGGACCCCGGTTCGAGGCTTGATTCCGCAGTACCCACGTAAGCCAGATGCACAAGGGGGCACACGCATCTGGAGTTTGTTTGCAGTGGCTGGAGACCCTGGCGTGCCCATTCTTTCTCTTTCTCTCTCTCTCTGCCTCTTTCTCTCTCTGTCCATATGTTACTTTCAAATAGTAAATAAAAATAAAAATTTTTAAAAAGTAAAAAGAAAAGCTGTGTCTCATGTGGGCCACATGGGCCACTCTTACTTTCACCACCGTGGATGGTATCGTAGGAAGAGAGTGGTTTCCACATCCAGGAACTGGTTTTGATTTTCTGGCTCCTTTTCTTAGCTGCACAGCCCTGGGTCCTCTGTGGAACCTTTCACATTAATAACTTCATGCGTATGTCTGTTGTGACCCTTGATGAAATTGTATGTGTAGCCCTTCTCTTTATGTCTTGAATGGTGGACAAGGCGCTCGTGGATGGCGTCTTGAGGGAAATAGTGAGTCACAGTGACGGTGACCCTTGCCTGGCAGCTGCCCTTCCCCTCGCACCAGTGTGGGCTCACCAGTGTGCACTGGCTCCTGCATCAGTGCGCATCTGAGCTGATGGCACCGTTTACTTTGATTGCTCCAAAGCACACAATTTTTTTTTCTTCTTCCTGGTATAAGAATTGCAAGTGTTCCAAAGTAAACCCAGATGAAATTTCCCTTAGCCTCTTCTCTGGCCTTAAGTGGGGGTTTGCGAAGCTCTGTGTATCGGTCAGCTGTTGAGTAAGGGGTTCACAGCCTTGCTAGCTATGATCGATCACGGGTTGTGTGAAGAGCCTTGACGGTGCCCATCTCATCATGGGACAGGTGTGGTACCAGGAAGTGACACGGACCAGAAGAATCCTGAAACCAGAGACAGCCAAGTCTTCGAAGTAGACACACAAGAAGATTCCTTTTTCTTGAACATTTTGCAAATACATGAGAATTTATGGTCCCCTAACACCTTATAGTGATATTTTCCACAGGATTTTATTTGTATTTATTATTTATTTTTAAAATTAATTGACTAATTATGCTGTGGATTGAACCCAGAGCCCTGGCCATACTAGGTAAGTGCTTTCCTATTGAGCTACATCCCCAGTTCAGGATGTTTCTGTATGAAGTTAGCAGGTAATACCCTTCTAACCAGAGTGCCACGTGAGGTAAACGTCACAGTGGCAAAGGCGACAGGTTCAGCAGTCTCAATGCTAAATTCCAGGTCCAAGTGGCTCTTTCTTTCTGAACTTTGATAGCTGGTATCTTCCCGAGAGAAAACGACATTTGTTTGTGCTGGCTTGGCTTCTGAGATTACCTGAGCGACATGATAATCTCTGGACCCTGGTGTGAGCTACTGACTCATTCTCCGCTAGGGACAGGGATGTTCTGGGTACAACTCTTTTCCAGTCTGTGTGCTTCATATCATGCCTGGAGTGCTGTGCTTCACACTTAATGCGGGTGTGAACAACGTTTCACGATCCCGCTGATTGTCAAGGTCCCCAGTTATCAGTTGTTTTGAAGAGGGGGCAGGGCGAAGACGACAGACCCAGTGTGTCCGACGTGCCTCTTGGGAGCTCGCAGTCTGAGGCAATGTTTGGGGCGCTCCGTTTGTTTTCACGAGGCTCTCCCAGTACCCCTACTGTCAAGTTCAATGGGAAGATTCGAACTAGGGAATTCATGGTTGATCTCAGAATACTTCTGAATAGCCAAGGGGACCCCCTTAGAGTTTAATATTTACCTTTGTCAGGGTGAATTGGGATTCACTTCCCCTCTGTTGTCTGTAGTGGATATCTGCAGGCAAAGTAACCTAATAATGAGGCGTCAAGGGGTGAGATAGACCTCAGATGCCAAAACTCCAATACATTGTTTCCTTCCAGTTATGTAGAGTTGGAGGAGGTATCGAAGCTATAGGTAAATTTTGGTCCCTTGATGTTTCTCTGGCTGCTAGTGAAGTCACACTTAGGCACTTGCTGTAGAAAACAGCTATATCATGAGCCGAGTGCTGGAAAAAATGTGGTACCCAGCCTCCATGATGGCCAAGAGGCATGCTTCAAAGTCTCCCTGTCTGCCTTGTGTGGCAGGACAGCGTCTCGCTGTCTCCAGAAGTTAGTCCAGTTGCCCGACATCGTGAATTCGTAATACGCCTTTGCTGAATCAGAGACCGAGTGGTCAGAGAAGAGCGTGGGCAGACCGTGGCGGCTTCGAGGCACTGAGCAAAGCAGTGGGGGCTTGAGAAGTGCCTGGTGTCGGGCATAGAGGAGGCATTGTTGAGGTCAAGTAGGAACCTTGTTCAGCCTCGAGGCCCAGGAGGACCTCAGAGGGCAGCTGCGGGGAGGAAGGGGCTGGGCGGCTGCAGAGTTAGTAAGGAAGCCAAGTCAAACTGGCCAGGGGGTGGATGGCACACTGTCAACCGCCTGCAAGACAGGGCACGGGGAGGAAGCGGATGCGGAGGTGAATATGCCAGGAGCTGGAGCAGTCAGGCTGGGCGATGACTTCAGTTTGAATATTTATCTTATATAGTCTATTTCGTATTTTGACAGCTCCTCCACCATTCTCTCAGTTGTCTGGTCCGAGTTCCTTTAAAAAGAAAAAAAAATAATAACTTTTTGTTGCCCTAGATCATAAGGAAAAAGAAGTCTCCCCCTCCCCTGCCAGAGCTAGGTAAAGGCAGAGGAGAAGATCTGTGATCTGGGAGGTCAGAGCTGAAGCTTCTGCCGCCACCTTCTTACATGGTGGTCTGATGGCTCATGAGTGTGCATGGTGGGTGTGGGAAAGCAAACAGGTTCAAGAAACCAGGGCAGGAGTGAGAGGGCCAGAGCCTGGCTCACACATTCCCCAGCTGTCCCAGGATTCTTCCATATAACATTCTCAGAGAATGGACACAAGGAAGAGAGCCCAGGTGAGGGAGTGGACAGGTAGGTATGTGGCCAGTTGGTGGATGGATGAGTTTGCTCGGCTCTGTGTACTGGTTGGCCTGAGTTGGGGTAATAAAGAACCGTGCCCGGGCTGCGGAGGGAAATCTGTGTCTTGCAGACCTAGGGGCAAGTCCTGTCAGGGAGCCAGCGTGGTTGGGTTCTGGTGAGGGCTCTCTTCCTGGTGTTTAGATGGCCACCTTCTCACTGTGTCCTCAGAAAAAGAGAAGAGATGGAGGGGGCGAGGAGGGAGGGAGGAAAGGGGAAGAGAAGGAGAAGGAAGGAAAGAAAAGAAGGAAGGAAAGAGAATGCTTTTCTGACAGTATTGATCTCACCTTAAAGGTCCCATCTCTCTGAATTCATCTAAACCTGCTGACCTGTAGGACACATCTCAGAATGCTTGCAGACTTGGTGTCAGGACTTCAGCATGGGAATGCAGGGGCATAGGATCAACACAGTTCTGTCCATTAGCATTACATAACAGTTACCACAAACATGGCTCAAAACAACCCCATTCACTCTCATTTTCCATAAAAGCACATGGACTTCGTAGACCGTAATTGGGGAAGTTTTTGTTTTTTTTTTTTTGTTTTTTTTTTTTTTTGGTTTTTCAAGGTAGGGCTTCACTCTAGCCCAGGCTGACCTGGAATTCACTATGTAATCTCAGGGTGGCTTCGAAATCATGGCGATCCACCTACCTCTGCCTCCCAAGTGCTGGGATTAAAGGCGTGTGCCACCACGCCCTTTTTTTTTCTTTTGTTTTTTTAAATATGTTAAAATTTATTTGCAAGGGAGAGAGAGGGAGGGAGGGAAGGAGAGATAGAGAAAGAGGGAAAATGGATGCACCAGGGCTTCCAACCACTGAAGACAAACACCAGGTACATTTGCCACAGAATCTGCCTTTACATGGGCACTGGGGAATTGAACTGGGATCATTAGGCTTTGCAGGCAAACATCTTAACTGCCAAGCCATCTCTCCAGCCTGAAAGGTTGTTTTGTATTTAATTGATTAAAATATTATTATAGAGGCTGGAGAGATGGCTTAGCGGTTAAGCACTTGCCTGTGTGAAGCCTAAGGATCCCCCCAGTTCAATTCCCCAGGACCCATATAAGCCAAATGCACAAGGGGGTGCATGTGTCTGGAGTTCATTTGCAGTGGTTAGAGGCTCTGTCGTGCCCATTCTCTCTCTCTCTCTCTGTTGCTCTCAAATAAGTAAATAAAAACTTTTAAATATTATTATATGTATTTATGGCTGGGTGGCTCCCAAGTCATGAGAGGACAGAAACAAACACTAAGTACAATCAGAAGATCGAAGCTTGGCCAAAGAAGATCATGGTGGAGATTCGGTTGGACACAGGAGCAAGGGCTGGTGATGCTGGGAGCTGGTTCAGAGCCCGCCTGGGGGAGGGGTGAAGGAGAGGAGGTGAGTTGCCGGGCTTGGGATCCTGTTGCAGACACAGTTCTGCACTCCCTGCTGCTTGGACCGGGGGGGGGGGGGGGGGGGGGGGGGGGGGGGGATGTCTGTGCTTTTACCACAACTCTGTTGGTATGAGTCGTAATTGCTGCTAATGTGAGGGACAAAAATGAAAGAGATTTCTGTCCGTGTAGCATTAAAAGCGTCAGAGGAAGAAAATTCAGTGACTTGAGGTGTTATTTCCCCGCAGACTGGTCTGTATTTTAAGCCCATAATTCCCAGCGGGCTGTTTATTTATTCATTTAACGGGAATGGAATATCTGATGCCTGTCTTCTGGTGCCTCCAGTCAGTGACCCTCACTGTTCTTTGTCCCCCAAGCACTACTTAAAGCAGGTCTCACTTAATTAGATTAACTGGAGTCTTGTTTTTAAAAGGAAATGAAAAAAGAAATGCTTTCCCCCCTTCTATGATCAGCTTAAAGGTTTCATTGTACAGATCAGGAAAAACACATATCTACTACATTCTTAGACACTGCCAATATCTCTCCACAATCTCTGTTCCTTTTTACATTCCAACATTTAACAGAAAGCTTTCTGTCGTATCATTGGAGCTATAGTGAATTTGAGTTCTGCAACAGACATATGTATAGTGGACATTTTCATATGTTAGCAATAGCTTCCCACAATAGCATGTTTATATAGCCACTCTGATACACCATAAGCTAATTCAACAGTCTTCCCCGGGGCCACGTTAAGTCTTTCCCAGGTGGGCGGTGGCAGTTCGGGAAACCCACATTGTGGATCAGCCGGTCCTGGTGACTGCCACCCTGGGCCTTGATCCTGCCAGGCTCACTGAGGCAGCACTTGCCACTTGCAAAGGGCAGCTTGCACTTTCCTGTGTGCCTTGTCCCCGGTTGGCTCCCGAGGCTCCTCGCAGACTTTGAAAATATCCTTTCGTGAGCTAGTGGCCCTGATAAACAGACCGCCTTGTTGAGACTGGTAGTATTAGCCCTGGCACACTCTCCTAAGGCCCCTGCGCGCCGTAGACATCGTGAGGCTCTGCGGTGGCCTGGCTGTACCTCTGGGCTACACACAGGCTCTGTGTGCAGTGTGGGGTGAGCTGCTGTTTGTCTTTCCCTTGCCCTTCTAAATGGGTTGCCAGTGGCAAAAGTCTGTTTAAACAAAGGTGAGCAGAGGATCAGCTTGAAAGCCTTATAAACTTGAAGGGTTAGCTTGAAATTTCAACTTATTAGAAGCCCGGCAGCCAACGAGAAGACTGTTGGGACAGAGGAAGGGGCTCTTTGACACTGGAGGGGTGTCAGGCGGTTCAGAGCATGCAGGACCGGCCCAGTCAACTAGGAAAGGCTTTATTTGTTTGTTTATTTATTTATTTATTTATTTATTTATTTATTTATTTATTTATTGGTGTCATGGCCACATCTCACAGGAGAAATGACGACGGAAGAGCCTAGAGTGACGTGTCCATCCATAGCCCAGGCTGGCTTTGAACTTGCTATATAGCCAAGGCTAACTGAGCTACGGGTCCTCTGGCTTCCTCCTCTGGAGTGTTGTGATTCTAGGCATGAGCCGTACCCCCTGTACGCGGTGCTGAAACTGGAACCCAGGCCTTATCCAGGCTTATTTATGCCTGCGCTTTACCACTCCAGCCCCGTCCCCAGCCCAGAGTCCGTTTTGAAAGTGCACTTTCTTTTTGCTATTCGGGGCATTCGGTGGCGATTTTGGTTGTCATTAGGATGCGAAAGGGGATGCTGCAGGCATCTGGTGTCCGTGGGTCCTATTGTGTCAGTCAGTCCTGATCAGTGAGCAGTCATCTCCCTTGCAGGTACCCGTAAGGTCTGGTTGAGTGTCCCTGGCAACTTCAGAACATCTTGGTTTCCTCAGAGGAATGGAATACAAAACATGAAACCATGGCCCCAAACGTTCCTGGCACTTGCTGGAAATTTCCCCATCACCTTTCTCTTTGAGGTTCTGCAGAGCCCAGGCTGGAAGGGATCTTGGTCCACATTTGGGATTATAGGTCAGGGAGAAATAGTACAGGGCTTTCAAAATCTCCATCTATACTTGGCTTGCAAAAAGTTGAGTCATTTTTGCTGATAAATTGCCTGTGGGGTTGTTTGTCTCTCTGGCCAGCTGTGGGAAGGGTGGAAATCATCCAATACTGTCCAGCTGTTAGCTCAGCTATCCTCAGGGGAGCAGAATCTCTGCCAAAAGAATTGGAAAAGGACAGGGAGAGGGAGGTTCAGGGGACATTGAGTCAGGCTTAGGATGTGTTCTCAGGCTGTTTTATTGCCTTCAGTGTGTGCATCACATTGTTTTCTTGATCATCAGGGATGCAGGGGGCTTGAGAGACCAGTGAGTCCTCCCTTCATTTTATATTCTAAGGGACTCAGAGAGGTTCAGTGACTTATCTGGGTCACAGAGCCAGGTAGTGACAGACAGTTATGTCTAAAACTAAAGCCCTCTGATTCCAAGTAAAGCATTCTTTCCAGCATACCAATGGACTTCTCCATTTGCATTTTTAATTTGTACTTTTATTTATTTGAGAGAGGCCAAAAGGAGAGAGAGAGAGAGAGGGAAAGAGAATATGTTTGTGTGAGAGAGAGTGAGTATGGAAAAGCCAGGTCCTCCTCTTGCCACTGCAAAGGAACTGTAGATGCACGGGCCACATAGTGCATCTGCCTTTATGTGGATACTGGGGATTTGAGCCTGGGCTGTCGGGCTTTGCAAGCAAGTACCTTAACCACAGAGCCTTCTCTTCAGCACTCTTATTATTTATTAGTGAAGCTTTACTGACTTTGTAAAATAGTACCTCATTCCCACCAAGGCATCACATCACGATCCTATCCAAACCATATGTACTTCCCAGTATCCGTGGTTTCATACGCAGGGGAGGGAGACTCTTTTGTGACCAGCAGGCAAATGCTCCCTGTTCACGCTGCAGTGAGCATGTCTCCGCCGTTGTTTAGACGTGAAGCGTGCTCAGAAGCGGTTCTCTGCATTGTCTTCGGGGAGACAGACATTCGTGTCAGTTGTTTAGCAACAAGTTTTTTTTTTTTTTTGGTTTTTCAAGGTAGGGTCTCACTCTGGCTCAGGCTGACCTGGAATTCACTATGTAGTCTCAGGGTGGCCTTGAACTCACGGTGATCCTCCTACCTCTGCCTCCCGAGTGCTGGGATTAAAGGCGTGCGCCACCACGCCCGGCTTAGCAACAAGTTTTAACATGCGCTGCTTGTATGTGTTTTGGACAGGGACTCCCCACAGTGTCTTCGGCTTGCTCGTTTTGTTCTCACAACAACCTGCCATGATCACTAGGTTCCATTTGTGGCCTTTCCTAGAAAGAGGATGCCATGATCTCTCTCTCTTTTTACCTTCCTTAGACATTTCCCAGACCCCCAAGAGGAATAGCAGGAGTGTGGCTAGACAGTAGAGATTACTGGCTTAATGGCAAAAGCAATAAGGTTACATTTCCTTGCACCTGGGCTCTACTTTTTTTTCTTTTTCTTTTCTGAGGTAGAGTGTCACTGTAGCCCAGGCTGACCTGGAATTCACTATGTAGTCTCAGGGTAGCTTTGAACTAATGGCGATCCTCCTACCTCTGCCTCCCGAGTGCTGGGATTAAAGGTATGTGCCATCACGCCCAGCTCCCTGGGCTCTACTTCTGAGAGACATTTGAGGGTTTGAATATACCCATCTGTTGGGGCTAATTTGGCTGACTGCTTGCTGCCTAGGATCAGGATAAAGAATGGCTGGAGAGATGGCTTAGTGGCTAAGGAACTTGCCTGCAAAGCCAAAGGACCCAGGTTCAATTCCTCAGGACCCACGTAATCCAGATACACAAGGTGGTGCATGCATCTGGAGTTCGTTTGCAGTGGCTAGAGGCCCTGGTGTGCCCATTCTCTTTTTCTCTGTCTGCTTCCCCCCGCTGTCTCTTTCTTTCAAATATATCTATCTATACACACGCACACACATATATATTTATATATATAAACTTTTGAGCATAGCCATGAAGCTTTCTTAACCTTGTTCTGTTTTGTTCCTTTTGTGCCAGGCTCTACCATGAGCTCTTTGTTGCCCGGTGGTTGATGATCTTGGTCTTCATGTTGGTTACTTTGGCACTTTTGGCCAGCAGTTTCACTCAAGCAGGAACTTGGCAAAGCAGTTAAGCTCTGACCAGTTCCCTTGTAAAAGTTTGGGTGAGAAATTTACATAAAAATTATAAATGGTGGCTTAAAAACAGGAGGACAACTGGAAAATCACAGCTGTGATCAAGTTGATGATCGAGGGGGGAATCGTAGAGAAAGCAAGTTTTGAGACTAGAGATATGTACCTGTTTTTAAAAACAGAAAAAGAGTTATTAGTTATAAATTGATGGATTGAACTTTGACCCTGTTGGAAAGCAGAATGAGCAAACAGGATGCTGGCATGAGTTCACTAAGACAAAAACAAATGGTATTTGATGAACCTTATCATTATTACAGTGTTCCTAGATGTATAGGTCAAAGAATGTTTAACATCTTGTTCCAACGTTAGCCTGTGATGAAAATGACAATAACAAAACAGCAAACCTTTATTAGTCGCTTGTTATGTGAAAGGATCCATTCTAAGTGAGTAAAGAAACATCAAAATCTGCCTCTTTTGAGGGGTAGGGTATTAATGTTCCCCACTTATGCTTCACTGGAAGTCCCACTGATCTCACCCCTGGCCAAGTGGCTGGAGTTCCTTTGAGATATTCTGTCTTGAGTAGGTATATTTGTTACAGTTCTCGAGGCTGTGGCAGGAAAACAAAAACAAATCGACAAAAGCGACTCTGGCAAGGTTTACTTTGGGCTCACAGTTTTAGGGTACAGTACATCATGGTGTACGTCGTATAGTCACAGCAGCATAAGATGAGGTGACTGGTCACCCCGTGTCCCCAGTCAGGAAGCAGAAAGAGGCGCGTGCTGATGCGCTGTTTGTGCGCAGTAGGGGATTCCAGCGCATGGAGTGGCGCCACCCACGGATACGGGGCGCTTTCACCTCAACTAGCCCAATCCAGAAAGTCTGGCGGACGTGCCCCAGAGGTTTGTCTCCTAGGTGTCACTAGATCCTGTCAAGATGACAGTCCACATTAGCCATCATAACAGGCTCTCTAGCCTTTGGGTTATAGATGCATTTGGGGCGAGAAGAGGGTTTGTTATCTCAGCTGGCTGAGTTTCATCACAGGAAGGAGGAGACGGGCAGTGATTGCTGTGTTCCCGGTGTTTGCTACTGCTAACATACTGGACGCAGTGGAGGTGAGATAGCAACATGGGATGCATGGGTCGTAACTTTCATTTTTATGTCTGTGCAATTTCCTCAGCCAAATTTTCACTTACCGGGTCATCCCTGGAGAAGACTATGAATTCATTTTGTCTTCACTACGGTTTACACAGGCAGATTGTATTTCTGATTTTAAGATAAGGTAGAAAGTGTGTGTGTGTATGCATGCATCCATGTATGTATGTATGTATATATGTATGTATTTGATACTGGAGTCCCCCCACCCAATGGTCACCAAAATGTACATTGCTGAAGTTCTGTTCTATAAAAATGGCCTAGTTTTTCTAGTAACTTATATGCATCTTTCCGTCTGCTTTAACATCATCTCTAAATAATTCACAGTATGATGCTATACGAACAGATGCTAATCGTTCTGTGCAGGGAAGGAGTGTCTGTACAGAAATGAGCTTTTTCAAACCTTGCCAGTTTCAATCCTTGGCTGTTCAAATTCACCGACGCAAAACCCACAACTGTGTTATATGAATGTCGTCTGCCTCAGATGTTCAGTGAGTAAAATACTGCTGCACGTGGCGAAGGTGCTCTGCTGGGTGCTGGGTGCTGGGTGCTATCATGCAAGGAAGGTGGGCCATACATAGGAGTTCTGGTAGAGCCAGAGGCTGAGGCTGTAAGCAGGACGTGTGGGATTCCTGTTGCTGTTATCTGAGCTGTTTGCAGCACTGAGCCGCGCCCTGTGAGTTTAAACAAGACAGGGAGTACCTTGTACCTCTGAGGCATTTCCGTCCTCCGCCCTCACCACCCATGTGCCATTTGGAGGTAAGGATATCTCCGAAATGTTTATGACATATTTGGCTCATAAACAAGGCACGGGTCTGCGAAGCATGTGCCCATACCGTTTTTCCCTTGCCAACATGACCCACTCCTTTAGTTTTTCATTCCTGACATCTTTGACATTAGATCTTGACCTGGAAGGTAGAGTTGTCCTAGTCAGAGGATTCCAGGAGGCATCTGTGGGAGCCTGGTCTCTCATTAGTTTACGAGGCTTGTGTCCAGTCATTTCTTTTATTAGTGGATCTTCAGGATGAAGAGTTCAACTCTCAACTCTCGGATTTCATGGGCCACTTTGGACCTCTTGTTTTCTCAAGAGGGGATGGCTGGGGGTGCCCCTGTGATTTCGAGAGTGTCTTCCAGTATCAGTGGTTTCATCTGTGACTTAGAGTCTGCTGCTGTAATCTACAGTGTTCCAGGAATGCCAGATGCCAGATGACAGTCACTCATGAATGCCAAAGATAGTGAGAACAATGAGTGTCTTATTCGTGGTCACTGATATGTGGAAATGCCCAGCGTCATGGGTCAAAGACCAAAGATAGGACCTGGCAGATGCGTGTTGGGGCAGAGGGATTGGGGATGTCTTCTCTTCAAGAGTGGGGGGAACTAGAGAGAAGAAGTCCAGTGCTGTTGGAGAGGAGGACAGGTGAACCTCTTAGACAAGTTTAAAGAAAAAAAAAAACAACTGAACAAAAAGTACTTCCAATTAATGTATGTCACAAGAATATAAAAAGATGGAGAATGGCACAGGAAAGGGCGAAGAGGGATATCGACAAGAGACCAAACACAAGCAGACATCTCTGTCACACCCTCCAAGGCTCTGGGATTATTGTGGAATAGGCGGTAGAAAGAATGTAAGAGCCAAAAGAAGGAGAGGCGTGCATTCAGTGCTGTCTGGCAGACAGGAGGTGACTGTGGTGCTCATGACCCCCCAGTGGCTGGTGCTACCAACACAAGACCTCCATAACAGGAGGGGAAGGTGCTGGCATTGGAATAGAAGAGAAACTAGATGGAAAGAAGGAGGGATTGGGTAGAGAAGGCATTTGGGAGGGGGGAATAGGAGAGTGGTGGGAGGGGATGATGGTTCATTGTCTGTATTATGGAAGGTGTCAGTAATTAGTTAAAAGAAAAAGAAAAAGAAAAATGCCAAGCTGGGCGTGGTGGTGCCCGCCTTTAATCCCAGCATTTGGGAGACAGAGGTAGGAGGATTACTATGAGTTCGAGGGCATCCTGAGACTACATAGTGAGTTCCAGGTCAGCCTGGGCTAGAGTGAGACCCTACCTTGAAAAACCAATAAATAAACAAATAAATAAATAGAAATAAAAATAAAAACACCAACCAGGGAGCAGCAAAGAAGGACTGACAGGATGGTTTTTGGTTTCTTAAGTCCCAGGACACTTCCATCGCACAAGGCTACTTCTGCACAGTTACGCTGTTCTGGAAGGATCCTAGGGATTTTCTCCATTACCGTGAAGATATGGGTTCAAGTTAACATTCACAAAGCTTTTTTTTTTTTTTTTTCAGTCACTAGGAATCTGAGCCCTAGGTTCTCTGTGTTAGTGACTGGAAGGCAGAGGAGCATGTCAGTAGTGTGGGAAGAAACCCAGAATCTTGCCCCATTCCTATAGCCTCCAGCCTTTGCTCTCTGGAAGGTTCGAGCCTTCTGAACATCAGTTACAGTAGTGGTGTGGAAGTGTTTCATGCTGTGTACAGAACTATGCATTGAACACAGCATGTAATATATTCCTGCAGCTTCGTATCATTTCCCTCCCATCCCTCCCACCACCACAAAGGACTAATTGGCTTGGGAAGTGGTTGGACTGGCTCTAGCTAAAGTCCAGTTTGGTTCCAACAGAGCTAAGATATACATTTGGGGGCCATTTGCAGCTATAGATATCAACAAGAGAAGCAGGCAGGTGGACCTTGTTGGTGAAAGCCAATCAAACCTCTCAGTACTGCATTGCTGCGGTAACCACCTATGGGCTGTTCCTCCCTGGAAGTCATCAACGCATGTGTATGTTCTGTGAGTAGACACTCTCCAAAAGAAACAAGGCCGCTTTTTTCCTCATCAAATTCTATGAAGAAATTCACTGCAGGTCAGTCAGCATTGGGGTGCATTTATAGAAAGTATAACCTCGCTGGTTTATGTAATTTAAAAGGTATTTGTATTAGTGTCCATAGTTTACATTAGGCGTCGCCCTTGGACGGGCACATTCTGTGGGTGTGGACAGATGCAAGATAGCTGCTCACCATTACGGCATCGGCGTCACTGCTCTGAAATCAATGTTCTCCATATTTGAACCTCCTCCTCGGATACCAAAAGAAAACATGGGATACACTTACCAATGGATTTGTAATACTGCTCTTTTAAATAGTATCCTTCCATGCTTTTATAATTTATAATTAATTTGATTTAATTAAGTTTTCTTTGTAATTTTTTATGAGAAAGAGAGAGAGCAAGTGAAAGAGAGAAAGAGAGGGGGTGGGGGAGAGAGAGTTGGCACACTGGGGCCTCCAGCCACTGCAATTACCGTCTTGTGCACACGCGCCATCTTGTGTGCATGTGCAAACATGTGAGCTTGTGTTACCTTGTGCGTCTGGCTTACATGGGATCTGGAGAGTCAAACATGGGTCCTTAGGCTTTGCAGACAAGTGCCTTAACCGCTAAGCAATCTCTCCAGCCCAAGCTTTTTTTTCCTTTTAACACAAAGAAAAGGCATACTGGGATACTGAAAACTAAAGTGTGTATGTTTTAGGATAAGACATTAAGGTATTTTAAAGGTTTTATTTTCTTAAAGTTTTTTCTACTTATTTAAAAAAAATTATTTTTTGAAGCAAGCCCAACAGACTGGCCCCACTTTTTTTTTTTTTTTTTCCCAAGCTAAGGTTTCTTTCTAGCCCAGGCTGACCTGGAATTCACTACGTAGTCTCAGGGTGGCCTCGAACTCATGGCGATCCTCCTACTTCAGCCTCCCGAGTGCTGGGATTAAAGGCGTGCGCCACCACGCCCGGCCTTCACTTTTGTTTTTTAATGAGAAAGAGCGAGAGAGAATTGGTGCAGCAGGGCCGCCAGCCACCTGTCGTTGAACTCCAGACGTGTGCAGCACCTTGTGCACATGTGCGGCCTTGCACATGCATCACCTTGTGCATCTGGCTTACGTGGGATCTGGGGTGTCGATCGTGGGTCCTTAGGCTCTGTAGGCAAGCACCTTCACCACTAAGCCCTCTCTACAGCTCTCCACTTATTTTTTTAAGCAAAAGTTTTATTTTTGTTTCTCCTCCTCCCTCTTCTCCCCGTCCTCTCACCCCTCCATAGCCTCCTCTCTGATTTCATACTCCACGTTTCCCTTTCGTCCCTGCTCCCCTTTTCATCACCTCTTCCTCCCCCTCCTGGTTTCCTGTTTAGCTACACATCCTGCACTCACTCTTGAATTCCTATTTACAAATGTTAAAAGTTAGGATACACATAGAAGAGAAAACATAAGTTTTGTCTTTCTGGACCTGGGTTACCTCACTTAGTACACTTTTTCTCCAGTTCCAGGATTTTTTTAAAAATTTTTTTTTAATTTATTTATTTGAGAGCCACAGACACAGAGAGAAAGACAGGTAGAGGGAGAGAGAGAGAATGGGCGCGCCAGGGCTTCCAGCCTCTGCAAACGAACTCCAGACGCGTGCGCCCCCTTGTGCATCTGGCTAACGTGGGACCTGGGGAACCGAGCCTTGAACCGAGGTCCTTAGGCTTCACAGGCAAGCGCTTAACCGCTAAGCCATCTCTCCAGCCCCAGTTCCAGGATTTTTTAAAAATAGTTTTATTTATTTGTAAGGGAGGGAGAGAGAGAGAGAGAGAGAGAGAGAATGGGCATGCCAGGGCCTCCAGCCACTGTAAGTGAACTCCATTTGCATATGCCACTCTGTGCATCTGTCTTTGCATGGGTACTACAGGTTGAACCAGGATCATTGGGCTTTGCAGCGCCCAGGAAAAACATTTTAAAAATAATTTCTGTTACTGCTAGCCGAATTTCAGTAAACTAGCTTTTACCAACACAAAGAAACAAATACCCCCCTCCCCCAACCTCTTTCATTATTAAAACAGCTCTAAGGCTTAGAGAAATATGTGACATATCTAAATTTTGTACCAGAAACATTGGGTACGCTTGAAATTTCCTTGTACTGTGGAGTTTGACTTCTGAGACATTATGTCTTTTTCTTCTTTTGACTTTGACAAGGTTGCCTTATTCCTCCTGCTTAGCCTCTGGTTATAGGGTGTGGGAAGGGTCTTGTGTAAGAATCTCTCTGGTTTAAGGTCCCAAAGGGCAGGCTTTGCTCTCCCTGTAAGGTGACCACCAGGCTTTCAAGAGTCTGCGACAGCTCCTCCCATCCCGAGCAGTACAAGAGAACTGCGTTTCTGCTCCAGGGAGGTCTTGGTTTCTAAAATGAACCCGAGGCGTGTCCTCCAAATCATTTCTTGCCAGCTTGTCCCAGCACATTCCTGGCTCTGCTCCTCAGCGCATCTATGCTGCATGCACGGCTCGGAGCTGTGACTGGACAAGGCTGAAACCCAAAGGGTCCTCTTCTTGCTTGAGTTCAGACCTTGCAGGTAGAGGATCGTCAGTCCAGAGGTCAGCGTCGGAGATTAGGAGGCTTAGTGGGTGCAGACGGCGACTTTTGCTGCTGGCTTTAGGGTTCTTCTGTTGGAACCCCTCATCTTCTGCGCCCACTTCTTTGCCTCACAGCAGGGGCTACAGGGACAAATCAGAGCTGACCAAATGGAGTGGCCATTTTCCATCTTCCCACTTGGGAAGCTCCATTTTCCGTTGCCTGCAACATTTGAGATAATTACGGTGTGCTATAGCCACGTGGGACTATCCGATGTGGTGCTGATTACTACGATCCTGCTGCCAGCGCTTAACCTTGGGTCCGTGGGATACCTTCTGCCATCTGGAAGAGACTTCCAACCTGGGGGAGCAGGGTTTGCGTGTCTGCGGATGTGGGCAGGATGGACCAGAAACGTTCAGAAGATTCCTTGAATCAATGACTAAGTACTGATAAGTCCAACGTCCACTCCTTCCCTTGTCACACTCGTTTAGCTGTGTAGCAAGGAAGGAGAGTGAGACCATTCGAGGTGCCCTGATAGTCAGTAGAGTCCCAGTCCTATCCGCTTCTTGTGGTGGCTGGCCACAGGGTAGCAAAATTGCCTTACAGCATGCTCCATGAACCCTCTGGGAAAGAGGGCATGTGTATGACTGGCCATTTCCCCTCTCTCTGCCTTCCTCCATCACTCAACTCTGTGTCTTGTCCAGAGAGCTGATGACCCCTGGAGGTGAGTGGACCTTGGGGTGAGTGATCCTCCTACCTCTGCCTCCTGAGTAACGGCGTTGAAGGAGTCCCCCACCATGGCCAGCGTCCTGAGCTATCGTGACTAATGCAGGGATAAACATGGATGTGCAGGTGTCTGTAGTAGGGGAGGCCTAGGTTTAATTCAGATTTGTTCTCTGTTTTACCAACGTATTGTGATTGTTTTTGCTGATGTTGTTCCTGACGTTAAACCCCGAGTCTTGATTGCTAGGTTAGCACTGAGCTGTACCTCCAGTCTTTCGAAAATGATTTTCTTCTAAGACAAGAGTGTTGCCACACTTCCTAGGCTGCCCTTGTACTCACTTTGTAGACCTCAAACTCAGGAGGCTCCGTCCCTGGCTTCCCAGGTGCCAGGAACTGCAGGCGTGTACGACTGTGTGTGCCCAGCTTTGCAGAATGAACACAGATCCAAGTGAGACTGCTGTTGAATTCTCGGAAGGGGACTGGTAAAGAGATTTCCGCGTGAGTCACATATTGTGTAAGGCCTGATGACAAAATATTTAAGCAAGATAGAGATGAAAGAAATATCCAAGGAAAACCGTGTCAAATTCAGAAAAACTTAATCTAAGGGCTTTTGCTGTCGGGGAAGGTAAATTCTAGCTGTGACTGTGTGGAGGTGACTTTATAAAAGATAGAGACTTGTTTCATTTTAGGTGGTTTCCAGATGAGTAAAGAGGAAAAAGATGGAAGAGGTCAGGGTGCAAGCAGAAAATGTCAGCATGTTAGCGTTAGTTTGTGAAAGTGCTAACTAGTCAGGCTCATTACATACATCATTGGATTTAATCCTCACAGGAGGAGGCCGGTCATGTTCACCTCACTTCGCAGGGAGAAGGAACCTGGGTTTGTAGGACGAGGGATCATAACTGTCTTTGGATAGCTGGGAGCCACCTCTCAAGTTGAGGGCTGTTGGACTCCAAAGGTGCATTTGCTGCAGCATCTGCTGAGATTGTTAGGATTGGAATGACCTTGTCATATGAAAGGACAAAGGGAGAAGTTTGGGATTTAGCTGAGTGGTAGAATGCTTTCCTAGCCAGCATAAGACCCTGGGTTCAGACCCCAGTGAAAGGAAGGGAGGGAGGAAGGGAGAGAGGAGAAAGAGAGGGAAAGAAAATAAAAAAGAAGAGAAGGATGTAAAGAGGGAGCAGGGTGGGAAGAAAGGAAGGAGAAGAAGGAAGAAAGAAAGAAAAAAAAGAAGGGAAGGAAGGAAGGAACGAAAGGGAACTGGGAAAGGAAAGGAAAAACAAAAGGAGTAAAGCTTTATTAAATGGTTGGGGCCGAGTTGGAGGAAAGTCAGGGTCTTTAAATAAAGGGCAGGCAAGTGCTTGACACCGTTCTTCAGTCCTTCAAGAAAGTGGCCCAGTGTCTTCTTCCCTGAGCTGGGTGATGATGAATCCGTGCTGGGGGAGGTGGGGGGATTAGCCCTGCCCCCACCCAGATACGATGTGACTTTGAGCCCTTTGGCATGTATTAGGACAGATTATTTCCACCCCCATGGCTGAGCAGGTGATGCCCGAAGCCGCTCCACCTAACAGCCGCCTGCACCTCTCATGCGGAGGACTGGGCTCATACTGGATGGGCTGTGAGTCCGGCTTTCTCCAGAGTTAGACAGAGACCGACGTCTGTGAGGTAGCGTGCTGTAGTGTGAGGTGATGGGATATGGAACCTCCTGCGCTTGGAATGGCCCCTTAGTTCTACCTTTCCTGCTTTCCTTCTTTTTTTCTTTCTTTCTTTCTGTTATTTTTTGAGGTAAGGTTTCACTCTAATCCAGGCTGACTTTGCAGTCTCAGGGTGGCCTCGAACTCACGGCGATCCTCCCACCTCTGCCTCCCGAGTGCCAGGATTAAAGGCGTGCGCCACCACGCCTGGCTCCTTAATTCTCCCTTTCAACAGCTGCTCAACCGTGGGCAAAGTGCCTGAGTATTTCAAGCTGAGATTCCTCCTCCATCCATGGGAATGTGTCTCCCTTGTAAGAGAAAATCTGCTTGGTCAAGCCCTCATTCCGTCAGATAAGCCTGGCATCTCATGGCACCAGCAAGGACGATCAGCACCCTGCTTTTACATTTGTTACAAACTCTTCATGCAGGGCTGAAATACCTCTTTCCTAGGAGAAGCAATGGGGGAAGGAGAGCCCAGCCAGGAGTTCCAGGTCTCTCGATAGGTGGCTTGGATCTTGGCCCGTGGGTAGAAAGTCAGCTTTGCAGAATTGCTCTGATCATTGAAAGCGTAAGTGCTTTGTAAACACTGAGTCTTGATTAAAATATGGTAACCTGTGAGGCCATTACCTTTGAAAGAATTAAACCACATTCCCGTGACCCTTTATTCCTTTGATAAAGTGTCTGTCGTGTCCAGAAGGACTCCCGCGAAGCTCACTTTGTTTTTTTCTCTGCTTTCGGGTCACCGGAACTATAATACTTCTGTCTGGCTGGCTGACATGGTGGGCTGATCGTAGCCTGAGCCCTGCACCAGCAGTGGGAGGTAGACCTGCCTGCTGGATTCCCAAGCCCACAGTTGCCAAAGAGATCCCGCTGGAGTCATTTTTCTAGGCTAAGTCACAGCATCTGGCAGGGCTGGATGGACATGTTCTTTTCAGTTCCCCAGTCTCCCGTGAACCTACTCAGTGCTTACCTTTGCTGAGTTCCTAGGTGGGTGGCTGGGTACCGCTGGCCCTTGCTTCTGGGGAGGTCATGATAACACACTTGATCGCAGCTGCGCATGCTTTAGGACTGCCTGTCATTAGAGCTAAATGGTTTCATAACATGATCGTTACTATATCATCCAAAGTAAGGGGGAGCCCATGGAAGGCTGGCAGACTGAGAAGGTTTATTACTGGTTATCCAGGGGCATGTTTCTGAAAGCAATCATTAGTGCTGCTCAGGAGAAAGAAAGCAGAGTGTCAGCAGACGAGCCCATCCTAGGCTGCATTGCTTTGCCTTGGGGTAGAGAGGGAATCCAGAACTTTAGCCGAGCCAGCAACCCTGGCCAGAGCTGACCATGCCATTCAGAGCTGTGGGATGGAAATGGAAGGACTGTGAGTTCAATCCTTGCTTTTTTTATTTGTTTCTTTTCTTTCTGTCACGTCAATGTTGGTCTTGAAGGGCAATTCCCTGAAATACTCGCAGAACAGTTCCCTTTCGTCAGGCTGTGAATGTGTCTTTGAGGAGCTTCTCAGGCAGGCAGGCGCTGACTGGAGCTCACTGTGGAACTGGGGAATCTGGTTCTAATCTTAGCCATGCTGCAGTCCTGCCCGTTTCACCAGGAAGCTGGTTAGAAACAAAGACTCGGGGGCTGGAGAGATGGCTTAGCGGTTAAGCGCTTGCCTGTGAAGCCTAAGGACCCCGGTTCGAGGCTCAGTTCCCCAGGTCCCACGTTAGCCAGATGCACAAGGGGGCGCACGCGTCTGGAGTTCGTTTGCAGAGGCTGGAAGCCCTGGCGCGCCCATTCTCTCTCTCTCCCTCTATCTGTCTTTCTCTCTGTGTCTGTCGCTCTCAAATAAATAAATAAATAAATTAAAAAATATATTTAAAAAAAAAAGAAACAAAAAGACTCGGGCCTTACCTCCACCTGTGTGCCAGAACCTTTGTCTTGAGCATCACCAATATTTCATATGTACCTGGAAGTTTCTGCAGCTGTGCCCTTAATAGTAATGGCTTGGAGAAGACCTGGGTTTTTCATCCCTTATTTATTTTAAAAATATTTGTATTTTTCATTTATTTATTTGAAAGCGACAGAGAGAGAGGGAGAAAGAGGCAGATAGAGAGAGAGAATGGGAGTGCTAGGGCCTCCAGCCACTGCAGACAAACTCCAGACACGTGCGCCCCCTTGTGCATCTGGCTAACGTGGGACCTGGGGAACCGAGCCTCTAACTGGGGTCCTTAAGCTTCATAGGCAAGCGCTTAACTGCTAAGCCATCTCTCCAGTCCCCCTTATTTATTTTAAATATTTTATTTTGCTTGGTTGATTTATTTAAGAGACATGTGGTGATGGGGGGGTGAGAATGGGCACACCAGGGCCTCGCCTCTGGGCACTGCCAAGGAACGTCAGATTCATGTGCCACCGTGTCCATCTCTGTCTTACTTATTTTGCATTCCATTGTAATGTTTAACATTTTTTCTTTGAAGTGTGCGAATTTTCCCCTTACCTCAGGCATATATGAACTTCTAAGGACATTGTAAATGTCTGGGGACAAAAGTGGCATGAGGTGGTATAAGCAGAGGGGTGATGTGAGGAAGAGGAGCCAGCCTTCTGCAGCTGCACACCGAAGTGAGCATCGATCCACAGGTGGCTGTGGGAGTTTCAGCGTACAGACGGCTTTGACATTTAGCAATGTCTGGAGACATTTTCAGCTTCACAGCTGGGGGAGTGTTACTGGCATGTAGTGGGTACAGACCAGGGATGCCACTGGCCATCCTACAACAGAACCAGCCCTTCGCACCCCATCACCACCGCCTCAGGAAGCATTACCTACCCCAGCGCATCAACAGAAAGGTGGAGAAACCCTGCCGTGTAGTTTGTCATTCTGTGACTGCATCTCTGTGAAGCAGGGAGAACGAATGGGACTTCAGATTCCTTTATGTGGGCCATGCGGCAGGAAGGTTAGGATTATATGTAGACTTTTCTGGAATCACGCCATGGCATGATGGCGGTTGGGAAGTTCATACTGTTTCAAAGTGCGGGATGGAGATGGGCGTGGTGGTGCATGCCTTTCTCCAATCCCAGCACTCAGGAGGCTGAAGTAGGAGGATCGCTGTGAGTTCGAGGCCACCCTGAGACTACATAGTGAATTCCAGGTCAGCCTGGGGTAAAACAAGACCCTACCTCAAAAAAAACCCAAAACAATAAAAAAAAATAAAAGTAGAGGATGGGAAATCATTAAGGATATTGGGGAAAATATCCTGGAGAGAAACACAATTTAAGCAGCGGGGAGAGTTGTATTAGCCGTCTTATCGTTACTGCAACAAATGCGCGACACAATCAGCTTACAAAGAGAAAAGGTTTCCTGTGGCTCCCAGTTTTGGAGATATCCACTCGTAACTGTTCTTGTTGTTTTGAACAACACAGCAAGAGTGCATGATGGAGTCTGATCAAATGGCTGGGAAGTGAAAAGCAGAAAAGGGGGAGCCTAGGGTCCCACAATACCTCTCAGGGGGACTCCTCCCATGACCTGAAGACCTCTCCCCAGATGCCACTATTTAAACATCCTACCACCTCCCCTAGGGAACAAGATTTTAACACGTGGACTTTTGTGGGAACAGTCTAGAGCCAAGCTATAGCTGTGTCTCTAATGCTTTTGAACTTGGCGCTCTGCCTTACTTAAATGTATCACCAGTGGGCTGGGGAGATGGCTCAGTTGCTAAGGTGCTTGCCTGCAAAGCTCAACAACCCAGGTTCGATTCCCCAGGATCCACGTAAAGCTGGATGCACAAAGTGTCACATGCATCTGAAGTTTGTTTGCAGTGGCTGGAGGCTCTGGTACACCCATTACTCTCTCTCTTTTTCTCTACTTGCAAAAAAAAAAAAATTATATATGTATATGTATACATATAATCTTTTAATAGGTTTTAAATATAGTTCATACATTATTTTATATATTACATATTTTTAATATTAAAAAATAAAAAATTAAAATTAAACAATACATATTATACATTTAAAATATATTTTAAAGTGATCACCAGTGAAGAATGTGGCAGGCAAGTCCCTCAACAGCCGTCAGAGGACCACCACCCTCCATTATGCTCACCTGCAGTGAGATTCTGCCAGTCCCCTCCCCAGGAGGTGGAGTCCTATGTTCTCATCCCTGAGTCTGGGCTTGTCATTTGTCTTGGCTGAAAGTATGTGGAGTCAGTGACTGTGATTCTCAGGCCATTTAGCTTTCATTCTGGTCCTTCATGGAACATCTCTGCCTTCTTGTAAGAGAGCCTCACTGACCTAGCCCCTAGCTGAGCCTCTATTCAGTATGTCTGTACCAGGGGGAGTCGATGGAGTCAGCTCAACCACCCAGCCAGCCCACAGAGTGGCAAGGAGTAATAAATTACGGCTATTTTGAGCCACTAGTCATTGGGGTGGTGGGATGGATGGACGTAGACAAGTTTCTGCGTGGCTGCCTTAGATAGGAGTGTGGAATATCACCAGATCGTGGCTAACGTGAGTCCTTCCACCTTTGTGTCTCTTAGCACTTCTCAGAACTTCTGGATGAGTTTTCCCAGAATGTGTTGGGCCAGCTCCTGAATGACCCCTTCCTCTCAGAGAAGAGCGCGTCCATGGAGGCAGAACCGTCCCCCACGTCACCCGCGCCTCTCATCCAGGCCGAGCACAGCTACTCCCTGTGTGAGGAGCCCCGCGCCCAGTCGCCGTTCACCCACGGGGCCACCAGTGACAGCTTCAACGAAGGTAAAGCTAAGAGCAAGGACCCTCTGGGACCTCACGTGGAGGCTCCGATATTGTCAGTATTTACACCTGCCATGTGTTGGGTCTCAGGGGAGATGCCAAGAGGTGCAGGCCACGTTTCTCTGCACCCCGTTGAATCCCAGGGAACTTGCTATCGTTTCATGGTCGTGCTTTCTGCGACCCTGTGCCTTGGATAGCAGAGCCACCCTGTGTGATTCAAGCCGGCCTCTCTTGTTGATAAGTAACACCAGTCCTGTATGTCAATTGCTTCAAGGGATTATGCTGGATTTTCTTTTTTCTTTCTGACAAAGGAACTGTATGATCACTCTTATCCATAGAAGTTTCTGGACCACCCTCTTAGTCCATTTCCAGTATGTTCCATTGATGCTACTTGTCTGAATTTTTTTTTTTCCAGGTAGGGTCTCAATGTAGTGCAGGCTGACCTGAAATTCACTATGTAGTCTTAGGGTGGCTTTGAACTCATGGCGATCCTCCTCCCTCTGCTGCCCGAGTGCTGGGATTAAAGGTGTGCACTATTATGCGCGGCTACTTGTCTGAATCTTGATAAGCAGTTCCAGACCCTCCTGCTGGGTCCGTGCCCATTTTCATCCAGAATGCTGTCGAAGATCTAGATGTAGCTGGAGAGATGCTGACATGTTTTCTCTATTAATCTGTAACCCTTTAAGTGGTAAACGTTCTGTATTCAGAACTCTTCATGAATACCTTTCTCTTTTTTGACAACTTCCATGATTGTAAACAATATCCCATGGTAATTCCATCCCTCCCCCCACTTTCCCCTTTGAAACTCCATTCTCCATCATATCACCTCCCTCTCTCCATCAGTCTCTCTTTTATTTTGATGTCATCATCTTTTCCTCCTCTTATGATGGTCTTGTGTAGGTAGTGTCAGGCACTGTGAGGTCATGGATATCTAGACCATTTTGTGTCTGGGGGGAGCACGTTGTAAGGAGTCCTACCCTTCCTTTGGCTCTTACATTCTTTCTGCCACCTCTTCTGCAATAGACCCTGAGCCTTGGAAGGTGTGATAGAGATATTGCAGTGAAAAAAAAAAAAAAGACGACATTTCTCTCTTATTGAGACATATTTTGTGTTCTCAGAGGGATCACCAGCTATTTTAAGTACGTGGAATAAGTTTCAAAGACTTCATTCCCTTTCCTCATCAGGCAGTGGTTTCTTCACAGGAGGATGACATCATGCTGGGCAGTGGTCCCTAGTTTGACCTCTTCTGGTTTTGATCTGAACCCTTTCGTATGCCATATGTCTGTCACGGCAGTGTCTTTTACAGATGGCTTCTCATGGAATACTGTTCCTCATGCTCCCTTTTGGTTACAAGACATTCCCTGTATCTATTTCTTCAATAAAGCATAAGTGTGTGTGGGGGGGGGGACTTCCCCTGGTGGGGTTGTTAGATCCACTACTGGTCTCTAGGAGAACAAACTTGAGCACTAGTAATACATCTTATCTTCAGACAGAGAATGTTGTGGGTGTTAAAATTTTCTCTCTAGGAATCATGCTTCCTCTGAAGAGCCGCAGTAAGCAACAGGCCAGGAAGTTGTTATTATTATTTACCTTAGGTCAGTACATTTGAATTTGGGAAAGGCTTCTGGGAAGATGTGAGGAAGGAACAGAACTGAAAGAATTGGAGGATAGAGTGATGTTGTGAAGACAAAACGAAATGTATTTAAAGAACTTAAGGCAACCACCCTGCGTTTTATCAAATCAATTTCTTCTCCTTCTCCCCCCCATGTTTCTTTCTCTTTCCATTGTCTTTTTATTGTTTTCCTTCCTCTTTTTGTCCTTCTTCTGCCTCTGTTTCTTTTTTTTTAATTTTCACAATTTTTATTAACATTTTCCATAATTATAAAAAATATCCCATGATAATACCACTCCCACCCCCCGCCTGTTTCTATTCTTTCTACTGTTTCTCCTTCTGTTTCTGCTTTCTCTTCTCCTCTTCCTGCTCCCTCCTCAATTTCCCATTTAGGAATTCAGGAATGCCCTTGGTTCACATGCGGGAATATGGTATCTGATGTGATCAAATGAGGTACTCTCCTTTTATCTGCATAACAACTTGTGTATTATCATAGCACTGTGCTGGCACAAAGTTATTTAAAATTTACAAATTGCTTATTCGTGGAATTTTCCAAGTAATATTTTCAGACCATGATTGGCTGTGGGTAACTGAAAGCATGGAAAATAAAGACCACAGATGAAGGCGGCGGACTCTGGTCCTCATTCCCAGCCACATTCAGACTAGCTCTTGGACGTTAGCTTTTTCTAGGTTTCAGCTTAAATGAATTCATGCAACCCCTGTTGACGTAGTTTTTATTTGTAAGTGGATATTTGCATTCAGTGAGTAACTGGAATAAATGACCATTAAAATTTCTTCTAGTCGAGGGGTTTTTATGTTGTTGGATGTGGGGGGGCATAGTTGCCTATTAAGGTTCCCCCATGTTTTCTTCACTGCTTTGCCTGTATTGGTTTCAAGTTTCCTTTGCCCCTACTTCTTTTGTGACGTTCATTCCCAGGGTCTTTTGCATCCTTATCTGGTACTGCACATCAAACCTACCCGAAAGCCGATGGCTTAGAATAACAGTCGTCATTTATTATCTCATTATTTCTGTAGATAAGCGCTTCAGAAGTGGCTCACGCGGGCTTCATGATCTCTCATGAGGTGGGACTCAAATGCCAGTCATCTAAAGAGTACCCCCAGGGTACAAGGTCTGCTTCCAAGGCAGCTCGCCCCCAAAGCTGATGGGTCACTGCTGGTGCATTGGTTGAGCATTTTAAGGGTCCTCTGCTGCACCTTCTCTGATCTAGCCAGGGAGGTTACTCTACTGGTTACATAGGAAAATCCTCATTCATTATAGTCAAGGGCTGTGAAAGAGGATGAGCACCAGGCTTATTGAGGGCCGTTTTGGAAGCTGACTACCACACTTCTCCCCACCAGTGACATCTGTGAGGTAACTCTTGCCCATATCTGAACTCCTTCGCCGCATAAATATCATCCGTGCACAGGCAGGCCACTGAAGACATATAAAGGGAAATATTTGTTCATTGCTCTCACAGAACTTATACCAAGTGGGGAAGATTAGAAATGTATACAACTGATTGTAAAAAAAAAATTAAAAAATCGAACACATAGCACCCGCAGTGGCGGGGTTACACGCTTAAACCTTGTTCCAGCTTCTACTTCACGTTGCTGGAGGGTTCTGAACTCTTCTAAACCATAGCTGCTTCATGTGTAAGCCTCTCCCGTGTGCTCTTGTGAGTGTGACAGTGAGGATGTTCTTAGCTGCTGTCATAATTGTCACCTGTGAGAGAACAGTATGCTCAATAAGGCTTCGTAAATTTATTTTTTTTCAACTATGGACCAGCCTGTGTTCTTTAATGAAATTGAGTGGGTACTTAGCTCTTTAACTTATTAGTGGAGTATTCTATTTCTGCTAGGCTTTTTTGTTTGTTTGTTTTGTTTTTTCGAAGTAGGGTCTCACTCTAGCTCAGGCTGGAATTCACTATGTAGTCTCAGGGTGGCCTCGAACTCACGGTGATCCTCCTACCTCTGCCTCCCGAGTGCTGGGATTAGTGGTGTGCGCCACCATGCCTGGCTTTAGTTTGTTCTTTTATATGTCAGCCAGTGTCAGTGACTTGGCCATAGATTATAATTATTTAGAGAGCAGAGGTTAAGTGTAAACCAAGAGCAGCCAGTTCCTTGGCACAGATGAGCAGAAGAGTTTTCTTGAGGGAATTGTTAGGATTCTTTTTTTTTGTTCATTTTTTATTTGAGAGTGACAGAGCGAGAAAGGCAGATAGAAAGAGAGAATGGGCGTGCCAGGGCCTCCAGCCACTGCAAAAGAACTCCAGACCTGTGCATCTGGCTAATGTGAGTCCTGGGGAATCGAGCCCCGAACCAGGATCCTTATTCTTCACAGGCAAGCGCTTAACCGCCAAGCCATCTCTCCAGCCCTGTTAGGATTCCTTAGAGAATCATGCTTCAAGGCACTGTATGGCATTGGATTACAAGTTTCAACCTGGGCGTGGTGGCGCACGCCTTTAATCCCGGCACTCAGGAGGCAGAGGTAGGAGGATTGGCGTGAGTTTGAGGCCACCCTGAGACTCCATAGTGAACTCCAGGTCAGCCTGGGCTACAGAAAACAAACAGACAAACAAACCAAAACCTTTCAAGAAGATTGGTAACTGTTCCTTTTGTTGCTGTTGTTTTATTATGGAGGAATCTCAGGTAGCTCTCCGTTGCTGTCAAGGACGAAGCTGAGCTCACAGCAGAGGCATTTGAGGGCCTTTGCGGGCTGAGCCGTTCTAGACTGTGCAGGTGGGACATGGTCTAAATCCTAGACCAGTACGGAAGACGAACTTTTCCTTTCAGTTCCACGTGTTTGCCAGTGTCCACTGCATTTCAAGCACTATCCTAGATACGGAGGGAACACAACAGTGAGAAGCTCAGAGTCTGATGAAAAGCCAACACCTAGCAGGCAACGTGTGAGGGATGTTCCAAGAGGAAATTAAACTGTTAAGGATTCCAGGAAAGGGAGTGTACCCATTGAGGATTACAGGAGAAGTCGCATGACTGAGGCAGAATTTCAGCTGGGCCTTGGAGTCCTGCCTCATGTCTGTCCCCTGGAGATGGCTGGAGGGAAGCAGATGGAGGCCAGAGGGCTGGGACAGCAGTCTTTTGAAAACAAGATCCCCAGAGAAATGATTGCTAATGAGTAAATTCCCAGCAGTTAGGGTTCCTTCCTCTCCCATGATTCCTAATTTTCTATTCTAGGTTCTTAGCAATTTACATGCAACATCAGGGAATTAGGGGTGCAGCTGCGGTAACCCCTCTGTTTCAGGAGACATGATCAGCAGATCTTTTTTTCAGGAAGCCCTTCTTATCATGAGGCCAACAAAGTACACGCTGTTCGCCCCCCCGCCCCCCTCCCCCCGCAACTGGCACCTCATTCTATTTGTGGCTGTGATGCTGTGACAAGCTGTGCTTGTGATTTACCAAGAAGAGGCGGAGGGGTTCCAGAGGCTTCAACACGGGGAGTCTTGTCCACAGTTCTCTGTGAAAGTACAGATGCCTTCTTTCCTATGCTGCAGAAGTGCAGCTGTAAGACATGGCAAGGATGAGATGGGAATTGTTTGAGACATGTGACATTGAAGGTATGGGTGAATAAAGGCAGATAGGGAGGCTTACCCCCAACAAAGAATGGCCTAGGGTTGAGTTTATGTTTCTGAGTTTTGGGGTAGCAGAATTATTTTGATCCTTCCTAAGTCCAAGTGCTCTGTCAAAGCAGACAGATCATTACCCTCATGAGGAAGTGTGATTGTTTAGCCAGCATGCTTAGGTGTAGCATTTCAAAATAGCTGTCTGCACCGAATCTCATGTTTTTATTTTATTTTATTTTATTTTTTTTATTTTATTTTATTTTATTATTTTTGAGGTAGGTTCTTACTCTAGCCCAGGCTAGCATGGAACTCACTATGTAGTCTTAGGTTGTCCTTGAACTCACAGCCATCCTCCTATCTCTGCCTCTCTCAAGTGCTGGGGTTAGAGGCATACACCACCACACCCAGCTGAATCTAATATATTTTTTTATTTCTTGATACTCAATAGTCTAAAAAAAAAACCTAACAGCCAAGGCCGGGTGTGGTGGCGCACACCTTTAATCCCAGCACTCTGGAAGCAGAGGGAGGAGGATCGTCATGAGCTCAAGGCCGCCCTGAGATTGCATAGTGAATTCCAGGTCAGCCTGAGCTAGTGAGACCCTTCCTCAAAACAAAACAAAAAACTAACAACTAACAACTAGGAACCCTCACTTCTAGTGTGGATAACAAGTGAATTTTTTCTTATTCCTGGGAAAACCAGTGGTTCAGCTCTCTTTGTCCTTTTGCTTAGATCAAATATAATTCTCTTAGTTGCTTCTAAGCCTGAAAACAGTGCTAAGAGACATAGTTAAGCCATTTATCGGTTTATTAGAAATGATTAGTTTGTTAGAAGTTTTCTTTTCTTTTTTTTTCTTTGTTTTTTTTTTCAAGGTAGGGTCTCACTCTAGCCCAGGCTGACCTGGAATTCACTCTGTAGTCTCAGGGTGGCCTTGAACTCACAGCCATCCTCCTACCTCTGCTTCCTGAGTACTTGTGGGCCACCACGCCCAGCTAGAAGTTTTCTTTTTATCCCTTTCTCTTTCTTCATCTTGACATAGCCCTTCTCCCCCACCCCTCATATTTTTGCACTCGGCCTTTCCTAACTTTCTTCTGTCTCTCTCTAAATCCCACAGTTCTTATGTAGCACAAATATAGATATTCATGTCCTAACATTCTATCCCAGACCTTTGAATGACTGTAGATTGCCTAAAACTGTATGCAAAATTTGGGGCAGCTACATTTGTTAATGTTTCTGCTCAGGGGTCTCATATGCCACAGGCTTCTTCAAAGAATTCTGTGACCAAAAATAAAAAAGTTGAGAAACACTGGTCTAAGCCTTCACAGGAGCCATCTGTTTCAGGGCACACAGTCGACTTTGCTGCAGCACCAAAACCGCAGAGCTTGATGGGGCTCAGCAAGCGAGAGGAGCGGAGCCTGAGAATGTGGGCTCAGCCTTCACAGCCACTGTGGGGAGAGAGCCTCATTTTACTTACCCACTTCTCCTTCACATTCAGTCTGGTAACCAGATGCTGAAAGTCATTTTTGTTCTACCAAAAGTGGAAAATAAAAAGGGAAAAAAATGTGGAGGTTAAAAGAGATGAGTAGAAATGTCCCAGCAAAATGTGTTTTTGCATACTCTCATGATTTGAAGAATCCTAGGTTATATTTGAATGACCAAATCTTATGCCTCATCCCAAGGAGGGTACCATCATTACTACTTTTTTTTTTGAAGAGTTTATTTATTTATTTATATGGGGGGGGGGAGAGAAAATACAGGTGCTCCAGGGCCTCCAGCCACTGCAAACAAACTCCAGATGTGTGCACCACCTTGTGCATCTGGCTTATGTGGGTCCTGGGGAATCGAGCCTCAAATTGGGGTCCTGAGGCTTCACAGGCAAGTGCTTAACCACTGAGTCATCTCTACAGTGCTCCCCCTTTTAAATTTATTTATTTTTATTTTTTTGGTTTTTCGAGGTAGGGTTTCACTCTAGTCCAGGCTGACCTGGAATTCACTATAGAGACTCAGGGTGGCCTCGAACTCATGGCAATCCTCCTATCTCTGCCTCCTGAGTGCTGGGATTAAAGGCGTGCGCCACCATGCCTGCCCCCCCTTTTTTAAAGAGAGAGAGCAAGAGAGAATTGTTGGTGTGCCAGGGTCTCAGCCACTGAAATCAAATTCCAGATACTTGTGCCACCTGGTGGGCATGTGCAACCTCAAGCTTGCCTCATCTTTGTACATCTGGCTTATGTGGGATCTGGAGAGAGATCAGACATGAGTCCTTAGACTTCACAGGCAGGTGCTTTAACTGCTAAGCCATCTCTCCAGCCCAGAACTTGTTTTTGGTTACATTCCTTTGTGATTAAATTGAGTTGTTAGGTGTGTTACTCAGCTTCCAGTTACCATGAGAAATACCTGAGGTGACCAACCTGGAAAGAGAAAAGTTTCATTTTGGCTCACAGGCTTAGAAGCTTTACTCTGTGATTGACTTGACCCATTCTGTAGGGCCGGTGGTAAGGTCATACAGCACAGTAAAGTTCATGGTGGAATAATACTGCACACCTTAGGGCCAGAAAGTGAAAAGGAGAGAGAGGAATAGACTGGACTTCACAACCCCCTTCAAGTGGAAAAACTTCCACTCTTAAAGTATAAAACATACCAAGCACTTTCAATGGTGCCACACTGAGAACCAAGCCTTTAACATGTGAGTATTGGGAGACACTTAAGATCCAAATGACAGTAGGGCTTCTTAGGATCATAATCCTTTATTTATTTATTTATTTCCCTGAGGTAGGTTCTCACTCTAGCCCAGGCTAACCTGGAATTCAGTCTGTATTCTCAGGGTGGCCTCGAACTCACAGCGATCCTCCTACCTCTGCCTCCTGAGTGTTGGGATTAACGTCAACATTTCTGCTAAGTGGTCTTAAATACCATAGGCTTCGTCAAAGAATTTTGTGATCAAAAATTAAAAAGTTGAGAAACACTGGTCTAAGCTGACACAGCAGCCATCTGTTTCAGGGCACACAGTCGACTTTGCTGAAGCGCCAAAGCCACAGAGAGAGAGCTTCATGGGGCTCAGCAGGCGAGAGGAGCAGAGCCTGAGAATGTGGACCTGGCTTCATAATCCCTTTTTCCCCAAAAAACTTTTTATGTGACCTTGAGCATAGAGATATGTAAAATAGGCATTCAAATCAAATATTTATTGGTAACAAGTAATAATGAAATTTATCTTAGGGCTGGTGAGATGGCTGAGCAATGAAGCACTTGCTTGCATTGCTTGACGGCTGGTCCAATTCCCCAGTACCCACATAAAGCCAGATGTGTAAAGTGGTGCATGTTTCTGGAGTTGTTTACAGTGGCAAGAGGCCCTGGCGCGCACGCACACACGCGCGTGTGCACACACACACACACACACACTTTCGCACTCTCTCTCTCTCTCTGTCTCAAACAAATAGATTAAAAAAACCTGTGTGTTGTGTGTAGTATTGTGTACATGTGTGTACATTTATCAATTTGTCATAAAAATTTTAAGAAGCTAGTTTTATCGTGGTGTGGTGGTGCACACCTTCAATTCTAGCACTCAGGAGGCAGAGGTAAGATGATTACTGAGAGTTCAAGGCCAGCTTGAGACTACACAGTGAATTTCAGGTTAGCTTGGGCTAGAGTGAGACACTACCTCCAAAAACAAACAAAGAGGAAAACCCAAGAAATTTATTTTAATGCTTTTATTTGTATTTATTTATTTATTTGACAGAGAGAGGGAGAGAGAGAGAGAGAGGGAATGGGCACTCCAGGGCTTCCAGCCACTGCAAATGAACTCCAGATGTGTGCGCCCCCTTGTGCATCTGGCTAATGTGGGTCCTGGGGAATAGAACCTGGGTCCTTTTGCTTTGTAGGCAAACACCTTAATCGCTAAGCTATCCCTCCAGCCCAAGAAATTTATTTTAAAATAATTCTTTAAATATATATTATCATATATTAATATATTTATATACTGTATCACTTATTAAAGATAATTTGCATGCTAATGAGATAGATGTGCTTGCTTATTTTTACAGGAAGAATTTTATCTGTCTGAATACTGGCTGCTATGGCACATAGAGTGTCTTGAGTGTTTTTAAGAGCTGATCAATAATTTGATTTTGTAATCATCATTATTGAGATTATCACTTCACATTAATACATTGTACAAAATGGCAGAAATATATTTAGGACTATTTCAGACCTAATCCCAAACCAAAGCACATTGAACAGTATTTTTATGAAATACAAGTTAGCAACTCCAGCAGCAGATTTTAAAATCAGTTCTTTTAACATAATTCAATCCAAAGATACATGCTGAGGGATGACAGTAGGAAAATATTTTAAAAGTCTGTTTTTTTTTTTTAATTTAACCTATTATGTGTCTATTAGAGCAGAAAACGTTGTCTCTACAGTAAAAACACGGCAAGCCAGTGAATCCAAACAAAGGTGTGCCAGGCAGCATTTCTTGGTATTGTGTGGCTTCTTGGCATGTGCGGTGCTTAGTGCCCATGTTGTGTGGTCAGAACCGAGGCTGTGGTGAGGTCATGTGATATGACACGGGTGAATCAGGTTGACTTCGTCATGCGTTTGACTTTGAATTACTTTTTGGCCTTTGAGCATTTAAAAAACCATTTACTGTTACCAAATATTTCATGACCCCTACATTCGGTTAAAACCATCTGTGGGGCTGGACAGATGGCTTAGCAGTTAAGCGCTTGCCTGTGAGGCCTAAGGACCCCGGTTCGAGGCTCGGTTCCCCAGGACCCACGTTAGCCAGATGCACAAGGGGGCGCATGTGTCTGGCGTTCATTTGCAGTGGCTGGAGGCCCTGGTGCCTATTCCCTCTCTCTCTATCTGCCTCTTTCTCTCTCTCTATCTGTCACTCTGAAATAAATAAATAAAAACCATCTGTGAATTGGGGCTCACAAAATAGCTCACTAGTTAAGGCACTTATTGCAAAACCTGTCAACCCAGGTTTCATTCCAAAGCCACCCATGTGAATGAACTGCATGCAGAAAAGTGCTTCAATTGTCTGATGTTCATTTGCAGCAACAAGAGGTTCTGCGGGGTGTGTGTGTGTGTGTGTGTGTGTGCAAATACTTTTTGTTTTTTTAATCTGAACTATAGTACCAGGATTGCATTTGCTTTGTGATTTCAGTATTTTTGCAGATGAAATTTCATAGTATTCGACTAGAGCATTCGGAGAGAACTTGATATGGCCTCTGATTCTCCAAGATGACAGAAAAACAAAGTTGAAAAAAAAAATCTATAAAATATGAGCAGACATTGGTGTAAAATGGACCAGTACAGAAGCAATGTAATACTGCATTTATATCATGTCCAAGTCAAGGGTCTACAGAGGATGGGCCCAGGGATTGCAGTAACCATTTTCCTACTGATGAACCAGTTTGGGATTTTCAGGACCAGGGACAGTTGGGTGGCCCGATTTCGTATGGATGCCCTAAGTTCATAGGGCTGTTTTCACGGGTGAGATGGTGTTGGTGTGAAGTCGCGTAGGAAGACAAATGAAAGATGGGGGTTCACTTGGGATTTGGTCACTGAGGATGGACGGGAAGCAGGTACAAAAAGGAAGTATTTGTTAGGTGTTGGAGGAAGAGTGGCCTGTGGTAGAGGGTTGCAAGGACAGGGAAGATGGGTGCAGCCGGAGTGATCCTGGGAGAGATGGGAAAGCGTATAGAACAGACAGCAAAGACAGCCTGGATTTGGAAATGATCAGAGAAACCAAGTAGCAGGATTAGCGTGGGGCTGAGTGTGGGGGGGACACAGCAGGGTGAGTTATGGGTGACTTGGGTTTCTACTCTGCAGTGGTGAGAGAGCGCTCGGTGGTGACGTGTTCCCAGGAAGCTGGGACCTGAAAAAAGAAAGTCACAGAGATGAAATAAATAGATGTCTCTCTTCAGCACATTACTTTGAGCTGGCGGCGAGGGCATCAGGCTGAGTCATCCTCGAGGAGGCAGGAAAAGAAGATGTGTTCGTCATCTGCGTACGCACCTGGGTGTCTGCCATGGGTGGGCTGCGGAAACAGCGTACTTATATGGCTGGGTAGGACAGGTGAAACAGATACGATGCTGCTCCTACAAAAAAAAAATAAAATAAAATAAAAAACAAACTTAAAATAGGGGCTAGGGAGATGGTTCAGTGGATAAAATAATTGTAGTGTAAGCATAAGATCTTAAGTTCAGATTCCCAGCACGTGCGTAAAGCCAGATGCAGCAGCGTGCCCATCTATAATCCCAGATGAATTCCCCGTGCGCCTATGTTGTGTCGGGGGGTGGGGGGCAAGAGAACCCCTGGAAGCTCCACAGGCCAGCCAATGCAGCAATGAAGAGAGACTCTGCCTCAGACGAGGCGGAAGGTGAGGACAGGATCTCACGCTGTCTTCTGAGCAGCACGTATGCACCCCGACCCCACACAAAGATCAAAGATGATTTTTTAAAATTTTATTTATTTATTTATTTCAGAGAGAGAAAGAGGTGAGGAGGGGGGGGGGGAGAGAGAGAGAGAGAGAGAGAGAGAGAGAGAGAGAAAGAGAATGGGTGCGCTAGGGCCTCCGGCCAGTGCAAATGAGGTCCAGACGTGTGCGCCCCCTTGTGCATCTGGCTAATGTGGGTCATGGGGAATCGAACCTGGGTCCTTTGGCTTTGCAGGCAAATGCCTTAGCCACTAAGCCATCTCTCCAGCCCACAAAGATTATTTTTTTAAAAAAAACTAAAATAGTGACCCATTTGTCCCGCTCAACCATTGCAGTGCTAGGGGACTACAAGAAAGTAATGCTCACCACCATCTAGCGATGAAAGGGTTTTTTGGCTGTTCATAAATGAGAGGTATAACTGGTGAAGTAAAAAATGTATGTATACATCTGGTCACTAGATTAATCTTTAGAAATCAATCGTTTGTTTCTTAGATGTTTACTTGGTTCATACTATAAGCACAGTACCCCACTGGAGAAACTGGGGTGCTGGTCAAGTACAGGGTGCCGTTCTAGTCTCATCACATAGATTTGGATCTGGGCTCTGCTAGTTACTACTAGTGTTATTGTGGGCAAGTTGCTAAACTCTTGTGTCTCACTTTCCCATCTTTAAAATAAGAATGGGGACTGGAGAGGTTTCTCAGTGGTTAAGGAGCTTGCCTGCTAAGCCTAACGACCCAGGTTCTATTCCCCAGTGCCCACTCAAGCCAGATGCACAAAGTAGTGCATGCATCTGGAGTTTGCACTAGCTGGAGGCCTTGTCATGCCTATTCTCTCCCTCTCTCTCTCTCTCTGTCTGTCTTTCTCTGCTTGCAAATAAATAAGTAAATAATAAAGAGGAGGAGGAGAAAAGAATAATACTTGCCTCCTAGCATTGCTGGAAGGATTAGCTGAGTTAATATTTATTGAGCACTTGGAACAGCACTTGTCAGTTTGTAAGCACTGTGTATTAGCTATTATTGTTATCATTTTTGTGTGGATTGCTATATAATTAAATGCATAATTTACCAAGTGGCCACAATAAGAATGACAGGAGCCAAGGAAAGAGCTTCTATGTACACAAGGACAGAAAAAGAAGCATAAGAGTAACCAAGATTTCTGAGGGACATGCATTGGTCCTGGAGGGCCACCTAATACAGGTTAGATACCTGTCTGAGTAAGGACTCAACACATTTTAGCCATTACTACTAAATAATTGCATAGCTATTATCACAGTAGGACTCTTCATCTCAGAACACTTTAGGTTATCCAGTGTTCTGAATAAATTAAGGATAGAAGTATAGAAGCGATCACTGTTATGTTTTCCAGTGGCTAATTATGGGCTCAAAATAACCTTCATTAGATACGACTCTAGCTCTCTGTTGGAAAGCAGCGTATCAGGGTAAGGATGAGCACAAGCCGGGCGGCTAGTTTCGTGTCCGTCGGGTCTGCTGTGTTCCTGCTCTGTAAATTTGGGTGGGTCATTTAATCTCTTAGTTTCTTTGTGTGTGAAGTGGGAGTACCCCAGGGTTACTCTTAGGACTAAATTAGTTAATCCATGAATATCCAGCACATAGTAAATGCTTATGGTATCTGCTAATGTTCCTGTTGCCAAGACCTTCTCACAGAATTTAATTTTTTTTTAAGATTTTTTATTTTATTTTATTTTTATTTTTTAAAATTTAATTTTTTCTCAAAATTTTTTTAAAGTTTTTATTAGCATTTTTATTAAAAACATCCCATGGTAATTCCCTCCCTCCCCACCCCCCACACTTTCCCCTTTGAAATTCCATTCTCCATCATATTACGTCCCCATAATAATCATTGTACTTACATATATACAATATCAACCTATTAAGTACCCTCCTCCCTTCCTTTCTCTTCCCTTTATGTCTCCCTTTTATCTCACTGGCCTCTGCTACTAAGTATTTTCATTCCCACGCAGAAGCCCAGTCATCTGTAGCTAGTATCCACATATGAGAGAGAACATGTGGCGCTTGGCTTTCTGGGCCTGGGTTACCTCACTTAGCATAATCTCTTCCAGGTCCATCCATTTTTCTGCAAATTTCATAACTTCATTTTTCTTTACTGCTGAGTAGAACTCCATTGTATAAATGTGCCATAATTTTTTTTAATTTATTTGAGAGCAACAGACACAGAGAGAAAGACAGATAGAGGGAGAGAGAGAGAATGGGCGCGCCAGGGCTTCCAGCCTCTGCAAACGAACTCCAGACGCGTGCGCCCCCTTGTGCATCTGGCTAACGTGGGACCTGGGGAACCGAGCCTCGAACCAGGTTCCTTAGGCTTCACAGGCAAGCGCTTAACCGCTAAGCCATCTCTCCAGCCCTCTCACAGAATTTAAGATGGAAATTTATTTTCAGGTTAAGGAACTGAGGACATGGGCAGACAGGCCTCTGACTTCCACGTAGTCCCATGGGGTTTCAATGTGATTCTGACACATTGGACAGAACCCCTTCCCTGCACCTCCATACCTTCTGGGCCATAGCCTTAAAGTTCCTTTTCTTTTTTCTCTCTCTTCCTCCCTCCCCTCCTTCCTTCCCTCTTTACTTTTTCCTTTTCTTTCTTCTTTCTTTTTCCCTTCCCTCTCTCCCTCCCTCTTTTTTTCTTTCATGTCTACATGTTCATGTGATATGTGTACATGTGTGTTTGGGAGCCAGAGGTTGACTTCAGGTGTCTTTCTGGATTACTCTGTACTTTATTTACTGAGGTAATGTCTCACTTTTCTCCAGGCATCCCAGTTTCCACTGCACAAGCACTGGGATTACAGCGGGGCCTCCTCATCTGCCTGTCATTTACAGGGTACTGGGGACCTGAACTCAGGTCCTCATGCTTGCTCTATCCACTGACCCTTCTTCTACGACCCAGAATATATATATATATTTGGTTCTCCAAGGAATGGTCTCTCTCTAGCCCAGGTTGACCTGGAATTCACTCTGTAGTCTCAGGGTGGCCTTGAACTCACGGTGACCCTCCTACCTCTGCCTCCCAAGTGCTAGGATTAAAGGCATGAGCCACCATACTCGGCAAGACCCAGAATTTTTTTTTTTAATTTTATTTTTATTTATTTATTAGAGACAGAGAGAGGGAGAGAGAGAATGGGTACACTAGGGTCTCTAGCCACTGCAAACGAATTCCAGATGCATGTGCTACCATGTGCATCTGGCTTACGTGGGACCTGGAGAATCAAACCTGGGTCCTTAGGCTTTGCAGGCATGTGCCTTAATTGCTAAGCCATCTCTCCAGCCCAAGATCCAGAATTTTTAAAAGACATTTTTATATGAAAAATCAGTGATTGATTGTTAATTCCTTTGAACATATTCCAAGGGTCAACAAAAAAGTAAGGGATTTAGGTGAGACAAATGTAATTATAAAATTTCTTCATCTTAAACATGCTATGTAAATAATGAATGCATATGTGTACATTTTTGTCACACAAGTGATTTCTTTATTTGAGAATATATGTCTATATCCGTTCTGTATACCATGTGTGTATACATATTTATAAAGGTACAACTCTCAAGTTAGGGTTTAATCTTTTCCCCCACAGGTTTCTGGCAGTAGCTATGGGAAATAACCTTATTTCTGATGGAGGAGCCATCACTTTGTCCTTAGGTGTGAAGGACTTGCTTCCACCGTGAGCCGGGTGACTTCTTTTCATTTCCTTGCTGACTGCCCATGGTGATGCTGAGATGTACTGTTTGAATTGGACCTTTGACAGGAGGCTGTGTATAAAACCGGATAACACAAAGGTTCCTCTCCCTTTCCATAGCGTGTACTACTAAGTTTATCGTAGGGGGCTGATTTTCATCTGAAATAAAACTTACAGGCTATGCAAACACAATTCCAGAAAAAAAAAACAAAAACACTTTTGTTTGCTCAAAACCTGAGCTTCAGGATTTAGCAATTACAGAATACAGCATCTTCTGTTGCTGCTTTTGTAGTTTAACCAGTTACTCCAGTAGCCATGGCGGGATTCTAGTTCTAAGTGTCGACAGCTGTATTGATCTTTGTGCCAGTAAAATTGAACTTCAAAAATAAGGTCATGTGGAAAGTTTAAATACCTGTTCCTTTTCCTCGCTCTGTCCTTTGTTCACCCCCTGCTCAGAGGTTACATTTATCATTTTATGTTCTGTGACTTGCTCTGTATTTCCACTGGAGACAGAATGTGGGCCAACACCTAGTAGTTTGGAATGAAAGCTCTTTTCTTTAGTTCTAACTGCCACTGGGTTCTGTTCTCATCAGATGTCTGCTGGCCGACTTGCTCAATCAGAGGCCATTTATCTTGTGATGTAACTGGTTATGGCCAGTCTGCCAGTATCTACTGATATTATCCACAGCCAATGACCTAGAAGAATTATTTGGGGGAATCAGTACAGCTACCTTGTTGAATAGATTTCTGATGAAATAATTTCTTGCCCGGATCTGCCATGTTGTATCAATCAGCTAGCTGTGTCATTGTGTAAGAAACCATTTCAAGTCTCAGCGCTCTGAATACAAATCGCGGTATTATTCGAGTTCCTGTGTCTTGTCCGTTGCTGGGGACTGGCCGGTGTATGTGGGCATCAGCTGAGCAGCTGTTAGTTTCAGCTTCACTCACTCACCTTGCGAGGCTGATGAGGAGTTGCTGATGTGGCTGAGCTCATCTGACCCTAGTTCTGGCCTGTGTACCTGAGTTCTTCCTTCTTCTGGAATGAGTAGGTTGATTAATGGCACATCCTTCCCATTGTGGTAGGTTGATTTATTCTAGAACGTTGTAATAGTAGCACAGCAAGGGCAGGAGCCTAATCTTAGCCAGCACGTCATAACAGTCTGCTTGTGCTAAGAAACTAGTGTGCCATGGTCGAGGTTATAGCACACGGCCAACCAAGGCACTGGAAACTTCCCTGACAAGAGGCATGGCTCAGGAGAGAGCCAACCTGGAGTCTTTAATGAAACTACTGTGCTTGCATCATGGTGGTCATTGCCTCTTATCCTAAGACAAGGGACTAAATGGACCCATTAGTCATTCTGTCTCCTTAGTTGGGAGCAGCTGACCTAAAGCACTAGAGATGGCAAAAACTGAGCATGTCCATATGTGACCACCAAGGGACAATAGTTTCCTGATACAGGCCATTTAGAAATCCCATAAAATGTTAAAGAAACCAAACTCACATGTTCTGAATGATCATCTAGACAAATGTTTACTTTTCTGGCACATTCCTTTTGTCTCTTTTCTTGAACTTTCTTCATTGACAGTATATTATTATACCCAGACTTTTTTTCCTTAATGATAACCAACCTTTTTTTTTTTTTTTTTTTTTTTTTTAATTACAAGGACTTTATAAATGGCTTAGCCCCTTGGTTGGGCTCTTTTTCAGTTAGTGTTGCTCCTGGGTCCACTCACCAATCAGGTTCCCTTCCCTACACACCTGAGCCTGGTGACAGGGCTCATTCTAATTAAATTCTCGATGCAAATAAACAGACCCCGGTCACGTTTGTGAGCCTGTTACCCAGGGGCTTCTCTGTGTGAGGGAAGGGGAAGAATTTCTTTTGGCCTGGGTGTTTTCCTGCTTTTGCCTTCTATCTTCTCCTAACCCTACCCTAAAATAAATTGCATACTTTACCCTTCTCTGAGTCCATGTTCTCAATTCTTTGCTTATGTGGATAAGAACCTGAGACTTGAGAGCTTCTGGTATAAGCGTTCCAGTCCTGCAGAGCTCTCTCCAGCATCAAAAGGTTGGTATCCGGGTGGACATGCAGTGATGGGTCTGCCTCAGTTGGCCATGTGACGTCTTTGAGCTTGAGCTCAAGGGAGCAGATCAGCTGCCTTGGACTTCTCACTCGGAAGACTTCTTCAGTCTTCGAGAGAGGAACAGTCCTGTCGCAGGTCAGGTACCACCACCTACTCTGCTGCCTCCGTCCCCGAGACAGCAGCGCTTGTGTTTGTAGCCGGGTCTGCAGCCCCACCGAGCAGTACAAACGCACACAGTCTGCCCTATGAATGTGCGTGTCATTCGAGAATGGTTTTGCTAGAAGAACTGGTGTCTTCTTCATTTTGTCTTGTAAGCGTGAATCTACATTTCCCACTTGATTTTGCTGTCCCTTTTGTTTCTCTCGTGAATTAAGTTAGATCACTTTCATCACACAGTCAGGGCATGTGGCCTCCCCCCCCCACCCCGCCCTCTTTCCTGGTAATTGCATGGGTCCATTTTCCCAGGGGTGTCCCTGCTCATTCCATTATCCACTGGGCTCTCTTTCACCTTCCCATCTCTCTCCCAGGTAGACATGGCTCAGTGCAGGTTGTGAGTGGGACTTCCTGGAATGGGGGCCTGGGCGTCTCACTGCTTAATAGAGAAACTGATGTGTTGCTGTCTGGTTGCCTCCCCACCCCTTCCGTGACGTGATTCTGTCCTAACTGTGTCTTCCTCATGGGGGGGGGGTTCTGGTTCCGAGCCTCCCTGCGGGAAAGTCAGTAGTCTTCTTTTGGCCTGTAGTTTCATTGCCACTCAAGGTGGAGCAGCCCCCCATCTGGCCAGCAGCGTTCTGTGGTGAGCACCGTGTGGTCTCCCTCCTCTGGCTGCCATCAAAAGGCTCTTTGTTCCCTCCTTTCCCCTCCACACCCTACCAGCGGCAGACATCCCTCCATCACACCAGATGCTGACGGCTCACAGAGCCTGCTCTAAAAGCAGGACCCACCTTGTGAGTGGGAACCTCACCTTTTCTGTGTTTGAAGGAAGTAGCTTCTGGGGTCGAGTTTTATCATGGTAAACCTTGGCTGTTCCCACCCTTCCTTCTAACCCTTAGCTCTTCTGAACGATTTCATGAACGTTTTCATAAGGAAACTGGAGCCACCTTCTGGAGTCCAGTTTCATAAGGTGAACTGCTTTGCTCCCCTGAATAGTAACGGGTCACCAAGTGTTGTTCAGACTTTTTCAGGCCGGGCATGGTGGCACATCTTTAATCCCAGCCCTTGGGAGGCAGAGGTAGGAGGATCGCTATGAGTTCGAGGCCACCCTGAGACTACATAGTGAATTCCTGGTCAGCCTGGGCTAGAGCGAGCACCTGCCTGTTTTATTTCCTTTTATTCTCCTCTGAGGGTCCTTTGTTGGAACGTTGTTTGAGGAGGAAAGGTCAGTGGTCATTTGTTTTACTTACCCTCGATGCCATGGCCAAGTTCAAGTGTGTGCTTGTCTTTTTCCTGCAGAGGAGGTGGAAAGTGAGAAATGGTACCTGTCTACGGACTTTCCTTCAACAACCATCAAGACAGAACCACTTACAGAGGAGCCACCCCCAGGACTTGTACCTTCTGTCACTCTGACCATCACAACCATTTCTGCCCCTTTTGAAAAGGAGGAGCCCCCTCTGGAGATGAATACTGGGGTATACTCAATTTTCTATCATATAAACACCTTGTACCAAAAGATAGAGATCTTTGTTCTCCAATGAAGCATTTATCCTAGGGGACATATGTATCTAAGGTTGTGTAACTATATTACTATGTAACTATATATATGTATATAATATATGTAATATATATAATATAAAAATATATAAAACATATATACGTATATGTATGTATTATGTATATGTGTATGCATGAGTGTAATAAGTATATGTTGATTTTAAATCAGCTTTGATTATACCATAATCTTTAAAGACATTGATCATAAAAATAATAGGCAATCTGATTTCATTTTTTCCTTAATTGCTATTATGAAACTAAAAATAAAGAAGACATCTATGGCCAAAAAAAAAAAAAAAAAAAAAAAGAACTTCCTCGTGGCATTGGTATTTAAGCCAGTGTATCGGGAGTGGCCAAAGTTATACAGCCCACACCTTCCTGTGCCATGGTCCCTGCCGATGCTGGTTCCTGCTTAATCTTTTGCTTTCCTTGTATAATGTTGAGGTTCCCTGATCCAATTCTAGAGTCCCCCTTGTACCGATTCCTGCATGTTGTGTTACCCATGGAAAATAAGAAATTGGGAATTTCTTCCTTGCTCAAGTACATGGCTACAGCCAGTAGGATTTAATTCTCTTCTGCATCTTCTGTGGGAACTTCCAGTGTCTGGTGGTAGACTAGAATCGGACTTGCTTATCTTCCAGTTCCAATGTTCCTAAGCTTCGGAGCTGCGGGTTTACAGTGACTCCAGCGCTGCTCATTTAATCGGGTCTCCTGGGAGCGGGGCGTGGTGTCCGTCAACTCCAGAAAGCTAATGTAGAATCACCAGGGCCGCAGATGCACAGACGTATCCTTGCCGCCTTGTTACAGCGCTTTGCGGTTGGGGCTTCCTCTAAGACTCCTTTCCAGGAGCGACCTCGATCTCTTCCCTGGTTGAGCACCTGAGTCTGCACTAGTCTCTTTGGGTCTCCCCACCCCCAGATTTTAGCTCATTTGAAGTATGCATGCAAATGACACGGTCAAGAATGGGGCTCACTGCCTGTGGATGGCCTTACTTTCCTTCTCTTTCCCCTGTGGGTGCTTATTTCATGGTTGGATGTCCTTGGTCATTTAGGGAGCCTGGAGGGAAAGGTTGTGACTTGGTACACACAGTTCCTCTTACTGGACAAACTGGCTGCTTTGTGGCCTTTTGAAATTTTACCAGAATATTTCACGATGAGAGATCTCTTTAGATTACCACACAAACAAAAGAAGCATTGATAAGCGAGTCTTGAGCTGTTAACTGTCAAGTTGGGTGGGTCCCAGGTGAGGCTGTGAGAAGGTTAAGAACTCCCTATCAAAGAAAGACACAGCCCATCCCCCTGCCGTGACCCAGCCAGGTGAGCTGGCCCCCATAGTGAGACAGATGACAAATAGCTCCTGTTTCTTCAAAGCTGTTTTCAGTTTGTCAAGACTCATGTTTGAAATTCTTCCTTTCAGGTGGATTCCTCTTGCCAGACAATTATTCCGAAGATCAAGCTGGAGCCCCATGAAGTGGACCAGTTCCTAAACTTCTCTCCTAAGGAAGGTGTGTCTTCCTCCCCACACCCAGGTTCCCCCCATAACCTCAGGGGCTCACTGTCACAAGGAAAGGGAGCATGGGCCACAGGTCAGGATTGATACCACAGGAACAACTTGCTTCATGGAATAATTCTGTTCCTAAAGATACTGATTATTTCCCTCCGTGAGCACACACTTGACTTCCTGCTCAGCACCACTGAGTTTCGGTGCCTAGTGAAGATGGTGTTTCAGACTCATTACAGACTGCTGACATGTGTCAGCATGTGACATGGCAGGCGATGAAAGCCCTCAGGGTGCGCACCCGCTCTCACCCCACAAGTACGCTGGCTTGGCTAAAACTTGAGTTTTCATCCTCCGTACAATGAATTCGAAGTGAGCGTATATCCTTAGCCATCCAGTGAAGTGGTTTTATTTTTTAAGGTATTTTATTTTTATTTATGAGAGAGAGAGAGAGACTGAAAATGGGCACGCCAGGGCTTCCAGCCACTGCAGATGAACTCCAGATGCATGTGCCACCGTGTGCATATGGCTTACATGGGTACTGGGGAATTGAACCAAGGTCCTTTGGCTTTGCAGGCAAGTGCCTTAACTAAGCCATCTCTCTAGCCTTTTTTAAAAAAATATGTATTTATTGATTTATTTATTTGAGAGTGACAGAGAAAGAGGTAGATAGAGTGAGAGAATGGGTGCACTAGGGCCTCCAGCCTCTGCAAATGAACTCCGGGTGTGTGCGCCCCCTTGTGTATCTGGCTAACGTGGTTCCTGGGGAATTAAACCTTGAACTGGGGTCCTTAGCGCTTAACCCCTAAGCCATCTCTCCAGCCCAGCCTTTTTTTTTTTTTAAATACAGTGAACAGTTTTTAAGTGTCGGCTTTGGATGACAACCGTTGGGAGGCCACAGTGTTCATGACCTCCAGTTTCGCATCTCTCGGGGGTTTCTTGTCATCTGTTTAGAGCGAAGTAATGCCATGCTCGAAACTGTTCTACCATTTCATTCTCTGTATCAGTTTCTTTCCGGCCTCCCTTCTACATTCTTCCATAAGGCCCAGACTTTGGGTCCTGGATGCACATCCTCTTGTCTCGTGAGGGCCAGGGACGTCTCAGCGTCGGTGTCTTACGGGGCACACGGAGCCTGTTCTCCTTTCAGTGTCTCTGCTGGTGCCAGCACCTACTTTTTTTTCTTTTATTTATACTCCCAGCACACGATTAGATGGACAGTTCATTGTGCAAGCAACCAAGAAGGGCTCAATCCACACAGTTACAGAGAAGCGTGTGCATCCTAGAGTGCAGCCGCGTGTGTGCAGTCCTTGCGGAGACATACTGTCCCTCCACCCCTTAGGACCGCACTCAGGACTGGGTTGGTGACCATCTAATCAGGGGCTCGTGTTTTGTTGGCCTTTGCTATCAGTAAAGAAGGAATAAAGGGCTAGAGAGATGGCTCATCAGTTAAGGCGCTTGCTTGCAGAGCCTAGGGACCTGAGTTTGATTCCCCAGTACCCACGTAAAGCCAGATGCACAAAGTGGCACATGCGTCTAGAGTTCGTTTGCAGTGGCTGGAAGCCCTGGCATGCCCATTCTCTCTATTTGCCTCTTTCTCGCTCTCAAGTAAATAATTAAATAAAATAATTTTGTAAAAAAAAAAAAAAAAGGAATGAAAAATTTATATGGATGCTATTGACCTGTGGAGGCTGAGAAAATAGCTCATTTGGCAAAGCACCTACCTTGCAAGCATGAGGATTTGAGTCCAATCCCCAGAATCAGGTAAAAATAAGCCGGGTGTGATAGCAAGTGCTGATAATCCTGGTATTGGGGAGATGGAGACAAGCTGGTTCCTGGCGCCAGGAGGCTGGTTGATCTAGCTTCCTTGGCAAAGTCCAAGCCAGCGAGAGACCTTGTGTCATAGAATTGATGGACACCTGCCACCTCACACGGACCCCCATGTGCAAACACGCACAGATAACACTGCCTAGCATCTCTGTTGAGACATAACGTCTTGCCACTGTGGGATGCACACATGCGTGCCTTTCAAGGACTTCCTTACATTCTTTTTTTCTGAACTGTTTCTTTCTTTCTATCTGAGAGCGACAGCCAGAGAAAGAGGGAGGGAGAGACAGAGAGCGGCAGCAAGGGAGAGAGAGAGAGAAAGCAAGAGAGCGAGCGAGCGAGCATCAGGGCCTCCAGTCACTGCAAACGAACTCCAGATGCGTTCGCCACCTTGTGCATCTGGCTTATGTGGGTCCTGGGGAACTGAGCCTCGAACTGGGATCCTTAGGCTTCACAGGCAAGCACTTAACCACTAAGCCAAGATCTCTCCAACGCCTTCCTTATGTTCTTACACTGCTGGAATTGCTGTGCCAGACATTGAGCTCTTTTACTGTCCACTGCAATGTCATGCACAAAGCGTCACACAAGCAGAACATTGGGTCCCCAGAGTGGCTTCAGGACCTAGGGTCACTGCAGGAGAAGTGTTTCAAGGATCAGGAAAATAGCAGCCCTTCCTCATTATGCTGGATAAAGAGATAAAGAAATTCAATATCCTCAAGTGCTTCAGAGTTTCTGGGCAAAATAAGTTGCTGTCCTCAGCTCTTCCTTGAACTCACGAGGGGCATTTCTAATGATGTTCAGAAATCTGATACTGAGGAACCTGTGGCCAGATGGGCAGGCTCTTCCTGTCCTCTGGTTTCTGTCTTTTGTGGGGGGAGTAACCCCTGCTTGAAAAGGAGAAAAATATTTAGAGTAACTTGGCCTGTGTCAAGTAAGGGGGGCAAGGGAATGCTATTTTGGGAGGACATAACATTGAGGTGTGGGAGCAGCTGGAGTCCCTGATAACTTTGTCTGCTTCCTGAATTTTCTTTAACATAATGTATCATGTTATGGCATTGGTTCATACTCAGAGGGCAGGTCCTTTTTAGCTATACACGTGCATGTTGTTGCAGTCAGGTTTGCAATGCCGGTAGAAATCACCTCACCAAGAGCAGCTTGTGGGAAAAAGAGGCTTATTTTGGGTTACAGGCTCAAGGAGAAGCTCCATGATGGCAGGGGGAAACGATGGCATGAGCAGAGGGTGGACATCACCCCCTGGCCAACATAAGGTGGGCAATAGCAACAGGAGAGTGTGTCAAACACTGGCTATCATGCCCCTAAGCCTGCCCCCAACAATACACTGCCTCAAGGAGGTGTTAATTCCCAAATCTCCATCAGCTGGGAACCTAGCATTCAGAACACCTCAGTTTATGGGAGACATCTGAATCAAACCACCACGCATGTTTAAGACACACACATTTAAGGCACACACGTGTATGTTTAAGGCACATAACCTTCTTAGCTGCCTGCAGCACCTAACGACAGGTGTGTTGGGTATCTAGTGTATAGGATTAGTTAAGAGTTCTTGAGCTTAAGGTTTCCTAAGGATACAAAAATACCTGAGGAACTTGTTGGCAAGACTTTGGTTAGAAAAAGGAAAAAAGAAGCATGTAGAAAAATTAGGCTGTTGAAAAGAGAGAGAGAGAAGAGGGAGGAAGAGCTGCTGGTACTTCTAGGGTCAGCTGTGGACAGGGTCATTTTTCCTCCGGTCAGTAGCTGTGGCTCAGAAAGACCCTGCCCACTACCAACATTTCAGGTAGCCGCCACTGGAACAAGGAAGGAGGAGGGGAAGTGCTAAGGCCATACCAAGGCCTCAAAATGAATACTCAGAGTCCCCTGGCTGAGCCAATCAGGTGTGTAAGTCATCCAGGCACCCTGGCTGCCCATGGACGCTGTAATAAGGCTTATATTGTTCTGGGGTGCTGGGAGGGGCCTGCATGGAAAGGGCCCACACGAGTTATCTCCCTTGACTCAGTAACACTGGCTGGCTGAACAGAGATATCCACTGTTCAGAAAAAGAGGGAGGGGGCCTCAGAATATGGCTTGGCCCCTGTGGGGCGCCATCAGAAGAGTTCAGAGTGCCCCTGAAGATAAGGCTTTGGAAGGGAAGGCGCCTCATACCCAGGCTTCTTTTTCTTGTACCTACCCACCCACCTAACAATGGATTTAGTATTTCTGAATGAAGAATGTTTGGCCTCTTGCCCAGGGCCCCACCAAGGCACACACATTCCTCCCAAAACAAAGGGGCTTTCTCTAAGGACTGCACGGGCTTCCAGATTTGTTGCTTTCTAACAGGTTTCCTTAAATGCATATTCCATTAATATGGCTTGCACAGCAGACTGGATAAACTATCCAAAAAGAATGTGATCGGGCTGGAGATGTCGCCAGCCGACAGAGGGCTTGCCCAGCATGCATAAAGACTCTGGGTTGGAGCTCCAGCATCATATAAAACAAGGCAATACATGTTTGTAATCCCACCACTTAGAATGTGGAGTTAGTGGGATCCGAAATTTGAGGTAGAGAGATCCAGAGACACAGAGGCTCCCAGGACTTCATCACTGAAGCAGACCTAAAACACACCCATCGTAGTTCAGGGAAATTTGTGGGAGAGGGGGTGGAAAGATTGTTAGAGCCACGCTTTGGGTCATGATGCACAGAGACTTTGCCTCTTACCCATAACTGATGGCTAACCCCACAATTTACTACCCGTATTCCCCAATGAGGAGGGTTCTGTGGAGGGGGGAGGGCAGGGAGGAGGTTAACAATGGTACCAACATGATTGTATACACTGTGTACATAACTAAAAAAAAAAAAAGTTTGAGGTTGCCATGCATGGTGGCACACACCTTTAGTCTGGGCACTTGGGAGGCTGAGGTAGGAGGAACACCATGGGTTCAAGGCTAGCCTGGAGCTACAGAGTAAGTTGCATAGAGGTCCAGGTCCAACTGGGCTAGATGAAACCCTGTCTCAAAACACTAATAATCAGCGAGGCAGAGGTAGGAGGATTGTCTTTGAGTTCAAGGCCAACCTGAGACTCCATAGTGAATTCCAGGTCAGCCTGGGCTAGAGCAAAACCCTACCTCGAAAAACCAAAAAACAAACAAACAAACAAAACTAATGATCATATAGTATAAGAATATAATAAAAAGCCTTATCAACATCATATCATAATCCCCCTGAATCTTTTTCCAGCCAGCGTGTCCTAAGTACTTCCATTCTTTTATGCAGTGACAAGCAAATACGAGTCTGTATTCTTTCTTCCCTTTTATCTTTTTCTTGTATTTTAGAGAGAGCAAGAAAGAGAGAGAGGGACAGACAGAAAATGGGTGCACCAGGGCCTCAGCGCTTGCAATCAAACTCCAGATGCTTGCGCCACCTAGTGGGCATGTGCGGCCTTGTGCGCGCCTCGCCTTTGTGCGTCTGGTTTTGATGGGCTCTGGAGAATGGAACATGGGTCGGGCAAGCGCCTTAACCGCTAAGCCATCTCTCCAGTCCCTTCTCTCCTTTTTCATATGAAAGGAGGGGGGTGCTGCACCTGGCCATCCTCCCACCCCCACATCTTGGCGGGGGGGGGGGGGCTTCCTGGGTGAGCTCAGGGAGAGTCCTTAGCTCTCACCTGTCACGATCCCCTCACGTGGACATGTGTCGTGTGTCCCGTGGTGAGTGACGTGCACCGTCTTTGTCCTTCAGCCTCGGTGGACCACCTGCACTTACCGCCAACACCGCCCAGCAGCCACAGCAGCGACTCCGAGGGCAGCCTGAGCCCCAACCCACGCCTGCATCCTTTCGGCCTGCCTCAGACCCACAGTCCTGCTCGAGCCGTGCCCCGAGCCCCCTCTGCCCTGTCCACGTCTCCTCTCCTCACGGCTCCGCACGTAAGTAGGCGGCAGGCTTTCTGGAGACGCGGGGAGCCTTGCGGCGTGGTTCTCTTTCCCTTTCGCCATGAAGTTTCTGTTGGGTGGTGAAGAGTTATCAATGCTGCTGGTGCTGTAATCAAACGCCCAGGGTGGGGCTAGTTGTGTTAAAAAGCTGATCTATTTGGAGTGCGGTCCTGGAGGTAGAAAAGCCTTAAGAACATGGCACCAGCGCCTCCTCGGGTCCTGGAGAGGGCTGCGGGCTGCTCCAGGCATGGCGGGAAGCAGGTGGGCAGGAAGGATCACACGTGCATAAGAGTGAGACCGGGAGCATATGTGTGGTGTGTCTATAGGTGTGTTTTCATATGCATGTGGGCACACGTGTGTGTGGCACGGGAGGGTGGGGGTGCATATGCACTTGTAGCCTGAGCAGCATGTGGAGGTTGGAGGTTGATGTCAGGCCCTTCCTCAGTCTTTTTGTTTGTTTGTTTCTTAAATTTTGAAATATAGTTTTCCTTCCTTCCTTCCTTTCTTTTTTTTGTTTTTTTTTTCCAGATAGGGTCTCACTGTAGCCCAGGCTGACCTAGAATTCACTATGTAGTCTCAGGGTGGCCTTGAACTCACAGTGATCCTCCTACCTCTGCCTTCCGAGTGCTGGGATTAAAGGTGTGCGCCACCACACCTGGCTATTTTTATTTCTTTCTTTCTTTGCAGAGAGAGAGAGATTGAGACTAGACATACCAGGGCTTTTAGCCACTGCAGACGAACTCCAGATGCATGTGCCACTTTGTGCATCTGGTTTTATGTGGGTTCTGGGGAATTGAACCTGGGTTGTTAAAGCTTTGTGGGCAAGTGCCTTAACCACTGAGCAGTCTCTCCAACCCCTCAGTCAGTTTTTGAGACAAAGTCCCACACTGGACCCAGACTTCACCAAGCTGCCCGCACTCACTAGCCAGCAAGCCCGAAAGATCTTGCTGTCTCTGCTTTGTCCGTCCTAGGATTGCAGGCGCACATCACTGTTTTCCATGGGTGCTGGGGATCTGAACACCACTGAGCCATCTCCTTTGCCCTTCTAATCCCTATTATTATGATGATTATTATTTTTTTGTTTCTTCAAGTAGGGTTTCACTCTTGTCCAGGCTGACCTGGAATTCACCATGTAGTCTCAGAGTGGCCTCAAACTCAACGGTGATCCTCCTACCTCTGCCTCCCAAGTGCTGGGATTAAAGGCGTGCACCTTCATGCCCAGCATCCCTATTTTTGTTTTTAATTCTTTTCTTCCATTATGGACATACTTGGCATGGATACATCATGTGTTGGTGCCATCATTTCCCTCCTCCCTGCCCCCAGTCCATTGAAGGCCCTCCTCAGTGGGGTTGCTGGCATTCCCCATGGGGTTATGGGTTATGTGTTGTGAGAGCAGCAGTCAGATATGATATACCAAACTGTGGCTCTTCCAATCTCTCCACCCCCTCTTCCACAAAATTCCCTGAGCCTTGGATGAGCTCTTAGGAGCCTCTGGATCTCTGCTTTGGTAGGTGTTGAGTATCCTCAGGGTCTGTCTCCTTCACCCTGGTGCTGAATGTCAGTCTCACGATGGAAACTGCACTCTTGCTTATCTCCCCAATTCCTCTGTGGTTTCAGCTGGACCTTGGCTGAAGTGCAAGGGGTAGTTTATCTCCTTGGGTCTCTCTACCTTCCCGGGAGCTTTAGTGTGGTTAGGAGGCCACCATCTCGACTGGAAGCCCTAATCCCTATTCTTTTTACTAATATTTTAATTAATTTATTTTAGAGAGAGAGAGAGACAAATAGAGAGAGAAAGGATGAGAGAATGGGCACACCAGGGCCTCCAGCCACTGCAAACAAATTCCAGATGCATGTGCCGCCTGGTGCATATGGCTCATATGGTTCTTGGGGAATCAAACCGTGATCCTTTGACTTTGCAGGCAAGCGTTTTAACCGCTATACTTATACCCTATCCCCTAATTCCTATTCTTAAAGGCTGCATTTCTCAGCATTGCCATGTTGGGGACTAAGCCTCAACATGAGCATTGCTGGGGGCAAACTGGACTCAAACTATAGCACTGAAGCAGGGTGACAACAGAGTTAAAGCACATTGTTTAAGTGCTGGGGAGATGGCTCAACGATGGAAGGCCCTGTTTGCAAACTCCGCCGGCCCAGGTTCAATCTCTAGTGTCCACCATGAAAGCTCGGCACAGACAGTGTCTGCACAAGCATCCGGCGTTCATTTGTAGCTGCAAGAGGCCCTGGCATGCCCATATTCACACACACAGCAAAGTTTCTGTTCTTCTCTCTTCAATATTATGCCATAAGTGTTTGCCATTCATTTAAGTGGTCTTCATGACATGCAACGGCAACATTATTCATATTTTTATTTATTTATTTATTTGAGAGCGACAGACACAGAGAGAAAGACAGATAGAGGGAGAGAGAGAATGGGCGCACCATGGCTTCCAGCCTCTGCAAACAAACTCCAGACGCGTGCGCCCCCTTGTGCATCTGGCTATCGTGGGACCTGGGGAACCGAGCCTCGAACCGGGGTCCTTAGGCTTCACAGGCGAGCGCTTAACCACTAAGCCATCTCTCCAGCCCTATTCATATTTTTGATAAGCAATCCTGGATGAAGTTAGGACAACAGTTCTCTGAGATTAAACTCTTTGATGTTTAAAGCTGAAAACCCCAGTGTGACCATTTGTGTGTGTGTGTGTGTGTGTGTGTATTCGGTGGTGGGCTTGACTCTTAACCAGAGGACTCAGGGTAAAGTCATCATGAGTCATCCTCCACATATGTAAAAAGGAAAGATAAAGGGCTGGAGAGATGGCTTCGTGGTTGAGGTGCTTGCCTGTGAAGCCTAAGAATTCATGTTTGAGTCTCCAGATCCACTCATAGCCAGACGCACAGTGGTGCCGGCGTGCAGTGTCGCACGTGCGCACAAGGGGGCGCACATGCCTGGAGTCTGCTTGCAGTGGCCCGAGGCCCTGGAATGCCAATCCTCTCTCTCTTGCTCACAAAAATTAGAAAATAAAATGTAAAAAGAAGATAGAAGATCAACATTGTATTGTTCTAAAGGGTAAGCTTGGTTTTTTATAAAGTCTTAAAACTTTTTTGAATTTATATAATCACACCTAACAAACTCGAATGAAATAGTGTAGACATCTATGAGCATATTTTAGAAAAGTTTGGATTCATTCTATCCTCAAAAGTTTTAGATAGGAAGCCGGCCGTGGTGGCGCACACTTTTAATCCCAGCACTTGGGAGGCAGAGGTAGGAAGATCGCTGTGGGTCCCTGGGTCCTCCCTCCGGGGCTGGGGCGCCCAGGCAACCGTGGTGGTGAGCGCACGCAAGAAAAGACTTTCTGGGAGACAGGTTCTGCGAAAAGCTCTCCGTTTATTGTCAGGGAAATGGGTTTATAAGCAGTTGAGGGTGCTTATGTCCGACAGATCACCGTGAGTTCGAGGGAGGTCACCCTGAGACTACATAGTGAATTCCAGGTCAGCCTGGGCTAGAGCGAGACCCTGCCTTGAAAACCCAAAACAGAGAAGTTCTAGATATGTATTCTTACGCCGCCGTTACGGATAACAAAGCAATTGGCTTTTCATTCTTTCTTCACCTTTTCCACTTCAACCTGAGTTTTTCATTCCTTGCGGGCATTGCTTCTATGCTTCTGTCCTGCGTCTGTGTGTCCTTCCTTGGTCCACCTGTCCCATTTATGAGGCAGATGTTTCCCAGCTCATACTCTTGCCAGCAACCATGTTGTGTGTCCCTGTCCCCTACCCGCAGGCACCCATCCCTAAGACCTTTGTTAATTCAGCCTCTCACAAGGCTCAATTCAAGTCTCATCTTCTTTATCTCAGACTCCTATGGCTTCTCTTTCTCCAGTGTCTTCATGGACCTTTAGTCAGTCTGGTTAGCTTAGCATTACAACCATCTCTGCTCTTCAGGGCCGTCACCCCAGCCCTTCAGCCTTGGTCACTAGCTACTTGACAGAGGGGGCTTTAATGAGCCCCAGGGACTCAGACTGTGCACACACCATTGTGTCCTGGCTAAATGAGATGAGCTACAGTTCTCCTCTGCATTACTGGGGGACAGCCTAGCACCACTGAAGCAAGCCTCAGACACCCATGGAAGGGGCCTGGGACCTCAGGCCCCTTCTGTGGAAGTGCAGTGGAGTCGGTTATACAGTGACATTTTTTTCAGGAGAACAGCACAATAGTCGCCCATAGCAGAGCCTCAGGTGAATCGTCCATCAGGCCTCCAGGGATGCGGACGCTGTATGGCTGCTTTTACAGAGCTACCTGGCTGCTTGCTTTCCTGGGAAACAAAGGCTAGAGGCCCTCTTCTGCCTTGCCCTTGAGTTAGACTCCTTGGTCTACTCCACCTTTGCTTCTCTTTCCAAACGTTTCGCACCCAGAGCATCGTCAGTGCCACGTGTGACAGGCTGTCCCTACCCTGCTGTGTTGAGGTCATTCTTCATCATTGCTCATTCGTCTTTCTCTGGCCCCTGCTCCGCACAGAAGCTGCAGGGGTCTGGCCCGCTGGTCTTGACGGAGGAGGAGAACAGGACCCTGATCGCAGAGGGTTATCCCATCCCGACCAAACTGCCCCTGACGAAATCTGAGGAGAAGGCCCTCAAGAAAATCCGGAGGAAAATCAAGAATAAGGTGAGCCCTTCCAATGCAGGCTTCTGTGACGGGGGCAGTAGGCAACTTTGAGCCCACAAGTCCTTCTTCCCTTCCCAAGGTCTGTGATGGGGACCCAGGCTCAGTCCTTCCCTTCCCTTAGCCAAGGCAGGAACATACCTGCCGCCTGCTCGGGGCTGTCACATCAGCATATATGCTCTCTGCTGCCCAGTGACCGAGGTGGAGAAGATATTAACACTTCCATTTTCATTTCTTTTTTTGCTTGTTTGGTTATTTTTATTTATTTATTTGAGAGCAACAGACAGAGAGAGAAAAAGGGCAAACAGAGAGAGAGAGAGAGAGAGAGAGAGAATGGGCGCGCCAGGGCCTCCAGCCACTGCAAACGAACTCCAGACGCGTGCGCCCCCTTGTGCATCTGGCTAACGTGGGTCCTGGGGAACCGAGCCTCGAACCGGGGTCCTTAGGCTTCAAAGGCAAGCGCTTAACCACTAAGCCTTCTCATTTCCTTTTTTAATAATCATTTCTTTTTTTTAACAATCGAGCCTTTAAAATATTTTATGAGGGCTGGAGAGATGGCTTAGCAGTTAAGCGCTTGCCTTTGAAGCCTAAGGACCCCGGTTCGAGGCTCGGTTCCCCAGGTCCCACGTTAGCCAGATGCACAAGGGGGCGCACGCGTCTGGAGTTCGTTTGCAGAGGCTGGAGGCCCTGGCACGCCCATTCTCTCTCTCTCCCTCTATCTGTCTTTCTCTCTGTGTCTGTCGCTCTCAAATAAATAAATAAAAAATAAAAAATAAATAAAAAAAATTTTTAAATATTTTATGATGGGCACAGTATTTTCCTCCACTTGACATGGATATAATTTATAAAGAAAAATAATCTCCTTGGAGTTATTACCTTCAATTTTTATGTCTCTGTGTGTTCATGTATGTGTGGGCATGTAGGCCTGTGGAGGCCAGAGGACAAGCTCAGGGGTCATCATTAAGAAAGCCATCCCTCTTATTTGGAGACAGGAGTCTCTCTCTGGCCTAGAGTGCACCAGCTGGACAAAACTATCCAGCAAGCTGTGGGGATCCTTTTGTGTCTACATCCCCAGTGCTAGGATTACAGGCACGTGACACCATGCTTGGCATATTTATATGGATGCTGGGGTCAAATTCGGGTCCTTGTGCTTGCAAGGCAAGTAATTTGCTAACTGAGCTATCTATCCAGCTCCCTGAAATTTTTCTTTTTCTTTTCTTGATAGAGGTTCATGATAAAAATAAAATTCTACAGTCCTGTGGTCTCTGTCTGGGCTCACCTAGTCCTGGGCCCTCCGGGGCTTGCAAGGAAGCAGGCTGTGGCTAAAGCAGAGGAAGCAGGAGAGGGAAGTGAAAAGGCAGGAGTAGTGAGAGACATTTTCTTCTTTTCCTCCATGTCCAGAGCGAGCTGGAAGTTTATGTACATCTAAGCAAAGATGTCTGATTTCATCTATAATTAAGCCTGCTGAACTCCAGTGAGCTGACCTTTTTTAAAAATATATTTTATTTTTATTTACTTATTTGACAGAGAAAGAGAGAGAGAGAGAGAGGGAGGGAGAGAATGGGCGTGCCAGGGCTTTCCACCACTGCAAAGGAACTCCAGATGCCCCTTTGTGCATCTGCTAACGTAGGTCCTGGAGGATCGAACCTGGGTCCTTTGACTTTGCAGGGAAACGCCTTAACTGCTAAGCCATCCCTCCAGCCTCTTTTATTTTTAAAAGAAATTATTTTTTAAAATTTATTTATTTGACAGAGAAAGAGAGAGAGAGAGAGAGAGAGAGAGAGAGAGAATGGGTGATATGACATTTTTATGAGGGCTTTTTTTTTAAGTAGGGTTTTGCTGTAGCCCAAGCTGACCTGGAATTCACTATGTCGTCTCAGGGGGACCTTGAACTCGCGGTGATCCTCCTGTCTCTGTCTCCTGAGTGCTGGGATTAAAGGCGTGCACCCCCCACACCCAGCTATGAGGCCATTTTGATGGTTTGAGACCCCAAGTGTGTTTGTCATCACCCACTGTGGGGAGTTCGTTGATGAGTAGGGAGGAGATGATTGAGCCAGGGAGCAAGCTGGTGATAAGCTGATAATTCAAACGAGGAGGAGGAAGAGTCCACAAAAGGGAGGCTGGCTTCGGCGACTTCTGTGACAATAGCCTGGTCTGTTCACTCATCACTGTTTCTTTCAGAGCCTGGAAATTCATTCTTTTTCTCCCCTCACTCCTCAGATATCTGCCCAGGAAAGTAGGAGAAAGAAGAAAGAGTACATGGACAGCTTGGAGAAAAAGTAAGCTTGCTCACGGACTGGGTTGTGTTGATTGGGGAATGTTCACAGAGGAAGGTTCGGGGCGCTTTCTGAGCCGGGGAGCTTCCTGGCCGCCAGGCGCAGCGGCTGTGTTTGCCCGCCCCCTAGAGGCTATTTGGAAGGAATGTTTCCATCCACTAGATCGCAGGCCCTGGTGGCTTCCTTTCCAGCAAGCACACATATTGACATTCCCAGAACTCAGGGGAGACGTGTGGTTTCAGCCTAAAGAGTAGCAGTGTTGTGTAACCGGTTCTCAAGCTCTCCCTAGTTCCTGTTGGCCACAAAAGACAAGGCTTAGATTGTGGTTCCTTATTTCCTGTCTGCAATAATTAATACTATGGATGAGTGCATTTATTTCTTCCTTCCTTCCTTCCTTCCTTCCTTCCTTCCTTCCATCCATCCTTTCTTTCTTTCGTTCTTTCTCTCTCTCTCTCTCTTTCTCTCTCTCTCTCTTTCTGTCTGTCTGTCTCTCTCTCTCTCTCTCTCTTTTGCAAAAACAAACCTTTTGTTCTTCTGAAAACCCTGAAATGTCCAGAAAAGTGTGAATGAGATATTTTACTGGCCCTAGAAAATCGCTCTGTATCCAACACTTTAATATGATTTTACAATGATAAGGAGGCCCCAGACTCAGAAACAAGTCTTCCTGTGCAGGCACAGGTGGGTACATGAGTGGCAAACTCTAGCTAGTTCTAGAAGTTTCTGTGGAAAATAGTGTATCTATGACTCGATTTAAGTACTGACAATTTAATGTAAAGTATCACCCCTGAACTACCGTTTTCTAGGAGAATTCAGAGTCAAGATACTTATTTTATTTTAAAAATATTTTTATTTATTTGTTTTATTGTTTTTTTTTTTTTTTTTGGTGTTTTTGAGGTAGGGTCTCACCCAGGCTGACCTGGAATTCACTATGGAGTCTCAGGGTGGCCTCGAACTCATGGCGATCTTCCTACCTCTGCCTGCCGAGTGCTGGGATTAAAGGCGTGCGCCACCATACCCGGCTAAATATTTTTATTTATTTATTTGAAACAGAAATAGGGAGGTAAAGAGAGCAAGAGAGAGAAAGAGAAAGAACGGGAGCACCAGGGCCTCCAGCCACTGTAAATGAACTCCAGATGTGTGTGCCCCTTGTGCATCTGGCTTACATGGGTCCTGGGGAGTCGAACCTGGGTCCTTTGGCTTTGCAGGCGAGTTCCTTAACCGCTCAGCCATCTCTTCAGCCCCAGAGGGCAAGATATTTCTATGAAATTCTCTTCTGACTCCTTTGGGCAGGTGGGCTCCAGCACTCTTGCCTGTCCTGAATTCTGCCACTCCTTCCTGACCTCCCCCCACGCACCCGTGCCCCGTGGCTTTCTCTCAGTCCTGATCAGGAGTGCACGTGTCAGCCAGAGGTCCTGGCAGAGCAGAGAAGTATGACAGCGGTGGGGAAGAGGCCAGAGAGAGCAGGTTGCAGAGCAATCAAAGAGCTCATGTGCCCTAGCATTCCAGCCCCGCTCCCCTGCCCGAAGCCCGGAAGCCCGGCTCCTTCCCGGGGACCCTGCTCTCCCCGTGCGCACCTTCCCGCTTCCTTTCCCCATCACAGCCAGGCCCACCCGCGCAGCTGCTTGTAGCGAATGACCGGCCTCCTTCTCCCTCTCTCCTCAGAGTGGAGTCTTGTTCAACTGAGAACTTGGAGCTGCGGAAGAAGGTGGAGGTCCTGGAGAACACCAACCGGTAAGCGTGGCCCCGGGGAGAGCTGAGCGCGCTGGCCGCTGACCGCGTCCCAGACCGGGAGGGCGCGGGGCTCTCTGCTGGCTCTTGCCATCCAGTGCCACCCCGTGTGTGCATGTACCCGGCTGAGCCCTGCCTTTTACTTTCCTTAAAGAATTTTTAAATTAATTTATTTATTTGAGAGCGACAGAGAGAGAAAGAGGCAGAGAGAGAGAGAGAGAGAGAGAGAGAGAGAGAGAGAGAGAGAGAGAGAGAATGGGCGCGCCAGGGCCTCCAGCCGCTGCAAGCCAGCTCCAGACGCGTGCGCCCCCTTGTGCATCTGGCTTACGTGGGTCCTGGGGAATCGAGCCTCGAACCGGGGTACCTAGGCTCCACAGGCAAGCGCTTAACCGCTAAGCCATCTCTGCAGCCCTCGTCTTTTGAGTGATGGGGTGACTGGTCATGACAGGAAGTTCAAAAAGAGTTGTCTAGGGGGTGAGACCCAGCGGTAGAGGGCTTGTCCAGTCGATGATACGTAAAGCAATCGCCACTGACACAAAAAGACACAAAACCCACCAAAGCGCCTTGAAAAGGTGGCTTGCAGCAGAATAAAGTCTGTACGTACTTCTGATTCTCGTGGAAATACCTGCTCAGCTTTAGAAGTGGGAGAGGAGCTATTCTCACCTCATTTGAGTAATAATGCCATTTACTTTTCTAAAGAGAGAAAATCATGTTTTACTCTTAATTGCTTGAAAAAAAAAATTAATGAACTGCATTTCAACCACAGTTTGAAAAATAACAGGGCTGAATTAATAAATTCTCTTGGCACCTTCTATGTAAAGCATGTTATAAGCACTTCAGATGTGAACTCACTTCGACCTGTTGAGTGGTAATACTGTTTTTCTTTGGGGTGGGGGGACACAAACATATGTCTCTCATTTTTATTCTTTATTTTTATTTATTTGTTTTTTTAAAAAAAGTTTTTGTTCATATTTATTTATTTGGACACAAACATACGTCTGCTCACCCCCAGAGAGGACACAAACTACCAAAGCACAGTTGCAGCAAAGTCAGTTTTTTTTTTTTTTTTGTTGACCCCATGAGTTGATTAGGGTTACTTCCAACTCAGGGTGAGGTGTTACAGGAGATTGATGGCTGGAAGACAGCTGCAGCATATAAACCCCACCTAGCACAGCACACTGCAAGACCCACAGGCAGTTCAGCCGGTCGGAGAGTGTACCCCCAAACAATTGTTCGACCTTTACGTAACTTTTAAGAGGGCCCCCACCACATACTTTTTGACCTCCTGGGTCTCCCTGAGCCTCCCCCACCCCCGGAAGCAGATGTTTCAGTTAAGAGGAAATTTTGCTACACAGCATTGGGTAGAGTCTGCACCTCAACCTTAGGGTGTGTGGTGGCATGACCTTTGACCTTTTCAGCTTTCCCAGGCTTGTTGATCTCCCTCCTTCCTCCAGGCAGTAATTCTCAATCGGGAGGGATTTGCCATACAGCGTCTCCATTACATTAGAGGCAATGGTAGACTCGGAAGGGGTTTTGGTGATTTGCACAGTAAGGGCTGTAGTTGCTCCAAAGCTGTGAGGTTCAGTATAGCAGGAGGTCTGTAGATGAGTCCCCCCGAGAGGTAGAGGGATAAGGAAGACACTTGGCTGTCGCAGTTTCATCCAGAATGTATGTTAGTCACAGAATCCTGCCACTCGTGAGTATTGCGATAGATCCAACAATCTAACAGAAACAAATTGGGTTTGGAGGATGAGAAAATATTGATCATTTTAGAGTTTGGCATTAGTACCTAATAACATTTTTTCAAATGTTAAAGGGTCTGATTAAATTTTGGTTTTTTGAGATAGGGTCTCACTCTAGCTCAGGCTGACCTGGAATTCACTATGGAGTCTCAGGGTGGCTCGAACTCATGGTGATCCTCCTTCCTCTGTCTCCCAAGTGCTGGGATTAAAGGTGTGCGCCACCACGCCCGGCTGATTAAATCTGTTTGCATGCACTGGACAGTAACACTGCATTTCACGTCAGTTTCCTGAACCACCTTGTCTTGTTTTAACAGCAGGCTGTAGCACTATTAAAACTGTTGGCTGTGACAACATTGGAGTTTGGGGAAGGTGCTTGCAGAGTGAGCCTGTGTAGTTCACCTGAGTGCTGCCTCCGCGCTGCCAGGGGAGGGCGCACCCCAGTTCAGTGTGGAATTATGGCCACCAGATGCTTCCCACCGCTGTAGCATTCTGGTTACGCTGTTGAGCTTTGGTCATGAGTCTCCTGAGGTTCCATCCTCTCTCTGCCCACCTGCACCCCAGCAGAGGAGGTTGCGAGGCATTTCTGGTTCATCACTGGATTCTGTGCCCCTGCCAGAGTCTGTGGCCATCTGTTGCTTAGTCTCCAGTGCAGAAAGGAGTCTCCGTGCCTCAGAGCCACACCATTCATGAGTGGGAGAAGTCTTGGCTGTGATCTGGAGAAAGAGATACAAAGAAGCCATCAAAGTTGCTCTTGGAATTTGTGTCCCGCTCTTGTGGTTTTTCTCTGGGGACTCCGATGCCAGGCTTCCTCGTGGCCACAAGGGGACAGCAGAGCCGCAGGAGGGGTTGTGCTGGGGCCAAAAGTGAGCTGGTGAGGAAGATGGGCCCCCCAGCCTCCTGACCTGGGAAAACAGGTCTCTCCTCTCCACTCCAGCTCACTGCTTGGTGCTTTATTGGTTTGTTATTTGGTTTTTATGAACATTTTTATTTCTTTATTTTTTTTTAAAAAAAAGTTTTTGTTCATATTTATTTATTTATTTATTTGAGAGCTACAACAAGGCAGATAGAGAGAGAGAGAGAGAGAATGGGCACTCCAGGGCCTCTGGCCACTGCAAACGAACTCCAGATGTGTGTGCCCCCTTGTGCATCTGGCTAATGTGGGTCCTGGGGAATGGAGCCTCGAACCGGGGTCCTTTGGCTTCTCAGGCAAGCACTTAACTGCTAAGCCATTTCTCCAGCCCCTGTTTTAATTTTTTGAGGAACTTCCATGCTAATTCCTGCAGTGACTGTACTAATTTACATCCCCATCAACAATGCACAAGGGTCCCTTTCCTTCTCACCCCTTGGCAACATTTGTTATATCTTGTGCTTTTAATAAAAGCTATCCTACAACACATGTGAGATATTATCTCATTGTAATTTTTATTTGCATTTCTCTGATAATTAGTAAAGTTGAAAACCTTTTCATATACCTCTTGGCTTTTTTTTTTCAATCTTCTTTCAAAACGATGTATTTTCAAGACCTTTGCCTACCTAAACATCATTTTCGTTGTTTGTTGGTTTGAGCTATTGAGTTATATGAATTTCTTATATGTTTTGGATACCCCTTAGATGTTTTGTAAACCCCTTGTGGTTTCTATGGTTTGTAAATATTTTCTGCTAGTCCATAGGCTATCAATGAGACACATTTGAGTGTGATACAGTCCCACTTATTCATATTTTCTTGAACTTAGAAGTGTATGCCAAGCCAGGCATAGTGGCATGTGCCTTCAATCCCAGCACTCAGGACACTGTGGCAGGAGGATTGCTATGAGTTTGAGGCCAGTCTGAGTCTATAGAGTGAGTCCCTGGTCAGCCTGGGCTACAGTGAAGCCCAACCTCAAAAAAAAAAAGTATATGCCTATTGTATATGTACAATATACATATAGTATATTGCTGATTGCAAATTCAAAATATACTTAAACATAATATGTATATATATTTAAAAATCCAATTCTTAGAAAGTGTTACATGTTGGAATATTTTATATGTATGTATTCACATTATGTTTATTCCTTTATTGAAAACTATTTTTTGTGTGTTTTTTCTCTTTTTTAATTTAATTTATTAGTTTTCTTTTCAGTAAATACAGGCAGTTTGGTACCATTATTTAGGCTCATCTGTGATCTACCCCCTCCCATTAGACCCTCCTTGTTAATGAAACTGGGTCGTGCATTGTGGAGTTGAAAACTATTTTGATTTAACAAAATACAAAGGACATATTTTCCTACTGTTTTCTGCATCCTTATTTGAATGTTTTAAAATGTGCCTTAGGGTCTGAACTTTCCGGGACAGGTAGCTGTTACTGAGAGTGACGCAAGCTAGTGTAATACCATCTGCTTAAACAGGTAGAGGGTTTTATTTTTTAATTGATTTGCTTTATTTTCAGCGTTGCTGTGGTATAATTGACAGATGAAATAATATATTTGAAAGCGTGCAGTCGTGATTTGATGTCCATGTGAATTGTGAGATGAATAAACACACACAGCCCCTCACGTGCTTTCTTCCCTGACATGGCAGTGCTTAAGATTTTCTCTCTCAGCACAAGTATGCCTGGGGGATTTTTAATTGTAACTACCTGCTGGCTGTACATTAGATCATAGAGCTTCTTAAAAATACTTTAAAATTTTTTCATTTATTTATTTGAGAGAGAGAGATTGAGAAGGGGGGGGAGGAGATGCAGATAAAGAATGGGCACATCAGGGCCTCCAGCCTCTGCAAATGATCTCTAGACACATGTGCTCCCTTGTGCATCTGGCTTACATGGGTACTGTTGAGTTGAACCTGGGTCCTTTGGCTTTGTAAGCAAATGCCTTAACCACTGAGCCATCTCTCCAGCCCAGATCAGAGAACTTTTTCCTGTCAGAGCTGAAAGTTTGCATCCTTTGACTGGCATATCCTCATTTCCTTGCCTCCCAACACCTGGCAAGCATTCTATACTGTTTCTGAGTTTGACTGTTTTTTTTTTTTTTTTTTTAGCATCCTCCATATAACGTGCTTTTCTTTTACTATCCGGGTTCTTCCACTTCTAAAACAGAGTGACCATTGTCATTTCATCTCTCCACCCGCGGAAGCCTCCTGTTGCCCTGTGTGTTTGCTCTTTTCCTTCTTCAAGCTGCTCCTGGCAGATAGCCCTTCCGTGGTCTTGATGACTGACATTTGATTTCTTGCAAGGTTCCCACAGCTATTTGGGTTGGCATGTCATAAGATCAGTGGCCTTTTTAAAAAATATTTTCATTTATTTTTATTATTTGACAGAGAGAGAGGGAGAGAGAGAGAGAGAGAATGGGCACACCAGGGCCTCCAGCCACTGCAAATGAACTCCAGACGCGTGCGCCCCCTTGTGCTTCTGGCTAACGTGGGTCCTGGAGACTCGAACCTGGGTCCTTTGGCTTTGCAGGCAAGCGCCTTAACTGCTAAGCCATCCCTCCAGCCCTCAGTGGCCTTTTAATGCATGTTTGCTTAAAAGGCTAATAAATGAAAGCCGAGCTGCTCTTACTGAAACAGGGCCAATGGGCCTATAGTTGGTTGCTTCCAGCCCCCCTCTTCTTTTTCTGTTTCTCACCCGGATCGCCCCTGGCTCGGAAGAGCACACTGACCAGAAGGATGGCAGTGTAAAGACCCGCTAGGGAAGTCGGTACTTGGGACAGGCCTGTGGCCCCTTCGTCACCTCACCCCGTGTCTGCACTAAGCACAGGGCTGGAGGGAGGGGACACGCGGCTGTGCTGCTGCTGCTGCTGGCGCTGGTGGTAACGTCATGATCCCTTGGGGGCAGCTGGAAAAAGTGGAAATAAATGCAGGCTGTGGACAGGATCTTGGGTCACCATCAGGTGGGTGGGAGAGCTAGAATGCTATTGTTTCAGGACAGGGAGATGAGTAGTCTTCGCTGAACAAACTGAAGACAGCAAAACTGCTTCCCACGTGTCCTTTTGGAGCCACGCCCCTTAGGCGTTTCCATCTTTCCAGGTCAACAGTGCTTCTCAGGTTATGAGTCAATCTTGGATTTTAAAAATATTTTTATTTATTTATTTGACAGAGAAAGAAGAGAGAAGGAGGGAGGGGGGAATAAATAGGCGCTGTAGGGCCTCCAGCCACTGCAAACGAACTCCAGATGCGTGTACCTCCTTGTGCATCTGGCTTATGTGGGTCCTAGGGAATCGAACCTGGGTCTTTTGGCTTTGCAGGCAAATGCCTTAACCACTAAGCCATCCCTCCAGCCCAATCTTAGATTTTTTTTTAAATTATTTATTTATTTATTTATTTGAGAGCGACAGATACAGAGAGAAAGACAGATAGAGGGAGAGAGAGAGAATGGGCGCGCCAGGGCTTCCAGCCTCTGCAAACGAACTCCAGACACATGCGCCCCCTTGTGCATCTGGCTAACGTGGGACCTGGGGAACCGAGCCTCGAACCGGGGTCCTTAGGCTTCACAAGCAAGTGCTTAACCGCTAAGCCATCTCTCCAGCCCCAATCTTAGATTTTTTTAAAAAAAGTATTTATTTATTTGAGAGAGAGAGAGACAGATACAGAGGTTGAGAATGGTTAGGACCAGGGCCTCCAGCCACTGCAAAGAACTCCAGACCCATGCGCCCCCTTGTGCATCTGGCTTATGTGGGTCCTGGGGAATCAGACCTGGGTCCTTACGCCTTACAGTGGAGTGTCTTAACTGCTAAGTCATCTCCAGACACCTTTTTTTTTTTTGCTTACAGTGGACTAGTAGCAGATTCTTAGTATATTATTGGCTTCTAGGGGAAAAGAGCCCTTTATCTGAGGTTGGGACAGTGGAAGGGGACAGAGCCGGCCAGTAGAGGAGGTTGTTTTTGTCACCTCTTTCTCCAGCCGCCTCTTGGAGTAGAGCCGACATGGTGTGAACACACCTTCACACCGCTTTCTCTAAGATGATCCACTAATTGCACACCGTCAAGAAATGTGTGAGATGTTAGTGAGATGGTGTCCCAAGGGAACCTTCCCTCCAAAGCGCATTCAGGAAATACATTTGCACTCAGCCCAGACCCGGCGGTGCCAGTGGGGGCCGCGGCAGACTCCTCGCTGCTTAAGTTTATCCTGGACTTCTGTGGGTTGCAGGCTCTCAGGATGACCCCACCCTTGACATCCTGTTCTTTCCCCCACTGTATCCACTGATGCATTAGTGGGGCGCATATCCTACCCAGTCCATCAGCGTTAGATGTTTGTGGCTGTGTGTTCCAATCCTTACTGCTTTTGTTCTGCCTATTCTAACTTCTTTTTTTTCTTTTGGTTTTTCGAGGTAGGGTCTTACTCTAGTCCAGGCTTACCTGGAATTCATTATATAGTCTCAGGGTGGCATCGAACTCATGATGATCCTCCTACCTCTGCCTCCCAAGTGCTGGGATTAAAGGCGTGTGCCACCACGTCCAGCTTTTCTAACTTGTGGTGGTTGTTGTTGTTTTTCAAGATAGGGTCTCACTGTAGCTCAGGTTGACCTGGAATTCACGATGTAGTTTCAGGGTGTCCTCAAACTCATGGCGATCTTCTCACCTCTGCCTCCTGATTGCTGGGATTAAAGGTATGCGCCACCACGCCTGGCTTTAACTTTTTTTTTTTTAATTATTTATTTGAGAGAGAGAAAGAGGCAGGTAAAGAGAAAGAATGAGTACCCCAGGGCCCCTAGCCACTGCAAATGAACTCCAGGTGTGTGTGTCACCTTGTGCATCTGGCTTTACGTGGGTCTTGAGGAAATGAACATGGGTCCTTTGGCTTTGCAGGCCAGTGCCTTAACCACTAAGCCATCTCTTTAGCCCTGTTCTGCTTCTTGTGTGAGCTGGAGTCCCTCTCCGCCAGCCTCCATTTGTAGAATCAGAGGAGCTTAGATTTAAGTTGTACATTAGGGATCATCTTATTTGACTGTTGGTTTTCCCTTCTCACTTAAACTTCTCTAGAAACACCCTCTCAGACATGCCCAGAGGTGTGTCTCCTAGGCAATTCTTAAATCCAGCCAGGTTGACAAGACAAATTAAGCATCATACTTCTAATGGCTCTTTATGGCACCTGAAGATCCAGAGAGGACTGTGCTTCCTGCATGGTCTGGGGTAGAGCCAGGGATGGGAAGAGAAAGGGAGCAGGCTACAGCCTACATTGAGGACCTTTGTGGAAGGAAATCTGGGAGTCCAAGAATTCTAAAGTCAAACCTGGTGCAGAAGAAACGGGAAGGAGCAGGTACTGAGGACACCTTTGGCCTGGTTTGGAGCAGAGTGAGGAGAAACCGTAAGAGATATGGCATCTGCCCTCCTGTGTGCCTTTCCCCAGATGCCACAGAAGTCAGGGGCATCAGTGGTGATCAGCAATAATAATCCCTTAAGTTTCCTCCTTGATCCAACTCTTAGTTAGGGTTGGTCTCTTTTAACTTTAAAACCTATATAGGATTTTTTAGTTTTTAAACGGATATGGGCTTCGTGGCACTGGTCTTGGCAGCTGTGTTTACTGGGCTTTGTGTGTAGTCTGGCTCTCCTCGGGTGTCTGTTTAGCCCACACAGCTGGGTCCATTTGCACAGCTTTGTATATTCCTCCCTACGCACAATTATGATTCTCTGCGTGTGAGTTTTTCTGGTGCTAACCAGCTGAGCCCACCCTCTACCAGAGAGAGACGCCATCAAGGACACAGGAGTGTCCTGCGTGACTTTTCTATACACTTGTATCTTGGTTAAATTCAGTTTTCATTTCTTCATTACAGTTCTGGTTGTATGCAGCATGTTTTCTTTTCATATGGAAATAGTTCAAACTTCAGAGAGTTGTTAAGTACCCCCATTGAGACCAGAAAGCCGTGTTAGTATACTTTAGTAGTAAAATTGAAAATTCCACAGCCCCAGTAAATAGAATTCTATCTCTTTTTGTTCCTGAGCCAGTAGGAAATACAGTAGCCCAGATGCCCTAATAAATGAAATGTAGACATCTCCCAGAATGAAAAAGGAGGCAGTGATTCTCTGATTTTTTTTTTCTTTATGGTTTATGACAGAGCATCACAAATAACCATTACAATTTAAATTCAGATTTTTAAGAGCTTTAGCTTATGTGGTTGTCTTTTGTACATTTGAAAAGTTTTGGGCTGCAGAGATGGCTTAGGGGTTAAAGCACTTGTCTGCAAAGCCAAAGGTTTGACTCCCCAGGACCACGTAAGCCAGATGCACAAGGTGGTGCTTGTATCTGGAATTCATTTACAGTGGCCGGAGGCCCTGGCACACCCAGTTTTTCTCTCTCCTTCTCTCTGTGCTTCTCTCTCTCTCTCTCTCTGTCTCTCAAATAAATAAATATAAATAAAATGTTTTAAAAAGTTTCTGAGAGGTGGAGAGCTGGCTTAATGGTTAAGATGCTTGCCTGAAAAACCTAAGAACCCTGGTTTGATGCCTAGTACCCATGTAAAGCCAAATGCATAAGGTGGCACATGCATCTGGAATTCACTTGCCCTGGCATGACATTCTCTCTCTGTGTCACTCTTCTTTGTGCCCCTTTCTTTCTCAAATAAATAAAAAATTTAAATATATAAATTAAAAGTTTCTGAGATACTTTGTGATTTTTCTGAAGAGTCTTTATGGAATAGATAAAGTTGTAATTATTAATATCGCATCCCACTACTTTTCTACCCTTCGATGTGGTACTTCAGCTTTCAGACAGCCTCTTCCAGCTTCCAGAACTTACTGGACACTAGTTCTAGATGACTTGGCTAGAGCACTATGGGCAAAGAAGTGACCAAGGCAGAATTTTGCTTCAGAATGACATGGGTACTCTTACCTGTTCTAGTGTGAGATCCCCTTGTATGCATTGGTGTGTGTGTGTGTGTGTGTGTGTGTGTGTGTGTGTGTGTATACACTACTTAAGTGAATTTAGGGTTTTGATTGTGATCATTTGACATTTTATATTTTATAAGTGGAACACCAGATATAACACATGAACATGTTGTAGCTAACTAATGTGATTTTTTTTTTTTTTTTGAGGGAGAGAAAGAGGCAGAGCAAGAGATAGAGAGAAGGGGTGGGGGGAGAGAGAATAGGTTCCCCAAAGCCTCCAACTGCTGCCCAGATAGATGCATGTGCCGCCTTGTGCATCTGCCTTATATGGGCACAGTGGAATTGAACTTGGCTTTGCAGGCAAGCCTGTTAACTGCTAAGCCATCTCTCCAGCCCTGATGTGGATGTTTTATTGGTGAATATTTACTGTGAATAATATAATCTTAGATGTTTATATAATATGTTATATTAAATGTTAAGTTTATATGTTTACAGTGAATAATTACTCTGATATTATATTTTTTTAAAAAATTTTATTTATTTGAGAGCGACAGACACAGAGAGAAAGAGAGAGGAGAGAGAGAGAATAGGCGCGCCAGGGCTTCCAGCCTCTGCAAACGAACTCCAGATGCGTGCGCCCCCTTGTGCATCTGGCTAACGTGGGACCTGGGGACCGAGCCTCGAACCGGGGTCCTTAGGCTTCACAGGCAAGCGCTTAACCGCTAAACCATCTCTCCAGCCCTGATACTATATTTTCTACTTGGCTTCATTTCATTAAAAAGATACGCCAGTCATAACCCAAGTGCTCTCACAACTCACTAATGGTTCGTGATTTGGCATTTGGAAATTACTGCCTTAGGTAATTCCATCAGGTTGTGAACAGGGTTCTTCTTCTCTAAAGGAGGCTGATTAACACAGAGAATGGTTTGGACACACACATGCACAGACACACAGCATTGCCCATCGAGTTCCATTTCTAAGTAAGATGTGCTACAAGATTTGATGGAAGGTATGTCTACAGAGAGGATCTGGGGTAAAACTCCCCACCCAGAAAGTAACTGGAAACCATCCATCTGTGAGTTGTTCTTGGATCCTGATTTCTGATCCCCTGGGAAATGAGGTTCCTGAATGTTCAAAGGATCACCTGTAGTAGCTGTAGAATTGTCCTATATTCTTTTTCTTCTTTTTGGTTTTTCGAGGTAGGGTCTCACTGTAGCTCAGGCTGACTTGGAATTCACTATGTATTGTCAGGGTGTCCTCGAACTCATGGCAGTCCTCCTACCTCTGCCTACCCAGTGCTGGGATTAAAGACCTGCGCCACCATGCCCGACTTCACATTCTTTTTTTATTGACATCTCCCATAATTATAGACAGTAAAGCATGATAATTCCCTCCCTCCCCCTGACTTTACCCTTTACAGCTCCACTCCCCACCGTATCCCTCCCCTCTCCATTCTCTCTTTTATTTTGAGATCAGCATCACCTTTTCCTCCTATTATGAGGGTCTGGCATAGGTAGTGTCAGGTACTGCAAGGTTCTGGGTATTGAGGCTATTCTGTGTCTGGAAGATTGCATTGTAAGCAGTCCTATCCTTCCTTTTGGCTCTTACATTCTTTCTGCCAACTCTTCTGCAATGGACACTGGGAAGGAGTGATGGAGATGCTTTGGTGCTGAACACTTCTTCTCTGTCACTAATTCTCAGCACTGTGGTGCCCTTTGGGTCATCCCAGTGGTCACCACCATCTGAAAAGAGAAGGCTCTCTAACCAAAGTGAGAGTGGCATTAATATATGAATAATGTTAAGAGAAGTGCTTACAGGGCAGTTTGGTGAGCATAATATATGCATGTAGCCAGATGAGAGGAGGCGTTACACCCCTAGGGCTCATGACCTCCCCCACCATAGGCTTTTGACTAGGTTTTCAGTACCAGGCATGTATTCCCTCCCGTGGAGCAGGCCTCCAGTCCAATTAGAGATCAGTTGGTTTCCCCCATAACAGATGTGCCACTGTTGCACCCATTGGCTCATTTGGCCTGGCGGGCCAAACTTAAGGCTCACAGTGTCCCCTGTTGTTTGTGACTGCTGATGACTTCTCTCTCCCATGGGGCTGCATGCAGTTTAGCTGTCTCACATTCTTGCTCCCTCTCCATCTTGTAAATAAAGAAAACCAAATTAAACCAAACACGGAGACAACATATGAGTCTGCAGACATACTTCTCAGTTACTGTGGATTGTGTCTTACACTCTTGGATGCTTCTGAGTGTTTTGCCCGGTTTCCTTTGATATGCCGCACAAGATACAGGGTGATGCTTTATTTTGAGCAGGGCTGGCAGCTGTCTTCGACTGCTCTTTTGCAAGGAACTATATGAGGATAGCCACTAAATTTACTTTTGCATTTCACCACAGGACAAAAAAATCTACATTTTCAATCAAGCATTGGGCACTCCAATGTAACAAGTTTTGAAAAAATCTGTTGGCCCAGATAAAATGTGTGCTAACAGTATTTCTTCCTCTATATTAAGACCTTGCTCCCAGAAGCCCAGAAATCCATTAAGTCAAAATTAGCCATGCTCGCTGATGACATGAAATACAATAATAAGGGGGAAATATATATTGAGCTTTGAAGGTACGATTGGTTCTGTCTGTCCTGTCATTGACTTTTCTCAACTTTAGTTTTAAAATAGTGCTCCATTTCATCTCATGACTGCCTTTCTTCTATCTAGCCATTTTGTCAGGCAGAGTGACTGGCAGCTGTCATCCAAATTTCCAGTGCTATAGGTGTTGACATCTGTCTCAGCGGGATTGTAGGAAACACTGCGTCAGGGCTGGAGAGATGGCTCAGTGGTTAAGGGGCTTGCCAGCAAAGTCTAGTAACCTAGAGTCCATTGGCAGTGGCTAGAGGCCCTGACATGCCCATTCTCTATCCTCTCCCCACCTCTCCTTAAAAATAAATAAATAGAAATATTTCAAAAAGCAAAAGAAGGGTCTGTGCCATCTCAGAGCCACGTATCCATTATGAGCCTTTCCAGGGAAAGGGGCTCACTTGGTCCACCGGCATTGAAAAGAGACAGCAAGTGCTGTTCAAATATACTTTCATACTAAATGGAAGACACAGGCTGGAGAGATGGCTTAGCAGTTAAGCGCTTGCCTGTGAAGCCTAAGGACCCCGGTTCGAGGCTCGATTCCCCAGGACCCACGTTAGCCAGATGCACAAGAGGCGCACATGTCTGGAGTTTGTTTGCATGGCTGGAAGCCGTGGTGTGCCGTTCTCTCTCTCTCTGTCACTTTCAAATAAATAAATAATAAACCAAAAAATAAATAAAATAAAATGGAAGACATCTCTATCTCTGTTGGGTTGAGAGAATATGATTCTAATGCCACGAGATTCTAAGAGGAATCTACTTGACTGTTTTGCCATTAATTTTATTAGCATGTGTTGTAGCATATTGGAAAGTACACAGCTCTGGAGTCAGACAGCTTGGGTTGACATCTTAGGGTCTAGTTACTAGTTCCATGACTTTGAGACAGTCCTTATTACAGCATATGCAGTGCCTAGAACTCAGCCACTGTCCATTTCCTTAGGATGAACAGTGAGCTGTCCTGTCGGGTTACATGTGAACTTCCCACACTTTACCGGAGCACAGTAACCTGCTTGGATGTTTGGAGTAGGTGAATGAATCGGCTTTTGCCTGGTGCGATGCTGCAGGGCAGCTGGCGGGCAGACCCTCTGGAGGTTTGCTGGGGCTGCCATCTTTTCAGCTTACCGTCTCCAACCCGGCAGGCGCAGCAGCAGCATATTATCCATCACTGTTGCATTCTGCCCAAATCCCAAACTAAAAATAAGGATTTTGAACTACGCGTTTGCTCATCTTAGAGAGCTGGATTCTAAACGGTTAGAAAATCAAGGTCCATTGAACAACCATTTTCATTTGCAGTGGATTCAGCGCACGATTATCTTTGAATTTGGGAAGAACGGGTTGATGAATGCCAAGTGAAGTACTCTACAGTCCAGTAAGCTCTGAGCCTTCTTTCCTCTTCCTTCAGTCAGACTTAAAGATCGTCCTCCAGACTTGCAGCATTTTGCGTCTCTAAATGAGAGGGCCCCACCTTGAACCTTAGTCATTCTATCAGTGGACTACAGATCTCCTTTCTGGAGGGACCATGGAACCTTCTGGAAGAGGATTTGTCCTAGGAAAAGAGCTGCCAATCCTAGGGATCTCAACCAGAAATTAGAAGGGAGGAGTGACTCCAATATTGTGTGGAATTTGTTTTTGTAACAGTTCACACTGTAAAGACCAAGATCAGGGGGACGGGTCGAGAGGAAGTGTGGGATGTTTGCTGGTAAGGACTGCCACTAAGATATGGAAAGGAAGCTTCGCTTCCAAAACACCTTAGAACTGTCGAGAAAAAAGTAACATGGCAGGGGCTGGAGAGATGGCTTAGCGGTTAAGGCACCTGCCTGCGAAGCCTAAGGACCCAGGTTTGATTCTCCAGGTCCCACGTAAGCCAGATAACACATGGTGGTGCGTGCATCTAGAGTTCGTTTGCCTTGACTGGAGGCCCTGGTGCATCCATTCTCTCTCTCACTCACTCACTCTCTGTCTCAAATAAATAACTTTTTAAAAAGTAACATGGCGGTGTACCATGAAAAGTCCTGACTCACTACAAGCCGGATGGCACAAGGTTACCACTCTGGCATAGAGCACCACAAGGGCACAGCGTCCCGGCAGTGGGCGCGCTCAAGGCAGGGTTGCCACCAGAAATGGTGGTTGTCACGGGAAGAAGTGGCTGTTCCCCAGTCCAAGGAAGCAGGCATCTGCCGTAGTTCAGCAGGCAGCCAAGACCTTACAAATTGATGTCATGGAAGATAGCCTGCGTATGAGAGAAAGGGGCTTGTTTCGGGTGGTCGTGTCCGCAGACCCACCTGACTTATCCCCCCACGATTTCCAAAGACAACCCGCTGGGAACTGGTATTGCAGAGGTGGCTCAACCTGGCACATGCTGTGGCTGGCCACATCTCAGTGCTGGGAGGACGAGTGACCCCAGGAAGTAGCAGGATCGTGGCTTCCTAAGCCTCCAGTGCTGAAACCGGCACGCTAGCAGGTAGAAGGCAGAAGCAGTTTGATGAGGGATAAAAGGTTCTGCATCGTAGGAACACTTAGTTGCAAGCTTTAAAAGGAGAAGTTTGGGCTGGAGAGATGGCTTAGCGGTTAAGCGCTTGCCTGTGAAGCCTAAGGACCCCGGTTCGAGGCTCGGTTCCCCAGGTCCCACGTTAGCCAGATGCACAAGGGGGCGCACGCGTCTGGAGTTCGTTTGCAGAGGCTGGAAGCCCTGGCGCGCCCATTCTCTCTCTCTCCCTCTATCTGTCTTTCTCTCTGTGTCTGTTGCTCTCAAATAAATAAATAAATAAATAAATTTTTTAAAAAAAGGAGAAGTTTTAAATATGCTCTCAGTATTTCCCAGCCTTGAGCAATATGCAGGATGTTTTTAAAGAGTATCCCACTTGAGTCATATAAACATTAAGTCTAATTGTAATGGGATCATAATTTATATAACCAAAACAAAAAAAAAACACGATTAAGTACAAAAGACCTCCATATTAAGTAGAGATTGAATTAATGACGTCAGTTACTGGGATGAATGCAGGGTGGATGGGACCACATGGGGGTTTTTGAGTTCAGAAAGCTCCCACCAGATGTGCTGGGGACCGTTGTAATTCCCCCACCATCCCCACCATCATTTCAAGTGCAGCAAATAAACTCATTCTCAAAGCTAAGCTGCGATTGGTTTGTTTCAGCTGAGAGGACTTGCTTCGTTGGTACTGACCAGGGTTGAACTGCAGACCCTAGGAAAAAAAAAACAAAAACAAAAAAACGTGCATTTCCAGCACCCAAAAGCTCTCCAGGGGCTGGACTGTTATGAGAAGCAAGTCAGGTAGCAAAGCCTAGGATTCTCGTGTGACCCTCACCCGTGACGTCACCGCAGGCGTTTGCTGAAAGCCCGTGAGAGCCGAGGAAAAGTGTCCTCTCACATCTTTCTCCTTTGCTGTGTGTGTAAGACTTGAACAAGAGAGGTGGGTGACAGTGGAGGGCGACTTCAAGTCTTTGCACGGCTCAGGTAGAATTCCTGCCACGTGCTCTGGCCCAGGCGGCCATGCTGCCGATCCCGTTCCGCACCTTGCCTTGAAGACGATCACCGAGAAGCTCAACATCCGCCCTTCCTGTATCCCAGGGTCACACAGAGCACGCACCTCTGTCCTCATTCCCAAACCTTCCCCCTCCTCACTTTGTTTCTTTTTGGTGTTTCGAGGTAAGGGTCTCACTCTAGCCCAGGCTGACCTGGAATTCACTACGTAATGTCAGGCTGGCCTCAAACTCATGATGATCCTCCTACCTCTGCCTCCCAAGCGCTGGGATTAAGGGAGTGCACCAGCATGCCCAGTCTAAGCCTTTCCTTTTAAGGGGATACTCAGTTGTCCTATTTAGGGGATTAAAAAATCCCTCTCTCCTCTCTTTTCTCTCCCCTCTCCTCTTCTTCTTCTCTTCTCTCTCTTTCCCATCATTAGCTTCTCCATTCCCTCCCCACGTCTTTTAGCTTTTCTTACTGGAGAAAAATACATATGTATCAGAGGGAGCCTGGTATCTAATATCCCTGGCCCTGAGCCCAAGAGAAGAGCTGAGCAGGCTTCTTAGCTCCTTTTGCTTATTTTGAGGCAGGGTCTCACGCTAGTTCAGGCTGACCTGGAATGTACAGTGTAGTCTCAGGCTGGCCTCGACCTCACGGTGATCCTCCTACCTCTGCCTCCCGAGTGCTGGGATGAAAGGCCCGGCTTCTTAGCTTTTTTGTGTCTTGGCTCAAAGTGCTGGTAGGCTTGGGATCCGGTGAGGGCTGCCCTCTGGTTAAGAAGAAGTTGTTGAGTCGGATGTGGTGGCGCACGCCTTTAATCCCAGCACTTGGAAGGCAGAGGTAGGAGGATCACCATGAGTTCGAGGCCACCCTGAGACAACACAGGGAATTTCAGGTCAGCCTGGGCTAGAGTGAGACCCTACTTCCCTACTTCAAAAAAAAAAAAAAAAAAAATTGAAGAAGAAGGTGTCTTCTACCTCCGTCCTCACATGGTAGAAGGGAAAAAAATCTAATCTTTTCAGCTCCTTATAAGGGCCCTAGTCTTGGTCACAAGGGCTCCATGCTTATGAACGTGGTCACGTTCCAAAGACCATCATCCTAGAAGTTAGGGTTCAGCATGTGAATTTGAGGACGTGGAAACCCCAACGTTCGGCATAATAACCATCCAATCAGAGCTCTCTTTCTCCTCTGTAGACCAGCCAGGGTCAGCCTGTCTGGAGGGGGGTTACTTGGGGGGGTGCGTCTCTTGCTCAGAACAGCATAAGAACCGGACAAGCTGTGGAGCTGTCATCGAGACTGACTGAACTCCAGTAGGTTCTCTAGCAACGGGGCTCACGATCGTCTCCCTTAGGACACCCTGGCCTGGGGGCCTCGTTCGGTTGCAGGCGCTAACCAAGAGCATCTTTCATCTCTCAACGTCCCTTCCGGTCTTTCTTTTGTCACCTTGGCAGGACTCTGCTGCAACAGCTCCAGAAGCTCCAGGCTCTGGTGATGGGGAAGGTCTCTCGCACCTGCAAGTTGGCTGGCACGCAGACTGGCACCTGCCTCATGGTAAGTGTCCTAAGGGGGGATGGGTCTGGACCTGCCCCTTTGCCAGCACTCCATCCCCCGGCCCCTGGCTCTCCTACTTTGCCCAGGCCAAGTGCCGTGCTGCTGGAGAGACCACGCAGCCTGCTCCTGGCTGGGCTATCACAAGGTCATGGCCAGTGGTGGTCATTTGTTTTGCTGACAGAGGCAAGCCCATCCGCCAGCCTGGCTCTTGCAGGTACCTCGGGCCGGGGAGGCCTGGGGATCCGCAGCGCCTTCGCTCTCTCGCCCCTCTCCAGGTCGCTGTGCTGTGCTTTGCCGTCGCCTTCGGCAGCCTCTTTCAGGGCCCCGGGCTCTACCCTCCCGCTACCAAGGCGGCGCTGCCCATACAGCGTTCCCCGTCAGAGCCGTACACGGCCTCAGTTGGTAAGTCAGCACTCGGCCACTTGGGAGGTGTCTTTTTTTTTTTTTTTTTTTCCCCTGTAACTCACTTTCCCAGATTTCTGAAAGGAATCGTATGTGAAAGTCCAATGTTTAAAACAATGGCAAGAGTAGAGTTTCACTGGGCTGGGGAGCTAAGATGTCTCAGTGGATAAAGCTCCTGAAGACCTGAGTTCAGATCCTCAGACCTGACGTAAAGCGTCGCGGCAAGTGTCTGTAAGGCCAGCGTGCCTGCCTGTTAGGCGAGAAGGGAGCTAGAGATGGAATATTCCGGAAGCTCGTGGGCAGCTAGGCTGAAGAGTGGAGCGGTGAACAAGAAACCGCGCCTCGAACTCCATGGAAGGAGAGGAGCCACACCTGAAAGTTGTCCCCTGACTTGCGTCTGTGCTCCTTGCACAAGTGTGCGCGCGGCACACACACACACACACACACACACACACACACACACACACAGAGGAGTTACTTCATTTGCAGGTGTGTGTGTTGGGGTTGGGGTGGGGGTCGTTTCCTCTGCTGCGCTTCACCCCCCCCCCCCAGGGCTGGGGTAACACTGGGAATTCTCTAGAATGCTAAAAAGCACAGTATGCGCATTGCTGTCTCAGACCACATTCTTCCATAAGCTCTGGCTTTCCGGCTTTTGAGTTCCGATATGGAGGAATGTGGCTCCTGGGAGAGGGCAGGCTGAGGAGAGCATTAAGCCTTCCTTAAGCCTTCCGTGATATTTGAAGAATACTCCTGTGTTTCTGCCTCTCCCGCGTGGGACTGTATGTAGCCATAGTTAGCCTTCACCAGATGAATTTAAGGTAGTCTGTCTTCTAAAGCACCATGTCTAACACTTAAAGAATTTGGAGACTCAGGTACAATAGTGGAAATGCCTGGTATTCTCATAGTGATGGATGATGTCTTTGGAGCTGGGCTCGAGGGGCGATAAGGAAGGAATGCATGCAGGCATGTGCGCTTAGCTTTAATTCAGTGCCCCAAGTTTGCAATTCTGAAGTTTCTGTCGTCTTCTCCAGGCAGACATATCCGTGCCAAGCCTATCATGGAATTGCTGGCATTTCAGTAAAACTATTTCAGTAGCTTGTCGGGGATTCCCTTTCCCTATAAAAATAGCTCTGAATTTTGGAAACTAATGGGAGCATTTTATTTAATTTATTTATTTATTTATTTATTTATTTTGGTTTTTGAGGTAGGGTCTCTCTGTAGCTCAGACTGATCTGGAATTCACTATGTAGTCTCAGTGTGGCCTCGAACTCATGACGATCCTCCTACCTCCGCTTCCCAAGTGCTGGGATTAAAGGCGTGCGCCACTGCGCCCCGGCGGGAGCATAGCTTTTATGTGGGGGAAGTAACTACAGAGCCATCTAGCTGTGTGACTCTCCATTAAACAAAGGGATTGTCTCCTGATTCATAGGTTGGCTCTGGGCCTTCTCTCTAAATTCTGGGACCCACTTGTTGGGGTCTGGGCACCTCCAAGTATTTGACCCTTGTTTTCCGTGAATGTTTTCCTGATCTCTGGTTATCGAAGAAGGGCAGTTGTTTAGGGCAGTGGGGGTGGGAGTTGGTGGTTGTGTTTACTTGCTTTTCTATTGTTCTTCCAGAGCTGTTTAATTAGTATAATTTTTCAAAGCACAAACTCCGCAAGCAAGCCTGAAGCTGTTACAGAAAGCCGGATCCAGCTAGCACACTCCGTTCTGGTCCACAATAAAATACCAATTGTCGTCTGCCTTCTGCTGCTGGCCCTGGGCATTTGGAGTAAAGGGATGTACGTGCTGACCCCCCCTGTGGTCTTTGGCTAATACTGCTTGCTCTGCTCTGTCCTCAGTGAGATCCAGGAACCTGCTCATCTATGAGGAGCACTCTCCCCTGGAGGAAGTATCCAGCCCTACTTCGTCTGGGGAGCTTGGAGGCTGGGACCGAGGCTCCTCCCTGCTCAGGGCCTCGGGGCTGGAGTCCCTGCCGGATGCGGATCTTCCCCATTTCCTGCTCTCCAATGAGACCAGCTTGGAGAAGGCGGTGCTGTTGGAGCTGCAGCAGCACCTGTGAGTTCAGTACAGGCCCAGGAGTGGCCGATGCTGAGCTGTGAGTCAGCGGCCTGACAGGAGGGTACAGACTCTCCCAAAGGCACTGCCAGCTTCCCTGGCTCTCTCGGGGCCCAGTCTGGGAGCAGCACTGAGGAGAGACTGCTACAGGGAAAAGATCTAGCTTTAGCTAACCTCATACCTGCGGCGTCAGCCCAGGGCTGGCAGTGGTGGTCCCACAGAGTGGGAAAAGAGGCTTGTGAATCCCTTCCATTTTTATGTCCTTCCTCTCAAAGCCATGGGATAGTGGGCAGGTGGCACTCAGCTGTTATCCCAGCCCTTGGGAGGTGGAGGCAGGAGGATCAGGAGTTCAAGGTCACTCTAGGTTACTAGGGACTGTGTCTTAAAAAGTCATGGAGAGCAAGGCGTGGTGACACATGCCTTTAGTCCCAGCACTTGGAAGGTAGAGCTAGGAGGATCACTGTGAGTTCAAGGCCACTCTGAGAATACAGAGTGAATTCCAGGTCAGCCCGGGCTACAGTGAGACCCTTCCAAAGAAAAAAAAAAAAAAAGTCATAGTGGGCTGGCTTAGCAGTTCAGGTGCTAGCCTGTAAGGCCTGAGGACCCATGTTCAATTCCTCAGATCCCACGTGAACCAGACACACAAGTGATGCATGGGCAAGGTCACACATGCGCACAAGGTGGTGCACACACGTTTGGAGTTCAATTACAGTAGCTAGAAGTCCTGGTGTGCCAATTCATATTCTCTTTCTCTCATTAAAACTAGAAAGTCATCAGGCTGGAGAGATGGCTTAGTGGTTAAGCGCTTGCCTGTGAAGCCTAAGGACCCCAGTTTGAGGCTCGATTCCCCAGGACCCACGTTAGCCAGATGCACAAGGGGGTGCACACATTTGGAGTTTGTTTGCAGTGGCTGGAGTCCCTGGCGCGCCCATTCTCTCTCTCTCTCTCTCTCTCTCTCTCTCTCTCTCTCTCTCTCTCTCTTTCTCTCTCTCCCTCTCCCCCTCCCCTTTCTGTCTCTGTCACTCTCAAATAAACAAATAAAAAATTTTTTAAAAGTCACGTAGTGAATACAGCAGAGGGCTTGTTGTACCCATTGTGCCCGTTCCTTTGTCTCCACACTCTGCAGCTCTCTTCGGACTAGAGTCAATAGGCCTTAGGTTGCACGTCAGTATATAGTTATGATCTATATGGCAATTCAATGGATTAATTATAATTCCAGATTGAGAATCCTCTATAAATCGAAATGCCTGGGAAGAGTATTTCAGTTTTCTCAATTTTTCAGGTATTTGAATACTTGGGTATGTGTAAGACCTGCCTTAGGCTTGAGACCCAGGTCTAAACATAAACTTCATCTAGGTTACATACTAACCTCAGGTACTTCGCCACGGTCTGTATACAATAGTGAGCCTGTGTTTTGACTATGGCCAGTCACATGAGATCAGACATGGAATTTTCCACCCGTGGCATCATGTTGGCAATGAAAACATTCTGGATCTTGGCGCACTTCGGAGTTTAGGTTTTTGAGTTAGGGGTGTTCAACCTGTACATATTCATATTGACAGACAGTATTTGACGAGCCCTGAGCATGTATGTCCTACACCAAACACAACTTAACTTTGCTTCCAATTATCCATGAGTTGTTTCTTATTAGATATATATGGGAGCAATCCTTCCGAATACAGTCTGATAGGATCTCATGGTATTGGTACTGTGGGAGCGAATTCCTGGACAGGCTGAACGTCGTGAAAGCATGTCCACACTTGGTAATGTGTCCGTGAGGCTGTAGTTTAGCTCATCTGTGCTCTTGGACTTTCTGGAAATAAGGCTGTTTTAGGCTCAGTAGGAAAGATTCCATTTCAGAATCGTGTTTTGTTTTGTTAGGTCGGGTCTTGCTCTAGCTCAGGCTGACCTGGAATTCACTATGTAGTCTCAAGGTGGCCTTGAACTCATGGTGATCCTCCTACCTCTGCCTCCCCAGTGCTGGGATTAAAGGTGTGCACCACCACGCTCGGCTCTTTTTTTTTTTGGGGGGGGGCGGTTAGGGTCTCATTCCAGTTCAGGCTGACCTGGAATGTAGCCTCAGGCTGGCCTCAAACTCACAGCGATCCTCCTACCTCTGCCTCCTGAGTGGTGGGATTCAGGGTGTGCACCACCACGCCTGGTTTATTTTAGATTCTTCACATCGCTTCCCTTAACCCTGTGTAAGAAGGCACGTAATTACAAATACATTTCTATGTGTGCCTGACACATGTGCATTTAACAGTGACTGCTGCTGACCATTGCTAGTCTCCACACGTAGATGCTGTCATGGAAATCTTTTTTAAGTATCCCAAGGCATGAGGCATTGCTTTACCCCCATTGTGGAGAAAACCTGTAGCCAACACTGAAGGCTCTCGGGAGTGCAGCTTCTCAGTGACCAGCCTCCCAATTCTAGTCCTTCTCTCCCTTAGCTCAGTGTTTGGCAGCCTCATTCATATCCTACTGTTTACTATGATGTCGCCCAGATAACAAAGACTCGATTATTCCCACCGGAATGCCGGGAAACTTTCCAAAATGGCGCATGGATTTGATAATGTATTTGTTTTACAGTATCTATTTAGTGATATTTCAAGTTACTTCATTAAAAAAAAAAAAAATCCTTGGGCTGAAGAGATGGCTTAGCGGTTAAGCGCTTGCCCCGGTTCAAGGCTCGATTCCCCAGGAGTCACATAAGCCAGATGCACAAGGGGGCGCACGCATCTGGAGTTCATTTGCAGCGGCCAGAGGCCCTGTTGTGCCCATTCTCTCTCTATCTGCCTCTTTCTCTCTCTCTCTCTCTCTCTGCCCATTGCTTTCAAATAAATAAATATAAATGAACAAAATAAAAAATAAAATAAATCCTTGGCTGGTTTATTAGTTCTAGACAAGGTGTCAGTCAGCTCTTACCCTACTGTATTCTCCTTCCCATAACTTATTATAAAACCAAACACCCTTAGTCCTATGATCAATTAATAGGCACAGTCACTGGAAGAAATTTATAATATATCCATATCAAACTACCACGTATAGCATCGAGGTTGTAATGCCTCCTCTTTGGTGGGAAGAAAGTAGGTATGTGGAAATGGGTGGGAAGGTAGTGGAAGACTGAGTGAGCAAAGGAGTACTGTTAGGGGTGAAAAAGATAAGAAACCTACCAGGGCCCACCCGAAAGTCTGCGGTCACAGGAGGACTGAATTGCACTGTCTAGAATAGAGGCCAATCATTAATGCCTTGTATTTCTTTCCTTTCTGTGCCTTCACAGGGTCAGCGGCCAGCTGGAAGGGAATGAAACCCTGAAAGTAGTAGAACTCGACAGAAGAGTGAACACCACCTTCTAAGGAGGCTGGCTCCACCCGCCCCCTTCCCATAACCCGCCTGTACACCCCCAAACCAGCTTGGTCATAAGCTTCTCCTCTTCACCGCTGGATCCTGGGGAGGACACGGACCGGTGTTAGTGGCTCCACTCGGGAGGCCAGCCTGGGGTTTCCACCTATGTGTCCCCGAGGCTCTGTGCGTAAGAGAGCCAGCACCTCTCTCTCCCTCTGTCTTACTGCCGTAGAAATGACTTAGAGGTCAGGGTAGGACAAGCAGGCTTGTTGCCACCCATAGTGCCAAAACACTGCCGCCTGATTCTCCCCTGCGAATGCGTGACCCTTGTCTTTGAAGAGGACACAACTCATGTTCTATCGAGACCCCAGACTCTAGCCCCAGACGGGCCCCACTGCCTGCTGGGCGGTGTGGCAAAGCACTGACTCATGACCTCCCTTGCTCACGCTGCAGCCCCAGTGTGAGCCCCAGAAGCCCTGCTGGCGCCAGTGAGCGGCTCCAGTGCCCCCCACCAAGCTCTGCCCTCCCCTCGGAGCCTTCTCGCTGGACGGGCCCTCGCCTGCGCAGGCAGACTGGACTCCCACAGTTTTCTCAGGCCGCAAGTGCAATGCCTGAAGCCATCAGGCTCTCCTCCCCCAGGCCAACCTGCCCATCACTTTGCTTGTAGGACCTCCCCCAACCTGCCTCCCCAGGGACTGTAGTTGTGCCTCCCCAGCTTCTCCTCCCCACTTGTAAATAGTATTTATTAGCTTGCTGAGAACCACCCCCCCCCCACTTGACCCACCACGCTTAAAGAGAATCCATGCCTCCTTCCAGATAGCAGTTTTCCTCTTGGCCTTTGGAGCCAAAGGGCCCTTTTAGGATGGGGGTGGGAAATCCGCGATTTCTCCAGCTTTTGTTTTGTTTCCTTATTTTTTTTTAAAAAAATTGGAGGCATGTATCATAATTACTGTTTTGAGTTCCCTTTAAGCATGTGTTCTCCCCCCCCCCCCACCCTTGCATGAATGCAGAAGGAATGACTGAGCAGCACCTTCCTCTGGCCCAGTGGCTCTGTGTCCCTGTGGCTTTCTCTTTCTGGCTCCTAGGACAAAGAAGAGAAGCCCTGCCCTGACTGCGGGGTGTTCTTGACGTCACACCTGCAGCCCCTCCTCCCTTGCCCCCTCCCTTTCTGCCTCCCTTCCCCCCCCCCCACCTGCCTCCGCTAAGGGCGCTGGAGTCTGGTGACGTTCTTGGGTTCAGTTCACACCCTTACCTTTCACAGTCAGGTCTGGCTACTTTGCAGCTCGCCCAAAGAGACGTAACTAACCCCAGCCTACTTTTATTTTTTTGTAATGGATTAAAATTAAATTTTGTAGTTTGAAAAAAAAAAAAAACCAACCCTTTCCTCTTTCATACAAATAAGAAATGGAAATTGTTTTTTTGTTGTGTAAGATAGGAAACTTCTATTACGTGTTCCCCCCCCCCCCCCCCCCGCCTAGCTTATAAAAGATTTTGTGTAGGAAATGTGTATGTAGAGAAATATATTTTGTATTTTATTTTCAGCACCAGCTGAAGGGCCTTTAGCTTGGGCTCCTCTCTCCCTCCCTCCCTCCCTCTCTCCCTCTCTCCCCTTTCCTCCCTCCCTCCCTCTCCCTCTTTCTCTTTCTCTCCTTCCTCCCTCTGCCTTTCTGTCTCTTCCTTCCTCTAGTCCTCATCCTCCGATTCCTGTGCTTAGTGCAGTCATTGGAGCTGACAGTAAGAGGAACTATGCCACACTGGACCTTCTATTTCATAGAATTTTCATAGAACTCTTGTCATTATCTACCTGTTTACCATCATATGCTGTAAGCAGCTCCCTGTTTGTCTGTTTGGGTCCCTCTAGGGACTCCATAGGGAGTGAGCTTCCTGTCTTTACTGTGATGGAGAAGGTTCCTGACCGGGGAGACGGCCAAGCTCATGGCTCAGACTGTGAGACCCACGTCAAGGCCGCTGCGATGCTGGCTGGCTTGCTGTCCGGATGCTCCCCACTAGCCTTGGGGAGGTCAGGGAAGGACGGAGAGGACAGGAAGGGGCGGCTCTACACCCGACTTCTACTTCCTTTTGCTTCCTTCTCTCCAGCTCATGATATTCTTGGGTGTGACTTCCCTTGCCTTAAAATGCCAGGTACTTAACTTATAACACACGGGAAGTCTGCAGGGTCCTAAGAAGGAAAAAAAAAAAAAAAATCCCAGACTTAGGTAGTTTTTATGTGGTGAGAAAAGGAGCAAGCGTTAAAGGGCAGAGATGAGGTTATATGCCAATGTGTCTGTCTGCCACAACTTAGTCATGGGTTTCTAAGGTGCCTGGAGAGAGCCAAAGTGGGAGCTGTACTCTTCCACAATGGGGAACAAGAAAAGGCTCGGCTCTGTCCTCAGTGCTCTGGAATTTCACTTTCTTCCCTACCTGCCCTTGTTGGATGTTACTCTCCAGACAGGTGTTTTCTCTTGGAAAGTGTCCTTCCAGCATGGAATTTGTAACTAGAGACGTAGGACTAGACAAGGCCCTAGGAGCTCGCATGAGCCAACATTGACACTCTCTTGAACAAAACCCCTGTCCTCCACTCCGGGTTTGGGGAGTAAAAGGGACTAAGCAGTGACCCCTCTAAGGGGACTCAGTAAAGCCAAAAAGACACAGAAGAGCTTCACCAGACCAGATGAGTTCTCCATCCTTAAGGGAGGGAGGCGTACACGCTCTCTGCTCAGGGTTAAGGCTAGACTATCAGTGGACTTGTGTTTCGATTTTCCACCAACCAATCAGTCCTGGAGAGTGGTAACTCATGGCTAGCTCTGGACGCATCTAATAATGGCAGACATTGGTACCTGTACTTAAATTTATATATATATATATATATACATATATATGTATATATATATAATTAATTATGTAATGTATTAATTATATAAATTAATTATATAATGTATTATATAATTTTTATATATATATATATATATATATATATATATATATATATATATATATATATACACAAGACTGTTAAACCATAAGGCATAACAACAAATCTGTTCCTTATACTTTCCATCCTGCAAACCAGTTTTGCTTCCTCCCTTTGATGACTCTTGTGAAGGAGCTATTTGGCAGAGATTCAGGGAACAAGTAATGTTTCCCTGGATAAGACCTGAGTGACCCAGCCCCGCCCGCCAACCGTGGTTCGCTTCACAGCTCTCAGCTGTGCACTGGGAGTGGATCCTGTAAATGAGGGGTCTCATCGCCAGTGCGGAGAGAGAACCTCTGAAGTGTTAGGACTCTGGAGTCTAGCTCACAGCGAGAGAGCGTTCTATAAAAATCTGACAGCTGAACTCAGTTGTTCCTCTCTGGCAGGAGGTGGGGGTGGTATTTGACATCAGTGTAGGCAAAATTAGATAACCTTTCGGTTAATAGAAATGATTTTGATTTGGAAGCTTAATTTGTGGGTTGGGAAAGCAGCTTTTGGGTCAATTTATCTAAAATCTATAAATACCAGTTATTTCCCCTCTCCCATTAATGTCTTAGATCAGCCTGGATGCCAAAAGGTGACTGTGAGTCGTATGTCCTCATAGGGAAGGAGTGTTGAACTGATCCTTCATGCTAATTCAGAGTGTGTCCAGCATTTTTGCCACATGCGTTTTGATATAGTTATTTTCCAGCGTGCCATAGTCTCTCGTGTGCCCAGACCCAGCAAAAGCAGAATCAGAGAGTGTGCCTGTGAGCCCGGTGGAGAGATGGAAACATCCTGTCCCCACTTGAGGAGTGGACATCTGTTCTGGCCTTGCCAATATGAGGGCATGGATATGGATAAAAAGCTTTTAGCCTCTTAATTTCTCTCTGTTGAGTCCAGTCTTTGAGAACTCAGCACCCCTGCCTGCGCCTAGCAGGACCTGTGAAGCCATTAGCAGGTGATGCCTTAGTGAGAGTGTCTTTATTTGAGAGTCGCTTTCAGCTGAGGCAATTAGCAGACCTGTGATAGGATAAGTCCCTCCTGGGAGGGCAATTAGAGGAGAGAGTAGGGGACAGTGAAGTGGGAGCTAGAAGGAGCCAGACAGATTGCAGATTCATTCATTCATTCATTCATTCATCAGAGTGCGTTTTTACTAAGGGAGAGTGCAGCTTGAGGCTTTAGGAGTTGTTGGAGAATAAGCGATACTGAAGAGATCCGTTAAATAGTAGCTATTCATTTATAAGAACCAGTGTGAAGCCGGGTGTGCTAACACATGCCTTTAATCCCAGCACTCGGGAGGCAAGGGTAGGAGGATCGCCATGAGTTCGAGGCCACCCTGAGACGACATAGTGTATTCCAAGTCAGCCTGAGCTAGAGTGAGACCCTACCTCGAAAAACCAAAAACCAAAAAACCAAAAAAAGAAAAAAGAACCAGTGTCCAGTGTGCCTCCCTCACCCCTCTTTCCTCCTCTCTCCCTCCCTCTCTTCTCCCTCACTTCTTCCCTCCCTCCACACACACACATTCCTCTTTTAGGTACTTATCTGTGCCTCCAATGTGCCTTGTATATGATTCCAGGATGCCTGAGGAATCCTTTGTCCCTGGGAGATGCCATATATCTATATTTGTGTACTATTAGGTGGGGTGAGAGCTCTATTCAGAGGGTCATGAAAATGAACCATGATTAGGTTTTCACCTCAAGAGAAAAGAAATAGGGTTCTACCCATTAAGAAAAATCCAATTTTTAGAGGTACAATTACATTCAAAAACGGCCAGCTAGAGTTAAAGATACATTCTCACTGCCAAGCATCCTCTGAGGGCAAAAGCGCCTGAGCCCATTGGAGTATTGATGCTGCATGCCTCTGAGGCCAAGGGGGCCAGCACTTACCACAAGGTGGAAAAGACCAGGTGTGCTGTGATTTGAGGCAACCTAAAATTCAGGAATGCCTTAGTCTTCGTTTCTCGAAGGAAGGACAATACTGTATCTTGAGTATTTACTAAGGTGGCCGGTATTGTTCTAAAAGTAAGCTTTAAGCTTCTTCATTCCATAGAAACAGATGAAAAGGGTGTGGGAAAAGCGCTGAGTGATGAGGGAGGTGTGGTGGTGTGGAGAGCGGATTCCTTTGTGAGGACACGGGGTTAATGCCTCAAACTCTGGGCCCACCCATGGATCTCCCCTCCCCCCCCCCCCCAACTGTGCTGAGCTCTGCCTCCTGCTAGAGTGGACTGAGAATGTCTGTCTCCTGGGCAGCAAATGGGCTTCGCATCTGCGCAAAGGGAACCCAGGAGCCTAGGCTCCATTTCTTCGTTCCTATCCTTTGCTCATCAGCTGGGTGGACATGGCCTACACTGTTTAGGGAACCTCCCTTTCAGATGAAGTGCTTTAGGAGTATATGGAAAACAGCAGCACTCCAACACACTACGGGGTGAGCTTCTTTACACAATGGAGGGCAGTGATCGGCGAGCTTCCCTGCCTCACTACCAGCTGGCCATTTCTCTTCTCTGGAACACTAGCCAGAGGAGCAGTGCTTACACCTAAATGCGTTGTGAGTCTCTCATCTGTCCTGGTGTGCTTTTTATATTGCCTTGTATTCATTATCATTGCTGATTAAATACCAAACAAAGCTTTGTAGGATACTTGTACTCAGTTTGAAAAAAAAAAAAATTGAAATTGTAATGCATTTGTATTTCCATTTCTTGCAAATAAATATTTTTCTTAGTCAAATGTTGCGCAGTCTTTAAATTCCTGATTATGTGGCTTCGAAAGCAATTTGCCTTTCTCATGAACATGGGTGCGTGTGTGCGTGCGTGCACGTGCGCGTGCATCCGTACACTTCTAGCCATTCTTTCCTGATTACCTAACTGACCTTTAAGAAGAGGCTCAAGCCAGCGTTGGGAGTGTTATGTGGTACTGAATCGAAGTCTCCGTTGGAGGAACATTGAGGAATGTAATTGCTTTTCAGTGACGGGAAGAGAAACCAGTTTTCTCCAGAGATTCCTGCAGCCCCGACTGTTAGGTTCATTGTCTCCTACAACTATTCCCTAACTAGATTTCCAGAGTCTATGGATTTGATTTTGCTCCTCCAGCTGGAGAATGATGCTTTGGTTTTGAGCCAGAAAGGAATGTGCCTTCCTTGAATGAGCAGTTAGGGAAGAAGCTTAGCACAAGTTCATGCATGCTCCAGAAATTCTGATGGAACGGTTCACAAAGGTCAGTGCACTTGGGCAGCAGCGGACCAACCTTCGTGGCCTTGTACTCGCTGGACCCAAGTGCAGTTTTCTCCACTGAGAAAGGGTGGTGGCTTCATTGAATCCTGTCAAGTGTGACCCAGGATGTGGGCCTCTGTTAGCTACCTTTTTTTTCATTGTGACAGCTTACCTGGCAAAACCGATTGAAGGCAGGAAGGGTTTGTCTTGGCTCACAGTTTGAGGGAGCAGTCCGTCATGGCGGGGAAGGTGTGGCGGCAGGAACGCGAACCAGCTGCTCTGTGCGTCCATGGTCAGGAGACAGGGCTAGATGGTTCCTGGTGCCGAGAAATCTTTCTCTTCATCCAGTCCAGGACCGCAGCACATGGCATGGCGGTGCCACCCACCTTCACAACAGGTCTTCCTCCTCAGTTAAACCTTTCTGGAAATGCCCTCGAACATACACCCAGAGTTGTGTTTCCGTGGTGATTCTAAATATAGTTAGCTGACCATGACTGTGAACCGCCAGAGTCTAAGGCCCTTGAGCCTGCTTACCTGGGAGGGGTGAGGCAAGAGAAAAGTTTATTTTTAGTCTTAGCATCATGCCGAATCCCATGTCCTGCTGGGATTGTAATAATCTCCACATCCTTTCCTTTTCACCAATTTCACTTCCCTTCTTCTGTCCCTATGTAGTTGCCTTTCCCTGCAGACCATCCTATCATGGAAGCCCCTTACCCAACATGCCTCTGTTTGTCCAGCCATGTGTGAGGGGAGTAAACACTGGGTTGAGAACATTATGTTTTTGTTTTTGTTTTTTTTCGAGGTAGGGTCTCACTCTAGCCCAGGCTGACCTGGAATTCACTCTGTATTTTCAGGGTGGCTTCGAACTCACAGCAATCCTCCTACCTCCGCCTCCCAAGTGCTGGGATTAAAGGTGTGAGCCGCCACACCCGGCAACATTATGTTTTAGCCATGTCATTCTACCTGTTATATTTATTTCCTTTTCTCTTTCTTTCCTCCCTCCCTCCCCTCTCTCCTTCCTTCTTTCTTTCCTTCCTTCCTTCCTTCGTTTCTTTTTTTCTTTCGAGATAGGATGTTACTCCAGCCCAGACTGACCTGGAACTCACTATGTAGTCACAGGGTGACCTGAAACTCACAGCAATCCCCCTACCTCTGCCTCCCGAGTGCTGGGATTAAAGGTGTGCTCCACCACGCCCGGTTTGCCTGCCATATTTCTCATGCTTTGACCCCTGGGGTCTTGCTGTCTCTGGAGGCACTGCCCTTGCCAGAGCTTGCCAAATTCTAGCCTACATGCAAACCTTCCCTATGCAAACTACCCTACTCAGAGCTCACCCAGCGACCACATTTATGGATTTCTGCAGGGTTTTCATACTCAGGACGTCATCCCTCTTCCTTCAGCATTCCTCTGCCTTCTGGGCCCCAGAACCAGGTATCAGGCAACTGGAAACACTCCTGTATCCCAGACCATGCTAAAACTGCCTATTAGCCAGCCTGTTCACTCTGCCTCACTTGTTCCTGGGTTATCTACAATAAAGGTTTTCCCAGCATGTTTCCCTCACTTCTGCTTGCTGGCTGGCTCTGCTGTTTCCCCATGTGGACTCATGTGACAGGCCATGCCTTCATGTCTTGAAATCAAACCATGAGTAAGTAACAAGCTTCCTTCCTTCCTTCCCTCTGTCTCTTTTCTTTTGTAATAGCTTACTAATTTTACCATGCTCAAAAAACAATAAAAACCTCATTTTAAAGCGCATGACAAACATTGTTTCTGGGGATCATATTTATAGTTTGTTAAAACACATCCCTTGAAAGCCAGGCATGGTGGCACACGCCTCTGGTCCCAGCACTTGGGAGGCAGAGATAGGAGAATCACTATGAGTTTGAGGCCACCCTGAGACTATGTAAAAAAATTCCAGGTCAGCCTGGGCTAGCGTGAGACCCTACCTTGAAAAACAAACCAAAACAAAAGAACGCATTCCCTGGGCATTGATATATCAACTTAGAGGCTGATCTGAGACCCATGAGTTACCAAGTGGTCTGTTGTGATTTTAGTTGATATATGTTGGGAGCTATGAATCAAATCTCGGCCATGTTAACAGAAACCGCCATATAGCAAGTTAAGTTTCTACTTCCTCACCTAATATTCAACTACCAGGGGATCGTACGCTTGGCTGAATACTCCCCCATGCTGCTGGTAGTTGATGAAGAAACAAAGGCATTGCAGCCCACCGCTGAATAGCGGGCCTCCCCCTCTTTTGTATAAAACAAGGGAGGAGATGTTGGGAGCCATAGAGCAAAAGCCTCTCCATTTTGCCTGGGCCTGCTCATAAGCTGACTCATTACTCAGAAACTGGTCCATCCAGCTTTCTGTTAGGTACTTCTGGAACGTCGGTCGGCAGGCTGCTTACAGAATCTTATCTTTTGCAAAAGGCCAGTTTATGGTCAGGATGTGAAGCCTGGTGCAGTCAGGATGTTAAGCCATTGAGGCAAGATTAGATGAACACCTAATTACATCCCCTCTAGGTTTCCTAACAATTCCAAAGCCCTAAATCACGTCAGCCAGCTTATTCCCCCCACCCTTCTTCTTCCCCTAAATAACCACTGTGTAAAAAATAAAGACTCTGAGGCCTTGACAAATGTCTAGCATGGTCTCCTTCTTGTGTCTGTTTGCCTTTTCTCACCCAGGTTAGCTTCTCCTCGAGTACTTGTTCAACTCCCCGCTGGCTGGGGCAGATATACAGATTTGTTATCTCATTTCACATTCGTTGGTTGTCATTTCTGTTGCAAAAAGGGAAAGTGAGACCAGTAGGGAACCATGTATCTTGCTCCCGGGAAAAGAAAGCAGGTGTCTCAATTCCTAGTCTGCCCCTCGGATTCCAGGATAAGTTGGACCTGACATTTCTGAAAATGAAGCTATTGAGGTAAGGAAACACGGAAAACAGAGACAACATAGTGGTAAGGAGAACTAATGTGGGAGGCTGGAGAGATGGCCCAGAGGCCAAAGGTGCTTCCTTGAGAAGCCTAATGACCTGGATCCAGTTCCCCAGTGTTGCAGTCCGGTTCGCATTGCTGGTAGAAATCACCCAACCAAGAGCAGCTTCTGGGAAAAAGAGATTTATTTTGGCTTACAGGCTCGAGGGGAAGCTCCACGATGGCAGGGGAAAACGATGGCATAAGCAGAGGTTGGACATCACCCCCTGGACCACAGCAACAGGAGGGTGTGCCAAACACTGGCATAGGGAAACTGGCTATAAAGCCCATCAACCCACCCCCAACAACACACTCCCTCCAGGAGGCATTAATTCCCAAATCTCCATCAGCTGAGGACCTAGCATTCACAACACCTAAGTTTATGGGGGACACCTGAATCACACCACCAGACCCAGTACCCATATGCAGCCAGATGCACAAAGTGATACATGCACCTGCAGCTTGTTTGTAGTGGCTGGAGGGCCCAGCACACCCATTCTCTCCCCGCCCCTTGTTCTCTCTCATGCTAATACAATTTTCTTATTTATTTGTTTATTTTTATTTATTTATTTATTTGAAAGTGACAAACAGAGAAAGGGAGAGAGAGAGAGAGAGAATGGGCGCGCTAGAGCTTCCAGCCTCTGCAAACGAACTCCAGACGCGTGCGCCCCCTTGTGCATCTGGCTTACATGGGGCCTGGGGACTGGAGCCTCGAACCGGGGTCCTTAGGCTTCACAGGCAAATGCTTAACTGCTAAGCCACATCTCCAGCCCCATTTATTTTTGAAAGAACTAAATGGGACTCAGGAGAGGGAAGTTTACTAGTTCTATCATTAACCCCTGGCATTAAGGGAAAAGAAGACACCTTTTGAGTGTCTGCTGTGTACTAGGGGCTGGGGGGGGGGGTCAGTAGTTGACATCAGGTGTCCTCTTCCGTCTCTCTCCCCGTTATTTTTTGAGACAGGATCTCTCACCGAACTAGAACTTATCAGTTCAGCTAGACTGGCAGCCAGCACGCCCCAGGCATCCTCCCATCTCCTCCTTCACATTGCTGGGATGACAGGCTTTCGCTCCCATGCCCTTGTGTTCATATGGGCGAAAGCTCAGCTTGCATGCTTGGGCAGTGAGCGATTCACCTACCAAGCCGTCCATTCTCTCAGCCTCACCAGGTGGTTTTTGTGTATTGTCTGATTAAAATTTTTTTTTGTTTGTTTATTTTTATTTATTTGAGAGCAACAGAGAGAGAAAGAGTGAGAGAGGGAGTGAGAGAGAGAGAATGGGCGCGCCAGGGCCTCCAGCTACTGCAAAGGAACTGCAGACGCATGCGTCCCCTTGTGAATTTGGCTAATGTGGGTCCTGGGGAATTGAGCCTCGAACCGGGGTCCTTAGGCTTCACAGGTGAGCACTTAACTGCCAAGTCATCCCTCCAGCCCTGATTTTTTTTTTTATTTTACTTAATTTGCCCCAAAATTAAATAGAGGATATATAATTAGCCCCATTTATAGTTGAGGCAAACTGGAATTTAGAAAAGCAAGGTCCATCAACTGCATACAAGGTGTGAGTCTGGTCTTGCCAGCCCCAAGCATGCAGTCTTTGAACAATGCTATGCTGAGCTTTGGAGCCTTGGGGGTTTTCACTTATGAAAATCAAGGGAGCATGGATTAGAGGTTGCAAACCCTGAGCTTGTACAAGAGTTTCTGATTTGGACCTCGGATGTTTCAAGTGCCTTAACATTATTAGATAATCATTTCAACATTTGAAGACTTTTTTTTTTTTTAATCAAAGTCCAGATTATCATCTTCTCTTGAAAGACTTTGTCACCTGAGGAGTAGTCGTTTTGACTGGCAGGCATCTCTGGATGGTTACAATGGTCCACACCCTAGGTGGACTCACTGATGTCTCTTAATTCCCAGGTTCTTTTGTCATCTGAATCTATGACCTCTGGACTAGATGGTGGTTGACTTTTGGGGGTCACATGAACAGAAATAAAGGGAAAGGTACTGTATTGGTTGGAGGCCAACTGGGGGGTATTGATGGCAATGAGTGTTATGTTGAGTGATGAGAGATGACAAGCCAGCAGGGAGGCAGGTGGGCTGTGAGCTATGGAGATATCTGCACGTCCTTTTGTCCTTCTTTTCATGACATGAAAAGAGTTGCTGGGGCTGGAGAGATGGCTTAGCGGTTAAGGCGCTTACCTGCGAAGCCTAAGGACACAGGTTCGATTCTCCAGGTCCCACGTTAGCCAGGTGCCCAAGGTGAAGCATGTACCCAGGTTCTTGCATGTGCACAAGATGACACATGTGTCTGGAGTTCCATTGCAGTGGCTAGAGGCCCTGGCACACCAATTCTTTCTCTCTCTCTCTTTTCTCTCATACATAAAAGAAGAAGGAAAAAAATCAGGAAAAAAAAACGAGCTGCAGTCTGGGGTCTGTTCTTTCTATTCCCAGAGATAAAGCATTAACCTTTTTTTTTTGTTTTGTTTTTGCATATGAATGTGCTTATGGTGTGTGTGTGCTCATGTCCAGATTCATGTGTGTGGATACAAATCTGTGTGTGCACATGCAGGTGAAGCTCAGAAGTCGACATCAGAGTTTTTCCTCAATTGCTTTCCGTCTATTTTTTTTTTTTGAAACAGTCTCTCACTGAACCTGAAGTTGACCCATTTGGCTACACTACTGGCCAGCAAGTCCCGGGGCTCTGTCTTCCCAATTCTGGCGCTCCTCCTCCCCACACGTGGCTTTTACAGGTCCCAGGTGAGTTCAAGGTCAGCCTGAGACTATACAGTCCAGATTAGCCTGAGCTAGAGAGAGACCCTACCTCAAAAACAAAAAAGAAAAACCAAAAACAAAAGAAAGAAAGAAAAGAAAACCTGGGTCCCCAGTGCTTGCATGGATGGAGAGCACTTTATTCAGAGTCGCCTCCTTTACATTCATCTTAAAAATTACATGTCAAGAACCTGGATGTTTCCACTTGCATAAGATGTGCTTTCCCGAGAGCTCTTTCGTGTTAGTGTCTCTGCTGCCTCGCTCAGGAAATGGGGCTCCTAGACAGGTGGGCGCTCCTGTCAGAGTGTGCGCAGGGCAGAGGAACAAACCAGCCGCCCTAACTTCCCCCTGGCACTCTTTCCATTACCCATGCCTCACCTGGCAGTGAAACAGGCTGTCCAAGTCATTCTATGAGCATTCAATGGGATTGTATCATTCACGGAGTGAACTTGCTTTGCCAGATGCCTCTGCCAGGTGCACTTTTTTTGTGGGTGAGAGGGAATTTCATAAATATTTAATGATAGTTTTGAACACTATGTATTGTTATTTTTTATTATTTATTTTTGTACTCAGTGAGTACAGTGAAATTGGTACCATTGTTAGCCTCCTCCCTGTCCTCCCCCGTCTACAGAGATCCTCCTTGTTGGGGTATATGGGTCGTGCATTGTGGGGTTAGCCTTCAATTTTGGGTAGAAGGAAATGTTTCTGTGTATCATGACCCAACGTGTGGCCCTGACATTCTTTCTGCCCCCTCTTCCGCAAATTTCCCTGAACCATGTTGGATTCATATTAGGTCTGCTTCCGTGTTGAGATTGTGGGCGTCTCTGTGTCTCTGGATATCTGGTTTGGTAGAGGTTGATTCTTTTCTGTGTCTATCTCCATCACTTTTGTGCTGGTTCCCAGTTTGCCAAGAAAACAGTATTCTTGCATGTTTCCCCAATTATTCTTAGTTTCAGCTGGGGCCCTTTTTTTTAGGGTCTCACATCTAGGCTGACCTGGAATTCACTACATAGTCTCAGGGTGGCCTTGAATTCACTGCAATGTTCCTACCTCTGCCTCCCAAGGGCTGGGATTAAAGGCATGTGCCACCACGCCCGCCTCCAGGTGCTTTTTCTTAGTTTTGTTAGAGCTGAGTTTTTCACCCAGGATGTGAGACAGTTCCTTGCCTTTATGGAACAGAAAATGAACGTAGACACCCATGTCCATTGCTTCCTGAGGACAGTCCTTGTCACCACTTGGGAAGCTGATTCCATTGGGGTCCCTCACCTTTGTGGGGGACTGGCAGATTGCACAAGTTGATGTTGTCTCTCAGTGGGCACAGCTGTTGTTAGATCATTTGGCAATATTCAAACAGAGTTTTGGCCCCAGGAGAAAGCCATGTGTTCTCCTCCTCCCTCAAGGCTGTTGTTTTTAGATGGAAGGACAGAAATATCCGTTGAGGGATACCGCGAGAGCTGCCAGAGAAGCTGCCGTGCTGATCTCTTGAGAAGTCTGTTTCAAAATGTTTAATGTTTCTTAACTGAAAAGTATTTGGGGATCAGACCCGCCCGTAGTTAATACTGCCCCCCCCCACCACCTTTCCCAGTATCTCTGCCAAACAGATGGCAAGTTCATTTCCTGATGGGTGCAAGAGGACTTCCACATGCCTGGGCTAGTTCAAAGCAAAAAGAAAACAAAGAAAAATTGTAAATGTAAAGCCATCTGCATACTTGGAGATCTCTGAAACAGAAAACGGAGCCTCTGTCCCCACATGGCTTCCTTTCCTGGTTAAGTCATCATTACTTGCAATGGTTGACCCACAGTTTTGAAGCACAGTTTTGAGATAGTTTAAATTGTAAATAGATACGAGAGGGGTATAATGTAGTTGTGATGGTATTTGCAATAACATACAAATAAATAATGTCTTTGCACTCCAGTGCCGAGAAGTTGAGTCAGAGCACATGGCAGCATGTATGGTAATCAGGGAGAGCCATAAAGAAAGAAATTTTCCTCTAAACAATTAAATTAAAAACGTGGTTATGCAGACATTGTACATTGTTTAAAACAATCAGAGTCCTAACAAACTATTATTGAAAAATAGCAGCACAATGTTCTCTTCCATCCACAATCCCACTTCTTGGAAGTAACTGATTTAATTTCTTCTTGTACTTATGTCTGGATAATGTTTTTCTACTAATACAGCAGATATCAATTTTGAAATCTATTAGTTTCTTATTGCGACATGTAAGAATTTTACTATTTCCAACACACAGAAATGATCCACATCTCTCTTCTCATTTTTCCCACTAGAGTGTTTACATTAATATAATAATAGAAATGTTTGATGATGAGACATGCATTGTTTTAGGATTAGTCTCCTTTCTTGTATATATTTTTTTTCCTTTCCTGGGATTAGTAATTGCCTCATTTTTCTATTTTGTGTGTGTGTGTGTGTGTGTGTGTGTGTGTGTAGCGTTTGTGCATATATGTAACATTTAATATTTAGAAATAATTGAAAGTGCTGGTGAATATGTCTTTATAATAGTAATACAGACAACAGGTTAACTATATACCAGTTATTTAATCAATTTTAGTGTCTATTCATATTAAGTTCTCAACATTCAAATTAGTTGTATAAACTATCAATGTTTTGTTTGTTTGTTTCTTTTCTTCAAGGTAGGGTCTCCCTGTAGCTCTGGCTGACCTGGAATTCACTAAGTAGTCACAGGCTGGCCTTAAATTCACAGTGATCCTCCTACCTTTGCCTCCCCAATGCTGGGATTAAAGGTTTGCACCACCATGCCCAGCCTGTTTTTTTCCCTTTTTTAAGACATTTCTCCAAGAAAGCTGTAATCACCTGCTTTGATCCATATTTGGTCTTCGTTACAGCTGCCACTCTGAGACTGTCATCCGCTATACCCTTCCCTATGGTATCTGGGAAAACCTTTTGCCACCTTGCACTCTTGGAGTCTCTGTGTGTGGGAGATTAGACAAGTTAACCCCCCCCCCCATAAGAATAAATTCAAGAGACTTGGGTATCAAAAGCCAGGCAGCTTTATTTTCTATCTTGCAGGGACGGGCACCAACCCCAACCCAATGGGAGGTGCCCCATCTGAGCACTGGGTATGGGTGGTCCAGTCTTCTTGGTTTTCTGCTATAATCCCCATCATGAATCTCTTCAGCACTCCAGCCTAACTTGGCTTTGGTTCAGCTTTCCAAGAACATGAGGTCTTATCTAAGTCAATGGTTTCACATCCACAGACCCTGAAGTGAACCGTGCATGCAGTTAGTTACATAGCAGCTGTCTGTAAGTCTCTATACTGAGGTTAGATAAAGACTAGAGGGCAGGGGACTTGGTCTTCCAGCTTATTTGTGTTTTCACAGTTTGTAACTTTTGTATTGACCATGGGCCACTATATTTCCCCACATTACGTTCCAGGTCATAGGTCTTCTTAGTCCAAGGCTCATTTCCGCACTTAGCCAGAGCACGCTCTTCAGTAGCTGGCCTAAGAAAAGGCTCATTGGTAGTAAATTATTTGCTTCTTGCAAAGCTCATCATATCATAGTCTGCCTTCTTACACAGTTGGTTTGGCTAGGTCTGGAAATTTGGCTGGAAAACCCTTCAGAATTTTGAAGGAGTTACCTTATCTTCTAGCTTTTAGTGCTACACTGCGACGTTCAATGTTATTTTGATTAGTGTTTCTAATAACTTCATTTTGCTTTTAAAATTTTTCCAAATAAAAATCTGAAGCCGGGCATGGTGGCGCACGCCTTTAATCCCAGCACTTGGGAGGCAGAGGTAGGAGGATGACTGTGAGTTTGAGGCCACCCTGAGACTCCATAGTGAATTCCAGGTCAGCCTGGGCTAGCGTGAGACCCTATCTCCAAAAAAAAAATCTGCCTTAGGGAGGATCTTTTTTTGTGTGCATTCATTTATTCAATATATCAAATTTTTCCTTCTGAAGACGCATGTCTTTTACTTCTATGTATATTATTGAGTAGTTGTGTGACTCATTTCTCTTTCTTATTTATTTATTATTATTTTTGCTTTTTCAAGGTAGTGAATTACTCTAGCTCAGGCTGACCTGGAATTCACTATGTAGTCTCAGGGTGGCCTCAAACTCATGATGATCTTCCTACCTCTGCCTTCCAAGTGCTTGGATTAAAGGCATGCGCCACCACGCCTGGTTTCCTATTTTTTTTTTATAACTACTGGATAAATCCTATTTCCTCTGATGTTCTATATTCCTTTTCTTGGAAATTATACCTTTTTCTACTCTAATTTCCAGTCAGCCTATTGAAATTTTTTTCAAGCTCAGAGTTCTGTTTGTGTTCTGTTTTTTAGACCTAGCATTCAGTTCTGCTTTTTAGAAGCAATATCTTCTATCTCAGTGATTAAAGATCATATTTTAAAACTTCTTTTCTGGCTGGAGGGATGGCTCAGTGGTTAAGACACTTGCCTGCACAGTCTAATGACTGGAGTTCAATTCCCCCATACCTACATAAAGCCAGATGCACACAGTGACACATGCATCTTGGAGTTTGTTTGCAGTGGCTAGAGGCTCTGGAGTGCCCATTCTCCCTTCCTTTCTGTCTCTCTCTCTCTTTCTCTCAAATAAACAAAACATTTTTTTTTCTAAAAAACAAAAAAATTTATTTTCTGCTTCCTGATTTGTTTTAATTTTATTTCCTCATTTGTTTATTTTAGTTTCTTTTACATCATTAGGCTTCCCCAACTCTGAACGAATGTTTCTGTCCATTCACATGCATCAAAGAATATTAATGATGTACAGGGATTTGTTTTCTAAAATTTGGGTCTTTAGTATTGTTGCAGTCTGGTTCACATTGCTGGTGGAAATCACCCAACCAAGAGCAGCTTCTGGGAAAAAGAGGTTTATTTTGGCTTACAGACTCGAGGGGAAGCTCCACGATGGCAGGGGGAAATGATGGCATGAGCAGAGGGTGGACATCACCCCCGGCCAACAGAAGGTGGACAGTAGAAACAGGAGAGTGTGCCAAACACTGGCTTTGGGAAACTAGCTATGACACCCGTAATCCTGCCCCCAGCGATACACTCCCTCCAGGAAATGTTAATTTCCAATTGCCATCAGCTGGGGAACAGAACGCCTAAAGTTATGGGGGACACCTGGATCAAACCACCACAAGTATATTGCTTACTTTTCTCACTATGGTGACCAAAATATCTGACAAAAGCACATTGAAGAAGGAAGAATTTGTTTTGGGCCTCAGTTTGAGGGTACACCCCATGTAGGCTGAGAAGATGGCGTGGCAGAAGCTTGAGGAAGCTTTGCATCTGTAGTCAGCCATTGGAATGGTGTCCCCCACACTTAGGATGGGGTTTCTTTCCTCAACTAACCTAATCTAGAAACCCCCTCAGAGCTTTATTTCCACTGGAAGTCTGAATTGCATGAAGTTGACAAGGTTAACCATCACGTTTGGGTAAGTGAATGTTCATTTTCCTTCAGTGTCTTCTAAACAGAAGGTCAACAATTTGAGAACTCATGTTAGTAGCCATCTAGGAAAGAGTAGCGAAATCAAGTGGGGTGGAGTGGAATGGAATTTCACAGAACCAAGTAGGAAACTCCAGCATGGGAAGGTCATGGCGTGCTAGCATTCTGGGACCAGAGCGGGCAGGAGAGCTGGGGGGAGTGTCACCATTCCCTGTGTAGTCATCTCCATCCTTCCCTCTCAGTCCCATGCCGCCCCTCTGCTCACTTTCGCTCTGGTGGCTTTGGTCAAAAGAACCTCCAAGAATTCCCAAGATGACTCAGCCCTGGCTCTCACCTCCCCTTTGCCTCACTGATTTGGAGGTTGCAGATTGTTGCAAGTGCATTTCAGCAAGTAGGTGAGATCACAAGTAAGGTAGCTGTGAATAATGAGGATTGATTGTACAGCTGAAATAGTAGACAGAAATCGCACACAAATGGGAAGGCTGCTCACAATCAAGCCGTTCTGAGATTCTTAAGTTGTTCAAGTGGGGACCAACATACCGACTAGTGATACATGTTGAAGGTAAATATGTGTGATGGTTAATCTTGACGGTCAACTTGACAGGATTTTCAGTCACCTAGGAGATATGGGCAAGTCTGTGAGGGTGTTTTGACAGAGGTTTAACTGAGGAGAAAGACTCACTTTGGATGTGGGTGGCACCATCCCAGAGAAAGCATTCATCCTGCTTTGCTTACTGACTGTGGACCCTGTGTGAACAGCCGTCATGGTCCAGCTGCCGTGAACTCTTCTATGCCTTCTCCACCATGATGAATCCTTATCTTTTTTGAAATATTTTTATTAACTACTTCCATAAATATAAACACTGTATCATGACCATAATCCCTTCTGAACACCCTGTCTTTCCCCCTTCTAAATCTTTCCTCCACTGAGTTGCCTTATTTTTGATTGATCATTATGGACCTTTGAAAGACAAAGTAAGGCCCGGGTGTGGTGGTGCATGGCTTTAAAGCCAGCATTGGGAGGCAGATATAGGAGGATCGCCGTGAGTTTAAGGTCAACCTGAGACTACATAGTAAATTCCACGTCAGCCTGGGCTAGAGCAAGACCCTGAGACCCTACCTCAAAAAAAAAAAAAAAAAAAATTCAAAAACTTAAAGGCAAAGTAAATCTTTCTTCCCTTAAGTTGCTTATTGGCAGATATTTGATGACAGTAACAAGAAAAGCAGCTAATTTAATATGCATTAAAAAACCTGTTATTATTATTAATGTGTGTGCATATGCATGACATGGCACATTTGTAGAGGGTATTGGTCCTTTCCTACCTTGTTTGAGACAGGCTCTTTCTTGTTTGCTACTGAGAAGGCCAGACTGGCTGGCCCGCAAATGCCAGGATTCCTTTGATGCTGCCTTCCATTGCTGTAGGTACATGGAGATTCTGCATGTGCCATTATGCATTTGGCTTTACAAGGGTTCTGGAGATCTGGATTTTGGTCTCTGGACTTACAAAGTAAATACCTCTAACTACTAAGCCATCCCCTCAGACTCCTAAAAGAATGTTTCAAAATCAAAGAAGTGAATTGTGCTACAAATATTAACAACTATAAGTTGTCATTTTATTCCCATAAAACTGGCAGAAAACTGGACTCCAGAAACAGCAGGTGCTGGTGTGCAGACTGGGAAAATGGATCAAGCATTGGTGGAAGTACAGGCCAATGCTACCATTTTGAGCACACACCAAGGATGCTCCCTGTGACTTTCTTTTTCACTGATCAGACTCTATCTCACTTGGACACGCTAAGCCTGCAATGGTCTCAGATACATTTTGCATTGTTCTAGAACTTTCTGGGGTTTTACACAAACAAGGGCAAAGCAGCTTAGCATGGATCAAGGGTAATATTATTAATAACTAATGGCTAGAACTTTTTTAAAGGGAATTTATTTATTTGTCTTCAAGGGGGGAGAGAGAGAGAGAGAGAGTGAGGGCTCACCAGACCTCTAGCCACTGCAAACTCCAGATGCATGCACCACTTTGTGCATCTGACTTTGTATGAATAGTGGGGAATCAACCCTGGGTTGTTAGGCTCTGCAGGCAAGCACATCAACTACTGAACCATATCTCCAGCCCAGCGCTAGAACTTTTGACAAAAGTGTGGAAACAATTTTAACCTGAGTTAGAGTGATATTGGCCATGAGTGCAATGCTGGAGTGTCAAGGAACACGTATATCCAGGAAGAAAAAAGAGGACAAGTTCATCAACATTTGAGACCACTCTGGAAAGTGCTAAAGTAACATTTAGCAAGCAATATTAAAATGGCCAAGTTTGTGAATTTATAAAGATAACTGAAGGAGGAGGAGGAGGAACACTTGACTTGGTGGGAGGCATTGTTGTGAGGCTGAAAACCAAAGAAATCTATGGTTTCATGACCCAGGGTGAGGACCATGTGAATCCATTCTCAGCTAGCTGGCTGTCTTGCACATTTTGAAAGGTGATAAGACTTATTGGACTTGTATGTAGGTGAAGTAGATAAGGCAACTCAGGGGGCTACAGTTGAATTAATGGATCTTTTTAGTCCCACACAGGCAAAAGAATAGGTGAGGGTTTTTTTGTTGTTGTTGTTTTAAACTTTATTTTTCCTGAAATTAAATTAGTTATACTCTCTTTAATTCTTAAAATATAGTTTTGAGGCTGGAGATAGGGCTTAGCGGTTAAGCGCTTGCCTGCGAAGCCTAAGGACCCAGGTTTGACTCTTCAGATCCCACATAAGCCAGACGCACAAAGGTGAGGCCAGCACAAGATTGCACATGCCTACTAGGAGTTCAATTGCAGACATTGAGGCCCTGGCCCACCAATTTTTTCTCTGTCTCTCTAAAAAGGAAAAACAGTTTTGCTGGCTATACAAACTTAGCATGCAGTGATTCTCTCTTGAGAATTCCATTGCCTTCAGGGTCCTAGTGCTACCTGAATGCTTAGTGTGACAGTTACCTTGTCATTGCTCAAGAAAAACACACACTCAGAAGCAGTTTACAGAAGGAGCAGCTTTATTTCTCACTTGCATCTTTGAGGGGGAGTTTTGTCATGGTGAGGGAAGTATGGCAGAATAGACAGCCAGGTGTCACGCTTTGTCACATCAGATGGGAGGAAGAAGTAAGAGTGAGATGTTGGCACTGACAAACAGAGATGGACTATGAAACCCCAAGGCATGCCCCCAGCACCATATTTCATCCAGCAGGGATCCACCTCCCAGCTGGGGACCAAATAAGAAGCGTAATCACAAACGCATGAGGGTATGGGAGACCGCCATGGGAGAATCACTACACTTAGTTATCAGAAGGAAATAAACTTTTACATTCTGCTCTGTGAGTTTTTGTTGTGGTGGTTAATAACAAACTCTATGAGGTTCATTAACCTGACTTGAGATTCAATGTGTTTCCTTTGTCTGAGGACTGGTGTTTTTCACTGATTTTCAAAATTCTTTGACATTATCTTTTTTAAAAAAATGTTTTATTTAAACCGGGCGTGGTGGCATATGCCTTTAATCCCAGCACTTGGGGGGCAGAGGTAGAAGGATCACCGTGAGTTTGAGGCCACCTTGAGATTATATAGTAAATTCCAGGTCAGCCTGAGCTAGAGTGAAACCCAACCTCAAAAAAAAAAAGTAATATTTTATTTATTTTTATTTATTTGAGACAGAGAAAGGGAGAGGCGGTGGGGGGTGGGTGGGGAGAGAATGGGTGAGTCAGGGCTCCAACTACTGCAAACTAACCCCAGAAACGTGTGCCACCTTGTGCATCTGGCTTATGTGGATCCTGGGCTTTGAAGGCAAATTTTCTTGACAGAAAATTCAGTGTTTCTTAGGTGGAATTCTGTCCAAAAGAAATACTGCTATTCTAGGGTATTCCAGGGTATTTAGTAGCTAGATGACCAGCATTCAAAATCCTGACTCTGCAATATGATATTTACTATGCTGGGCTAGCCTATTAACTTCTCTGCTTCAATTCTTTCCTATGTAAAACAGGAATAAAAGTACTATGTATAGTACCGAGTCAATATGATTTTGGAGGGAATTTGATATATGTAATAGAATAAGAAGGCCTTTGAGAACCATCTGCTTTATCAGAGATCAGTGCTCTGTGTCACATGCCCAGAACCATTTCCTGGAGAAAACAGCAAGCTTCTGGAACAGTGGTTCTTAAACCTGGCTATGCATGAGAAGTACCTGGGATTTTTTCTTTTCCCTAAAAATGGCAACCCCTGGGCCCCATGCGGAGAGTCAGATGGCTGGATATGAGGTAAAGTTTACACAGGTGTTATTACTTAATTCCATGCCCCCACTAAGACGCTCACACTTTGAAGTACTGCTGCCAGCCAATGGCTGTACATATACCCAAAAAAAGAGGGAGATAGAAAAGGGGGAAAAGAGGACTGGGAATATAGCTCAAAGGTAGAGGGCTTGCCTAGCATGGGCAAGGTCCTGGGTTCAATTCCCAACACTGCATGAATGGGTAGTATAGAAAATTTTAGGTTGAATAGTGTTGGGCACTGCCAGGCACAGGCTGGAGCCTTCAGGAGAGGGGCCTGAGTTTCTAGGCACAGCTAAGGACCCCCCCCCCGCCCCGGGCTACAGGAAGCCACGCCCTCTCTAAGCCCAGGACACCTGAACTTAGGCTCTGCCCATAGCCCTCTAACCTTTGGCCAGTTGCCTAGGAAATTCTTTATCAGCCTTCACACAGCCCATCCCCCTGAGACCCTAGATCACCTGACCCCCTGACAATCCCCCCCCCATTGCCTACATGCTGGAGTAAATGTTCCCGTAGGAACCTTGTAAATCCAGTCCCCTTAGGTCCCTCCCGCCCCCATCATATGCTTATATACCCATTTTCCCTGACAATAAACTGAGAGAGCTATTCACCGAACTCCTCCCGAAAGTCCTTTACTTTTGTGCATTCACCCACCCCGGTTGCCTGGGCATCTTCGGGGGACCATGGCTGGCCTCAGAGCAAGAAGCCAGGAACCCACAAAATAGTCAGGTTGAATGGCACAAGATGAACATCTGCTGAAAATAAGTGAGTGCAATTGTGGGTAGAATAGAGAACAAGAAACCATTAAGTAAATTACAGTTTCCAGGAATTCCACAAAATCAGTTTTGATATTTACATTTTCTTAAGCTTTAGACTTAAGGCTAACTTAAGGGCACTGAGGAACTTGGACAATTTAAGGTGGGTACATATTTCAATTTCCCAAATCTTTTTACGTTTGTCCCAAGCACCAGAGGGCAAGCATTGGCACCTGATGGGCAGTCTTGGTGAGACAAACCAAACCAGGAGGGGTAAGGATGGCATACCACGTAGGCTGTTGTCACATGACTTTTCCTAGGCACATGTGAACAAGCACCTAACTGCCCCAGATAAAGCACTGGCGACAGGCCCCAAAAATGTTTTTTTTACCACAGCCTAGCCTGGTGAACCATTGAGTTTAATGGTGGGTACTTATAGGAGTGTGGGTGACAGGTTACTTACAAGAGCATGGGCAATGTCTTGGAGGACAGTCACCAAAGAAGAGTCTCTGTCCCCAGATAGGATCTCTGAGAGGGTCAGGGCTTGTGCTTCTCCCAGTGAGAGCCTTCGGCACCCTATGGTGTGCCTCGTAACCCCAGGCTTCTACCTCCACAAGGGAAGGCTAGTGGACTCGATCTTACACGAGTCTTGTGTGGGTAAGCACAGCTGTGCTGATTTCAAAATTGTAACAGACATGCCAGGACCAGAAGACCTCATACTGGAACAGCTGTCCACTGGGGTCAATAGCCACTTTGGCCACTGTGTTGGTTAATCTTGGTTGCCAACTCAGTGGGATTTGCAATCACCGTAGAAACAAGCATCTTAGCATGTCTGTAAGGGAGTTTCTAGACTACAGTTACTTGAGGTGGGAAGACCACCCTCCCCAAGCAAAGGCAGGCAGGACCACTTCATGGCAGGTGGTCCAGGCTGAATGAGAAGGAGAGCTGGAGCCGGTTTAGCGTTTAGCATTCAGTACTCTGTTTCCTGACTGCGGCTGCAGCGTGGAGCAGCTGCCTCAGTGCTCCTCCACCATTGCTTTCTTGCCATGCTGATCCAAAGTGCGTCCTTCCTTTCCTGAGTTGTTCTTGTCAGGTGTTTTTGTGAGACTGATGAGAGAAGCGACTAGTACAATCCTCAAAGCAGAACACCGGGAAGGAGGCTGCCTCCATGTTCAGTGCCATCAACACCAGAATCTCCATGGGTGTCTGGGGCAACTGGCTGGCTGGGCTGGTGTATGCTTTCTTTGGGGCAGGGATGGGAGAAGTTTGGTGGTGGTGGTGGGGACACTGTCTTCTGTGCTTTCTCTACAGGAGCTTCAGAAAGATGGGCGTCTGGAGTTCTGCTCACTTGGTGGGAATTTTTTTTGTAATTATTTTTTATGAGAGAGAGAGAGAGAGAGAGAGAGACAGAGAGAGAGAGACAGAGAGAGAGAGAGAGAGAGAGAGAGAGAGAGAGAGAGAGAGGGTATTGGCACACCAGGGCCTCCAGCCACTGCAGTCCAACTCCAGACACCGATCCCACCTCGTGCACATGTGCAGCCTTACGCGCTTGCATCACCTTCTGTGCCAGGCTTCTGTGGGACCTGGAGAGTTGAACATGGGTCATTAGGCTTCGCAGGCAAGCGCCTTAATCACTAAGCCATCTCTCCAGCTCTGGGCTGGAATTTTTATTTTATTGCAGGACTGTAGGAGGAAGAGGCAGTACTGTTTCCTGACCACTTCCAAAGAGGCCATCCGTCCAGGTATATTGGCAGACACAAGCAGGCGGAGAAAGATCACCAGACTCCCGAGGAGACAGGATTGTTTGAGAAACCGTGTTCATGCTGAACAATTAGATTCACTGATATTTTTTTTCATTTTAATTTTCTTTTCACAATTTTTATTAATATTTTCCATGATAATAAAAAATATCCCATGGTAATACCCTCCCTCCCTCCCCCGCACTTTCCCCTTTGAAATTCCATTCTCCATCATATCCCCTCACCATCTCAATCATTGTACTTACATATATACAGTACCAACCTATCAAGTACCCTCCTCTCTTCCTTTCTCTTCCCTTTATATCTCCTTTTTAACTTACTGGTCTCTGCTACTAAGTATTTTCCTTCTCACGCAGAAGCCCAATCATCATTAGCTAGGATCCACATGTGAGGGAGAACATGTGGTGCTTGGCTTTCTGGGCCTGGATTACCTCATTTAGTATAATTCTTTCCAGATCCATCCATTTTTCTGCAAATTTCATAACTTCATTTTTCTTTACCGCTGAGTAGAACTCCATTGTATAAATGTACCACATCTTCATTATCCACTCATCAGTTGAGGGACATCTAGGCTGGTTCCATTTCCCAGCTGTTATAAATTGAGCAGCAATAAACATGGTTGAGCATGTACTTCTAAGGAAATGAGATGAGTCCTTAGGATATATGCCTAGGAGTGCTATAGCTGGGTCATATGGTAGATCAATCTTGAGCTGTTTTAGGAACCTCCACACTGATTTCCACAATGGCTGGACCAGATTGCATTCCCACCAGCAGTGTAGAAGGATTCCTCTTTTTCCACATCCCCGCCGACATTTATGATCATTTGTTTTCATGATGGAAGCCAATCTGACAGGAGTGAGATGGAATCTCAATGTAGTTTTAATCTGCATTTCCCTGATGACTAGTGACATAGAATATTGTTTTAGATGCTTATATGCCATTCGTATTTCTTCCTTTGAGAATGCTCTATTTAGCTCCATAGCCCATTTTTTGATTGGCTTGTTTGAGATTCACTGATATTTTTGAAAACAAGAGTTCATAGGGACTGGAGATAATCTTTTTTTTTTTTTTTTTTCAAGGTAGGGCCTCACTTTAGTCCAGGCTGACCTGGAACTCACTATGTAGTCTCAGGGTGGCCTCGAACTCATGGCTATTCACCTACCTCTGCCTCCCGAGTGTTGGGATTAAAGGTGTGTACCACCACGCCCAGCTTTGGAGACATTCTTAATGATAACATAATGAGGGCTCTAAAGGAGATGTGCTTACAGAACAACCTAGAGTTTCTGGAATCCAAAAAAATTCTGAATTTGAAAATTTATTAGGAAATACAGGTTTCGTGTGTGGGTTCTAACACATCTGACATTCTCATAAGACAATAATGAAGTCAGCTATTAGCTCTGTTCCTTTATAAATTCAAGAAACATCTCTAATTTCTTTTATTTTTCTCCACTTTAATCTTTTCCTCCAGTAATCTTCATTACTTGCTTCTGAACTCTCATAAATCTCTCAAAGTTTGTTTTTCAGTGCCAACAATTTGGGACTGGAGAGATGGGTCAGAGGTTAAAGGCACTTGCAGGTCCCAAAGTTGCCCAAAGGTCCAGGTTCCATTCCCTAGTCCCCAGTTAAAGCCAGACTCATAGGCTGGCCCATGAGTCTGGAGTCCATTTGCAGTGGCAGGGGAGCCCTGATATGCCCGTTCTCATTCTCTCTTTCAAATAAATAAATAACTTTTTGTTGTTGTGGCTAAAAAGTATCAACATCTGTTCATGCCATTGTTTTCCCCTGCCATTGTGGAGCTTCCCCTCGAGTCTGTAAGCCAAAATAGACCTCTTTTTCCCAGAAACAAACAAAAAAAACGTCTTAACAATTTAACCAACACAGCAGAGCCACCACATTTTATGTGATGTCATGCCTCTAGGGAGGGTAGAAAGTTCCATCGCATCACCACTCCCTCAGCAACGCCATGGATTCATAGCAACACACAAACCCACAGGCAACGGCGGGGCTCCAGGAGCCTGTGCAGCCGCGTGCATAGGGGCTAACAGTTTCTGCGCAGTGTCTTTTCTCTTCTTCCCTCTTCCACCTTTACCCAGCGATCTTTTGGAAATAGTCCAATGTTCAGAATGCCACTCCTCACACTTATGTAACTACGTTCTTTCTTTTCTTTTTCATACTTTTATTTATTCATTTGCAAGCAGAAAGAGATAGAAGAGAGACAGACAGAGAGAAGGGGAGTGCCAGGGCCTCCAGCCGCTGCAAACGGACACGGGTGCTGGTATAGCGCTCGGGTCGTTAGGTTCTGCAGGCAATGGCCTCAAATGAAAGTGGAAAACAAAACAAAAAGACAAATAATAATAAAAAAAAGAAACAGAAAAGGAAAATAAAAGAAAAAAATGTCTCAAGAATTCGTATCTATTCCTGAGAGAAGTGGTTCCGTAGATACATCCTTTGAAAGTGTGGACGCTGCTGTTTCTGGCCTCTTCTTTCTCTATTTTACTTACATTTACTTATTTACTTACTTATTTATTTGCAAGGAAGGAGGGAGAGAGAGAGAGAGAAAGAGAGAGAGAATATGGATGGGTGTGTCAGGGCCTCTAGGCACTGCAAATGAACTCCAGATACGTGCATCACTTTGTGCATCTGGCTTTACGTGGGTACTGGGGAATTGAAACCAAGTTGTTAGGCTTTGCAGGCAGATGCCTTAACCACTGAGCCATTTCTCCAGCCCTGACATCTTTCCAGGTAGGAGTTGTTTGCTGAAGAGTAAAGGGGGGTAAGCGTGGGGGGTCTGGGAAGATGGAGGGGTAGAAATTAGGAGTGGAGCAGTTAATAGTAACAGCCTCTTTCAGGCCTCCTGTAGAACATTAGAATAAATGGCAGAGTGGTAGTTTGCCTCCATTCTCTGGCTTCTATCTTGTTCATTAGAGTCTTTGAGCCAGAAAGAACCTTAAAGAGTTTCTGTTTCAGTCTTCTCAATCAGTTGAAGAATTGCATATTATTGACATTTAGGTGGCTTGCCTGAGGCCAGACAATGACTTCGGGGTATGAGCAGAGCAGCAAGGCTGTCTTCCTCATACAGCAGCCTCTTTGGGCCCAAGTCCTTCTGAGCCAGGATGCTCACTATAGAAGGTTCAGTCCAGATTTACCCTGGGCTGGCCTTGTTTCAAATCCAGGCCGTGTGCTCTAACTCAGGGATCCCGCTGAATGAAAGCCTGGAGGGGTGAGTGGTCTCCCCCTGTGGTCTGAGTGCTGGTTGAGGGTTTGGTAAGTAGAGCGATTCCAGGCTAAGCCACTCGAGTCTCCTTCGGGTCTCAGAATGGCCCACATGTGGACTCAGCCCACTTTTCTGCAATTTCTGATAATAATATTTTCTTTAACCCAGTACATTGACTCAGTAAGGCTTAATCCGTCATTCATTTTACCAAGCTCAGAAAGCAAGAGAGCAACTGACCACTTGTAATTACGATAATGGGCGCCATGGTCTGGGCTGCTACAGGGGAGGCATCGGAGCCATGGACTTACTGTTTTTAGGGAATTCATGCTAACTGGCCAAGATAAATAGGAAGAAACAAAATAACTTATATGAACAACGAGGGTGGTGTAACGGGCCTCAGCGGCCGCGGCGAGCCTGCAGCTGCTGTAACTTCTCTTCAATAGAAACCTTTTGTTTTCATGTATATGGTCATCTAAAGTGAACATGGCACGTGTATCATCAGCTGAAGGCTTCCTTCCACAGTGATTTGTCTATGATTTCAGAGGTCTTGTTTGTACTGATCACCAAGGAGGTGTCTGTGGAGGTAATGAGCAGAGAATAGTGATAGAATTACTATGAAAACAATGCTTTTGGGCTAAGCACAGGCAAATGGCATCACTGCAAGGTCATGTGAACCTATTGTGTCCTGGAAATATGACCAGGTAACTGAGTGTTTCCACAGCACCTGTCACCCCACAACCTGATCTGGAAGTAAGCAGGACCATATCTTCTTGAGAATGGTTCTCTGATCTGGTCTGATTATATTTGGGAACTATCTGAGTTTTATTGTGTAACGAACATAAGGGCTTTATGGCTGAATTTTAATTACAAATGAAAAGAATTGAGATGAATCTATGAGATGCTACACAATCCTCACACTTCTTTAAGAGAGGGTGAGGAGGGAGTGGCTGCAGTATCAACTATGAATCAAAGAAAAGTTCAAAATCTTGCTGGTGGGGCTGGAGGGATGGCCTAACGGTTAAAGCATTTGCCTGCAAAGCCAAAGGACCTAGGTTTGATTCCCCAGGACCCAACTTAGCCAGATACACAAGGGGACGCAGGTGTCTGGAGTTCCTTTGCAGTGGCTGGAGGGGTGTGCCCATTCATTCTCTTTCCCTCCCTCTTTCTCTGTCAAATAAATAAAAAAAATATTTTAAAAAATAGTGCTGGCATCAAGTTCCTTGGACAGGAGAAGCAATGCTGGACTGAGAAGGTTAAATGGCCGCAATTAAAGACCATACCGTGCTTAATAAAAACAAAAAGGGTGGGTTAGAGAGATGGCTTAGCAGATAAGCACTTGCCTGTGAAGCCTAAGGACACTGGTTCAAGGCTCGATTCCCCAGGACCTATGTAAGCCAGATGCTCAAGGGGGCACATGCATCTGGAGTTCATTTGCTGTGGCTGGAGGCCGTGGTGCACCCATTCTCTCTCTCTCTCTCCCTCTCTCTCTCTGTTGCTCTCAAATCAATAAATAAAAATTAACAAAAATTAAAAAAAATTTAAAAAGGGGAAATGTAACCGTTCTGGCATGTGGCTTCCTAATGGTGGGGTGGCCTGGCTGTGCTTAGCCGACTGCGCTGGACTCACCAGAGGGACTGTGACTAGTAATAACAGAAGCAGGTCCGCCAGCACTCTGTTTTTGCTTTGAGCAAACTCTGTTCCTGACAGCATGAACATTTGTCCTTAGGGAACTTTTCTCTCCAATCAGCCTCATCTCAGAGAGGCAGAAAATGGAAAACTCTTTGGCAAATAATCCTACTCTGTAATTCTGCATTATCTTTGATTAATGAAGGGGGAAGAGTGGACTCCGGTGAGGCTGGGCACAGGAACTGGCATCCCGGTTTAGACAACTCCATCAAGAAATTATTTCTTCCCCTGCCTCGCAATTGCCCTTCCCTGGCTCTGAGTCATTTGGACGCATCTTCCTAGGAGGATGTATTTTCCTTGCTCATGGTGTGAGACTCAAGAGACAGGAATGGGTGTCAATTATTCATGGTCTCAGCATAAATTCATTTTCATAGTTTCCCAGAGCATTTTTTTTAAAAGAAAACCTCTGTTTTAGAGGGTTCCCAAGGCAAATATTTTTTTTAAAAAAATGTACAGAAAAAAAGCCATCTTAACCATTTCTAAGTGGTATGCACATTGCTAATTTCCGGATATTTGTCCTATTTCTTTTGACAATAGTTGTGTGGTTTAATGTGTATTTTCTAATGCCTACTGGTGCTGAGCACCTGTTATGTGCTTGTATTGTTGCTGAAGAAATAAATATCTGTTCAAGATCATTGCCCACTTTTTTGCATGTGTATGCATGTGTGCAGTGGATTTTTATGTGTATGCATGCTTGTATGTGTGTAGGTGTGCATGTGTATATGTGTGTGTGTGTGTATGTGTGGGTGTGGGTGTGTGTCTGTGTCCATGTGTTCATGAATGTGAAAGTCACATTGCTGTTCACTTTCCAGAATGTTTTCATCTTGCAAAACCGAAACTCTTCAACCCTTCACCCATTGCACACCCTCCCAGTGCTGACAAGTGCCATTCCGGTATTATTCCGGTATTATTCATGATGCTTCTACTGAAATTAGGCAGTATCTTCTCTTTTGGGATTTTCTCTTTTCACTCAGAATAATGTCCTCACTATTTATCCATGTTATAATATGTGCCCAAATTTCCTTTTCTGTTAGGACTTAATCATATCCCACAGGATGACGTGAGGTTTCCAGTGAGATGTCCCGCAGAGCTTCATAATGTTTTGAATGCTTGGCCCCCAGCTGGTGGCAATTTGGAAGGTCAAAGAGGCATGTTGCTGGGGGTGAGCTTTGGGTGTTACAGCCCAGCCTCTCCCTTGTCAGAGCTCAGGTCACACTCTGGCTGCGTTCTGCCAGCTGCTGTGGCAGGCAGTGATACCCAGCCTCTGATGTGCCACCCTTTCCTGCCATGGTGAAGCCTTCCTCACCCCGCTGAGATCATAAGCTGAGCGAAAGCCTTTCCTCCCATCGGGTGCTTCTGATGTTTTGTCCCAGCATGAGAAGCTAAGTAGAAAAGATGGGTACAACACATCCATTTATCCAGTGATGGACACCTGGGTTGCTCCCACCTCTATTTACTATTACCATTGGTTGCCTGAGTCTATGGGGGACACGCATTCCTGCTTTCAGTTCTTGTGATGCAGGCATGGTGGAGGAGTTGCTGGATCACATAGTAATTCTGTTTAGTGTTGAAACTGCCATACTATCTTTGCCCACCGACAGTATGCAAAAATTCCAGTTTTTCATTTCTTTTTCTACACTTGCTAATTTCTGGATATTTGTCCTCTTTCTTTTGACAATAGTTGTGTGGTTTAATGTATATTTTCTAATGCCTACTGGTGCTGAGCACCTGTTATGTGCTTTTATTGTCGCTGAGGAAATAAATATCTATTCAAGATCATTGCCCACTTTTTTGCATGTGCATGCATGTGTATGCATGTGTGCTGTGGGTTTATATGTGTATGCATGCTTGAATGTGTGTAGGTGTGCATGTGTATGTGTGTGTGTGTCTGTGTCCATGTGTTCATAAATGTGAAAGTCAGAGGTCAACACAGGTGTCTTACTCAATTTCTCTCCACTTTACTTACTGAGACAGGATCTTTTTAAAATTTAATTTAATTTATTTATTTGAGAAAGCAAGAGAGAAAGAGAGTGACAGAGAGAGAGATGGTTTGGTTTAGGTGTCCCCCATAAACTTTGGTGTTCTGAATGCTTGGTTCCCAAGTGATGGAAATTTTGGGAATTGATGCCTCCTGGAGGGAGTGTATTGTTGGGGGTGGGCTTAAACTGCGGTCCTTTGGCTTTGCAGGCAAATGCCTTAAGTATTAAAGCCATCTCACCAACCCCAAGACAGGGTCTTTTGTTGAACTCAGAGCTCAGAAATCCAGCTGGATTAGTTAGCCAACTTTTCACCAGGATCCACCTGTCTCTACCTCATGAGCAGTGGTATTACAGGTGGACACTACCCCACCTGATATTGAGGTGCATTCTGGGGATCCCAACTCAAGTCATCATGCCTGTGTGGCAAGTGTTTTGACCACTGAGCATCTCTTCAGCCCCTTTGCTCATTTTAAAAAAAAATATTTTATTTTTATTTATTTATTTATTTGAGAAAGAGAGGGAGGGAGAGAGTGAGAGAGAATGGGTGTGCCAGGGCCTCCAGCCACTGCAAATGAACTCCAGATGCATGCACCACCTTGTGCATCTGGCTTACATGGGTCCTGGAGAGTTGAACCTGGGTCCTTTGGCTTTGCAGGCAAGTGCTTTAACCGCTAAGCCATCTCTCCAGCCCCCCTTTGCTCATTTTTTAACCAGGTTGTTTATTGTGATTATTGAGTTGTAGAAGTTCTTTATTTCAGATATGACCTTCTTAGCAGATATATGTTGTAAAAATATTTTTTCTCATTCCATCGAAGGGCCATTTTATTTCTTACAAACTATTCATATATTAAAAATTCATCCTTGGGCTGGAGAGATGGCTTACCACTTAAGGTGCTTGCCTGTGAAGCCTAAGGACCCACGTTGATTCCCCAGTACCCAGTAAGCCAGATGCATAAGGTGTTGCATGAGTCTGAGGTTCATTTGCAGTAGCTGGAGGCCCTAGTACACCAATTCTCTTTCTACCTGCTCCCTCCCCTTAAATGGCTAATCAGTGAATCAGGAAGCTTTTGGTTTCTGTTCCCCAGAGGACTGGGGTAACATGTGTGTGTGGGCATACCCAGCTTTATTTTGTGGGCACTAGAGAATCAAGCTTACAGCAAATAAGGTCCTCTCAGGCCCTCATACTTACAGGGTAAACGGTCTGGCCCACAGAGCCATCTCTCTAGCCCCAAAGGATGTCTTTTAATGATAATAAAAGAAGGTGATCTAAGAAGTCAGTATTAGGACAATTAGTATGCTTTTTATTGTCTTTTAAAAAACTAGCATGTGGACCTCCAAATGGCAGTTATAGTATATGGAAAAAATACAAATTGATTAGTGAAATATTAAGACATAAATTAATTCCATCATTGAAACTAAAATAGAGAGGAAGATGGAAGAGGGATATACAAATAGGATAAGGGTTTATTTTAGAGATTAGTTTTATTTTCAAAATTATTTATGATGTAAATTATCATTGTAAGACATTATAAATGACAAATACTATTTTAATGAATACCATGTTCTGGTGGAATAACACTTGCCTAGCAAGCACATGACCCTGGGCTCAGTCCTTAGCATAAATAAATAAATATCATGTTCTTTTACAAATATCTTTTTGTGCCTCTACCAGGGACAGAGGGATCATAAAATTTTGAAACACTGGATATTTTTACAGAGAGATATACTTAAACAAATGACATAAAGCATTTTAAATCAGCATGAGGTTGAATTTTTTAAACATTCACTGATTAGACAATTGTTGTAGATAGCGTCATGTTGTTAGGATGAACATGTGAACAAACACAGTATTATGAGAGGAAGGGACTGATTTCAAGCTTATAGATCCAGGGGAACTTTTATCTTTGATGGAAAAAGCTGACCCCCATCTCTAAATCCAAGCAGAGAAACACCACCAGCAGTCAGCAAACACCAAAAAGCAGTAAGCACAAAAATATACCACAGCTCACAATGCTCTCTCTGCACACCTTTGGGCTGGAATTCAGAGCTGGCCCCAAACACACCTTTGGGCTGGACCCCAAGATCCGCCCCCAGTAACACTGCCTGTAGTCAGGTGGCTGGAGACCCAAGTTACAAGTTTAATAAAACGCCTGAGTCTATGGGGGACATGCATTCAATCTACTGCACCAACCTAACAGAACAAATTGTCAGCTCAGAATTCAGTAAGAGACTACATCTCAAGGAAACACATGAATGAGAAGTACAGGACACCTAGAATTATTCTCTGGTCCCCTCACACATGTATACAGAGCGTGAACATCTGCATGTGCGTACAACACACATCACACATATAACACACATGTGCATAAAAATTCTGTAACAAATATCTTCCTTTCTTTAGAGTCTTCTGTCCCTGGGCATGTTTCCTTTGGATTGATAGCAATGGGATGATTTGGTTAGAGAATAATAGGGCTAGTTTTATAGTTAAGTATCCAGAAATCTAGTCCAAATACCCCATATGATGTAGGTTATTATGAATATTTAAATCAACACCACTAGATTTTTTTTTTTTTTTTTTGGTTTTTCGAGGTAGGGTCTCACTCTAGCTCAGGCTGACTAGAATTCATATGTAGTCTCAAGGTGGCCTTGAACTCATGGCGATCCTCCTACCTCTGCCGCTCAAGTGCTGGGATTGAAGGCATGTGCCACCATACCTGGCTAATACCTCCTGAATTTATTTGTGCCATGTAATAGGAATGATTTTGGCTATAAGCAAATAAAAAATTAAATCTAATCTACACCACTGACTTAAACACAGTTCCTTTTTTATATTTTATTTTTATTTATTTAAGAGAGGGAGAAAGCCAGAGAGAGAGACAGACAGACAAACAGATGGGAAAATGGGCATGTCAAGGTCTCCAGCCATAGCAAACAAACTCCAGACCCACGCATCACCATGTGCAGTCCTGGAGAATTGAACCTGGGTCTTTTGGCTTTGTAGGCGAGCTCCTTAACCACTAAGCCATCACTTTAGCCCCAGTTCCTTTTTATTTTTCACATAATAAGCAGTCTAGTGCTGACAGGTCTGGGGCTGGCAAGTGCCCAAGGGAGTCAACATGGACTAAGAGCCTTTACTTCTTATTTTTTCCGTCCTTAGAAAATGCCTTTTGTCCTCATGGCGGCAATGTAGCTATCTGTAGGCATTGAACAGACTCTGGAGGCCTGACAGAAGAGAAGAAGGAAGGCCTGAGGTGCATCACCACCCTGTGTTGATCAAAGCCTTCCCCACAAGCTCCTGCTGCTAATCCTGGCTTTGAGGCCACTGTCCAGAATCAGGTCACACACTCCCATTCACTTCAGGTTTGGAAAAGAGCATTTTTTTTCTCGTATAGTTCTGTTGTCTAGAATCATGATGAAGGTGGAGATATGAGTAGCTTTTAATTAAAAAGGAGATGGTGGGCTAGAGAGATGGCTTAGGGTTTTAAGGTGCTTGCCTGCGAGGCCTAAGAACCCATGTTTGACTCTCCAGGTCCCACATAACCCAGATGCACAAGGTGATGCAAGTGCCCAAGGTCACACATGCACTCAAGATGGCCCACATGTCTCATATTTGGTTGCAGTGACTGGAGGCCACACACCAACTCTTTTTCTCTCTCTCTCATTTAAAAAAAAAGGGAGATGGTATTTGTCATATGACTTTCATTACTTCAAATAAAAAAAAGGAAGGAAATGATTTTCCTTTGTGTTGCAATTAAATGGCAAACTCAGAGAAGCTATAGAATTGTGTCCATCTCTACATTCTCATATAATGTGTTCCTAGCAGATGCCCAAGAAATGTTTGCAATATGCTGAAAAAGTCAATATGTGATCCTTGGAAATTAGGATGTATTAATGAAAAAGTTATATTAGACTAGCCTCATTTTCTTTGATAGGGATCCTTGTCTCATATTTCAGACATGTACTAGAAGGAGAACGTCAGACATAGTCTCTAGACTGAACTTTGTACGCAAATAGATAACTGCCATGCAGCTCCCAACCCAAAGTTTCAATATAAATATGAATAACTGTACACATATTATTCTTGTGGGACACTGTCATTTTGCTCCATGACTGACTCTGGCACTGTGGGTCATATGTGGACATTTCGTAATGGCCTGTGGTGAGGTATCTGGGGCATGTGGCATATTTTGATCACAGCCTTATCCTTTGCCTGAGCACATTTGCCAGAGGTTTCTTTAAGGATGTTTCACACCAGGCTTGTTCTCTGTAAGTGACCAAGAGGCAGTGTCACGGATGATCACAGACTCCGGATCCGAAGACTTTCGGATGGGTCAGTGAGGGTCAGAAGACAACAAGGGAAAGTTAATGGGAACAAACGTTAATGCCTTCAATGAGGCCTCCAAATGAGCTGAGAAGCAGAAATGTTGAAGGTAATATTATTTTTTATGAGCGTGTACACACTGTTGCAATGAGGAATAATGATAAAAAATGGGAACAACTTCATGACAGAGCCTATTAAAAATGATGGGGTTGTTCGAAGAAGTTCTGTATTCACCACAACCTCATTTCTTCATGGCTGACAAGGGACCCCAAGGAGCCTTTGCTGTGAAGCACCATGCTTGGATGTTGATCCAGAAAACCCCTTCCCTCCTGGAGAGACAATGATCTTATTTTATTTTGTTTTCCTTTTTAAAAATGTATTTTATTTGAGACAGAGGCAGATGGGGGGAGACAGAAAGGGTGCAAGAGGGCATAATAATATCAAATAGCAAGCTAGAGTGACTGGAGTCCCATAATCTCTTGTTTTTGAATATTTTATTTATTATTTATTTGCAAGGGGAGAGAGAGAGAGAGAGAGAGAGAGAGAGAGAGAGAGAGAGAGAGAGAGTGAGTGTTGATGCACCAGGGCCTCTTACCACTGCAAACAAACTCCTGATGCATGTACCACTTTGTGCATTTAGCTTTTTGTGGGTCCTGGGGAATTGAACCTGGATCCTTTGGCTTTGCAGGCAAGTGGCTTAACTGCTAAGCAATCCCTCCAGTCCTTATTGTGTTTTTTGAAGTGTGGTCTTACTGGAGCCCAGGTTGACCTGGAGCTCACTCTGTAGCCCAGGATGGCCTCAAACCCATGTTGATTCTCCAACCTCTGCCTCTCGGGTGCTGACTGATGGGGTAAAAGGCATGCACCACATACTCAACTAATGCTTTTTATTTTTATATTTGATCATAGAGATTGCACATGGCATATTCTCCTTTGTGTCTAAAAGATTTTCTCTATTCTAATCCATGCAGGTCCCAGTGTAGATTCATATTTTGTATGACAATGACCCACACTGACAAATTTCAGCTCTGGGCTTAAGACAGTCCTCACCTGAGCGAGGCATCATGGTGCACACCTGGAATCCCAGAACTTGGGAGGATGAGTCAGGAGGATCCAGAATTCAAAACTAGCCTGGGCTACATGAGACCCTGTCTCAAAAACCTAAACAATTGCAGGCCTTCATGCATGCCCCTTCTTCTCAGCTTGGTTTACAAGTTTATAATCCAAACACCTCCCCAGTTGGAGTTCTGCTTTTCCTTCTAGGCAAATGAGCGTTGGAGAAGTCAGTCTATCACTAAGCCGTTGTTGCACTTCCTCTGTGTGCAGTACAGCGAACGAACACAGCAGCTAAGACAGAGCTCCTATTCAAATGGGAGAAAGACAAGGAAGTCACCTGAGAAGGGCGTGCAGGCAGTGGGGACAGGTGTGTGGACAAAGTTCATGCCAGGTAATGGCCAGGAAGGGCAGTGTAGGACATGTGAGGGAAGTGTCTCTGCACAGGTGACATGTGACCTGAATGAATATGTAAGACTTGGCTTTTCTTTTCTTTTCTTTTTTCTTTTTTTTGGTTTTTTGAGGTAGGGTCTCACTCTAGTCCAGGCTGACCTGGAATTCACTATGTATTCTCAGGGTGGCCTTGAACTCACAGTGATCCTCCTACCTCTGCCTCCCGAGTGCTGGGATTAAAGGCGTGCGCCACCACGCCCAGCAAGACTTGACTTTTCAAAAAAAGAAAATCATTTATGTATATTTTAGTAAGTAGAAACTTTGTATGGACACATCATGTGTTGGTAGCATCATTTCCTTCCTCCCTGCCCCCATTCCACTGAGGGCCCTCCTTAGTGGAATTGCTGGGGTTCACCGTGGAGTTGTGGGTTATGGGTTGTGAAAGCAGCAGTCAGTCATAGTGGGGGCCAGGCAATGCCTCTGGATGTTCCCTCCCACCCTGTGACTCTCCCACCCTTTCTGCCTCCTCTTCCCCAAAATTCCCTGAGCTTTGGTGGGTGTGTTTGAAGTCTACTGTAGTGTTGAGCTCTCTGGAGCTTCTGGATTTCTGCTTTGGTGAGAAGACCTGGCTTTTTTTTTTTTTTCTCTAGAATACCCCAGCCACCTCTGCCATTGCTGTTACCTCTGTCCACATTCTGACGGGTTTCTGGCTCTCCCATCAAGGTTTGGGCTGTATCACAGCCACAGACAATAGCCTTGTACCCAGGCCCAACCTATTTATATTCCAGGAGGGCTCCCACCACTTCCAAAAAGGAACTAGGAATTCTGCTGGAGGTCAGGGGATGTGAGCTCCCTGACACCTTATGAAAAGCCAGTCATGGGCTGGAGAGATGGCTTAGTGGTTAAGGCACTTGCCTGTGAAGCCTAAGAATGCATGTTCAAATCTCCAGGTCCCACGTACCCAGACACACAGTGAAGCAAGCATGCCATGCTACACATGCACACAAGGGGGCGCACTCATTTGGAGTTCCTTCCCAGCGGCTGAAATGCCCTGGTTCGCCCATTCTCTCCCTCTCCTTTTCTCTCTCTCTTGCTCAATAAATAAAACAAAAGCTTATTAAAAAGGCAGTCACACCACCTGGAAGTGAGGGTGAACAGTTTTTCCTGAGGGACTCTCTTCAGCCAGCGAGACAGGAGGCACAAAAAATCCCTCTCCTTCAGGCAGACCCACTCCTCATGAGTCCTCAGCAAGAAGTTTAGAAGAGCAAGCAAGCAGGTATTTGGTGAGGCTGTCTCCATTTTCTGGCTGCCCCACTTGTATTTACTTTGTCTTCTTACTTTTGCTATGACTTCAATGTTAATTTCCCCCTAAGGTCTGTATGTTGGAGATCCAGTCCTTGGTGTGCCAATAGGGGTGGGGGACTACTGAGAGGACCTTAGCTTGTTGCAAAAGAAACCTCAAAAGAGATTATGAAGGTCTGGAGAGATGGCTCAGTGGTTAGAAGCACTTGCTTGCAAAGTCTTATGGCCCAGGTTCCATTCCCAGCACAAAAAGCTAAATGCACTAAGCGGTGCATGCTTATGGAGTTTGTTTGCAGTGGCAGGAGGCCCTGGTGCATCAGCTCTCTCTCTCTCTCTCTCTCTCTCCTCCAGTCTCTCTAGCTTGCTATTTGGTGTTATTATTCCCCCTTACTGGTACTCCCATGGTTATGACACCACAGCATCATTTTCTGAAGCCAGCAGGTGCCAGCACCATGCTTTTGAACTACTGAACAATTATGAGCTAGATCAACCCATTTTCTTTATAAACTTAGCCTGCCTCTGATATTTTGTCATTTATAAATACACGTTGCTTGTCTGTTCATTTTCGAGTCCTGGGATTACAATTCCCCATAAAACCTTGTTTTATAAATTTTGCCTCAGGAACTTAAGCAAACACAAACACTGTGTACCGATTCCAAGTATAACCACAGTCCCAGAATTGTGCGCAGAGCTGCTTAGGCCTCTGTAGTGAATTTGCAGACTGACTGCAAGATTGATTTGATGGGCTGGAGAGATGGCTTAGCGGTTAGGTGCTTGCCTGTGAAGCCTAAGGACCCTGGTTCGAGGCTCAATTCCCCAGGACCCACATAAACCAGATGTACAAGGTGGCGCACGTGTCTGGAGTTTGTTTACAGTGGCTGGAGGCCCTGGCACACTCACTCTCTCTCTTTCTACCTGCCTCTTTCTCTATCTGTCACTCTAAAATAAATAAATAAAAATTAAAAAAAAATGATTGGTTTGATTTTTAAGGACAGTGTAATGACACTGGACATGTGTCTAGACACCTACTTGCTAGATCACACTATGATTGTGTGTGTGTGTGTGTGTGTGTGTGCGTGTGTGTGTGTGTGTGTGTGCATATGTGTGTACACATTTTTTCAATCAACCAACATGAGCCAGGTGAGGCAGTGCACACCCTTAATCCCAGAATTTGGGAGGCAAAGGTAGGGCGATCAGTGTGAGTTTGAGGCCAGCATGAGACTATAACTACATAATGAACTCCAGGTCAGCCTGGGCTAGAGCGAGACCTTCCCTTGAAAAATCAAAACTAAAAACAAACAAACGAAACAACCAACATGGAGCAAGCAATGCCAATGGTGATAGCCCATGGTTCCTAGGTTTGAGAAGTTGTGCTTAGACTCTCTACTTTCTCATAAGTAAGTAATCAAGCAACTTGAAATGAAACATTAACATTTATTGTTTCAGTTTATGTGTACAGCTTTTTCAAGCAGCTATTAAAGCTGTCAAGGCACAAATGTTCCTTAAACTGTGGTTAGCACTCAGCTATGTCATGACATATGGATTAGGTTCTGTATAAATGTGGGCCTGGAGGTGTCAGGAAAGATGGGGTGGGGTGAGCCGAGAAGGTTTGGGGGCGGGGTTTCCTGTGCTCTAGCTCTATGGACAGCACTGACAGCTAGTGTGCGGTCGGGAGGCACGGACAGTCAGGAGAGCTGAGAGGGAAGGGGACAGTCACATGAGAGACCAGGTCAGCCTACAGCCTGTGTGAGCTCAGTTGTCATTTTGTAGAGGATGATTCTGGAAAAATCCATCATCTTTTCCCTCTCCTCTCCTCTCCTCTCCTCTCCTCTCCTCTCCTCTCCTCTCCTCTCCTCTCCTCTCCTCTCCTCTCCTCTCTTCTCCTTTATTCTTATCCTTCCTTCCTTCCTTCCTTCCTTCCTTCCTTCCTTCCTTCCTTCCTTCCTTCCTTCCTCCCTCCCTCCCTCCTTTCCTTCCTTCCTTCATTAGTTTCAAAAACCATGTTGTCCTTTCTGACCCATAGATAACTGTGGTTCTCAATATAGGCATGCTTGTGCATCTACTTTTTATTTTTGTTTTTTTGAGGTAGAGTATCACTATAGCTCAGGCTGACCTCGAATTTACAATGTAGTTTCAGGGTGGCTGGTGGCCTTGAACTCATGGCAATACTCCTACCTCTGCCTCCCAAGTGCTGGGATTAAAGGTGTGCACCACCAAGCCCAGCTTTGTGTAACTATTTAAAAAACAAAAAACAAAAAACATTGTCCTATGTTATTTCTGTTATTTCCTGAGAACTCCTACATGCTTTTTTTTTTTTTTAATGTCATGTATAATGGTTCCATTGTCATCTGTTCTATCAGCTTTATTGGCTAGTAAATTTGAAATCCCAACATCTTTCCAACTGACTTAAAAAAAAAAATCTAGACTTAAAATTTTTTTCTTTTTTCTTTAAAACTTCACTTCATGCTTAAAGCTCCACCCTCATTTTTTTTTTTTTAAATCAGGCTTTTAGAATTGAGGAGAGTCAAGACTGATGCTACTTGGATGACACCTGTTCTAGATGGAGCAGTTAGCTATGTTAAGAAGTTGTCCTGATGAAACAGGGGTAAGGGGCCAGTGATGGGATTGTAATTCATCTGAGGTCTAGGTTTATATTTGTAGATCTAGAAATGGAATGTTTCACCCCATGACCTTCATAATCACACAACATCCTACAAGATACACCCTCAATCAGAGTGTTATTTCCGTGACTGGAAATGTTGATGAATTCTACCATTTAGTTAACATGAAGGAAAACAAGAAGTTGAATGGGTAGCTTCAGGCTTGCGTGGTACAATACCAAGGGAAAGAAATGGTCTAAAAGAAACACTGATCTCGTAAGTAACTTCTCAGAACGTCACCCCCCCTCCCCACCCTTCTCATGCTGTAATTGCCTATGCTCCCCAGCTGTCCCTCTGTCGTAAGTTAGGGTGCAAATACATGGACCCTGTTTTAAAAGCTCATTTTCCTTTGTTTAGCAACCCACAGACACAGTCTCTAAACATGCAAATGCACATCCTGATAGGTCCAGCTGGCTTCCCTATTAGCCTGGGAGACATTCTGTCTCCTGTTGGTATGTATTGATTTAATCCTGCACAAGCTCGACTCTCCTTATTCATTTAGCTCTGCTTGGGCATCACGGCTCACCTCTTCAGGTTTTTTTTTTTTTTTTTTTCCACATGGGTCATCTCAATGTACAACAACATACAACTCTATGTGCGTAGCATATCCTGTTCACAAACAGTAGCATTCTAAACATACTAAGCACTCTTCTTCAACCTTATTTTACTTTTTAGCTAGCATTATAACAATATATATCAGGATTCCTCAACAGAGAATTTCATTGTTTGGGTGAATGGCTACTTAGGTAATTATTCCTACTCTAGCATATTTAGTGCATCTACTGTAATTACCTGAACTAGTTACGTAGGTTGCTTCCAACTCCTAAGCATTTTGAACATCCTCCTAAAATTTCAGAGGACAAATTTCTAGAGGTAGAACTGCTAGGCTTTCTTTTCTTTTTTTCCTTCCTTCCTTTTTCTTTGCAGAATCTCACTGTGTAACCCTGGCTGCTCTAGAATTTATTGTGTAGACCAGGCAGAGCTAGAACTTGTAATGATCCTCCTGGCTCTGCCTTCCAAATGCTGGGATTACAGGCATGTGTGGCCACACCCAGTTCAAGCAAGGCATTTCAAAGATGGATAGATGTGGCCAAATTTTCCCATCAGAGAGACTGGAAATCCTCAATGGAAGCACATCAATAATTTCATCTGCAGGCTGGAGAGATGGCTCAGTGGTTCAAGGCGCTTGTTTACAAAGCCTGACATAGGGCCAGATGCACAAGGTGGAACATGCATCTAGAGTTCATTTGTAGTAGCAGAAATCCCTGGTGCACCCATTTTCTCTCTCTGCTTAAAAAGTAAATAAATAAAACTGTTTTAAAAATCCATTTGTTTCCCCCTCACAGACACCATCTATTACCCAGCTGTTTATTCTGATAAATAGCATCTTATAATTTAAATTTGAATTTCTTTTGTAAATTAGTTTGGTTCTATTTTATATGTTCAAAGCCAAATATTCATCTTTCCTGAATCAATGAACACTCATGGTGGCCCATGATATACACATTTATTATACTATCATATGATCTGCTTATTACGGTGCAGCATAGTACAGCTCCCGCACAGCGTTGGAAGAGATAGATATTTACATTTACAGCTGCTCAAGTTTAGTACAATGGGGACTTATTGGACGTACACCCATCATAGTCTAGAGGGAGTCATCAGCGGAGGCTTCCAGGTGTGACAGATGGAAATGAAAATCTCACGGGGGTGTGGTCATCAGCTTCACAAACACTGGAGTTAGAAGAAGGAAGGACAGGAACGGAGACAGCAGACCTAGGGGGCCAGGATGAGAGTAGAGAGAGCAGGAAGTGAGCGAGACTGGCACATGGGCCAGCTGTGAGTGGCAATAAGCACTCCACCCTCCCCTCAGACGGCCTTGGCAAAGCAGCTACCTGCACTAATGACGGGATGAACTTTTCCTTAGTGATGATATGATGTAACAGGAACATTTTAAAGCAAAGTGGTTGGGTGTGGCGGCGCACGCCTTTAATCCCAGCACTCACTCGGGAGGCAGAGGTAGGAGGATTGCCATGAGTTCAAGGCCATCCTGAGACTCCATAGTGAATCCCAGGTCAGCTTGGGCTAGAGTGAGACCCTACCAAAAAAAAAAAAAAAAGTAGTTTGGAGAAGATGTGACTATTAAGGGAGGTGGCCCTCCATGATGATGATAATTTCTCTTTCTTCCTTTCCTTTTTTTATTTTTACTTTTTGGTTTTCCGAGGTAGGGTCTCACCCTAGCCCAGGCTGACCTGAAATTCATTATGTAGTCTCAGGCTAGCCTGGAACTTGCAGTGATCTTCCTACCTCTGCCTCCCCACTGCTGGAATAAAAGGCATGTGCCACCACACCCAGTTTGATAATTTCTTAATCTCAGGGGTACACTAGATCTTTGTGGGTTTTGCCATCAAAGCAGCTAAGGGACTCTTCTGATGATGTGGTGTACTGCACCCCAATGGAGGGCAAAGCCCAGCCTCCACCAAGGAGCCCGGATGATTTTTGGCTTTGCCAATTTCTAGCTGCATGTGCTTGGCAAGAAAGAAAGTGACACTTGAAAGGTTGTGAAAATACAGAGGCGGATGTGGAAAGAGCCTAGCACAGCACATGCCTTGTAAAAACGAGGGCTTAAAGACTGCTATTTTTATTGTGACCACCCTTCCTCACTCCTCCCTGGAAATGCCCTTACGTTCGTCTTACAATGTACGTATAAGGAGAATTGCAGATTGTGGGAAATGGACGAGATTTCAGATATCTTTGCTCCATCTCATTTTAGTCACGACAAAAAGCAAACACCTTCTTCCTATTCAGGTCAAGTCAGACTGCAACTGTCCGGTGGTTGTTTTCTGTTACCAGCACGTGCATCTATCTACTCCTATTGTTTGCTTACGCACACCTATTGTTGAGTATAGGATCTTTCTCTTGTTTGCTGACAGCAATGACTTCTTGGGTGGAAACCCCTAATTTAGAAAAGGATCTGTCTTAAACACTTTCGTTCAGACCGCATGAGTTTGAGATCATCTTAAAAAACGAGGGGGCAGGCAGATGAGTTAAAATTCCACAGGCTCTGTCTGGCTTCATTCAGCCCAGGGGTCCCGAAGGGGGCTCCAGGCCCGTGTCTGGGCGGAGCCCTGCTCTCCGCCTCCCGCGCGAACCTGCAGCAGCGCGCGCGGCGCTCGGTCCCTCCACTTCTGCCCCAGAGATGTTCCCAGCCTTGAGGATCCTGGGATGCGAATCGACCACATTGAAAGCTGCTTCGAGAGCGCGCGTACTGTGCATTGGAAAGGCGAGCACGGTTAGGGATGAAAGCGTTCCACCCTTCTCCAGGAGACAAAAAGCTAGCGTTTAAACCTGCCCCCACCCCCACCCCTTTATTCCCATTGCTAAGGAATTCGCTCCAAGGTTCCTTCCAACCGTGCTCCTTGTTACATCCCCGAAAAGGGTATCTATATCTGGCGGCCAGCTTTGCATGTCCCAGAAGCATGATGGAGAAAAAAATGTTGCCTCGGGGCATCGGGCATTAAGGGGACCGGGGACAAGGTGGGTGCCACTGCTCCTGCTAAGGCTGAGCACCTCGCTGGTCCAGGTCCCATTGCCTTAAGAGCCTTAACTAGGGCGCGGCACGCTTGCCTCCGAGTTTCCCTGGGCGCCGTCCTTTGCTGATGCCCAGCGTGGGTGCGCATCCCTTCCCCTCCCCTCTACTCTTCCCTTGGGAGCCTTTTTTATTTTATTTTTTGCCCGCGGACAGAGTTCAGATTCAACCTGGGGCTTTTTTTTTTTTTTAATTTAGGGAAAGGCCAGTGGGGCTGGAGGGGCGCCGGCTGGCGGGGTTGGAGGGAAAAGGGGAGGCGGAGAGAAGCGGCCTCTGATTGGTCGGGGAGGAGGAGTGGAGGCACGGAGTTTCCCACAATGCCCCGGTGCGGTGCAGCCGCGGATGGATGCTGCGGGAAGGGGCTGCCATTTGCTGCCCCTGCCAGCGGCGCGCGGACCTGCCCGCGCTCCCGCCGCCGCTCCCGCCGCCGCCGCCGCCGCCGCCGCCAGTCAGCCGGCCGGGCCTGTGCAGCGGCAGCGCCGGGGCTCCGTCGGCGGCCGCCCGAGCGCTCGCCATGAACCCCAGCTCCTCGGCGGGAGAGGAGAAGGGGGCGACGGGCGGCGGCGGCGGCGGAAGCGGCGCCGGGAGCTGCTGCCTGGGCGCCGAGGGCGGCGTGGACCCGCGGGGCGCTGGGGCAGCGGCGGCGGCGGCGGCGGCGGCGGCGGCGGCTGCCCTGGAAGAACCCGGGGCCGCCGCCGGGCAGAGGGAGAAGGATGAGGCGCTGGAGGAGAAGCTGAGGAACTTAACTTTCCGGAAGCAGGTCTCTTACAGGTAGGCGCGGGGGAGCCCCGAGACAGGTGTCGCCTGGGCGGGCGGCTGGGGTGTGTGTGTGTGTGTGTGTGTATTTGGGGGGGGGGGGCTACGATAGTCTTCCTCCGAGAGGTGCTTGCACGGAGTTGAAGTGCCAGTCTTTCTCTCTCTGTCTTTGGGGATATGTGTTGATCTCTTCTCACCCCGTAATTGTGGGCTAGAGGGAAGCTGTGTGCCCACATTCGCCCTGTAGCGGGAGAGACTAGGTCCCCGAGGTCAGAGCAAAAAATAAAAACCTGACACACTCTCTCTCTCTGTACGCGGAAGGGATACAAAATCCAGAGACGCCCGGGTAATAGAGAAAAGACATCCAAGTTGCCCCTTAAGCCCGTGCCCACTGCTCCTACCATTCAGAGTTCACTAGGCTAAGCGTTGGCAATAACTTGGCAGCTCTCTGGCTGGCAGGGAACACTGCCCCATACGGAAAGAGAAGAAATCTTCATGCGAGTTATTGTTGCCTTGAAACCCCTCGTTAAGGACGAGCAGGCTGCGGGTCTCTTATCTCTAGGTACGCCCCTGGGTGTTGGGGTTAGGAGTGCACACACGTGCTCTCTTCTCTCCCTGCCTGTCCCGAGAACGGTGTGGGCAGCATGCTGGCCAGCTACCGAGGAGGATGAGGAGGGACTATGCTTGCACCCGAGGATGGGATGTCATTGTGAGACAAGGACATTGTAGGATACTTGTCCACCCAATTGGGATAAAATGTAATCCCAAACGGTGTCAGGGTCTCAGCAGGAGAAGTGAGGTTGTCCTGTGTCTCGCTCCCATCCCATCCATCTCCAGGCAGTAGGAGGTGAGATGTCTGAGAACTCCCCTCACTGTTCGCTGGTTCTTAAAAGTTGAGGCGATAAGCAAGCCTAGGTCTACAGAGGTTTGCGTTGGCTGGTGCTTGGAGTTCTTCCTAGGCATCCTGGCAGCCCTCTTCCTTTTGGGGTAGCAGTCCCTTCCAGAAAGCCACCTAAAGCCCGAAGCCTGTCACACCATGTGCTGTTATGTAAGCAAAAGCAGACGACAGAGGTGTGTGGGTTTGCGAGGGTGTACTTTATTTGTGGGGGCAGGTGTGTGAATCACTGGGATCCCCACAGGCATTGCCTAGACCGGAGGCCCGTCACCAGGGCATGTGCTCGGTGCCTAAATGCTGGCTTCTGATGAATCCGAACCAGTCCTTCCCTGCAAGGCTGCTGCTGCTAGCTACATCCTTCACTTGCATTTTGTCCCCCCACCCCCCAGCCGAGGGATTTTCCCACCCCAGTTGTTCTCTTAGTTACTCATACAGATCAGATCCAAACGGATCGTTCTTTTTATATTTTTGGTTTCTAAAAATAGCCAGGTAATGGGGAG